>NC_058189.1:49565635-50185814 GCF_907165205.1 Coccinella septempunctata | reverse complement strand
TGCCAATTGGACCAGTCGTTCAAGTTCTATTGTTATTCGATTGCGGGCCAGTAAAACCACCAATATCGGAACAGGCCCTAAATCTATAACTCCGAAATTATATCAACAGAACTCAAAAGAAACATGTTTTTGCTACAATTATACGTATTCAATAAGTCATTTTTGCGCTCTTGTACAAATTTTGAATCACTAGCTAGTTGTAAGATACCAACATGAAGCTCTGTTGGAAATTTCGCTGAGATCGTTTCAGTAAAAAATTCGAAAAAACAAGTTCAGAAACTATTGGTCCTCGATTTGAATGAGGTAAAGTTTCATAATAAAATTCTGATAAAGTGTGAGGTGACCTTTTTGATCTCAATGGGTGTTAGTTTTGAGAGACGAATATAATTCATGGCTCAGCCTGTTTTATTATTTGTTTCCGTTTTTTTTTCTTTCTTAAGTTTCATAATAAAACTCTAAAGATGAGTGAGTTGACCTTTTCGATATCAGTGGGTGTTATTTTCGAGAGACGAATATAATTATTGATGACTCAAAATTTGTAAATTTGTTTTTTTTTCGGAAAATTTTGTTTTATTATTCGTTCCGATATTTTGAATGTTTCAGTTTTATGGCATTCTAATTGAAGGCTCTATTATTAACATTCAATGTTTCTGATTATTACCCTGACTCACCTTGTGTTCAATACTTGTGAATTTCTATTGCTTTTGTTTTTGTTTTCGAAACGAGCTTGTTCGGATCCCCTCTCTTATCTCATCCTGATGTCAAACACATGAACAATACGAGAAGATTAACAAAAGAGAACGGTATTAGATTCGAAAAACGGATTATGAACGAACGTAAAATAAGAAACATAATTAACAGAGAGAAAATGGGTTACTTCTGTGAGAAGTAAGCACTGTTATGGCATACTGTTAGCTGTAGGGAGAAAAACTGGTTGCAACGGAAGGTCTGGTGCTGATTTGCTAATTAGTAGCCAAGTAGTAGTGAATGACACTTTTCCCAAATTAATTTCACCTTTTATAGATTTTTCGTTCCACTGAATGAACCATCGTATTTTCAATTGAATAGATACTTTTGTCCCAAACATTTTGTATACTTCATCTCATATTATCGCGAATGAGTGTGAATGAGCCTTCCAAGAGAAAAATAAATAGTCAATGAACAAAATGTTTTACTACGCTATTTTCGGATAGCTTACACCCAATATTTCCTGTCAACTATTGTCATTTCCAGGAGGGTAGGCACGGCATCATGTGGATATCTTGTTTATGTCAGCTCTCTCCATGGGTTTATAACAACTTCGCGTGAGACGTGAAAATGTTGTCGACTCTAAGCTAATTTCCTGCTAGAAGCATCTCGAAGAAACGATGCTTTTGTAGGTTTTTCTGATTCTTGACGTCACATGATTGGAACTGAGCGTATAGGAGACTTTTATATATTGGGTGACCCAAGTAGATTTTCTTTCTATTAAATCGATCAAGCTTTTATTTTTTTTTGTGAATTTGAAGTCATCATCCATTTTGTATGAACTAAAGTTTCCAGAAATTTCCGATGAATGATATTTAAAGTACAGGGTGGCAAAATTCGTTGTCTACTGCGGGGATCTCTAGAACTATAGCAGCTAGAAGAAAACAGATGACACATTCTCTGTTTTTTCATCTGAGAACAGAATCGCCCTATCATTTTTAGATTTCGAGTTATAAACAAAAATTGAGGTTTTGACGATCCCGAAAAGTTCTCATAACTTTTTTGTCTTTGGAGTTACAGATCTGAATTACAACCTTCTTAGACAATTTCATACGTAGAATCTACAGACAAAATTTTTTTTCCAATTCAAACATAACAAATTCAATAAAAGTTTGCATTTAAAAAAAATGAAAGTTCACCTAATGATTCGAAACGAAAAAATATTTTGAGCTCATCAGTGGATTCTACGTAGAAAAGTGCCTGTAGAAGGTTCAAGTTTCAGATTTGTAACTTCAAAGACAAAAAAGTTACAAAAACTATACGAAATTTTCAAACTCAAAAATGAAGTATCGTAGGAGGCTACGGTTTTCACCATTATTTTTCTCCGAAAAAGACCTCGGAAATGTGTCTTCCGTTTTCTTCTAGCTGCTATAGTTCACGAGATCCTCTCAGTAGAAAACGAATTTTGCCCAACCTGTACATTAATTCCAAAATATAACCAACATTTTGATTCATCTTGAAAAAGAGGGGTGCTTTTTGAACAGCTTTTTGGAATGTAAATTGCTGCATTATTTATTTATTGGCTGTGCGATTTCGAAAGGCCATAATCGGCAATTACCTAAACTCTCTATATATCTCTCTATATAAGAGAAATGTCAATCGTGAAAATCTAGAATTCACAATGTTCACGGATTTGCATCTAACGTGGCCAAAAATTAATTTATAAAAAATGTGTGGGTCTGTCTCTGTAGGTATAAGTGTGTATGTATCTTCATTATAATATCTATTTGGTCACCACCGACCTCTTTATGAGGAATCTACCTGTTTTTCTGTCTTTTCGTATTTATCACACCTTCAGGTAGGCAGGGACGGGTTTTCCCCATTTTTCAATTACCAACAATATGATCTCAATTTGAGTTCCTTATCTTCTTTGGGTAGGAGCTAGCGCACCTACCGTAATTATAGGTAGTTCCTTATTCAGATAAATGCACGTCATACAGAATTTCATGAGTTTTCGATTTTAATTGCTTCACAAAATCAACTCATGTAAAAGTATCAGCCAACAAATGATAAATCACTGATTTGAAGTTAGGAGCTTTATCGCATCAACCAGGTATTGAATTGAATAACATTTCGAAGGTGCAAAATTTTGATGCTAACTGGTAAACGAAAAAATTCGAAATTGATTCCTCGCTAATCTCTTGGTGAAACATCGTTCTAACATAATAAATTGTGAAACGTATAGTCGAGTGTTTTTTATTGTTTTATTTATGAAAAAATTCGAGTTTTTCCTCTTTCTAATCGAAAAAATATTCGCATATGCAGGTACTTCACTAATATTACAGAGTTTCAATTCTATATATATGTATAGGTAACAGGTATTTTTTCAATTATTGAGAAAAAATCCTGATGCTCCTGGAACTATGACTGTTAAGTACCTACAGATACGGATATTTGTGCCATTAGAAAGAAGAAAAACTTCTCGAATTTTTTCTTATAGCAGAAAGTGTTTACCAGATAACCTTCAAATTTTGCACTAACCTTAGGAACGTTATTCAATTCAATACCCGGTTGTTTCAACAAATCTCTTTCTAACTCCACGTCAGTGATTTCGCATTTGTTGGCACATCCTCACATTCATTCATGAGTTGATTCTGTGAAGCCATTAGAGTCTAATCGTAATAACGGTAGGTGCTCTAGCATTGAAAGACCCAAAGAAGATAAGGAGCTTTGTCCTAAACCTGGGGTGGCCAACTTTATGAGACTCAAGAACGACTATTTACTGATGAAAGTCTGCGAGATTTAGGAGTTATAAAATTGTCAAAATTTTAAATGAAGAAGTACATGATGGGGCGGCAATAGAAGCATCTGTCTATTCCTCGTATTACTCACAATCACTGCCGCGATCAACCGGTTTGCAAACCTGCCATAAACAATCTCTACCCTTTACCGAAGCTGATAATATGAAGTATCTAGTTTTTTTTTTTCTGAAATTGCAGATTATATGGACAGAATTGATTTTGACCCTGAATTATTCTTCAATAACGAGTCCACTCAAATCTTTTGGAAACATTTAGTGCTTAAAATTCTAATATAACAGTGTCTTAGGCAGAATAAAAACCCTATAGTCCCTAGGAACATGATATTTTGTACTAATACGTGCCACTAACAGACAGTTTTAGAATAGGGATCACTTCTCTTCAATTCAGTGTAAAAAAAAATGAGAAGAAACAGGGAACATAGACCTAAATCAAAATCTCTTCATAAACTTTTTAGGGTTTTCACTCCCAATCTCTGAAACAAACTCAATTAAAAATGAAATCAACGATTTGCTCCTGCGTAAATTCTTGCACTAATTTGTCAGGAGCAAATTAACTAGAAAAAATTGTTGCCTGACAATAACTCAAAATAAAAAACGTTGAAATTATAATTCTTTGTGACGTTTCGGAGTCTATATCAGACTCCTTCATCAGACGAAAAAATCTACTTTTTAAAAATCTTCTGAATTGTCGCTTTTTGTCTGACATTAATTGTCAACACACAGAAACAGAGACTGCACAGAAACGTTGATTCATTTAATTTTGAAATTACCGGATGACAGTTCCTTCTTTAGTACATTGATCCAAATATGATCTATTCTTACTGAACAATTTGCCAAATTATTATCTTGATCTAATAGAATACACGCAGACTCTTTAATTTTTCGTTTAAAATGGTCTGGTTCTGTCATTAGAATTTTAGTGTTGTCCCAATCCATCATGTGGTCTCCCGTATTAGAACAAATGTGATCTGCGATTTGTGATCGATTAATTTCTCTATTTTTAATATTATTTTTATGTTCGCGTTTTCTTATTTCTAGAGGTCTGGACGTTTCACCTGTATAAGTTTTACCACAAATACAGGGTATGTTGTAAAAACAATTTTTTGATTTTTGTTTTTCGTTCAAAGGTTTAGTTTTTGTTAATATAGATCTTAAATCATTTTGCGTTTTAAAAACAGTTCGTATGTTGAACTTCGAACCTATTCTTCTTATTTTTTCTGAAAGGCCATTAACATAAGGAATTACATTCAACAAATTTGGTTGTTCTTGACGGTTTGTTGGTTGTTCCTGATCATTATTACGATTTTGGTTAGTCATTTTTCTCTCTAAATTTAATATTGTTTTTTCAATAAAATTTTTTGGGTATTGATTATCCCTAAGAAAATGTTTAATGAAGTCAACTTCATTATTTCTAATTTCGGGTGTAGATGAAATTAAATTAGCTCTATCATAAAGTGTTTTAATGATACCTCTTTTGACACTTACTTGGTGATTGGAATAAAAATTTAAATATCTATTAGTATGTGTCTTTTTTCGGTATACGCTCGTTTCAAAATAATTCGAAAACTTTCTTATTGAAACATAAAAATAATATTAAAAATAGAGAAATTAATCGATCACAAATCGCAGATCACATTTGTTCTAATACGGGAGACCACATGATGGATTGGGACAACACTAAAATTCTAATGACAGAACCAGACCATTTTAAACGAAAAATTAAAGAATCTGCGTGTATTCTATTAGATCAAGATAATAATTTGGCAAATTGTTCAGTAGGAATAGATCATATTTGGATCAATGTACTAAAGAAGGAACTGTCATCCGGTAATTTCAAAATTAAATGAATCAACGTTTCTGTGCAGTCTCTGTTTCTGTGTGTTGACAATTAATGTCAGACAAAAAGCGACAATTCAGAAGATTTTTAAAAAGTAGATTTTTTCGTCTGATGAAGGAGTCTGATATAGACTCCGAAACGTCACAAAGAATTATAATTTCAACGTTTTTTATTTTGAGTTATTGTCAGGCAACAATTTTTTCTAGTTAATTTGCTCCTGACAAATTAGTGCAAGAATTTACGCAGGAGCAAATCGTTGATTTCATTTTTAATTGAGTTTGTTTCAGAGATTGGGAGTGAAAACCCTAAAAAGTTTATGAAGAGATGCAAAATCCTCCCAAAATAAATTTCAATCGATATCTAAATCAAAATGGAAGAAAATATAAAGGAGCGAAAAAAATGCAATTTTAACAAGTACAGAATGAGTAACTGTTTTACAGCGTGCCAAAAAAGTAACATAACTCGTCAATAATTCTTGTAAAAAGAATTATCATATGGGAAAATCCTGGCTCCAGTCGATTTTCAATTTCAAAGGCAATTTATTGTATGTTTTTCTGAATCTGATATTTCTTATCCCCTACGCCCCGCCCCCCTCTACTTTATTTTTTTCAAATTGGAATATACACATAGATTGTGATACATCAAATGGAAGATGATTTGATTACCTATTCAGCTATGTGGCTAAAAGTAGAATTGATTGTGCCGTTTTTTTATTGAAAAATTTCGAAATAATTTACAATTTGTAATTGGAGAGTACTGCGATCAGACCATAATTATATATCTGATAATTATTATCAAGGGAAATCCACTAATCCATAGATTTGTAATTGCGAAGGCAGGCCTCCCTATGCTATTTTGAATTTGAAATCTCTTACCCATTACGCTCCACACCTCTCTACTTTTTATTTCAAATAGTAATATGTTAATTTTTTGCACCCTCTATATAACAATCCATATAATCCTATTTGAGCAGAAGAGTAGAGAGGTGTGGAGCGTAAAAGGTGAGAGATATCAAATTCAAAAAACCATTGGGAGATCTGTTTTCGAAATTAGAATTCCATGGCTTCGTGGATTTTCCTTAATAAGAATTAGTAATATAATAACGGTCTGATTTTAGTACTCTCCAATCACAGATTGTAAATTACTCCGTAATTTTTCAATTATAAAACGACACAACCATTTCTACTATTAGCCACGTCACTGAATAGGTAGTCAAATTACCTTTCCTTTAATGTATCACAATCCATATATTCCAATTTGAAAAAAAAAATTGAGGGGGTGCGGGGCAAAGGGGGTGAGAAATATCGAATTCAAAAAAGCATACGATATATTGCTCTTGAAATTAAAAACTGTCGGGTGCCAGGATTTTCCTTTATGATTCTTCGTACAAGAATTAAGAGAGTTGGTAAAATGTTAAGTGATGAGATATAAACCATGCAACACTATAAGAAAATAGTTTTATAGTAATTTGAAATCAAAAATATTCACACAGTTGAGATCTAATGTCATTTATAGGATACCTTGCAAAGATTGTAACAGAGTCTACATGGGGCAAACGCGGAGATATTTGAAAACTAGAATAACAGAGCATAAAAGGTATTGTATTAACATTCATAACCCAGTAAAAACTAAAGAAACCAACACCGCTTTGGCAGAACATTCTTTCAAAGAAATGCACTCGTTCGATTTTGAAAATGTACATATACTAGGTCAACAAACGAATATTAAAAAAAGATTGTTCAGTGAAATGTTGGAAATCAAAAAGGAAGACAACTCTGTAAACAAACGGAATGATATAGAGAATCTCAATGCAGCCTATTTTAATATAATTAATAAAATAAAGAAACTACCTTCAAGATAAAATACTTCATTTTTGTCACCACTTCTGCGTTGACCTTCATATCGACAAGGTAATCATGCCCAGCCTTGTGCAATTCTCATGATTTCCACATATTTGTTTAGTTTTCAGTTTGATTTTAAACTTGTCAATGGTCTGCTGTATCACTACCTACATGCATTCATCCGGTAAATTAAAATTGATAATATCGAAAGATATTTTTAATATGATAACTAGAGAGGCCAACCAATAATGTGAGTAACTTTTGTTGTCTTATATATATTTTTTAACTTTTAAATTTGCTCGGTGTTGTTGATTTTGTGAATGTCATTTATTAGTTGATATCTTTCACATTCTTGTAGTTTATATTCTGATTTGTGTTTACATCATTTATGAGTTTATCTAAGGTTCCTTGTTTTTCATTTTGATGATATATAAGTTTGTTCTCTGTTCAAGATGTATCGTTTCTTTCAGTGGCCTGAGGAAGATTTTAAATAAATCGAAACGTCGGCTTTTTATTGACTGTGTTTCTCGCAAAAACAGACCTGTGATCCTCTTAACCACTTAAAGACTATAAAGTATTCTATGAAAAGTGAAAATTACAGTCAGCAGAAATTAAATCAAATTCCCTTCTTGATTATGAATCCGAGCTGTAATTTTCTAATTCAAATTTTTGAATTGTATCTTTTAAGCCGTTCTCTCACTCTATTTTCCTGTATATTTTCAATTACATACAAGAAAACGGTGCTTTTGAATATCTCGACATCAAAATGGATTTAATTTAAATGACACAACGATCCAGTGAGAAGCTCCAAATCCCCTCTTCACTGCGTTTTTCGAAAATACGTTGCAAGGGTTGGGGTGGGAAGTTCCCCTTCTCTTTTTCAAAAACGTACCTACATAAATCCATCCCATGGAATTTCTGTTCATACTTCATAAAGTGAATCAACTGTGTTATCTGTGTTTCTGTTCAACTGCTCCGTTGTGTTGTTCATATCGGTTAAGTGTCATCGAAAATAATTCAACAGAATGAGTGAGGTAAATATAAATATTTTCTCTGATTGATGGTTTGTGTCGACTGAAATTTTTGAAACAATATCTTATTCGAGAATAATTTCTATTTCAGTCTCTAAAAATCGTGATACTTGGTAGTTGAAAGCCTTGTCACTTAAATTATATTTCGCTACCTTAAACTGGAATTGCGCTTGCTCTGTAGAGTTCACAACCGTTGTGAACCACTCAACGAACAAACCTATAAAAAATAGATATTTGTGCAACCAGTTGGGAAAAGCATTATTTTTCGTAATGAGCGTATTTTTGCGAAACGAAGCAACTTTATATGTCAAAATTAGAAAAGTAGTAATTCCCCACGTGTTTCGCACAATATTTTTTCTTATTTTGAATTGTTGCTCTGAATTCAAATTAAAAGTACCGAAAGCGTCTTTAAAAGCTTCTCTCGGAGATTCCGTTAAAATTGTCTAGTGACGGAAATCATTCAGTTCTTCACTCCGTTACTATGAAAGCAAGTATCGTTTCATCATCAGTTACGAAATATTTTACTTTGCGTAACTGCTTGCTGAAAATAAAATGTTTCAAAACGTCAATGGTTTTAAAAAGTGTCACTTCATATATGTCAAAATTAGAAAAAAGTATTTTGTGAAATATATTGCTCCTGACAATTAAAAGATTATTAATCATAACTGTAAAAATTGAATGAATTTTTGATATCGCATTAGGTACTTCCACGAGATTATTCTACATTTCTTCTGATATCATAAATGCTAGAGGAATAATTCTGAGAATAAGTTCATTATAAGTATACATGTAAGCTTGTGTACTTGACATCACCGGATAGCCATGATAAGTAATTTACTTTTGACGTTAACTTTCAATTTGAAGTTTGTGAATTGTTAAATTCCTAAATTATTAATTGCTTGAGAAATTTATTGGAGAAGATAGTGAAGCATAGGCATTTAATTGTTGATTCATTGTTTTCAGGTTTGTTAATTTCATTGAATTTGCTGGAACTTTTAAATAATAAAAGAACATTGTTTTTAGATTGATCAATTTGTGTTTATGATTCAATAACTCAATTCATAATCTTATATACATATAAGTTATAAGTTTATTTACGCCTTTTTGATAAAGCGATAACGCATCAATGAGCTAGTATTCAAACTATTCCGCGAACTATTCATACTCTACCTCCTGAAGTATTTCTCCATAAATGTAACTGACTTGTAATGCTGCAATTCACGAAGTCGAGTAGAAATTTCAATCGGATATGCATAGTTGCTCGAAAAACAACACTGTAGACGATATAGATTAAGCATGAAAATTGTGTATAATTCTCGAAATTTATAGCATTATGGAAGTCAAAATAACAATATTGTTTTTTATATGCTTCGTCCCTTTATAATATTATCTTTCCATGAATTACAGAATAATTCAGCCTCTGCAAGGAGCCAAAACTTTTCCACACCAAAAAGAACACGCCCTGAATATCCTAAAGTAAGAGGCCAGAGGTAAGTTCAACGAAATGTTTTGTCCTTAGTCATCTGACTACTTTGAGTAAAGAAAACTAATTCTTTTCCTAAAATAATTCTTCAGATAAAAAATGCAAATGTACACTATTTCTCCATGGATGCACTTTTCGCACTATAGTTGCTATATTCAAAACCTGTTTTGGTCTTACAACGAAGTCTATAATGAACTCATTAACGCATTGTCGATCGTTAAAAAGGTTCCTACATGGAGAACAATAGGAATGTACAGGGTCAGCAAAATTCGATGGCTCTGTAACCGTTAGGGAGAAATAAATAGCACTATGCCTCTGCATTCTACATGAAAAAGTGTCTGTAGAATGTAACATTTGGTTTTGATATCACTGAAACTTTGTGAAATAGTGTGAAATAGAGGCACCAATTCAAAGCCGAAAAATGAGTTTCCACTTATAACTTGGAAACAAAATAAGATAGAGGGATACGGTTTTGGCCATATTCCATATTTTGAAAATCGGGATCGGAGACTTGCCATCCATTTTTGCTTAGCTCTCACGGTTACAGAGCTGCCATTCAATCCCATCCGATTTTGCTCACCCTGTACAGAAACGACTTAAACACAATTTCATGATAACAAAGAGGGATGTTTTACCCATATGGAATAATGTTAATATAATACTTTTTTTCAGAGATCAAAGTCACGGTAGGGAGGAAAGGACCAGTGACCAACTCAGATGCTATAACAGATACAGGTATTTTTAGATCATAATAAATATCAATAATGCGTCCAAAAGGCACTTGCTCTAAGAATAAATTTGATATTGGGTCGAAACATTTGATAAGGAGTCTCCCACAGAAAAGATTTTATTCGTTCTAATCATTTCAAAATACTAAAAGTTGCTGACATCCAAGAACCTGAAAAAGTTCGTTAACAAATACTAGGGCTATTCAGCTGAAGAAATAAGAGGTAAATTACAATCACTCTTAAATTTCAACTGGGGAAGACTAAGCTTGTGAGCATTCGCTAGTATTTCAAACGTTATATAGGTCAACGAGAATTCAATTCAATAAAAAAACGAACAAGAATTCTACAAAATAAATTTTTGAAAGGATACATATATTATTACTTGGACACGAATAGGATATAATGATGCTAACACAATACTTTTTCCAGGGACGAGAGTGGTGAAAACTGCAAAACGCCAGACCAGAAAAAAAGGTACGTATTCTAATCTTACGTTCAGTTTGATCATTTAATGAACAACTCTATTTATTGCCTCTTTTAGTGCACCTCAGTGTAAAAATGTATTCAAAATTATTTCCCTATTTATATAAATTCAGAGTTCCGGAGAATAGTACATGTATATATTATAAATCCGACGTCCTCCTTTTTGTTGACTTTTCATAAATATACGAGGATATATTGAAAAATTCTTAGCCTACTATAGAACCAAACAAAATTTCAATGTCAGAATATTTTAGTGAGAAGGTGTTACAGTTCACTGCGACCTCAAGGTCTATTGTGCCCGTCAAAATATTTTACTTCTCAACATATTCTCCTCTTAATTAGATACATTTATCACAACGAACCAGCAACGTCTCTAGATCTTTCAAAAAAATGTTTCTTGCTCTATAAACCAGACTTCCACAGCTTTTATTATCTCCTCGTTGGAAGAAAATTTACGACCCTTCAAACTTTTTTTCAGTTGAGGAAAGATATGATAGTCGGATGGAGCCAAATCAGGTGAATAAGGGGCATTGTCCCGCAAAACCAAATCACTTTTGGATAGCTTTCCGCGTCTTCTATCTTTAATTTTTTTCCGTAGAGTGGTCAGTTATGTCGAATGGTAATCTCCGGTTATTGTTCTACCCTTATTCAAATAATCAATCATGATTTCTCTATGCCAATCCCAAAAAACTGAAGCAATAACTTTTCCAGCAGATTTTTGGACACGAAACTTCTTGGTTATGGAGAACCAGAGTGTCGCCATTCCATTGATTTTATTGCTTTGTTTCTGTATCGTAAAAATGTACCCAAGTCTCATCCATAGTAACAATTCGGTTGAAGAAGTCTACATCGTTTTCAAATCGAGCACAGATCGAACGCGATGCTTCTACCCTTGCACGCTTTTGGTCAACATTCAAACATTTGGGGATCCATTTTGCAGCAATTCTCATGTCCAAATTGACGTGAACTATATGATGAACGTGTTCGTATGAAATATTCAGTGTTTCAGATATCCGTTTTAGCCTAATTCGACGGTCTGATGAAATCATGTCATGAACTGCATCGATATTTTCGGGGACTGACACAGAAACTGGCCTTCCCGATCGGTCATCATTTTCAATGGAAAATTTACCTCTTTTGAAGCTTGCAGTCCAATTTTTCACAGTCGCAATGTCACGGAGGACATTGATCACCAAGGGTATTAAGCATATCTTCGTAAATCTGCTTACCTCTTAAACCTTTTAAATACAGGTACTTGATGATGGCTCGATACTCCAATTTTTTTATTTTCACAATTTCGGTGGACATCTTCTTTCTTTTAATTTATTGCGTAACTCTGGTTTACTTTCTTGACCTCAAACTTCACACTGACACTTCTAATGAGTTATTGTTCGTTGCTATGGTAACTCAATATTTTTTTATGCGTGGAACTGGTCTAGGCTAACTATATACCAATATACATCCTCGTATACGATGACTTGAATACCGATGTCACTAGAGAGAGAGACAAATACAATGAAAGGGTTAAAAATATATGAATTTCAATGTCAAAATCAAAGTATTAGAATATAAATGATAATCAAACTGTCATTTATACAATAATCGAACGGATCAACTGAGGCTCAATTATAAGTCGTCTTCTCTGTTCATTTTTCATATATATAGATTGCAAAAATATATTCATTTTTTATCAGTAAGATCTCCTAATTAAGTATTTTTAACTGTGGAAGAATAATTTCTGATTGAATAATTAATATTTTTGTATACTAAAAATAAGTCAACGAACTATTTTCATATGAAATTTTTTACGTGAAATCATTTTTGGGACGCACCTCCAAGATATTCGATGATGTTTGAGAATACACATATTCGCTGGATTCGCAAAGAAGTTGGAGTTATACTATTTGAGGCTCTAGTTAATGGATGTATTTAAGAGCCCATTTTCAATGTTTAATTAAAATCCAAATGCAAACTTCTTACAAAAGACTTTTTGTCTACTGATGTTGATTTTCATGAAAACATTTTGAGATTCCCATTGCAATGTGACACCACTATCATCAGGGTTCCAAAAAGCACTTCCTTTCAATGTGAACTTACCATGTATTATCCTACACGAGCCTTACTCAACAATAATAAAATTTCGGTATTCATTTTCAGGATCGCAAGTCCATTATATAAAGAGACGCCCAAGAGATTCAGGATTGATTCTCCTGATCGCGGTGTTATACGAAACAGCACACCTCGAAGAAGCTATGAGGACTCGGAAGATGATGCCAGACGTTCTGGTTTCCCATTTCGTGAAGCAGATCTCTTCCTTTTAGTTTATAGCCGAATTTATGAAGGACAAGGCATGATCTGAAATTAATTAATAAACCACATGAAATCTCAGCTTATGTTTCAAATAGTTAGACCCGAATGATGAATATTGAAAATTTGACTTTTAATCTCCGAATAATTCTTCGGAGAAGAGTTGAGTATGTCACAGCACACTAATGATCTGAATTGACTGTGAAACTCTTGCAAATGAATCAAAAAAGTAATTAATGATGAAATCAGACCAATGCTGGTGAGAATATATTTTTCGAATTCTCACAATGAAAGAAGTTCTGAAAGATACAGACCGAAATTTCAAAATTATCTATATTTTCCTTAATATATTCAAATATTTATAGTTTCTACTTACGGAATTATAGTTGATCGTTGAGATTTGACTAAAAAAATGAATCAAACAAAACTTCTGATTCAGTTTGGAGTTTTTGAGATTCATGTTATTATTATAACATACCGAACACGTGAGTATATTTAACATCACTCCGAGAAATGAAGGCCATAACCCGGCATGAGGCCACATGGTTGTAGATGAAGAGATCAGTGGCGTAACTGAATGTATATTTTTTGAAGCCCCTTCTAAGCTTGTGATGAAAATAATTCAACATAAATCTCAGTAAGAAAACGAATATAACGTAGGTATATATTGCAACAAAAATTAATACAAAAAGTGTTTTTTGAAGGATGAATGAATGATGAAACAAAACAAAAGCCAACTTGTGTTAGCTAATAAGTATTTATTCATACTCATCAGAGGTATGAAGGATAATATTTAGTCCCTTCTGAAAATTAATATTTTTTTAATCTGCTTTTCGATTTACGAATGTCTATCGTAAATGTTCTAATTCAGAAATATTGAGTTATGGCCAAAACTGTCATTTCGAAATTCTATCGAAATGGCAATCGCGGTGAATACCTATCCTCTGTATATTACAATTTTTTTCTCCTGATCTAATCAACACGACTATACAGGGTGATTCCAGAGGAGACCGTCAGATTTTAGGAGATTACACTAGTCAAGACGCTTTCGAAACAATGTTTGGTTTATTGCTGGGGCCACTATTGAAACTCTCCAAGTTAATTTGTCCATTTCTTCCGATTTCACTTTTATCAATTCTGATGACATTTTCAGTGTCGTACATTATAATTTTTAAGTCATAAAAGCAATATACGAAGTATTCCCACATTAGGTACAAAGGATCGTAAAAATGAAATGAATTACACTCACATACAATATGAAAATATTAACAAATTTCCTTTCATACAGGCTTTTTAAAACGAAACAGACGAGATAACGGGCGGAATAAATTAATTTCGAAAAAATGCTCGGACACGTCGATTTTTGTTTCGAGGGGACAACTTTTGAGGTCAAATTCACAACTATATCGCTTCAACCCTTAGTGTTAGAACAACAACCCCTAAATTTTGAATAGGAAAGATAGGGTGAGTGATACCTCATTTGAAAGGCCTTTTTATCCTGAATTCTGCGTATTAATTTATTTCTCATTTATTGCATTCGTTTAATTTTGAATTTCGTACAGTACCAGTCATTCCGCTAACCATGCTATGTGAAATCATCAATTATTTGATTAATTCATGCTGTGGTTACGATGGTAATCGTTAATTGTCAACATTAGACAACGAAATAATTATTATTGGTAATTACTTTCTTCAACAATGAAGGTGGTTGTCTCGTCTGTTTCGTTTTTAAAGGCTCAGCCTGTATATAGCCTCTCTTCTCAAAATCAGCTGAATTAAATGGCATCAAGCAGAAACCAATTGAACAAAAAGAGCTCAAAATAGTTCCTAATCAAATTACAATTCTGAATATTGAGGCGACATCTGAAATATAAAACAACAAGGCAGGTAAGGCAGAGATATGTTTGATCTCATCTTCAGAACAGGAACAGATAACTATAATTAAATTGCGAAGGAATCTACTAATAAACACAATTGATTAACAAGAGATCTTAACTCGTTCAGAGTAATGAAGAATAGACAGTTGTGAAGTCATAACGAATTTCTTTATTCAAAATATTACAATTATTTTTATATGCCCCTAGAATTGCCATACTTTCCAAATTGTCCAATAAGGGACTTGTCTTTTCTACGTGAAATGCTGTGAAATTTGTGTTTGTGTCGAATGTGTGACCGGAGTCGATAAGGTGTTTGGTAAAATATGAAGAGCCAGTTGAATTAGGGTTAAGGCAAGTCAAATGTTCATTAATGTGGGTTTTAATGTTACTGAAAGTTATCGCTATATAAAACGCGTTACAAGAATTATAAGAAAGTTGATAAACTTCGCTACGATCCATACGTGCAAGTACATCTTTGTTAGTTATTCACTAGTTTTTTGTCCAAACTCTCCTTGGATTTGATCTTTACGTTTACGAAAGGCCTGAAAATGATTGCTAACCTATAGAAGAATTAATGAACGTTGAAGATCTGTATGGACTTTAATTTTCTGGAGCGTTGTTATCTGTCCTACTATTAAAATATACAGAGTGTTCATTGATTGACTGTGCGTTGCGTGTTTTGTCGATCACAGCATCACACCTATCAAAAGTGGACAATTTGGAAGGTAATTTTAAAGGCTTATAAAAATAATTGTAATATTTTGAATAAACAAATTGGTTATGACTTCACACCTGTCTATTCTTTTTTACTCTGAGCCAATTGTGTATTATACAGAGTGGGCCATTGAAAACGAAACAGACGAGATTACAGACGAAATAAATTTTTTCGATAGAAATGCTCGGACAGGTCGATTTCTGTTTCGAGGGGGACAACTTAAGATGTAGGTTACGGACGCATAGCGCTTCAACCCTTGCTACTACAACCCTCACCCCCAATTTTTGAATAGGGAAGATGGGGTGAGTGATACCTCATTTGAAAGGTATTTTTATACTGATTTCAGCATGGTAATTGTTTTTTCATTTTATGCATTAGTTCTCGAAATATTCTTAACGAAGTATTTGGAAATGAAGTGGTGTTTTCATGGCACTTGTAGTGTTTTTTTGTGAAAAATCGACATTTTGAGCTTCAAAACAACCATGACTGTGGCTTCCTTCCTCCAATCCACTGACATAGAATTCTTTAATCAAGATGTCGAACAAACAAAGCGTATTGCGAAGGAGCTCAATCTTGCTGAAACTCAATCTAAATTATCTTCGATATAATTTGCAGTATTTCCAATAACATGCGGTAACACTTGATCGATAGAAATCTCCAAAAAGTCCAAATACGTACATATCTCTAATCAGATTACCAGGTAAGAAAATCAAATCATTAATGATGCCACAGAAATATTCCAGTCCCAATTCGTGAAACGATTTCCGACTTAATTATGAAGTGTTTTCTCAGTTAATCAACAAAATGAAAACATTACTTTTTGGAGATTTCTATCGATCAAGTGTTACCGCATGTTATTGGAAATACTGCAAATATATCGAAGATAATTTAGATTGAGTTTCAGCAAGATTGAGCTCCTTCGCAATACGCTTTGTTTGTTCGACATCTTGATTAAAGATTTCTATGTCAGTGGATTGGAGGAAGGAAGCCACAGTCATGGTTGTTTTGAAGCTCAAAATGTCGATTTTTCACAAAAAAACACTACAAGTGCCATGAAAACACCACTTCATTTTCAAATACTTCGTTAAGAATATTTCGAGAACTAATGCATAAAATGAAAAAACAATTACTATGCTGAAATCAGTATAAAAATACCTTTCAAATGAGGTATCACTCACCCCATCTTCCCTATTCAAAAATTGGGGGTGAGGGTTGTAGTAGCAAGGGTTGAAGCGCTATGCGTCCGTAACCTACATCTTAAGTTGTCCCCCTCGAAACAGAAATCGACCTGTCCGAGCATTTCTATCGAAAAAATTTATTTCGTCTGTAATCTCGTCTGTTTCGTTTTCAATGGTCCACTCTGTATGTATATCTGTATTATATATGTATTAGTAGATTCCTTAGCATTTTATAGTTTACTGTCATATTGTCCCAGTTCTGAAAATGATATCAAACATATTTCTGTCTTAGCTGCTTTGTTGTTTCTGACTTTAGGTGTCACCTCAATATTCAGAATTGTAATTTGTTTATTTTGAGTTCTTTTTTTTCAATTTGTTTTTGCTTGACGCCATTTAATTCAGCTGATTTCGAGAAGAGAGGGTATAAAAGACGGGAAATTTGTCAATATTTTAAAATTTTAATTTGTATGTAAATGTTATTCATTTCTTATTTATGACCCTGTTTTGAAAAGTCTTGAAACTAGTTGTCATGAACACTTAATAAAGATTGTGGGACAAAAAGAAATTTTTATGAAGCACCCACATTTAATTTCATTTTATGTGTGCAGGTTGAAAAAATACCCTTCATTATTCAGATTCAGTAATAAGTGATTATTTCATTTCGGTGCTTTCTTTGTTAGACCTCCGAATTTTTAAAAAGGAATAATATCGAAATTTCGCTCCAAAGCAGTGGGATAATATTCAAACCAGGTAGTAAAACTGAATTGCCCAAGGATGCAATATGCAAAGTTGTCCTAAGTTCTGAAATAGTTACCCTATATGTTTATTTTTGTCCTTTCCAGTTTGTGGTGCAACTTTTTTCTATTTGCATAAGTTGTGATGTGCGATCTGAACGAGGGATTAAGATGAGGTTTTTTCATTCATAAAAATTGATGTAGCAATTTCTACATCATTGAGTTAATTTCTAGAATGAAATATAATGAACAACAGTAAGTAACGATCACATAAAACTAATCCGTCCATGAAGGACCAAAAACTGAACAAATTACGTTTCATTGTGCCGATGAAACCGCTATAGGGGTCGACTAAGCATTTCTTTCCCGATTCTGAAGGTAAGTAAAATTAGAAACGTTCTCATGGGCCTCGGAATACTGAATTCGTATGCCCCCGGGTGCTTTACAATTACGCCCTTCTCATCGTATACCCGAGTTGAATTCGCGCGAGGCTCAGACGAGATTGGATAACATACAACCAAAAGTCCTGCATTAAAATTGGCGGCGGTTGTATGAATTTGAATCAACCGGAATGAATTTTTAGTCCTGTACCAAGCGTTGAAACAAACAAAAAATCGTCGACAAACACTGGAATTTTAAATGCTCATATTATTATATAGTGATATGAATATGATGATTTTGAACGTTTTGCTCAACTTCTACTTGAGATTGATTGACCGTCAACATAGCATAAAGCATTGCCAAACTGGTGGACTTTTCTGATTAACTGGAATAACTCAAAACCAATTCTTTTTGAGCTTGTTTATGACTAGATAGATTCTTAGAGTTCATGTTGAGAAGACAAATGTAGTTTCCTAGAGATAGATGAGAAAAATGCCAAAAGCACAGATATAGAGAATGGGAGGATGTAGTTATACCATAGACAAAGAGACATGGACTGTGCCTTCCTTTTCTATCTATGCAAGAAATTTGGTCCAAAAAAGTGACAGAGAGAAACTGAACATCGGTCATGCTAGTTGTCTTTTTCTAGAGTTTTGATTGGTCCGCACTCTCCTCTATGTGAACACAAAAGAGGCAGGTAATGCTCGACGATCATTTCTCTCTTTCTATAAAATAGCCAATTTCATGCTGACATTGCTCAGTCCATGTCTCTATGTCTATGAGTTATACGAGGATGTATTGATATCTAGTTAGCCTAGGCCAGTTCCATGCATAAAAAAAATATTGCGTTACCATGGCTACGAACAATAACTCCTTAAAAGTTTCTACGAAGTTTCGTGTCCGAAAAACTGCTGGAAAAGTTCTTGCTTCAGTTTTTTGGGATTGCCATGGAGTAATCATGATTGATTATTTGGATAAGGGTAGAACAATAACCGAAAATTACTATTCAACATTACTGACCACTCTGCGGGAAAAAATTAAAGAGAAAAGACGCGGAAAGCCATCCAAAGGTGTTTTGTTTTTGCAGGACAACGCTCCTGCACACAAATCTCATGTTGCTATGCAAAAAATTCGTGGTTTCGGGTTTGAATTACTAGAACCCCCCCCTTATTCTCCAGATTTGGCTCCATCCGACTATGATCTCTTTCCTCAGCTGAAAAAAAGTTCAAAAGGTTGCAAATTTTCTTCCATCGAGGAGGTAACAAAAGCTGTGGAGGTCTGGTTTGCAGAGCAAGAAGAAAAATTTTTTTTGAGAGGTCTAGAGACGTTGCAGGTTCGCTCTAATGAATGTATCCAATTAAGAGGAGAAATGTTATTTGGGGCATAATATGGCGATAGAACAAAAAATATTTTTCAAAAAAATATCTCTGTGGAAGAAGATACATGGAGTTGACTTTGAATTCTAGTATTTATTTATCAATTGTCATCAAATTCTGCGAATAATTTTGGAAGACTAATATTGTGTATTTTGACATTTTGTTGTAACGGGGGCTTGAATATAAGGTGATTCACCAAGATATAAGACCTATTAGACGTTTATGGAGAACTGATCATAATTTTGTGTTCAAAATTTATATGTTGAGGCTTTAGACAATTCCCTATCTTCTGACCACTACCACTTCCTTAATTCGAATGTCTCACTCAGTATCTTCGCAAACTTAGATAGTTATAATTTGATGACAATTTCAACTGTAGGTATTCTCAAGAAAAAGATTGTGAAAATGTCGAACTTTTTTAAAGGTCACAAGGGAACATGAAGTCTCAAGGAACAGAAACTCCCTCTCAAACTAAAAAAAAGGCTTATCTTTTATTATGATTGCTCGTGAACGTAATTTTCCTCAGTGAATTATTTTTACAGCACGTTTATGATCCATTATTGCTCAACACAGAAATATTTGGCATATTTAGCCCAAAAAACCTGCCCTTAGGCTATGTACCAATGATGGTTATGATTCACCGTATATATTGGAATTCTCCCTTCAATAACACCCTTACTCAATTTGTTCAATTACGAACGAAACACGTGCAATGGTTTCAGATTCAGAATCTTACGAACTTTGAAAAACCGGAACATTTGAAGGAGTTCTCGTAATGGGGAAATGGCAAGAAGGCTAAGTGTTCCCGAAACTTCGTCTATTCGAATAATTCACTAGTTTGAAGAAAGCCGAAGTTGGGAGTCAAGGAACTTACGATGAAACGAAAGACGACGGATCGATATGTACATAGTCAATTTCATTTCGGCTTCATTTATATTCTTCGAAGTTTTGGTTATATACGATGCCAATATTTTGTGCGCTCCGATCCATGGATTCTTCTCAAAATAATATTCCTCTTCCGAACGAGTTTGCATTGTACGGCTTTTTTCTGCGAATATCATCATCCTTCAAAGGGCGATTGTAGGTTGTCGATATCCATAGTTACTAGGAGGCCGACAGACTTGTTATCCTGGTGATCTATTATATGAAAAAGTATATTATTAGGGTTGTATCTTGTAGGTATCCCTTTCACTAGGATTCGTACTCGCTATTGAGATTGCTATCTCATAATAGCGAACGGGTTTAGCATATTTCCTCATTATTTTCTCAATGATTTTTATTGACTACAACATTTGTTAAACCATATGAAGAATTTATTCTTGTTAATGAAACATTTTGTTTGGGAGTTGTTTTGGGATCTTTGCTCTGTCTTTAGAAAGAATAACCCTTATCCATTCATTCATTGCTGTATCCCGTTACCTAGAATTAATCTACAAAAAGACTCAAAAAAAAACTATCGGTGCGATCAAACTTATATTTTCTTAGGGCTACTTGCGACTGTGTGCCCTCTTGTGACTGAAGAGACCCAATCGTGACCTACAGATCCTTCCACACTCCGAACATGAATAGTCACCAACCAGATCTAGCCACCGCTGTATGCTTCTCGAGTCTCCATTATAACTGTGGACCAAAGACCTCCACTGTGATCTGTCGAACGGTAGGTGTTCCCAGTTATGATTTGCATTAGCTGATTTTGGGGATTGATACAACACTGGCCCCCTGGTTTCCGAGCTCCCTCTGTGAATTCGCCATAAAGAACTATTTTGGTTAGTTTTGTGTCTTGCTTCCTCAGAATGTGGCCTCTCCATCAGAGTCGGGCCCTTGTTACTCTCAATTGTTATACAACTCGTGCGCTGCAAGACTCTGCATTTTAAACTCTGTTGAACCATCTAATGTGCATTATTTGTCTTAGATGACGTTGTTGCGTTTGTTCAAGCTGTTTAATATGTCGCCTGTAGGGTGTCCAGCTTTCGCTTCCGTAAGGAAGCGTTGAGAGAACCACAGCTGTCTTGGTCTTCAGATTGAAATCGTGATTTTGAAACAGTCTGTCCTTTAGCTTCCAGAATGCCCGTGATGCCGAATTGATACGGTTGTGTATTTCCGTGTCTAGGTTAGCCCTAGTAAATATGAAGCTTCTCAAGTATTTGAACTGCTCGACCTATTCTAGAGTTTCATTCTCCAGGCTGATATCTGTTTGAAGGTTTTCTGGCGGACTTACCAGGATTTTGGTTTTGTCTGGTTGTTTAGTCTAAGGCCTGAAGCTTCGTATATATGTTTACAGCATTATCTGTAGATCCTCTGGGCTGCTAGGGATACGTGCGCAGTCGTCTGCATATTGAAGTTCCATGATAAACTTTGAACAGATTTTTGATCTGAGGCGTTTTGGGTTGAACAGGCATCCATCAAATCTGAATCTTATTCCAACACCTCTTAGGCTCGGTTGTTCAATTCTGGTTTAAACCGAGATTAAAGTTAATCCTAAATTAACGTGACAAATTTGAACGGAAATGTCAAAATTAATCCAGGATTAACTTTAATCACGAATTGAACAACCGGGCCTAACAGGCATACTCATGTCAGCAATTATCGAGACAGCTATGGCGAAAATATATTGATCATTAAAGGTGCTAACACGGAGTCTTGTTTTATTCCAGAGTTGGTTAAGAGATGGTCGGTTGTAGAGCTATTATGCTGTATTTAGCGGTGTTGTTGATATGGAGGCTTTTACACACTGCTAAGAATATTTTGGCTACTCCATGGCGTCCCATGATTTTCCATAGCGTTTTCCGATTCATCGAGTCGAAGGTCTTACTTAAATCGATATAGGCTGTATAGATCCTTTTTTTGTTGTTCACGTATCGCCTTTGTTCTTATATAGGTTGATAACCAAAGCGTCTCTGAAGTCTTGTGGCACATCTTCCTGTTCCCAGATCTGAAATTTCTGAATTTTGAAGCGAATCTTTTACGTGCTGGATAGCTAATGGAAAAGGGTTTCCATAAATAATCTTAAATTCGATTTTGGAGTTTTAGGAAAGTGCCCATTCTCTCGTGTATATCCAATATGTTGAGAATTCTTTGTGATTGAAAATTATACCTATGTTTTAGTATACTACTTCTGACGAACTTCTGCACAAGGCAACTTGGCGCAAAAAATACGGTGGCCTGGGTGGCCCCATCTAAAATAAGATTAAAAACATAGTATTGATCATGAAACTCTTGTTTTTTCTTCACCATGGCTTCGGAAGAACGGATGAATCTTCAATAACGTAAACGAGAGCCCGACCATTTTGAAGCAATAGTATGTATTTCACTATTTTTTTAAAGCAGATAACAACTAACCGATAAAAAAATGGGGTTTCCTTTGAAAAAAAAATGAGTTATGTGGTTTTTGTCATGACTCACATCGACATTGAAATAGAAACACCCAGTGTGTTCAATGGAATTTTTAATTAACGAAGGAAGAAATAGAATTTTCATTTGAAGTTATTAATTATTAACATTGGAATGAGGCCCTTTGGGAAAATTTGAGGTGTTTTTTCAGATTGCACTCAAATTTTCTGAGAATAATATGTAAGTGGCACATTGAAACAATGTAAAAATCAATAGGTAATCAATGAAAAAAATGGATATTACATTAAAAAATGAAAGTTGATATCCTTTCCTGAAATTTTTTCCAATAATTCATCTCACTTAACAATGCCTAAATATAAAATTTCTAGTCTTTCTTGGAAATATTCTAAAGGACATTATTCGTGAATCACCCAGTAAAGTTGATACTTTAACGTTTTGAGCATTATATACTATTATCAAACATCAAATGGTTGTCCTTATTAATCGTGAACATAATCCAACAATTATTCAGAATTTATACTGATTGTGAAATGATACCCAGTCTCTGATACCCATTAAGAATAATCAGAAACTCATTCAAATTAAATTTCGCTGCAGCGTAGTCTTCTGTTCGTCTTGGCAGCTTTTTATCCCTCCCGAAAATATAAATACTTCATCACTCTTCCCATCTCAATTTTCAGAATTAAGAAATAATTGTTGGATTCTCGAATGGTATTCAATTCTCTGTCCGACTTCTATTTGTAATGAATGGATTAGACTTGTAAATAGAGGACTTTGCTTTAAGGAAAAACGAAAAATGGCATCGCTGCGAGTAATTCGCACCACTTGGTAAAAATATTTAATCTTATAAAAATGAAAATCGAGCCAATTATTACGGAAAAATAGAAGAGTTTCAAGGAGAGGCTTAGATATCAGTCGTCATAAGTATAACCAAATGCTAGAGAAAAACTTCACAATTTTTGACAAGTCAATACACATAAGGTTAAGAATAGTGATAAGTAAAACAAAAATATAAAAAGCGTGATCGCCCATCCTTGTAGAACGATCGATAAAGGTTGCTTGGCTCATATTTCCCGAAGTGATTCGACATTGTGATAAAATACGTAATTACTGAGACTTTTACGTAGATCGGTCAACATAGAGCTGATTTAAAACCTAAAAATATTTTGAAAAGCGTCATAACTTCACATTTTCGTACTATACAGCGTGAAATGTCTCAAATTTCCTCGACCAACCCAGTGCTTTTATAAAAGTGAATGGAGTACCGATATGAAAATTCAAAATTAAGAAAAAATGGAGAAATCATTTTCCAACTGTATGAGCTGAACGCAGGATACAAGAAAAATGGAGTTCACCTACGTTAAATCGTTGTTTTATTTCTGTCTTCGGATAATACCCTGCTATCAGCATGATCCGAGTAAGGAAAAAATGAATCTTGTTAATATTCATATTGTGAGTTCCAGTTATTATAGCTCGGGGAACAGATTTTTTATTCAGACTTGAGGCGGTTTTCACAAAACTCGGATTGCTCGATCAATGATTTGAGAGCCACGACAGTGCTTCCATGAAAACCTTTTATTCGAGACGCCACATTCTCAAAGACCCAGATACTTTGCTTTGCCTGTGATGAGGTTGTACACTGAATTAGATGAAGTCTAGTGTGGATCTGCAGCATCTCACACAGTTTTCTCTTTTAGCTAAGTCCATTTGTACAATACATCTGTTTTTCTCGAACTTAGAATTGTATAGGTATACTCCATTCACTCTTATTTTAGCACTCAGTTGGCCATGAAATAATTTTCTCAAGTTTTTGTAACCAGAACGGAGTAAGGTTGGCCCTCATGAAATGACGTTTGTCATAAAACCGTTGCCACAACTAATTTCAATTATTAATATTACTAAAATGCCGACTGAAAAAGAGAGAAGGCAGGTTTCAGGAAGTGCTATTTAGAATTCAGGTCCGCTCATTCAAATAGTAGGTAACCCTGGTATTCTAATATTTGAAACAAAGATTATAGAGTATGAAGATGGGAAACGAAATATTAATTTGAGTGCCATTTGCAGAAACATATGAAATTTTGTAAGATTTTAGACGTCCATTGTGATCAAAGAGGTTTTGAATATTTTGATGCTAGTACCGCTTTTTGTTTATCTAGCTCGTCTAGTTGCTGATTTATAAGTTTTTTGTCTTATTTCTTGGTGAAAATACCAAAATATCGTTAGAAAATTATTGAATGGTGAAGAACTGTGGATCAAATAATAAAATGGATTTTCCGAGATGAAGTTTTTCACCCAACTAAGGAAAAATGAATCGGTCATTCATTGATTCTAATTTTAAGTGCTCTGAAGTGGATAAAATTCTCAGGGCGTTAAGACAATGACGTACTTCAAACACTACTGACTACACCATGTGCAATGAACATTTTACCGCAGGTAAGGAGTACTGTTCATCCACGTAAATTGTTGTATGCATCCCTTGCATGATCTACCTATTAAGAGGAAATTATGACCTTTATAGGTACACTCAATGATTCTCAATTGCTACTCTTTCAATATATTCAGAAATGCAGAGGTTTTATTGATTTCGATTCGGGAAGCGAGTGACTGTCAAATTGTTGTTTGGAAAGTCAAAGTTTTATGAAAACTGCTGCGAGTGTTTTGTTCATTCATTAATCAATTTGTATATTGTGTCATAAAGATATCATATCACAAGGAAATCATAAAAAAGCACAAGAAACTATACTGACATATAGGTCTTGTATACCTCTGAAAGGTTTTTTATTAAGTGCGGTTCTGAAAATTCTATAAATAATACCTACATATGTAAGTAACTGGAATGTTTTTGATGTGTATGATGGTAAGTATATTGAATATTGGTTCATATTAATTTCTGATATATGTATATTTTACAAATTCAACTACGTTTATTAATTCAAAACAACCTATTGCACAGAAATAACACCTTCGACGTATAGCAGATCACCATATACTTTTGTGTCCTAGTCAAAACTTCATTTATTGTCCATAATATCAATTTTTAGAAATTGCAAATCAAAATATAGCACATCCAACAGCGTTTTTCATTGAGATGAATTGATTCCAAACAATGTTCGGATGAAAACTAACATCCTGATCACAAAACAAAACCATACTTTTGTTTTGTCGCTCAGGATGTTTGTTTTCTGATCGAAACAAAGTCGATAATGAAACTAAAAAAATAGAATAGAATTCGAATTTCGCGCCCCTCAATTAAAAAACAGAAAACTGTTTTTAAAAAGTTTTTCTGTATCGACAGTGCTTTTTCAGCGCCATCTCATTGTCAAGCGTGTTTTCACTCACCAAAGTGTAGTCGGTTTTTAGTTTCTACTCAATAATCTTTGATCTGAAATAAAGCAGACGGTAGCGAACATATTCAATGTGAGTGAATTTATAATATAATGTTTCATCTTAATCTTAACGACTTATATTTTAGCTAAATGTTTCCACAATCAGAAAGATTGTGAAAGACGACAAAGAATTTCCTTATATTTGGAGACCGAAAAATGTGGTGCCATTTGAGCATTTTATTTTAGAGTGAATGAATGCGAAAAATTTCTATAGGATTTTCGATGAATGTCATCGTAGAATAAGTTCCAGAAAATTATTTTTTTTTATTTTTCATTTGAATTGTCCGGTATATTGTAAATGTCTTAAGGATCAATAAATATATGATTATCATTATTATATCAATTATTAGAATTAAACACCCATGAATACGAGTTAGTTGACTTGTTAATTGTTAATTTTTGTATGAAGGTGAAGTTCCTCTTGCCTTGAAACTTCCTTTAATTATTTTGACATTGATGCAAGATATTTTTTTGTTGAAGAATTTGACATTCTTGTAATTATCCGTTAATTTCTTACCACTGCATTAGATGCCTGATGTAACGTATTCAACCTTTAGCCAAAGAAGATAACCAACATTAACTCTCCACAAGCTGGTGCATATAAAGTATGTGTCAATATTTGAATTTTCCTCAGTAGCAAAAATAAATATATTCAAAAACTGATCTCTTGTATTTTCCATGCAAATAACTAGATTAGAGTTGGTATTCCCTCAATCAGTTTGTTTAAACTTCAATTATGTTCCTCAATTTTTTCAACATATTTACCGAATTGATTCGACATTGTGATGAAATACTGAGACTTTAAGGTAGAACGGACAACATGAAGGTGAATGGAGTATATGTACGCAGTTGAAAAAATATTATCCCCTACTCTGCTTAATAAACCCAGAGGAAAAATATGAGGATATTCTTCAAAAGTACATATAATAACTATAGGGAATGCGGCAACGAACTAAATACACAACATCATCTACTACATTTTGAGAATTATTATACGATTGTTGTAGTTGTAGTGCACACTATTATTATAATTCATATGCGGAAACAAATCCAAATCCGATATACTAACTATAGCCTCCTACAGCTGGACATCATATAATCTAGGTCACCCCAGCATCAATGGTTACTGTAAATCCGCTAAAGCTTTATTGGTCCTTCATTAGTGCTGCGAAATGAATATAAACCTGCGAATGGATTTTTATGAAATAGCTTGGTGGTCCAGGTCCAGATATATTTCCCTCATTATCTGTTTGTTTGAGTTGTTAAATCAATCAGTTGTATACTTCGCGAGGATTGCAGGGTTTATTAAGAGCAAAAAAATTGAACTACAACTGACTAATATTTATATATACACGACCAGAGAGTCGAACATGCCTGGATCATTTCTTTATGAATGGTATGCATCCTGAAAATTTAAATATCAATGGGATCATCTTGCGCAATCTGATAACTGATCATAATCCCGTGTTCTTGTACACTGACCTTAAAATGAAGAGTAACACTTTGAAAAAAGAACACACAAAAAAATATATAAATTATTGCGAATTGAGAAAGTTACTGAGAAATGAGAATTGAAAACAAGTCTACGATTATGATGATACTGATAAGATGACGGAAAACTTCATCAACATATTTAAACGACATATATTATTATTATAGAAAATAGTACTACTACAGTAAACATAAAAAGAAGTAAACGGAACAGAAAAGAATGGGTCACGCCAATGATAATGGACGAAATAAAAAAAAAGCAAGATATGTATAACAAAATGAAAAAAGAACCGAATAATACAAAATTAAAAACTGATTATTCTAAATCCAAAAACAACTTACGCAAACTAATAAAAGAAGCCAAGGAAAAGTACTTCCAAAAATGTATAAAAGACAATCAAAATAAATCTAAAGCTTTATGGGACTGCGTTAAAAATTCAACAAACACCACGAAACCAGAAACTCACGTAAAATATATCAAAAATAAATATGATGCGAAAATTGAAAACGAACAAGAAATGTGTAATCTCTTCAATGACCACTTCACTCAACACTGAAGGAAGTGAAACAAGAGATTTCGGAACCTCTTACTTATATAATAAATGACTGCTTCGAAAAAGACTGTTTCCCAGAGATTCTTAAATTGGGTGTAGTGAAGCCCTTGTACAAGGGAGGTGATAAAGGTCAGATGAACAACTATAAACCAATTACACTAATATCAAATGTAGCCAAAATCATAGAAAAGCTCATTAAAGTGCACATGGAAAGCTTCATAAATAAACATAATATTCTGTCCAAAAATCAGTTTGGAATGCGAAAGGGTATGTCGACTGAAGACGCAATAAGGAAAGTTACAGATATTATATACAGCACTATGGACAAAAATATCCCATCTCTAGCAGTAATTATTGATCTGTCAAAAGCGTTCGATACTGTCTGCCATAAAAAACCTGCGAAATATGGATTCCGTGGAAAAATATATGACCTAATACGAAGCTATCTTTCGAATAGAACTCAAATTGTAAAAATTAATGGAAAACACAGTAGAAAAAACCGACTTACCTATGGTGTACCACAAGGCACGGTGCAAGGTGAAGTCATAGGTTTCGCGAACGATACTATAGTTCTATATAAAGACGAAACATGGGAAAACCTTAAACAAAAAACAACTGAGGAGATCGTCACATTGTCAAAATGGTTTAAATTGAATAAACTCACTATGAATTCGGAGAAAACAAAGTACATAACCTTTAATTCTAATAAGACAGGAATCCCAGAATTGAATAATCTACAAATTGGTGACCAACGATATATTCCCAGAACGCATGTGATGAAATACCTTGGTATTATCATTGATCAGCACCTAAGATGGAATGAACATATGTTTTACCTATATACGAGATATCCCAGGTACTGGACATAAGACAAATATTTGCTCAAAAAATTATCTTCAACATCCATCAGAATAAAATACCCATCACATTGAGAGAGCATATTTATTCAACAAGAGCAAAACGAGATAATTACGAAAGAATTAGAGCAAAAAAAAGAATAGGACAGAGATGTTGCACTTATTTAGCTTCAAGAATATACCCCAGTGTACCACTAGAAATAAGAGAGACTAGAAATGCAAAGAATTTCAAAAAAAAAATGAATAAATGGCTAATTGAAGGAGATCGATCTTTGATACACAAGCTATTAAATTCCACATATTAAATGGAATTAATGAAACTAGGACTCTGAACGTTTCAAAAACATTGATCAAGACTTCCAGATCACGAGAGATACCAACAAGGACTGCAATTCACCACTGTTGACGTAAGGATCCGACAGGAAAAACAACACCGATAAAGACAAGATTTCACGAACATCGACAAATTAATAACAAAATTTTGAGATATTTTATAATATATTGGAAATAATGGATACTTTTTAGTTTGTTTCGCCGTTAAATAGGGACTTTTAAGTTGTTATAGCTCTACACAGTTATAATCTCTCTGAGAATTAATAACTCACAGTTTTTTTCAGAGTTTTTTCTGTAGTTCAACTATTTAATAAACTCTATTATTATTTCAAGAGACATAGACTTCATTAAAAAGGTAAACGAACTGAAAAAATCGTAGGCCAAAGATCTTGGTCATACCTAACACCGGAGTTATATGGAATACTACCAGATGAATTAAAAACTATAAAATATTGTAAAACCTTCAGGAGAAAAGTGTCCCTGTATGGCTCCTCAACACAGGCCGCAAAAATATTCATGATATTATAAATAATCGAACACGAGCTTCCTGCAGGTGAAGATTTGCTAATATGGGAATGGTGGTGGAAAAGGTCAAAATATTCGGGATTTAAACTTCCAACTTAGCCAACGTTTCGGAAATTATATTTCCATCATCAGGGCACTGAAAATGAGAAAACAAACTCTGAAAAGTCTCTCCCTTCACGATAGTGAGACAAAAGTGCAAAACATCAATACAAGGATACTTGTTACTTCTTAAAAAATTGGTATAAAAAGTGATTAAAAAAGAAAATTACAAAATTACTCGAAATTACAAAATATCACAAAAATAAAAACGACAAAGTCAAAATCAAGAAGCACAGCACAGAGGAGAAGGAGAAGAGAAAGAAAACATATAAAAAACAAGAATTACCAAATATATGAATATGCATATAAATATCAATAAATAAATAAATTAGTAAATTAATAAATTGAAATGTAAAAGAAATCACAGATCAATTGATACTCACAAGATGAAATTGCTTTTCCCACAGTCATTGAAAAATATCATATATAAAATTCATTAAAACAAAACAATGGTACGCTTTCATCGAGGTAAAACAATGACAACAAAGGGAGATCGAGAACATATGAAGACAAACACAGAGAAATGTGGACGGACACCGAGAAATGTTCACGTTTTCTTTCTTACTTTCTTCAATAAATTATGATATATTATAGAAAGGTGCTGTATGTCGGTTCTGGAATTGACAGAATCGTGAACCTTGATCTGGATCATCTCGTGCAACAATCGTTTGCCGAGGAAAGGATGTCTTCCCAAAAGAACAACATCATCGAAATCAAAACGGTGTCCAGTTGACTCACAGTGGTGGGCTAGTGCAGTCTTAGGGTTGGTGATGGGTAGACTAACAGAACGTTTATGCTCCTCAACTCTAATTTTTAAATATCTGCCAGTCTGGCCAACATATACTTGGGAGCAATCATTACATCTAATCATGTAAACAATGCCGGACTGTAGGGAAACCGGAGTTACGTCCTTGATACGGGTGAAAAAATTAACGCCAACAGTGTTCTTATTTCTGAAAGCTACATGCAAAACATCAGATTTCAATATATGCGCCAACCTTTCCGATAGGGACCTAACGTAAACTAGTCCGTAGAATTTTTTTGTTGTTAAGACATCCCCAACACCATCAACCCCCTGGGAAGCAACCGGGACATTAATCGGAAAACCCTCACCGAGAATACGGTTTATAATAGAAATAGGATAATTATTTTTAAGAAGTATCGATCTTATGTATTCTAAGTTTTTCCCCCAGTATACCTCATCAGAGAGGTGTAACGCTCTATGTTTCAAATTTCGGATAATGCTGATCTTATGCACGAGCGGATGATGAGAGAAAAAATTTATATAACGTTCAGAGAAGGTTGGCTTATGGAACCAATCAACAATTAGAACGTTCAATTCATCTCGTTGAATCTTAAGGTCCAAAAAGCTTATGCTGCCATTGTGCTTTTTAAGAAGTAACAAGTATCCTTGTATTGATGTTTTGCACTTTTGTCTCACTATCGTGAAGGGAGAGACTTTTCAGAGTTTGTTTTCTCATTTTCAGTGCCCTGATGATGGAAATATAATTTCCGAAACGTTGGCTAAGTTGGAAGTTTAAATCCCGAATATTTTGACCTTTTCCACCACCATTCCCATATTAGCATTGTTGATGTGAGGTCACCAGTTTACAGATTCAGGTGAAGATTTGGTTTGGAAGTTCCTCAACCTCCTGTCTCGATCAGTACAAAGTTTGAGCGTATGTCAGCGCGTGTTGGGGTCGGAAACTTTTTTGGTCTTTTGATTTGTGTGTATTTTCTTTCATTCCCTCAATATCAAAACTGTGAATAGTCTATTTAACTGGTGATCTATAAATTGTGGAAAGCCTGTCCACTTTTACTTCCTCATGTATTCTCGATACTTATTAATATTGATTAACTGAAATAAAAAAATTATAAGCTATTCGTAGATCGATTAGTCATGAATGCGTTTTTGTAAAGACAAGTTGATTTATAACATTTTTCTTATGAACAGAAATCAGTGGATTTCATCCAACCAAAAGGGACGAAAGATCTCGACTTCAATGTTTCCAATTACTTAAGTTTTGATTTTTGCCTTCCGCTCTTTTTGCCGTCGGAGTTTATAGATCATTTTAGATCATACCTGCTACTTTGGTTGGCAGAAGACAGGTTTTCACAATATCTCAATCATTAACTTCTAATCTACATGATGATAATGATAATATCTCGAATTTCCTTTCCAAAGTATAAAACTATTTATTTTTCAAACTGCTTGATAGCTGTACATCAACATGGTCCTAATTTTTGATTTTTATTTTAAAATATCTCAAAAATGAATGGTTTTCAGGTATAAGAAATTTTAACAACTGTCCTACTCTTTATTTGATTGATTCGGTCTTCACTTGATGGGAGTTCATTGTCCATTATATGAAATGAAACGGCAACTTCCAGCAAATATTTTAATTATTTTACAATAATTGTTTCGCTAACACTGTAGCTTCATCAAGTTATTATAAAAATGATATTCCTTTGACATCAACTTTCGAAAATATAGGCAGAGGGGACGGTACAAAGTAGGTAAAAGAATTAGAGTAGGACGCTGGAAATTCCAAAATTACATGGAGATATTCAAGAGAGGAGACCTATCTATGTCGGTTTGTTCGTTCAAAAGGATTTTCCTAGAATTGAACCTAGTGATTTCAAGTGCTTCTAGGAGTGTTATTCTCATGCTTTTATTTTCGTAATGAACAACTTCAAATTCATGTTTGATATTATGTCCCGACTCTTTCGAATGATTCGCATATTCTGAATGCGTGTTATCGATTGTATAACTCCTCTGATGTTCTTGAATACGTTTTCTTGAATGATCTTCCCGTTTGTCCACTATATACCATTCGGCAGTAATTGCTAGTCAACTTATAAACTCCAGATTTATTTTCTTTTTCGGATTTATTTTTATTGTTTTTGATAATATCCCCTAAGTTATTTATTCTTTTGAAAGTTACTTTACAACTGAAATTCTTTCTCAAATACTTAGATAGAAGAAAGACTTCTATTGTCGGTGTGGCATTTTTAACCCATATAGAAGTCTTTTGATACTCTTATTTGATTGTATTGTTTAGTCACACTCACATCATGGGTATTCTATCCAAGTTACTTAGATATTTCTTCTGATAAGCTATTAAGGTAACATAATGTGATATATTTATCGGATGTCTTATCGATCATTGTTGGAAACGCCAGGCTAATGTTTGTTTGTTCAATAACTAATTATTAATCATATTCGGGTTGTAAACATTATTGGCTGCTTTTTTTTAATCAAATTTAATTCGCTATTATAGATTAATTGACTTGCCTATGAGTCATGAGAATTTCAATAGTGAATTAATTTTGATTAAACAAAAAGCAGTCGATAATGGTTATATCCCGAATATGATAAATAATTTGTTGTTGAACAAACAAAGAAAGTGTGCAATTAGCCTGGCATATCCAACAATGATCTAAAATACATCCGATAAACATATCACATTATTGTACCATAAAAGTTTATCAGAAAAAATATCCAAGAATTTGAAAAAGAATTTAAGTTGTAAAGTAACTTTCAAAACAATTATTTAGGAGATATTATCAAAAACAATAAAGATAAATCAGAAAAAGAAAATAAATCTGCAGTCTTTAAGTTGACTTGCAATGATTTCCCAATCGTATATATTGGACAAACGGGAAAATCATTCAAGAAAATCAAAGGAGTTATACAACCGATAACACGCATCTTGACATAATTTCAAACATGAATTTGAAGTTCTTCATTCGAAAATAAAAGCATGAGACTAACACAAGTAGAAGCACTTGAAATCAATAGCTCAGATTTCAGGAAAATCCTTTTGAACGAACAAACCGACATAGATAGGTCTTCTCTCTTGAATATCTTCATGCATGTAATTTTGGAATTTCCAGCGTCCTACCCCAATTCTTTTATACCTACTTTAGGCTGACCAGATTATCCCCAGTTCAATGACGGACGGACCTGGTGAACGTTGCATATATCGTAAAAATATTTCAACAGTATATTCATGAGGTCAAAAGAAATACTTTTTTCCTGTACCATTTTTTTCGATTCGGCCTAATAAAAAGATAAAGCCATTTTAAGTTTTTATGAAACCTTGAAAAACAAAATTACCCTCAGAATAACAAGCTAAATCTGTGATACTACACATCTTTTGAAAAGAGTTGCATTCTGTCGAAGAACCCAATTTTTCAAATTTCAGATGTTTTATTTTTTGAACGTCAAATTTACTCTAAAACGGCGCATTATACGAGAAAATATGAAGAATACTTATATTTTACAAAACGTTCGAATATTCATTAGATAGCGCTCAACTCAGTTCCAAGAGTTAGGTTTTTTTTAATTTTTGGTATTTGTATGGTACGTAATGCTCATAATGAGTAAACTGGAAGACGTGGGTGATATCTGTGTTCGAAAAAGATTCATTCATTTTATTCGATAAAACTCTTTCTGAGATAAAACTGCAAATTACATTTTTTTATGGGTTTTCAAGACCCTGTATCTCTTGAACCGAGCCGATTCGAAAAAAATGGAGAAGGGAGAAAGTGTTTCTTTTGACCTCAAGAATCTACTGCTAAAATATTTTTACGAGTCAAAGACTGTATATGGTCCCAGTTTCCTACCCCGTATGACGACTTTAAGAAAAACTATAATTTGTTGAAAACAGAGAAATGATAAAAGCTAATCACAACATAAAAACGAAAATATAATAATATTAATACAATGGTTGTGCATTACACTGTGGAATAAGAACAGAGTTTCAGTCGTTGCTAGAGAAGCTTCTACATCCCCAAAATTTGAATGCCTGACTGAAATACACTGCGCAAAAAAATTAACTCACATTCTGAAAATCTCAATTTTAATGATAGTTAACTATACATTGCCTTTATAACTTATTTTTTATGTTCTCTCGGGAAGGTTCTGAACGAAACAAGATACATTAAATGGAAGAAATATTCAGGATTTCACCGAATCTTATGTGAGAGAAGAGAAATGAACAATTTTCAAAATACTGAAATTCTGATAAGTGATTTAATACTCGGTATTTCCACCCCTTGCGTTAATTACAGCTTGGCAACGACGGTTCATACTCAAAATGAGTGATCTTAAAATGTTCTTATCTAATCCTTCCCAGATTTTTCCGAGTTGGATTCCTAAGTCATTAAGAGTAGCTGGATGATTTTCTGAACTTCTCAGCCTTCTATTGAGGTTGCCCCAAACCTTCTCAATCGGATTGAGATCTGGACTTCTTGCTGGCCATTCCATTCGAGAGACTTTAACCTCTTCAAGGTTCCCTACTCCTGAACGATGAGCGCACGATGGGGTCTGGCATTATCGTCCATAAAAATGAAATTTTCACCAATGTATGGGGGCAAATGGCACTACATGCTCTTCAAGAATGTTCCTTATATACTTATCAACATTCATAGCTCCATTATCAACGACCACTAGGTCTGTGCGAGCAGTCAAAGATATTCCACCCCATACCATAATCGATCCTCCCCCGAAACCAGTAGTATTCAGGAAATTGCACTGAGTATATCTTTCATGTGAACGTCTGTATACAAGGGAACGTCGATCACAATGGTAGAGCCAAATCTAGACTCATCTGTGAAGAGAACTCTCTTCCAATCGGCCTCTTCCCAATGGATATGCTCTCTCGCAAAATCCAAACGCGCCCTTCGATGGGCTGGGGTAAGAGCTGGGCCTCTTGCTGCGAAATGAGGCTTTAAATCATATTCTCTGAGGCGATGTCTTATTGTCTGAGTGCTAATTTGCACCTCATGAGTTTGATCAAGCTGAATTTGAAGGAGGCGAGCGGTTGCAAATCGTTGTCTCAACGAAGAAACTCTCAAGTATCGTTCTTGAATGGCAGTTGTTACCCGTGGTCTTCCCTGTCCTGGTCTTCGGACATTTATACCTGTCTCCCTGAATCGCTGCAACATTCTGGACACACTTGTTTGGGAAACTCCAAACCTTTCTGCAATTCTTGTGTATGTCCACCCTTCTTCTCGCAAAACTAACGCTTGGGCACATTCCTCTTGGGTCAAATTGCGTGTTTCGCGTTGCATAGCGATCGAGTGTAGAAAATCAAACTAAAGAAAAACTATTGATCACTAGAATTGATCGAGAACAACTGATTTCAGAATGGAGCCAATACATTCAAAATCTGATAATATCATCTTTTTTTATTCCTGCTGGGAAAAAACATCTGTATAGAAGAAAACCGTTGAAAGTGGATAACATATGCATGCATAATTCTGATAAAAATAATTATCATTGAGAGCACCTTCAGTTATAGAATAAATTGGAGATTTCCATAATGTGCGTTAATTTTTTTGCGCAGTTTATTTGGTCAGGGAGGAAGACGTTATCCATTTTTTTATGTTTGTCACTTAAAACATCTCTTCTTTCTCTAAATGCAATGCTGAATTGACCCGAACACTGCGTTTATTGGACTTTTTCTTTTGAAAGATCTTCCGCAAATTTGCACTTTTTTTATTATCAATCTTAAATATTATTGAGAAGACCTCAAAGTTCAAATTCCCACCGTACTTAATAACGCCAGGACTTCCACTATGAGATTTATCTAGCGACGTTCGCACTCGGGCTAAGGTACGAAAAATAGTGGATTAACATTGAGTATTGTCAAAAATTAAATTCAAAATTTTGACGGACGTTTTCCAGTGACAGACTTCTTGGACGATTGACGGACTGTCCGTCACAATGCCGGACGTCTGGTCACCCTAATCTACTTTGTACCGTCCACTCTGCCTATATAGGTATTCGATTAATGCCTAAGGAATATTATTTTTGTAATAACCTGATAAAGGTATAGTGTTAGCGAAACAAAAAAATATTTTGTGGAAGTTGTCGTTCAATTTTATCTAATATCCTACTATTTCTTGTCCATTTTGAATATAATGAAATGATTAAGCATATTGCTTACATTTTTCGAATTTTCCATGTATAACCAATAGCTTAAATCTAATATGAGGTTCTGTATTATTGTGCTCTCGATTAATAAAAAGTTTATGTCCCATTTTATTTTTTATTTTCCGACTAACTGCATGGAAAGGTCGAGTTTCTATCCATTTTCGGTACCTACAACCGGAAAACAGAACTTTCAACTAACTAAAAGCTATTCCACATTTCAACAAATCTAATTATTTTCAGTAATAATACGAACCAACATTCCCGGTGGGATAACCTGTGTGAAAGGACCTTTGGCATACATACTGCACAAAAGTCGGTTCAGTAGGAGAAAAGAAATATTTTCATCAGTGTTCAATTCTGTACGAACGATACAGGCGAGGATCCACTTTGTCTGTTTTTCTCCTTGTAGTCATATTTCAGGCTTACGAGGGAAAGCGGAACCAGAGAGCGACTCAAATGTAAATATCGCAGAGGATGCGGCATCATTCAAAAGTATGACAAGATTTATAGCGATTATATCTTATGAATCACATTTGTTGTTCCTGATCCGCCTTCTTGCTTTCTGCGAAGTAATGCAGAGTAATAGATAACACATTATAACGTGAATTTCTTCTGTCTTGAAAAGTAGGACAAATAGGGTAGTAAAGTAACGGAAGCTTCTTCTATCCAGTTCAAAACGAAAAATTGAAACTACGCATTGAAACATTTCAGTTTTATTGTCGACAGTAATATTTTTTTTATAGAGCAGGGATGTTCGGAAGTGAGATAACGATTTTTGATAGAAGAATGTGAAAACTGTGAAAAAATATAGAAGATTCTGCGGGTTAAATTTAAAAGTTATAATATACAGGGTAAGACTTTGCCTCGTAAAAATATTTCAACAGTATATTCTTGAGGTCAAAAGAAACACTTTTTTCTTTTACCATTTTTTCCGAATAGACTAGGTTTAAAAGATACAGGCTGTTCAATAACCGTGAAAAAATGTTATTTCTAGTTCTATCTCAAAACCGTTTTATCGATTGAAACGAATTTCGGAATATTGTTCCGTTCATTTTTATTTGATGAATCTTTTTCGAGCACAAGATATCACACACGTCTTCCAGTTCTCTCATTATGACTATTACGTACCATAAAAATACCAAAAATTTAAAAAACCCAACTCTTGAAGCTAAGATATCGATTGAAATTTATTCTGGGAGGATTCTGCATTTCTTAATAAACTTTTTAGGGTTTTCACTCCCAATCTCTTACAATTGGTGTCAAACAAAAGATACAATTCAGAAGATTTTCGAAAATTGAATTTTCGTCTGATGAAGGAGTCTGATATAGACCCCGAAACGTTACAACATAAAATTATAATTTCAACGTTCTTTATTTTCAGTTCATTGTCAGGCAACAATTTTTTCTAGTTGACTCCTGACAAATTTGTGCAAGAATTTACGCAGGAGCAAATCGTTTATTTCATTTTTAATTGATTTTGTTTCAGAGATTGGGAGTGAAAACCCTAAAAAGTTCTTGAAACTAAGTTGTACGCTATCTAATGAATATTTGAACGTTTTGGAAAATAAAAGTATTCCTCATATTTTCTCCTATAATGAGTATTCTTCGAGCAATTTGAACTTCAAAAATTAAAAAGTATTTGTGAAATTAGAAGAATTGGGTACTTTGGCTGAATACAACTCTGGTTGAAAGATCCATGTAGAGTATCACAGATTAGCTGGTTAATCTGAAGATAATTTCGTTTTTCCAGGGGTGGCACAGCTCATGATGAAAACTTAAAATGGCTATGTCATCTTATCAGGGCCGAATCGGAAAATTTTTTATAGGATAAAGGTGTACCTTTTGACCTCAAGAAACTACTCTTTAAATATTAGTACGAGTTAAAGATTCACCCTGTATAACCTTTTTAAGAAATCAAGAACCGCTTTTTTGATTTATTTTCACCAAGTAGCCTCAGCGAGAAAAAACTATACCCTAAAGCCCCTTTCACACAATCTTCGCATAGAACCTGCTTTCGTGGTCAGAAGTGTGACTTATTTTCCGTCCAATCAATCACCTTCAATCTTGTTATAATACAATTCTAAGCAAATATCCGTCTATGCATCTCGAATTCTTGTTGTCGAAGATTTCTCCCACATCGCGGGCGGGCCTCTACCTAAGAAATTAATAGGCTCATATTCAACGAAATGTGCTAATTCATTATTAACACGAAATTCGAAATAAAAAGCAAGCGAAACATGCTGTCGAAAATGATAAATATACCACGTCCTAAGCGTAGATTTGTATCTGAACAGTACGGTAAAAACCCGATGGTCTAAAACCTGCCGTATCCTTTCATATCCCAACGCTGATTAATGAGACGGATAAGCGGCCAGAAAGCATCATCTGGTTGCTTTTCGTTGCAAAAGTGAACCTATGCAAGTGTTAGGGGGAGTCCGGGAGACTTGCTTAGGTAGGAGACTTAAACCACCTCAAATATTTCAATTCAAATTTCGCGCTACCGGTATCGTAAATAGCTTGCGACATACTCGTAACAAGGCACGACTTGTGGCGGCTCCATTTTGGCCGCCGTCAAAACAGTTCGGGAGTGAAAGGGTTGAACGTGATTTTGTTGTTAGGAAGTAAGAAATTGAATAGTTTTTGTTGGTTACACTGTCTAAAAAGTTTAATAGGTGCGTGGTGTTATTTAGTTTTATTCCTTTCATTGATTAATATTCTTTTACAAACGATGAGCCTTTTTAATAATAGTTGTAAAAGTTTCAAGAAAACATCTGTTGAATAGACTGAAAGGGAGTGCGGGAGACTTGACCCATGCTTTATGGTCGGGAGACATAATCAGTGGACCAAGTTTCCCTGGAATACTACTGAACTTAGATAATAGTTTGCTTCAAAAAAGAAAAATTGAATGATAGAAATAAATTTTCAGAAAAGTGAAAAACATTTCTGAAGAAAGTGAAAGTGACTCTGAAATTGAAAATATGTATTTCATACGCTGATACATCTGATGATGAAAACCTAGACATAGACCATCGTTGGTAGACAAATTTTCGGTTCCTAAAAAAAGAATTGCTGTACTCAAAATGTTCATCTCACTATCAGTCTAATATTATCTTGCGTTACCTATTTGGACATGATATCTTCACGCAAAAAAAGAGTTTCTACCATTTACAGATACAACCTAATTGGCTTCAGAGTGAAAAGGAGTTCAACTATCCCGGACTTCCCATATATCGACGCCCGGTGTAAAAACCCGATGGTGTGAAAGGACTTTTGAAGCGATTATTTCTTGGTATCGAATTTCTGACAATGTATAATTCATACCTCCCACAGTATTCGTTTACTCAGGTTATCGCTGGACTGTAATTTGAAATAAGATTTGTCTGTGTACAACTTAGTCATTTTCCGTATATGTCGTATATGATATACCTACGGTAGATTCGGGTGACTTGGGATAGTCCTGTAACTTGGGACAATTACCCCCCTAGCAGATTTCTTTGTTTCTTACCATTTATGAGTTAAGGGACAAACTTATGAGATTGTGTAGCGTCTTTTCGGTCAGTTTAAGAATTACTTGCTGTTCAGTTTGCTGTGACCAGTGCGTTTGAATTGACAGGAAAAATTAACTAATTCATGAGAATAAAAGCGTTTTTTTATGCCCTTATACTTTGTAATGTCCTGTACATGTGTTTCACTTTGTGCATGTGCAATTATTTTTTCTGGATACGTGGGATATTGGGATATTAGATATGTCATAAAAAAAAGTTGTTTACAAATCAAACGGCTACACGGATCTCATTAATTTATTTTGTAGTTTCATAGGGTGACTTGGGACAATGCCGAATACAAGCGGCTAATTGGCAGCAGGAAATATGCTGATTTTTCACAGGATAATATTATTTACGTTATTTTCACAAAGAAATCACCAAAGAATGAAAGAAATCAAAGCTCCCATGTTTTGTTCAGTTTTTGACATTTGAGTTGCAATATATTTACTTTCGCTGTAATAAGAGTTTATCATTTAATTTCTTTACCGAATTTCAACTATACAGGGTGGTACAGATCGTAACCAAGAAATTTTAACCACGTATTCTACATCAAAAATAAGCCCTAGTTTGTCATATAAACATATGTCAAGAAATGTTTCCTCTCCGAGATACGGGGTGTTAGAATTATAGAAAAAAATATGTTTTTTATTAATAACTCTCACACTGCTTGAAATATTTTTATGAAATTTGAGATTTTCGACAATAAAAATTACTATTCAAACCTTATTTAATTTGAAACAAATTCGGTCTCGTGACTTTTTACTGTACGTCGCACCGTTTCCGGTTAAAAAAATAAAACACATTCTCATGCATGAAGAAATCACCAAAATTTGATATAGCAAAAATAGTCTTATTATTATTATGTACCTACCATATATCAAATTTTGGCGATTTCTTCATGCATGAGAATGTGTTTTATTTTTTTAACCGGAAACGGTGCCTCGTACAGCAAAAAGTCAAGAGACCTGATTTGCTTCAAATTAAACAAGGATTTCAATAGTAATTTTTATTGTCGGAAAAACCAGTGGCGTATCATTTTTTTATCTGAAAATATTCAGTCTCGCTGCAGTACGGACGCCACTGGTAGAATAAAAAAGAAATGATATTATGCAAAAAGTGCTCCTTGACGGTCAAAACCTAAATCTCAAATTTCATAAAAATATTTCAAGCAAGGTGCGAGTTATTAATGAAAAACATTTTTTTTCTATAATTTTAACAACCCGTATCTCGGAAAGGAAACATTCCTCGACATGTGTTTGTATGATAAACTAGGTCTTATTTTTGATGTAGAATACGTGGTTGAAATTTCTTGGTTACGATCTTGACCACCCTGTATAATCACAAATTCTAATTTTTCAAAACTATACCCTTCCCAAGTTCATTTGAGAGTTGAGAAATCGATGGATTTTAACTTGTGTCCCAAACCCAAACCTCCCAACTCGGTGGGTGATTTGGGACAAGTATATTTCATTTTTTTTTTAAATTTATATCCTAATTCTGGTATATATCCTAATCAATAGTCATTAAACACATTTGAACCTCTTTCTCACATGAAAATCATAGACATATTAAACACATGGACGCGGCGTAGAGAGAGAGGGGGTGCGGCCGAAATAAGATAGAGCTAGTATGGGCAAAACATTCGTTTGAACTTTGTATTTATCGAAATTTTCAGAATTTTCTCATCAATTTTAGATCAACTTTGAATGTCGTATCCTTTTTCTATTATGAAAGTAATGATGGTGTCCTCGTAGAGTGCAATTAATAGTACGAAATGAGTTGAAAAGACAGATAAAGTGAAATTTCACAGGTATAGTAACTTCGAATGTATTAATCGATTTATTATATCATAGTTGAATTATTCATTTCAAATCAATAAATGTATGTCAATTCTGTTCTCATCTAGCTAAAATAATACTCAAGAAGCACTTGAGATTAGAAGAGAAAATTAGTATGCTGATTGTAATGTCTATTTTTCAATATTGAGCAATGAAATATTTTTTCAGATATTGAACAAGAAATCAGAATATTGTGTTGGCTAAAATGTGCTCAATTGTTTTTATTCAAATCAATTTATTCACAAACTTTTCATGAACTTATCTGTTGTATTTTCCGAGGAATAGTTGCCGAAAGCAAAAATTGTGCTATTCTAATTGGATCATTGAACGCAATCTAAATGATACTAATATTCGTTCAATTTTTTATATTCGATTATGGGTACTTGTTTTTATCTCTAACGGGCGCCAATATATAAATATAGCTCGGAAATTAATACCATCTTGCCCATACTAGCTCCATTTCATGTTGGCCGCACTCGTGGCTATTGAAACTCACTGAAAGGGCGCGTCCATGTGTTTTATAGGTCTATGATGAAAATAGGTCACCGTTTTCGAAATATGACAAGTTGAATTTCAAAATCGTCCCAAGTCACCCGAATCTACGGTAATATGATATTGAGCCTCGTATATTGAACCCTGAAAAGGACCAATTCTGCATGTCGTCGCGAAAAATGCCTTTTTTTCAGGTGGATCCAGAAAGGTAGATCTGCCGAGAAGGCGGATATCCTGGCTTACTGGTAAGCCTAAAAGTGAGAATTGTGATCGGATTCGTCTGTATCCAAAACTACGTACAGAAATGATGAAAGACTTACGTTACTGGTTTCACATCGAATATTGCGTTCATCAAAATGAGACATATTATCCATGCTGAGAAACTGTCAACAATTCGGAATTCCGACAAATCGGAATTGGATATCAATGAACCGTGCTCGTATCGGTATTGCAGGTGTTTGACTGATATCAGACGGCCTTACTCGTGTCGCCTTTCTTATTCTAGCGAACGCAAAAGCGGAGCGTGAGAGGCAGCCCTCAAATATAGGAATGAAATTCCAGTTTCCCCCATCATGCCGGATCAAGGGGTGTAAACGAGAGACGCCAAAAGACCGAGTCCGACCAACGAAGCATACATATCCCCTTGATACTTCTCAACATCTCCACTTTCGCTGATCCTGGAACGGTAGCAGGGATCGGAACCACACAGATGTCTGACGAAGACGACATGCATTATCATACGACTCGTCGCTAGGTTTTAATTGAATAATAATTAGAAGACTATCACGCAACTAAGGCGTCCCGCTGAAAACGGTCTTTAAACTCGATTACGGAGTTGTGATTAAAATTGCGCCGAAGGAGTTGCTCGAAGATTCGGCTGGCTCCTTTCTACACGCTTGAATGTGGAGTTTTTCGATCGGAAAATGGATGAGTCGAGTGCTCAACAGAAGTTTATGTTCGCAATTATATCCTATTTGATGGGACGCTCCGTTTGGCATCTGCCATTCAATTTATGCACATACTGATAGCGTATAGTGTTGGAGACAGAGGTTTGGCTTTTTTATTGTGGTACTGTTTGCTGTTCTCATCGTCTATATACTCGCAGATTTTCAGAATTTTCGACAAACATCCATTCTCTGGTGGATTTGCTAATCATGGTGAAAGTTTTGTTAGATACAAATGTTTACTATGAAGGCGTAGAAGGCCACATAATATGTTGAAAATATTTATCGCTGAATTCCGATTTCAATGCCGGGTGTAGTTAACTTCCGACTTCAATTTAGTAAAATTCCGACAGAATTTAATTGAATTCCGTTGCTCTTCTACAAGTATTAATATTCATATAATGCTATGCGTTCGTAAATTTATGATGAAATGATGATTATGTACAGGTTGGGCAAAATTGGTGATACCTGAATTTCAACTTTTTCAACCCAACGAGATGGAGGAAAATGCATGGCACATGGTCGTCTTTTTTCGAGAAACTAATGATGCTATCAACTGCATTACTCTTTCTTCTTTTGTTTTCGAGTTACAGGTCAAAATTAAAATTTCAACTTTGGTCATTATCTCCGTTTCTGTTTAAACTAGGATGTTGAAATGGACACACTTTTTTGATAGCAATTCAGTGGCGTATTGTGATTTTTTCTAACAGGTATATTTGCTGAGCTATAAAATAAAGATGTATTTTTTCTTATGAATACAATAGTTTAAAATGACTTAGAAGGGCTGAGGGCGATGTATATGTATGATATATTTCTGAAACGGTAAAAAAAAGGCGATTCTTTCTTAGTCATTTTAAACTACTGTTTTCATAAGAAAAAACACAACTTTATGTTATAGCTCAGCAAATGAACCTGTAGGAAAAAATCATAGTACGCCACTGGATTGCTATCAAAAAAGTGTCTGTATAATGTCTTCATTTCAACATCCTAGCACAAACAGAAACGGAGATAATGACCAAAGTTGAAATCGTCCAAATTTTAATTTTGGACCATAACTCAAAAACAAAAGAAGATAGAGGAATATAGTTTATGGCATCATTAGTTTCTCGAAAAAAGACGACATGAATGGTACATTCATTTTTCTCTATCTCGTTGGGTGTAGTTCAGGTATCACCAATTTTGCCCATCCTGTACACAGGGTGTTTTTTGACACCATTTGAATTTTCTGATAAAAGTTTTGTCATAACAACGATATGACAACCATTTACAAGTTAATCCATTACGACATGATTCTTTTCTTCAGCTATATTCCGGATGTTTCATGAAAAAACTTGTTTTCTATAGGGGAAAGTCGGATAGCACCGGACAGCGGGTATCACCGGGCATTTTCTTGGATTTATCATTTCACCCCTTCCTTTGAATGGCCAAACCAACTGATTCTATGCAAGCGCAAACATATCTTTAGTTAACCTTGATATTTTCAGCCATTTGGGAAATAAACGTTAAATTGTGATTTTTGTGATTGACACATGGATAGAATGAACTTTGAGGTCTCCCTTCTCTTGATGGGTGTTCAGATGGTCTCGTAGGCATAATGGCCATTACTGAGTAGTGAGAATGAAAACGTGCACAAATACCCTGCATTTCAAATATCTCCCCAGTAAATGGCCAATTGATTGCAATGTGCATATCGGGTGTCACCGGACACAAGCATGTCGGGCATGACCGGACAAAAAAAATTTCAATATTTTGAACCAAAAATTCCGAAGTTATTAAGATCTAGAAAATTTTCTCAAAACCAAAATACTCCAACAAATATCAACGAACAAGATACTTAATGCTCAGCACAATCCACCAAAAGCAAAAACCAATGGTCAAAAATGAAATATTTTTGATGGAACAAATTCACAAAAAATGTTTGGGATGATCTAGAAGTAAGAAGGAGTAAAAAATTTTGTTTAAATCAAAATGATTCGAAACTAGTTGAAAAAAAAAACAAAAACTAAAATTTTCATCCAAACGAAGGAACACGAGAGCAGAAAACTCATTTTCTCATTACCCATGAATGTTTCGAGAAAGACTGGATCCAGTGTTGTGAGCAGAGACAACCAAGGATGTGTCTGGTTGTGAGTGTAATGGATGTGTCTATATGAAGGATGCTCTGACGTAGCAAATGGTCATACGTAATACAGGTGTAATTATTTTCGGAATTTAGCGTTTTTCAACAGTATCTACAAGTTTTTTTGTGTTCGATATTACCCTCTAATTTTGAAAAAATTCAAAATGTTCACTTCATTTTCTTCGAAAGATGTATGTTTATTTTATGACGTGTATGTTTGTACCTTTTCAGGACATGTGAAGTATATGTGGAATAATCATTTCCAACTAAGTTTGCTGGAAAACTTCAGGATAAGTTTATGTTTTAATATTTTTTCGTATCATGTCCGGTACTACCCGACTTTCCCCTATTCAATATACTCGTGACACTTAATGGACTAGGAATATTATGAACACTAGGTGTTCTCCGATGTTCGTTTAGATTTCTCACATAAAGAAGTCATTTCATCGGTAAGAAAACCTCATATAGGCTGCTCTATGACGACTTGGTTCATTTCCAGATTTACTGAGGTATTCATAAGGATTTAGGTTGCGTAAAATAAACACGTTTTTTTAATGAATATTAATATTAATGTATTTAAAATTTTTTTAAAAAGTACATGTTTTTGAGGAATTATGGATTCATGGGCATAGAAAAGTAGGGCACACCCCTCCCCACCCCAGATACTGAAATCTAGTTAATTTTCGAGCGAGTAACCATAAAACAACATTCAGCTGTCAAGGCCCCTCAAAAATAAAACTGGCAACTCTAATGTTCTGCTTTTTTGTCGAGTACGAGATTGTGTTTTGTGCATGTTCTTGAAAAAAATGTTCTTCCTGACGTTAGATTAGGGTAATAAGACTGTAACTTTCTCAAAAATGCCTCTTTATAGTGATAATAAAAAGCTTTGTGTGCTTCACGATAACGAACAATCAGCTGATTTTGACAAATCGTTAGAGTACACTATATGAAACTTGTTTATAAAGGGTGTTTCAAATTTCGCGGTTTTTTTTAACAATAAATAAAACACATAATTTGCATTCATTTTCAGAAATTTTTATTGGTAATTGAAGAATAAGTTATGACATTTATGTACGAAAAATAATATCTGCCAAATGGCCTCCTCTTGCAGCTCTACAGACGTCCAATCTTTTATTAAAATTTTCAATGAAAATTTGACATAACTGAGGCTCTATCTCACTAATGGCACGAATAATTTCATCCGTTAGTTCAGGAATTGATTATGGATTATTATATAGTCCAATGGTGTCAAATCACATGATCTTAGTGGCCAATGGACATCACCGTTTCTGGAGATTATTCGTCCAGGAAATTATTGTCTCAATAAATCAATTTTGTCATTTGCAAAGTGAGGTGTGGCGCCATCCTGTTAAAACCAAATTTCCTCCTGATCAATATTCATTAATTCAGGCCACGAAAATTCGATTATCACCGAACCGGTCTCTTGAAATTTTTAATAATTGGACCAACAGTGCTTTCAGATGGACAATTATGCAAACCATAAAATTCACGAAATTTTCTAAAAACCCTTTCTCAGAACTCTGATTTTCATGAAATCATTCAACAATTTGAACGCGTTTTTGAATCGTGTACGAAGCCATTTTTATAAATGTCATACATCATACTTTTTAAATGTTATAATACCCAAACGAATTCGGTGCGCCATCTATATTTTATTTATTCTTAAAAAAAACCGCGCAATTTGAAACACCCTTTAATTAACTATTCATAGAAAATCATTCAAGAACCCTGTGTTTATTTTATTCCCTATCGATCTCAATACTATCCTGTACAGGGTGGGCAAAATTCGTTGTGTACTGAGGGGATCTCGAGTACTATAGCAGCAAGAAGAAAACGGATGACACATTCTCTAGCTGTCTTTTCATGACTAATCCAAATCTGAAAATAGAATCAGCCTTTCATTTTTAGTTGTCGAGTTATAAACAAAAATTGAGATTTTGACGATTCCGAAAAGTTCTCATAACTTTTTTGTCTTTGAAGTTACAGATCTGAAGATTGAACCTTCTTAGGCACTTTCATACGTAGAATCTACTGACAAAAGTTTTTTTTCTCAATTCAAAAATAATAAATTCAATAAAAGTTTGCATTTAAAAAAATGAAAGTTCAATTAATGATTTGAAATGAAAAAATATTTTGGGCTCATCAGTGGATTCTACGTAAAAAATTGCCCATAGAAGGTTCAAGTTTCAGATTTATAACTTCAAAGACAAAAAGTTATAAGAACTTCACGAAATTGTCAAACTCAAAAACGAAGTATCTTAGGAGGCTGCCATTCTTTGTTTCTCCGAAAAAGTGTTGTCTACTGAGGGGATCTCGAGAACTATAAGAGCTAGAAGAAAACTGATGACACATTTCCGAGCTCTTTTTCTGGGAGACAAAAAACGGTGAAAACCGCAGGCCTCTAACGATTCTTCGTTTTTGAGTTAGCAGCAAAAAATGAGAATTTGACAATTTCGTGAAGTTCTAATAACTTTTTTATCTTTGGCGCCATCGCATTGTCGGATGTGTCAAAAACAGGCCAAAATGTAGTCGGTTTTTTGTATTAAAGATATTATGGTGTTTCCTATCTTTCTACTCTATAATCTTTGATGAGATCCAAACAAGGGAAAAAATCTATAGATCAAAATCTAATACGAAGTATTAAAATTCACACATTAACCGGCATACCTATCGAAAAAAATATTCGAATCTGATAATTATAGTCCACGAAAAATTGAGTTGACTATTTGTGTATAAATCTGTCCGCTTTCCCTATCTATATCAATCTGAGGAAGTCAAAGCACTGTGTGATCCACTCATCCACTGATCTATACAGTGCGCGTCAAAATTATGGAACAAATTCATTTTCTCAGAAGAAAAATATTTGGCAACAAAATCCTGAAACAGGTCAATTTTTGTTTCACTTTTTCCAAATTTGTATCCATTTTTGTTGCACCCTGTGCCATCCCCATCAACCCTCTAAAGATTTTCAATAGGGAAAGTGGGTCATATGGTACTTTTTTGGCAAGGTCTTTGAGACCTTTGGAGATCATTTTGAACATTTAATTTAACTTATCTTGTAATGCACAATGATTATCCGGGTGGTACTTCAATGACGAAATAAATTTCCAATGTCACTCCATTTTTTTCTCCATGGTCGATTTTCATTCGGTGACAAATTTTATCAGGTACCATCGTCTCAAAGTAAATGGGCCATGACAAAGAGGACATACTGAAAACCTCTTTGAACTAACTAATTTTTCAAAACAAAAATTTTTACCTCAAAATTTCTGCATGCCTGTAAAGAAGATACAAAGACCTTGCTAAAAAAGTAAAACATGACCCACTTTCCCTATTCAAAAAATTTAGAGGGTTGATGAGGATGGCACAGGGTGCAACAAAAATCCTTCAAAAATTGCATACAAATTTGTTAAAAGTGAAACAAAAATTGACCTGTTTCAGGATTTTGTTGACTAATATTTCTCTTCTGAGAACATAAATTTTTTCCATAATTTTGACGCGCACTGTATATCATCCTCCATCACATCACTATTCATCATCAAAGTTATATTCCGAGAAAAAAGAAACATCTCAAAAATACTATAACCACTTAATACAAAGCAATAAACAAACATAAATCTTGCTAAATCAATTAGTATCGGAAATAAAGAGCAATGCGCTAACTTCGTTTTCTCGCACTTGTTGAACGAGCGTAAGGTTCTATCCAGGTTTCTCCAACTTATTCACGATTCAACATCGAGGGTTGTCCAATCCGGAATAATTAATAATTACTAAGTTTTGGGCTTCAGCAATCCCAAACTTGTAGTAACTTATAAACTTCGTTAGTTATTAAACAACATTAAAGTACGGTATTCCTCGGAAAGACATGTTATTTTACTCGTCTTGTTTGTTACGTAGGACTCAAGAGGACGACAGGAGCCCCTGGAGCAGTCGATTTTATCCCATCGGACTGCATTATTTCGAAAATGAATCACTGGAACTGAACGAAGAGACAACTTAAATACAGTTCCACAATTTCCCGATTTATGTCTCAACTTGGATGCTGTAAAATTCTGTTAGTTTATCGTAGGATCATTTGTCTGAAACTGATCACATAATATTCCAATTCCTGTATTGACTGGAACTCAATACTGGATCGATATAACTACATTCTTCTTGTTCAAAACTTCTCATTTACCTATTTATTCAGGGAAAACAATTTTTATCTCCAACAGCATTAGGGGCACGAAGACCGTTATATGTTTGAGATTAATGAACAGATGTGAACAATGCACATAATACAGGGAAAAATGATGCTCCAGCGAGAGTTGACTCTTTCCATTTGGAAGAGTCAATTTTACTTATAAGTAAAATCGACTGTTACTGAAAAAGAAATTATGTACCTATGATTATTTATTCATCACCAAGTATTAGAATAAGTTTGGATGAAGCCTTTATTATTCACTTGTTTTTTTCGTTTTCTGCTCTGTTTCTTTGTTTCAGATATTATTTCGAAATGGAAAGAGGATGAAGAAATTTTTATGTCAATGGAAAGGAAGCCCTTCAGTATTAAAAGCTTATTCTGTAAACAAATTTGTCATCACAACACTACTCACGGGGAGACAGGGTTTTTTTACTAAGGTTTTTCCCTAAGCTCTTGTATCATACTCCAAATTGTATGGTACCCCGTTACACTAACCTTTGCTAAAACTCATACATATGCTATATTATTTGATAATTAAAAATGTATTGCTGACATTCAAAAGAATATATATATAGCATTACTAGGAACAAAAGTATCCAAGTGCCTATAAGATTCAGGACGGTCAGTGGTAAGAGTAGCTTTGTGAGAGCAATCAGTGTCTTTAACATGCTTCCTAATGAACTGAAGATATTAAGTAATCGATATTCTAAGAAGATCAAATTGAAGAGATGGGTCTCGTCAAAATTGTGATTAGGATAAAATTCATATCATAAATTTTATTTGAACGTAGATTGTAAGGATGGGGTCAAAAGTTGTATTATTGTAGCAGAAATGAATGATTTTAGGATGATGTCAAAAGTTGTATTATTGTAGCAGAAATGGTTGATTGTTGAAGAGTTCATACTGTCATTTTGTGGGTTTTCATTTCAATTGATTTTTCAGTAATAATATGGAGTATTTCATTGACTTTCCACGCCGAGCTCACGTACAGGCATCTTGATTGCCTCTGTGAGCTACACATGGTGTACAATATTGTTAACTTGTGTATTTCGGTAATAAATAAATAAATAAATAAATATATTGATCTATTCAGTAAAAGTTGATTGAAATCGAAAACTGTTGAAGTTTGATCAACTTGTACTACTCAGAGTTGACTAAAGTGAATTACAGTCGAGCGAGTAGACTTTCTGCAAGGAAAACCTTTTTTACCTTTTTTAGGTGTACATCGAAATTTCGCAATTCTAATAGAGATACATAAAAAAGTTAAAAAAAAACTACAGAAATTACTATTCGATGAGCAAAACTATGAACTAATGAAAATGTAGATGCTTTATTACAACAAGGAAATGTTTTGTATCATTTTGAGACGCAAAGTTGTTCACTTCCAAATGTTAATATACTGAATTGAGACATGAAAATATTATCGAATTAAAAACTGATATGATTTTCAAAAACATTTATCAAATACAACTCTAATGTATATGAAAATAAGGTTCATCAATATATAAATTCAATATTCGAAAAGTATCATCATTTGACTCTGAACACTCAAAAGCTATGGACAGGGAAACAAAGAAGGTAGAAATTTTTTATGCAGTCTCATGCAGTAGGAGTCAAAGACTCACACAAATTTGTAGCAGGAGATTCTAGATGTCGAAAAAACAGTTTTTTTCCATACATTTTTTTTCGATTCGGCCCGGACAAAAAGAAATAGCCATTTTGAGTTTTCATAATGAGCTGTGCCACCCTTGCAAAAACAAAATTACCTTCAGAATAACTAACTAAATCTGTGACACTACACATCTGTGGATCTCTTAAAAAGAGTTGCATTCGGTCAAAGTACCCAATTTTTCGAATTTCACAGATATATTTCATTTTTAAACATGAAATTCTTCGAAAACGGCGCATTATACGAGAAAATATGAAGAATCCTTTTATTTTACAAAATGTTCATATATTCATTAAATAGCGTCCAACTTAGTTTCAAGGGTTTAGTTCTTTGAATTTTGGTATTTTTATGGTTCGTAATGATCATATTGAGAAAACTGGAAAACGTTGGTGATATCATTCAAATTCATCGAATAAATAAAAAACTATATTCCAATATTCATTTCTTTTGTTAAAACCGTTTGTTAGATATAACTAAAAATAATATTTTTTTATAGCATGTATCTTTCAAATCGAGACAATTCGGAAAAAAATGGTAAAGGAAAAAAGTGTTTCTTTTGACCTCAAGAATCTACTTTTAAAATATTTGTAAGAGTCAAAAACTCACCCTGTATTGATACCCCATAGAGGTACCTCCCTACCTACCTTCCATCCAGTGAATCAACTCTAACTGAATCACAGGCTTAGGAAGAATGTGTTTACTAATTTTCAATTAACTAATCTATGCCTAGAGAGAGTCAACCTTTAAATGATCAACGTTTCCTGAAACATTCATCCGAGGAATCTAAACTAAAATTATAGAGATCTAAAATTTGTAATTTTGTGAGTTTATGGAAGTAAGCTTCATTATTTCAAAATTTTCCATCGCACAAAAAAAAAATGTTCCATTCAAAGTGCTCTTCAGCTCTTCAGCAGCTTTCTACCAAATATTTGGCGAGATATGTCAGAATAAAGAAATTCAAATTAAGGCAAGAAATAAAATCGACCCGAAAATAAATTGTCATGTGACGATATATTATAAAATATTCTAGCTTATTTCGTCAACATTTTCTTCTTTTCCCTTCTTACAATCCACTACCTAACAGGGAGAAAGGTTGTTTTTATGGGCTTTTTCCCTAAGATCTTGTATCATACACCAAATTGTATGGTACCCCGTTTATGTTAACCTCTGCTGAAACTGTATCTCATACACATGCTATAATTATTGTTTGCTGTTAAAAATTGTAATGCTTGGCATTAAAAGAATATACATATATAGGTAATCGAGGTGAGATACTAGTCGTCAGGAGATATCGAAGAGGTTAAGGGTGTTTCGACTATTGGGCAGTTAGTTAAAGTCAATTTGTATTAACAGCTCTATATTTCGTCCGAACTTTGTGGATTCTTTCAGGAGCATACTGTAAAAAAGAACTTCACCTTATATTCTAATGTACATATATGACAGTGGACTTACAATACTAAGACATAAACAGGGTCACAGCTTCAAGAAAAAAGCACAACCGCTGAAAGTTGTCAATCCACATTATCATAATAACAAATTTCAGGAGATATTGTACGATGTTAATATTATTACTCAAATTCTTTCCTAATTATCTTGACTTTAACTAACTGCCCAATAGTCGAAACACCCTTAACCTCTTCGACATATATAGGTATATATTACTTCATCAATGTTTGAAAAAGTGGCGCCCGATTTCCTTCAAACTTTTCCTTTCTATTATGTTGAAAGTTTTCCGATTCTGTTGTGGAGTTTTGTTGATGACATGGGGAAACATGTCAGCCCGTCGTAGCACCCGTAAAGTTTCCTTACGTCCTATACGTCAGATATTCCGTAGGAAGTTTCTTCACCTGCATGCGTGAGACGTATTCCATCTATATGTTAAAATGAAGGCATGAATACATAGGTGAATCATAACATTCCTCATCCAATTTCGCAGTTCCGTTCCAGGATATCGGCAAGATATACAGAAATACCCCCTGCCGTCAATGAGCGATCGTAATAATCGGACTGGATAGTGTCCCACTGAACGTTCCTGTTTATTATCCAGACATTTCCATTCAGGATCGGTTACCGTGCGAACGTGCATCGTCGATCCCGACGTTTCCTGGTCACATCATCATGCTCCAGGGAATGGAGCTACGCAAACTGAAAGGAATCGAGGTGGGGAAGTTATCGGAGTGAAGTCACGGATTCGAAAAAAGTCTCTTTTAAACCTTCTGATCCGTTATCTGTTTTTATTACATTGATTATTATCGAGGAGGTGGAATATTCTGATCAATTGGGCGAGATTATATAATTTTTTTGATTTGTAGCAGACCGGGCGAACTTCATTGCGACTCAAAAATGTGGAATGCTGTATGATGAACTTAGCGTTGTCATTTTTGTTTAAAGAAAGAGATTTATGAGGTTAAATTTGTGTATGAGTACGAAGATCAAACAATATTTTAATTACAAACGTCGAACAAGATAAATTATCATTGATATGCTGAGGAGTCGACAGCAAATTTTATTTATTTAAGTCGTCATTGTTTCACAATAAAGGGTAAGTCTCGGACTTGTACAAATATTTCAACAGTAGATTTTTATTTTTGAGGTCGATAGAAACACTCTTCTCCTATTCTACTTCTTCCGATTCGGCCCTGATAATAAGATATAGTCATTTTAAGTTTTCATAGTAAGCTGTGACACCCCTGGAAAAACAGAATTACCTTCAAATTAACTAGCTAAATCTGTGACATAACACATCTCTGGATCTTTTTAACAGAGTTGTATTCGGCCAAAGTACACAATTTTCCGAATATCACAGATATTCTTTAATTTTGAACATCAAATTATTCGAAAACGGCGCATTGTACTCGTATGAGAAATTATGAATAATACTTTTATTTTCCAAAACGTTCAGATATTTATTGGGTAGCGTTCAGCTTAGTTTCAAGAGTTGTTTTCTTTGTATTTTTGGTATTTTTATGGTAAGTAATGGTCATAATGAGAAAACTGGAAGACGTTGGCGATATCTTGTGTTCGAAAAAGATTCATCAAATAAAAGAAAAACTATATTCCAAAATTCATTTCATGCGATAAAACCGTTTGTGGGATAGACCTAAAAATAACATTTTTTATTGTTTTTCAACCACCTGTGTCTTTGAAGCCGAAAACAACAGAAAAAAAAAATAGTTTAGCAAGAAGGGTTTCTTTCGACCCTACCGTTAAAATATTTGTACGAGTGAAAGACTCACCCTGTATATTGGTTTTCTAATAGATTGCAATTTGCTCATCATCTTGTGATGAACTACATTTTCAAATTTTTTGTCAGGTGATAAACAAATACGCAACACACAACTAGCCAGGAGAAAAACAACTATTTTCTATATCGATTGAAATTTATTCTGGAAGGACTCTGCATTTCCTGAAAATTTTTAGGGTTTTCACTCCCAATCTCTGGAACAAAATTAATTAAAAAAATTGAAATAAACGATTTGCACCTGCGCAAATTCATGCACTAATCTGTCAGGAACAAATAAATTAGAAAAAAAAATTGTTACCTGAAAATGAACCGAAAAAAGAACTTTGAAATTATAATTATATGACGTTTCGGAGTCTATATCAGACTCCTTCATCAGACGGAAATCAATTTCTGGAAATCTTCTGAATTGTTGCTTTTTATTTGACATTAATTGTCAATAAATATAATAGAAACAGAGACTGCATAGAAACGTTGATTCATTTAATTTTGAAATTACCATATGACAGTTATTTTTTCAGTAAATTAATCCAAATATGATCTATTCCTAACGAACAATTGGCCAAATTATTAGTTTGATCCAACAAAATACACTGAAAAAAGAAGAAAATCTTCTGAAATTGATTTTCGTCTGATGAAGGAGTCTGATATAGACTCCGAAACGTTAAATAATTATAATTTCAAAGTTCTTTTTTCATTCATTGTCAGGCAACAATTTTTTTACTTGATTTGCTCCTGACGAATTAGTGCAATTATTTACGCAGGAGCAAATCGTTTATTTCAATTTTTTAATTGATTTTGTTTCAGAGATTGGGAGTGAAAACCCTGAAAAGTTTCAGTAAACACTATTTTTGTCATCGAATTTTCCAAAATAATGATTTTTATAATTACCCAGTCGTAGACAAATACGTTCATATATAATACAGAGTATACAGCTTTATACAGGGTGATTCATAACTATTGGGAAATAGACTAAGGGCAGATTGTTTGGACCAAAATATGGCGATAGGATCAAATATACCTCAATAAAATATACAATGAAATTATTAGCAAAAAACGAAAAAAAAATTAGACTTAGACTTTAACGCCCTCTATCTTTTTCCACAGCAATATTTTATTGAGGTATATTTGGTCCTAACGCCATATTTTGGTCCAAACAATCTGCCTATGTCCTAATAGTTATGAATTACCCTGTATTTTATATGTATACAGGGTGTCCAAAACTAGTGAATCAAACGTCACACCACGATGGAGTAAACCAAATATTATCGAATGACACCAACATTAGTTCAACGAAAATGTACCGTTTGCAAAATAATCAGAATTTTATTTTTCTTAATAACAGGGCCAGTTTGTGAAAAAGGATACCAATTTTGAATTATATTGAACTGAGATTATTTTTTTATCTCCCCTAATTGAAAATATTTTGAGTAGTTAATCGATAACCTAAATAAATGTAAATTAAAACAATTGTTTTTTCTACATGATTTTTATTATTCAGAATAAACCCCCTCTATAGGGGTGATAATATGGGAGAAAAACGCTATCCTTAATCACAAATTGGCCTTGTGATTGAAAAAATAGTTCGAAAATCGGCAACTTTAGGTTAGGTTTTTTCAGAAACGGTAGATTTTCGCTCAACTAATGTTGGTGTCATTCGATAGTATTTGATCTACTCTATCGTGGTGTGACGTTTGATTCACTAGTTTTGGGGCAGTCTGTATAAATGAATAAATGGTGTAACAAACAAAATAACGAATTTATTTTACTGAAAACATGATATATGTTTTCACAAAAGTCAGATGTCAAACCACGACACGTGTTTCGCTATTACAATAGTATCTTCAGGTGGTATTCGGTACCCACCGAGAAGATATATAAACAAGCATTCAACACCACCCCTAAACATCTAGGGGGGTAAGTGACATTTTCCAAAAATTTTGGGCAATTTTTCACAGCAGGTATAAATCGGACTATAGCGGGTAATAGTAATTTCCGGAACGATCAAAGCAATTACAGGTAAAAATCGGTGGATCGGTCGTTAAATAATATTGAAAAAGAACGTTTCTACTAACTTTTTATCAGTGCATAATGAAATCTGTATTCCTCGATTTAATATGAAACTATCACCCTTCTCCAGATTTGAACGAGTTTCTTATTTTTTTCTTTATTTCGCATGTTTTTTCTTATTTTTTTCTAATTTTTCAAGGTTTTTTGTTTGTTTGTTTCATGTCACCTAAACAAAAATACTTCTAATTGAACAAAAAAAAATATTCAAAATAAATTCAATAACAGAGAGGTATTGAGGTCATCTTGTCGTTGAGTAAGTCCGGCAATAATTTACATTAATTGATTTCCAAACTTTCTGAAAGATTCAGGTTTTGACTTTTAGTTTCTATAGGTATGTAAAATTTGTCTTCCTTGAAGTTGTGCTTTGCATTCAATAGTTGCTCAGCAAACGTAGAATGTTCAGTACCGTTGATGAAACAACCATGTTCAAATATTCTTTTCTGAAATTTTTCATCAGACCTACATAAAGAGAAGGACAATCACTACAATTTAGTTTATCAACTCCACATTTATCTACCTTATTGTTAGATCAAACGAATAACGTGGATAAATCTGGATTAAGTTCAGAAACAAAGAGATTAACCAAGAAGCAGTAGTATTTTCGTCAATTCAGTTGGTATATAACATGAAACAAACCAAAAAAGGCCGTAAAAAATGTTAAAAATATTTTTATAAATATTGCATATTGAATAGAGAAAAAATAATAAACTTCTTGAAATCTAGGCGAGAATGATAGTTTTCGATGACATCGGGGAATAAAGAATTCATTATGCATTAAAAGATAGTTAATAGAAAGGTCCATTTGCTATATTATTATTCACCAGACCATCCAATACCCCAACCCTTTGCGCCAGAAACCTTTTTTTGCTGATTTGGGTTGATTTGGTCATTGATGGGCTCGTTGATGGGGTTTTTATCAACTGTTTCTTATTATAGGGATGGTAATATGTATATGGTGAAACTTATTGAATTCAAATTTTTTTTGTATTTGGAGGTCAATGACATACTTTTCAGGAGTGATTCGTGTTTTGGCAGGGTATTCGTAAACGAATTTTTCGAGGGTAGTAGTTTTCCATAACAATTCAAGAACTTTATTATTTTGGAATCGGATTAACTATCTTCCCTTACATTGAATGTTCATAGTTCACTAATATTATTATATTTTAATTACATACGTCGAACAAGATAAATTGTCAGTGATATGCTGAGGAGTCGACAACAAATTTTCTTTATTTAAGTCGTCATTCTTTTCATAGTAAGCTGTGACACTCCTGAAAAAACAGAATTACCTTCAAATTAACTAGCTAAATCTGTGACATAACACAGGATCTTTTTAACAGAGTTGTATTCGGCCAAAGTACACAATTTTTCGATTTTCACAGATATTTTTTATTTTTGAACATCAAATTACCGAAAAACGGCGTATTGTACGAGAAATTATGAAGAATACCTTTATTTTCCAAAACGTTCAGATATTTATTGGGTAGCGTTCAGCTTAGTTTCAAGAGTTGTTTATTGATAAAAAGTGCATATGTGTCAAAAAGGTTCAATTCACGACGACCATCTTTTACGTACTTCGAGCGAGATCTTTATGAAAGATATCCCATAATCTGGTTTGTATTTTACACGAGTGGAGTACACTTTTCAAAGTCTAGATCATTATGGATAAAAACAATAAGGCTGAACTGATCAGACTGCAAGAAATGTCAATGTTATACTAAAATCAAGAAGACTTAATTCGCAACCATTTCACTAAGAACGAAACGAAATGCACAATAAGCGTAAATTCAAAAAGGTAAAAGTACGCCAATTAAGTAATGAGCAGAAAAGCGCCGCTCTCTCGAATGTAGTCTCAGAAATTATCAGTGTGAAGAAAATGAAAGGAACGCCGCAGATAACGATGTAGATAAATGAATCAGCTGCAGTCGGATGAATGTGATTGTCGTCAAGTTCAAGGAACTGTAACTGGTTCAAAATAGATCGAATTTGCACAGGTAAACCCGAGGAGAAAGACTTTCACCGATGCCAAGATTCTCCTCCCTTCTTCAAGAATGAAGGTATCTTGGTATATAAGAATTACTTGATCGAAATAAGGAATTCAAGTGGTTGTTATTTGGTGGTTGCAGAAATGTATTGTGATATCTGCAAAACTGCCGTAAGTGTTATGTGGATTATACTATATATATTTTGGCGCTGTTGAATGTTAGTTTACGTATCTGCTCAAGAATTTTCATTGGATTGCTTTGGATTCTTCAATAGTGTGCACTGACTTTAGAGATTACGGCCAGCTTCACTATTTAGGGGCAACTCCGTCCTAGAAATCCTAAGTATTGAAAATCAAATTATGTTTCATCTAGTTGAAGCTCATTTATTGATTCTCTATAAGAATCGTTTATAACTCAAAATTCCTCAGCTTAGAATGGCAATTGTCCGCTTAATTTTTGTAACAGCTATTATTTATGCAAGATCATTATGTTGAATCAGAGTAGATACGTTTCAAATATGGAATTATTTCAATTGTATTCTGGTTCAGGCTTTATCTAACAGAGACCACATAATTTCGTTCATTGTTAATATAAAATGCTTTGAATTCTACACATTGGTTTTGTTCACGAAATGAGTAAAACAAAAATTATTGCATTTTAAAAATTCATGAAGCATTTCATCATCTGGGCTACTTTCAAATGCTGGAATTGACATTCTTCATGTACCGTAAAATGCATTTCAAACTTCCACTATTCAAGAATCAATTGAGATAAAATCAAGCGATATATCTATTGTTTTTCATAGTAAAATTGCGAGAATGAACACATTGATTTCATGAGCCAGCTCCAACACTTTTTCATATTTTATCCGCAGTTATAAACCTTTAACATTGATGATGCTAGGCCAAAAGTTATATCATATGCAACTGATGAAATATACAATATGTTTTTTTTGTCAGTGATTCTATCATAATCAAGCGAATAATTTTTCGAGTGGTGGGCCAAGAAAAATTGTTATAGAGCTGAGGAAATCCTTGAATCATATGTTGTTCAATAGATGAAGTATTGGGGTAACAGACACGATATCCTTATTCCAAAAAACCATGAGCTATTTTTTTCATAGAAATCTAGGCGAATACAAAAAATAATTGCTTTAAACTCTTATTACATGTCTAGAATTGAAAATATACAGCAAAGCCCATAAAACAACATGCTCGTATTTTCTGAAATCGAACATTGACATCGAAATTACTGCAACCTGTAGTGTCAGAGTAGATGGATCTAATAAATTCTTGGGTTCTGAATGACACTCTGATATCGAAGGTTTATAGCTTTCATTTAATCTTGTACACACATGCTCTTTACATGAAACTTTCATGTCCATGCAATAATTAAAATCGATGGCATAAAAATTTCAGTTTTATTATAATACATAAAAATCTCACGTATTCGGGATTAGAAACAAGAGATATTAGTAAATGGAAAGCAATAAGGTGAAATATGCAAAAATTTCAATAGAATAACAGCCTCGATGAGATGTAATTCTATTTTTGGAGATATATCATAGACATAGACATTGCGAAGAAGGTGTTTAAGGGCCACGAAATTATTGAATTATATTCCTTCTGATTCTAGGAATCCCCAGATTCAGTTATTAACATACAGGGTCTTCTGAAACTTCTGCAAAAATTTTCGAAAATCTTCTGAATTGTAGCTTTTATTTGACATTAATTGTCAATACATAAAAGTTGTTCTACGCAAAGTGCCCTCTAGATGTATGAAAAGAGAACTGATTGGCTTTTTCTGAAAATGAATATGGGTCATAATGAATGGCAGGAAATTATTCAACTAAAATATTCCGGTTATGCCGGAACTTGTGTCAAAGTTTGTTATTTTCATTCGAGCACCCTATATTTCATTACATTTTTGGACTCGTTTTTGGGTTGTTCACAAAATTTCAACTACAGAGTTTGTTCAGACTATCCAAACCTCAAGGCTCTGGATTTGTCTCAAATTTGACGTGAAGATAGCAATGATCAATCGTCATAACTTCTCGAAAATCTTGAGATTGAGCTATAGGATGTGAAATTGTTTGCATTTAATAGTCTATTGAAATTAACAGTCTTTCTCGTATTTGAAGATGAACTTTTTCCTGCTTAACTAACACTTTTAGTCAGAGTCAATTTTGAACTTCCCCGAAAAACTGTCTGTTTGGCTTAGACAACAAATGGTATCTAGAGAAAATTTTCTGATGGCATTACAATTTTCAAATCTATAACTTTTGTCATTAGGAAGTTATAGCAATTTAAACATTATCTGTCTCGGATATTAAGGATATTAATGTTTCAATATCTTCATGTTTCGTATGATGAACTTCAAATAAACCGTACTTGAAATTTTGTGAGGAAACCAAAAATGTAATAAATTTCCTATTTGGACAAAAGTGGGCTTCTGGTATAACAGAGAGTACTCTGTGATTCAAGTTGGATTTTTTCACTGTATTTTGTGATTTATTGATTGAAGGAAATTGAACCATTAGCCTTCAGCGTGATAGTATTTTTCAGGATCTATCGGAGTGTGCTATGTAAAAAATCATTGAAAATTTTTTTTCCGGAAACTGCAAAAATGTTTGTTGCACAATATACTCATAAATATTTTGCTCAATATTTCTAAATGCTAAAGAAATACTCTAGTCTAATGTGTATATAAATATGTAGGGAATTTTTCATTTATTTCATTTCTTCGCATTCATTTGGAAAATGAATCCATAATGTCTATGAATACTGATGTTGTATCCATTTTTTCACATTTGACGTCAAGTTTCTATAGAACCATAGACAACATGGATATATCTTCCCCGTTTCGATTTCTCAGGACAATTTCGAATGAAACTGGAAACTGCTTGATGAAACAGTACCGTTATATTTTACTGAGTATTTGGAGGGAGAGTTGATCGAGCATTCAGAAAATATGAACAAAATTTTCTTGAATATAATGTACAAGAAAAATTTTGCCGTTTTCAAAAAATGGAAAAAGTAATAGTCAGAAATTGCCTCTATGTTATTTAATTTTGAATACCAGTAAAATGATCTTTTTTATAAAAAAATGATGATAACTTTCAATGCCCATGTGCGATAGTCGATAGATGCAACTATTTTATGATCACCGCACACCTCCTCAAACTGAGAATTAGACGGCAACATTGATTTTGGACAGATTGTATTATTGATAAATGAAACTTATGGAGAAAAGGACCATGTACAACAACACAATAAACGAAACACGATAATACTTCCGAGTTGATTGCACAGCCTTATCCGCAAACTTCCTGTTCAGAACGACGACTACCGTACAAAATGTCTAAAAGACATTTACTTTCTTTGAACGCAACCATCTGAATCTTCATGTTTTGAAAATTTCAATTGACAACAACGACGAAAATGGACTAGTAGAAATCCAAATTTAAAAGTGATCTGCTAATACATCGATCGAAAGAGTAGCAGGTTTCTGGCTTATTTGCCGTCTTCAGTACCGAATAACTCAAGTTGATGAAAACCAAAATGAAATGCAGAACTTACTATATTCAACGCCAGAAAGAACATATGAGTTTCAAGGAAACAGATGTGATATCTGACATTGAAATGTCAACACTTCTTTCCAACCGTTTCTTCAAAAAATAGATCTCTACGTACATTCCTTTCCAATTTAGATTTCTACTAGTCTGTTTTCGTTGTTGTTCTTATTACGTGTCTTTCTTAAACCTTTAATAACTTTTTGAGGCTGCAAAATAGTAACCCATGACAGTTATAGCCGTCAGATTAGCCTTGGAAATAATGGATTTGCTGGAGTTGATATGGAGGTTGTGGTTTTTTGCGAATTGTACAATCGAGGTCAGATCAATGTTAATCAGTGAATAAGCAGATGAGATGCAGATAAGAACCGAAGCAATTTTGAGTGCCATGAGCGAATAAATAAATGAATGATATGGACAATACAACTAACGAAATCTGCAATCATGATATTGATATGATATGATACATGATAATTTCTGAATATATACAATTTCTACTTAGACATGTATGTTTTGTAAATCTATACTTACTCTTTCCTTCATCGAATCATAATTTGGTCAAGTATTTCATCTTAAGTGGAAGAAAACGTCAGTTTTTCATCTAGAAATATTGGAATGTTTTCTCGAAATGACAATCTTCTGGTTTATTTTGTATCAACCGCTTGAAGTCCGTGAAAAACCTACTAAAGCATTTACTAAAATGAATCCAATTTGATACGAATCTTTGAAACGACTTTCGACATCGATGAAGTGGAGCTATCATATTCAGTCATCTCGTTTTATTGATATTAGGGCTGCATTATCTTCATTCATGGGCCAATCGTAATACGAAACGTACTCAGAATTACATTACTCTTACTGCTACTGCATAACCAATTTCATTGCTGAGGAGAATAGCATAAACTGGAAATTGTCGTATGTCGTTATTACCATTATACCAGAGAACTCTGATATCCGCTTCATCAATAAATCATTTTGAATAGATTAACATACGATCACCCATATTTGAATATTTTTCCAGGTTGTGCTCGTCAGTGTTCTTCTCACCCTCGCTGAAGGACGACCAGGAATTTTCGACAGTAGTAAGTTTGATATATGACATTTTCAATTAATTCAGATGATCACCAAAGAACAAAAAACACATACCCCGGGCGTCAGCATAAGGGGGCGCCAAAATCAACCAGAGGTTAAAATTTTTTTTTAGTTTCTCGGAAAAAATTAATTTCCTAGTGCTAAAATGGAAACTGTAGAATGGAAACATGATAAAGCATTACTATGCCAAAAATCTTCAAAATCAATGAGGGATCAATTAACTGTATTTGTATTATTCAGTCATCTAGGAATGACCGTCACAATTGGGTGAAATAGGTTAAACGATAGGACATATCTTCAATGTGTCGCAAACATAGAGCCAGTAATTTCTTTGCCTGGGGAATTACCGACTCATCCCCATTTCATCTGGAACTAAGGGCCAAAATTTCCGATTTTTTATGGACCATAACATAAAAACTAATCCTTTCAGCAAAATTCTGCTGAATTCGCATATTCGTAATCTTCGCCCTCGATTTAGTAAATACACCAATATTGGTGGAAATCGCAGACATCGAAAATTTTTCATATTTTCCATACCTACTATATGGATTTTTTGAAAAATATTTTTGGTCTCCGATCAAAACCAAATTGGTACTGTACACTAATACGAGGGCGTAGAACACGAATATGCAAACAGATATTTTAAAAAAATTAAGTTTTCAAGTTATGGTCGATGGAAAATCGTAAATTTTGGACCTTCGCGGAAAAAATTATAAAATCTAAACTGTTAGCGGTAGATGAATGAAGTGTAGTTTTTTCTATTTGCGAATAACCAATCTATCACAAGAAATCAGCATATGACTAATGCTTTTTTCTGGCTGCTACACCTCCTCAAAGTTGACCAATTTCTTCGAAATTTTGCACTAAAAGGGATTTATTTCTCAAAATACTGATCCTACAAAAAATCAAATTGCATATTCGTGATCTACGACCTCGAATTAATAAGTGAAATGACCCGGGTCGATATATGTCGCTGAAAAAATTAATTTTCGTTCGGAATAATTTCGTTCGTAAAGCGCGGGTAAAAACGATAGGTGAGGGTTGCAAACGACATTCTTGTAAAAACAAACTTTTTTATTTTTCGAACGATTTCAAACCGAGTCATTTTTTCTACTAATTCGTGGTCGAAGATTACGAATAAGCAATTAGATTTTTCCTGAGATGAGTACTTTGTGAAAAAAAATTACTTTTAATGGAACAATTGAAAAAAAATAAGAGTGATTTTTTTCCTAAAGTACTCATTTTAGGAAAAATCTAATTGCATATTCGTAATCAACGACCTCGAATTACTGGAAAAAATAACTCGGGTTGAAATCGCGATGACGAATATGCAATTATATGTTTCCTAAGAACCTTAGAGGGTGGGGGGGGGCGCCATCATGAATTTTTGCCCCGGTCAGAAAAAATCGTAGATCCGGGCCTGAGGGATAGTAAGAATTTTATTATCTTTAAAAGCATTCCTACAGTCATTTATGCGATTGAGTTGGCTTGGCTTATTACCCTGATAGCTCTCCTCTGTAAATCCAACAGGGGCACATTTGCTTCATGACACCAACAAAATATATCGTAAGATATTTTTGACTCTACAAATACATTATTAACATTGCTTCAACACCGAACTCCAAACAACATGAACCAAGGTTCTCAATGCATAAATATGCGATGAAACATGTTGACAAATACATATAATCTATGTGGTCGATGATTCAATATCTATGAGTACGCCTTAGAAAATGACCTGTCCAGTTGAAGTTTCTCTCTCCATATCTCTAATCGAAAAATACATGAACTCCGTTCTTGTAACGTTTAAATTGAGGTGATTACTATGAAACCAGTAAACGACATAAATCTTTCACGATATCATCGAGAATCGGATCATTTATGAATATGAATAACCGGAATGGCCAAAGGACAGATCCCTGAGGGACACCACATTTAACATCTGATATGTCGGACATATTACCATTACGATCTACTCATAGATCATATTTGACTGAAAATAATCAAAGAGGTCAATTGTACTCAGATCAAAAATATAATTGCAATTTCTCGAGAAGATTTTCTCTGGAGAGCCAATCAAAAGCCTTTCCTAGGTCATAAAAAAGTGACCCTACTTCAGCTCCACTGTAACCCTTATTCATTACTTTCATCAGTTCTGCAATAGCAACTGTTTTGGAGACAGAATTCCTAAAACAGAATTGAGACTTCCTGAAGAGGCGGTTATTTCCAAAATATGTAGGAAACTGATGTCGCTTTACTGTTTCGAAGACCTTCGTGAAATAGAAAATTGAAATTGGTCTACAATTTCCTACGGTTACCTCCGGATTCTTCTTGTACATAGGAACTACTCTAATTTAAGTAAAAGATGTAGAACTCGATGTTAAAATTTCGAAAGCATAAATTCATTAATGATCTCATTAGCTGAACCCTTAAGGATTTTGTTACGGTTAAATCCGTGAAACTCTCGACCACTTATTTCTGAGTGGTATAATTATATCTCTGATCAGGTACATGAGAAAAGGCAAACTGAACATTACCTAAACTAGGCCCCAACGAACTGCAGTAATTGCGATCGATATCGGCAGATGATTTTTCAGACAGAGGAGTGGCACTAATAATATCTTTAGGTACTCTATGAAAAAACTATTCAGATCTTCAGATCGAACTCGATTTGGTTGAATTAGTTAGAAGAGAGTAGTAACTTGTTCTTATGCTAATTACGAAGGTGTATGTCGAGATTGATAAAATTTTATTGCTAGTGAAAGTCATGGATGGATTGGAAATGCCAGAGGGTCTATCGGCAAAATATAATTTATTATGTTCTCAGTACAAGAAACTGACCAAGTGCAAGTTGAACATGAGAAAAATGGTTTCGTAATTTTTTTCGTATTCAGTAAACATACCACCATAGATTAGAGTGATGTAGATTGGAAACTTGCATTCTACGATATGAAACCTGGGGTGAATTAATAGGTGTTTTTTCAAAATCTAGTCTATTGACGACGCTGGAAAAAAGTAGATTTACTTCAACTTCAGTCAAAGAACAGGGAAAGATTTGTGTTCTGTCATTTGAAATTTTGAAGATTGAGTTTGAATGTTTGAAACTATTTTATTGATCCTAGTTGAGGCAGTGAGTTATTTTAGATACCTATATTTTTGGCAAGTTTTTTTCATCCTCTTCAGTTTAACTGTTTTATGTTGACCTATTGAATCATATTAAAAAATGAACGATACTGCCAATTTCATTCACATATTATCAAATGTTTCAATTTCAGTATTTTTCAACTATTGATTAATAGGTAGCGGAACAAGTAAATGTAAAATAGAAGCATATAGTAGTTATTGAAACAATATCAATTTCAGGAGGTCATTTCAACTAGGTAGGTACACCGTTGAAAACGAAAATATCAAAATATATAGGTATCCGGATATCCAATTAGGATAACAAATCAAAATGCAATAGAAAATTGCTACAGTACAAAGATATTCCTTATAGGCAAAATGAATCTGATTCCACGGATCATGAGTTCAATATTCAAGAGAGAACAAAAAAAGGGAAAAAATATGATAAGACTGATCCCAATTGTATTATGTTAACAAGTAATATGCCTTATTCCCTTGCTGAAGAACGCGTAATTCTACGTGAAAGTTAAGATTGTGTCGATTGTGAAATAACTTATCACTTATCAGTAAAAAAAAGATCACACTGGTATAATCGAAAAAATGAACCTTTATAGAGGGTGAATTTTATTACTTGTCGATCCATCTGATCAATAAAATAAGTAATACAAGGAAGAAATCCATATTATCCTTATTTTTCCTTTGCTTTAATCGGTTTTTCACTTTGAAATGTATGCGAATGAAAGAATACTACTCTGGTAATTTATTCATATCATTAAGACACTGAACTACTGGTATTTCATCGCTGAACTAAATACCAGTAGATTGGTGTAAATTGTAAATATTATTCGATACGACTAAATTGTCAAGTAGTTTTCTTGCGTTCGCATGAACAATTCAAATTTCCGTTCTTTTTGTTTGACAACACATAGTTTTTTTTCGAAACGAGATCTACTCAAGCTTCACCCCAGTCCACCGAGGTAAACAATGTTCAATAATATTGTGAGAATTTACCAAATCTACTCCACCTTAATCTATGCATAGCACGAATATCTGCCTGTTTTCACCGACTTTATCAGTGAGGACGACATAAAGTCGTACTTATTTCAGTGATTGCTATGGTGACCACTATAGAAATCAGAGGAATAAGTGTGCCTTAAAGTTAAGCCTAACAAAGAATGGTGAAAACCGCAGCCTCCTACGATTCTTCGTTTTTGAGTTACTAACAAAAAATGAGATTTTGACGATTTCGAGAAGTTATAACTTTTTGTCTTTGGAGTTACAGATCTGAAACTTGAACCTCCCTAGGCATTTTTATACGTAGAATCTACTGATAAATTCCAATTCAAAAATCTTAAATAAAAAGCGAGAAACCTGGCTATCGCACCCAAAATGGGATGCACTGTACATTCAATAATACGTGCACCATATTTTGGCCAATGGTTCTATCTATACTTCATTCAAATTTATTTTAGCAGTCGGTTGGCCATGAAATAATTTTCTCAAGTTTTTGTAACTAGAACGAAGTTAGGTTGGCACTCATGAAATGTCGTTAATGTCATAACGCCGTTGCCACAACTAATATCAATTTTTATTACGAAAATGCCAAAAGTGATTGAAAAAAGAGACAGGGTTTCAGTAAGTGCTATTCAAAATTCAGGTCCGCTCATTCAAATGGTAGGAAACCCTGATATTCTAATATCTACAATATATCAGACGGTAGCGAACATATTCAATGTAAGAGGATCTATATATTTATATAAATTCATCTGAATTTAAACGACTTATATTTCAGCTGAATATTTCCACAATCAGAAAGATTGTGAATGAAGAGGATGACAAAGAATTTTCTTCTATTGGGAGACCCAAAAAAGTGCATTTGAGAATTTCATGTTTGAGTGAATTAATGCAAAAAGTTTACTACAGGATTTTCGATAAATGTCATCGGAGAATAAGTTCCCTAAAATGGATTTTTCTATTTTTCATTTGACTTGTCCTATACAATGTAAATGTCTTAAGGTACTAATAAATACCTAATTATTATTATTACATCAATGTATTGAGATGAATAGCCACAATTCCTTGTACTTATATTGATGCAAGAGGATTTTTGTTGAAGAATTTAACATTCTTGTAATTATCTGTTAATTCCTTCGGGAGACACCCATTCCCAACCACTGCATAATATTTTTGAAATCTACAAAGGATGTAAGCCAAAGAAGATAACGAACATTAACTCTCCTCAAGCTAGTGCATATTATGATATTATACTGATCTCTTGTATTTTCCATGCAAATAACTGGATTTGGTATGCCTTCAATCAGTTTGTATAAACTTCAATTATGTTCGTCACATATTTTCCGAAGAGATTCGACATTGTGATAAAGTACGTAATAACAGAAACTTTTACGTAGAACGGGCAACATAGCGTTGATTTAAAGCCCAAAAATGTTTTGACAAGCGTCATAACCCCACATTTTCGTACTATACAGAGTGAGATGTGTCAAATTTCCATGGCCAACCGACTGCTAAAATAAAAGTGAATGAAGTATAGATATGCGACCGCTGGCGTTGTGAGGAAATGCTCAGTATACTTTATAGCCAAGATATGGTGCTAGTTTGATTTTTCTCGACAGCATCTATTCAACTAGCCGTTGGATAGAACTGATCGAATTTCACCTCGAAAAGGCGTAACCGCGACTACACGTGTGATACGATTTCTCATTCATTCGACAGAATCAGCGGGCTATACACGTGTCCCGAATGGAAAATTCAAATCCCTTCATGGAAAAGGGACTCCCGCATCGCCCTCTGTTGGAGTCCCATTAGTTTCCGCAGTGGCCGATCGCAATCATTCCCTCAGATTGAGAATGGATGAAAAAAAGAGTCCAGCTCTCGAATTGTTGGATGTCTTCAATGGATTGCGTCACGTAATGCACGTGTATTATTGACCACTAAGTGCTTGACTTTCCCCTAGTGGAGCTTAGAGAAAAATCGCTTCCTGAAATCTAGAAGGCTAAGAGATCCATATTGTGATAGGAAGAAAGGAAATCATACATTCTGAGCCCTATGGTATCTGAAAATTTGACACATTAGTTTATAATAAATTGAAGGATATTTTGGTTCGATCGAACAGTTTTAATGGGTTTCCTCCCCCAATTTCTCAAACACAAGAAATAAATACATAGATTTCTAGTTTGCAGAAATTGGTTCTGCATCAAACAATAAATTAAGAATCTTAAAGATATCCTCTCGGTGTTCTTCGGCCACTTTTTATCCGATCTTAATACTTATGTCTTTTTCCTGAAATTGAAAAATATAATGAGAGGATTAGAGAACGGTAGAACTGGTCAAAACTTTCAAAGTGGTTATGATACATGATGATTAAATAATCTATATGTTACGGCTAAAGATAGGTGTGAACATAAACTTAAGATTAGCCGGCTAAACTTAGGTTTAGCTTCGGGTATTTGCTAATGTTAGTTTCTTCTATCTTTAGCCGGCTAAACTCAAGTGTAACCACATCCCATCGGCTAAAAATGTAGAAGGCTTGAGGGGCGCAAATTTTCGGCAATTAAAAGAATGTAAAGAAATAGTAATACGAGTATAATCAAACTATTAATGCAATGCATTTTTTGTATGAATTTCACATATTTTAATAACAGAAAAGCATTCTGTTAAGCAGTTGAGAAATTGGATAATGAACATATATTTGTTTCAACTGTGTCTCAACGAATTCTTATTGACGAATCTAAAAATCTTAACGAGTTAATGATTATTTTTCATCTTGTTATTATCCATAATTTGAGGAGAATTGAATGAACAGAAGGAGATAATGAAGACAAGAATGATGCCGCGAACTTCTTCATCAAAATACCAAAGGTTTAGTTCTAGAAAAATATAAGTAGAAGTACCCAATCTTGTTTGTAGTTAACCGGACTATTTGGCTCAAAGATTATAGAGTTAACTCTATAATCTTTGATTTGGCTGATAACCTTTACGATTAATGCACTTGTATCCCCCGGGATGATTCAAGGGTGGCGACAGGCCATATTTTGGAACCCGTATGTTCAATGACTCGGGAAGAAATTTTTAACAAAATCAGCCAGAGAAAGTGTTTTCAACGATGTTCATGTTCATAGTTTTTTTTCGTTCTTTTTTACGAAAAAATTGGTTGGAAAAACATTGCAACGTTAGAAACTATAGTTCCTATTTCGTAATTTTTCCATAAACCCAATTATTGAATGGTAGGGAAAATATACTTCTGTTTGCGGAAAAAATTTTCTGTCTAATATCTCATTTTTTTGTAGGGTCATATTATGGTTTTTCACAAATTAGGCCCGGTTGAAGAGCAAATCTCCTAGACAGATGAAAATAACTCGTTGAATGTTGAATTGAAAACCCATGGGCGTTATGTAATACAACCCCAATACATTCGATGCTCTTTTGCATATTTCAATTTCCTAAAATTGAAAGAAAAACGTGGCCGCGCGTGCTTTCGTCTTCTCCCATCCGATCATTCATGATACATCACATCTCCGCGTGTCCATCGAATACATTTTTAGCCGTTCCGTTTTGGGTAATGTGCACATTAGCCGGCTAAAGATAAAATGCCCTGATGCAGATGAATATTTTATCGAACTTTAGCCGATCCTCGAATATAAACCTAAGTTTAGCCGGCTAATCTTAAGTTTATACTCACACCTATCTTTAGCCGTAACATATATATTAATAAAAGAGGATCTATGGTTTACTTCAAAATGCTTTATTGTTCAAACGATAGCACCAAATTGGACAATTCTTTTTTCGTTGTGTTTATTATTGTTAGGGCAAGGTTTATATACCAAAATATTCCCAAAAAAATTGTACAGAACAGAGAAAAAGGCATTCCTTTTTCTTACGACCAATCGAGCAATCACGATGAGTTAGTTATTATTATCTACCCTAGAAATAATTTAAATGGCAAAACTAGGTTTGCCGGGTCAGCTAGTTATCAATAAAATAGATTAGACAAGAAAGTTGATTCCATATTATCGTATCGCAGATTGTCTCTGTTATTTTTATGGAAAACGAAAGATTGAAAACGTTTGGAATGGTTTCACGAGGGGTGCAAAATTTTGATGGAAAACGAGAACCCAAAAGTTTAATATTTAAAATGTTTATCTATTAATCTTTTTTTTTCAACATCCATTGTGGGTATATGTCCCGGACGTTTGTATACGCGAACAATTAGCTCGAGGAGAACATAAGAATAATTATTGTTACAGCAAAGAGGAACAATAATTCTTCAGGATAATTATCTACGCCAATGTTTTTAGTTGCTGTGAAAAAGTAAAACCCACAGAGTTGCAGCTCGAGGAAAACAAATCGTTAAAGAGCCACGAAAATCTAAAACGTAATGGAAAGAGGATGATTGACAATAACGGCCATGGCATCCTTTAAACTGAAACTATTTCCTTTCACCCTTATTGCAGTATGAGGGCCTTGATGACGAGACTACTGGTTTTCAGAAACACTGTATGAATTGGTCACCTTATTAATTGTTTTGAGATGAAATATTTTTAGTTCACGTGATTGAACTTTAAAATGACTTCATTGGATATGTCATCATATGGTATTCAAAATTTAAAAAAAAATCAAAGTAAAAGTGATCTATCTCAATGGGATGAAAACTTTCTACATCTTTTCAATTCAAACCTATTGCCCATACTAATTTGGCGTCTCATTTCGATATTTCAATAATTAGGCTTCCTATCCTTCTGAAATGGCAACTCCATAATAAATACGAAATAATAATAGTATTCATTTCATACGGAAGAGAAATCACTTTTCATGGTGAGCATGTGGGTAATTGCAAGCGAGCCATGATAGGTCACTTCCCCGGGTAAAATTTATTCTTTTCTTTATCCTTTGTTTTAGATTTACAGTAGTTATAATTATGGTAGCTAAGAAGCAAAGGACAGTTATCATCACAGGCATTTGTTTTTATTGAATCGTGGATTCGCGAAAATGACTGACAACATTGTTTGAGAGCTGCATATACATATAGGCTGAAAAATGACATGAAAATTAATTGCAACTATACCTTTTCAAGTTCAAAACGCTAATCAAAATCAAAATGACATTAGTCAAAATCAAATTGACAATATCAATTTCAAACTGGCATTAATCAGAAGCAAATTGGCATTAATCAATTTCAAATTGGCAGTTATCAATTACAAATTGACAATAAACAAAATCAAATTGGCAATTCTGAATTCTTCATTGGAATAACATGTATTAATGAAAAAATTTTATTGAATGATATACCGAGTGAATAACGTCATAATTAATTAAAATTATTCGAGAATAACGAATTTTCTCAAAAAAATTATATCTTACATATCGAATGCAGAAAAAATTAATCTTTGAATATGAGCGATGAATTTTGCACAATTAACAACCGTTGCCTTGCCAATATTATTTTGAACGATATTCTCTTATTTCTGGAAATTCTGGATTCTACCATTTCGTTTCATTTACAGAGCAGAGACGGAAGATCGTGTGTTTTTTTAAAAGTTATCATAAAAAGAGACGATTTCAGACTCCCATTGTGTTTCAGAATCAACGTTTATTACTATTCGCTGTTCTTTGGATACCTATTAACTATTTCATTTCGCAGAGTATGCAAAGATTTGAGAGACTCCGAATACATACTTAGTAATACTTTTAGAGATGTTGCCATCAGAAAAACTCATAATTTTTGAACGAAAAATACAGAGAAAAAGAGCTGTGTTGATCTGTGTGATCAACTGATTCAGTTCCATTCGAACGTTGATGTTCGATTTTTACAATTGCAATTTTATTATGTTTGATATCTATTTGAAATTGAGAAATGCCAATTTGAAATCGATAAATGCCAATTTGAACTTGATTAATACCAATTCTCTTCAGATTAATGGCAATTTGAAATTGATATTGTCAATTTGATTTTGACTAATGTCATTTTGATTTTGATTAGCGCCAATTTGAACTTGAAAATGTATAGAATGGTTAGAGCTTCTGAGTTCTCCTCTGATTACTTTTGCTGATTTTCTTTTTTCGCTAGACCATGGACTTTCTCCAGGAAGTTACAGTGGAGGCGGTGGCAATGGTTATGGTGGAGAAAGTTATGCTAGTAGTGAGGGTTTAGGAAGTTATGGCAATAATCAAAATGGTTTGGACTCTCACCAGGGTGGAAGCTCAGATGGTGGAGATTACCACCATGGAGTCAGTGTTATTTCTATAGGGAACCAGAAGGGACAAACATTTGATCTGACTAAGCATGGCGGCGGTAAGGATTTTATTTCTACAGACATTTGATCAATCAACTATCATTGTTATTGTTTGAAATACTTCATTAATTACCCAATAAGAGCATTCTAAATTTACCTCCTAGCGTGATGCGAATTAAGCTTTCAGTGACCAAAAATGTAACAACTATGTTTTTGTGGCTATATAACCAAGGAAATCCGAATATAAAAAGAGATTCTTCCAAAGAAATTGTTGAGCTTTATATTCCGCATCAAATGAGTTGAAAAGAGTATTATTTGGAGCTAATGGCACCGATTCAGCTATTTGGAAATTTCATTTTCGAAATGTTATAGTCCACAGATGATCTCTATCAATACCTCGAATAACTGGATCAACTTTGAGGTAGTCTATTATGACAACGGGTTGATAAAAAAATATGGCTAGGCCACGCAGAATTCTATATAACGAATCAAACTGATGAATTTTCTGGGGAGATATTAGCAAAGAACTCTTTGGAAGGCACATTTTTGGATATCAAATGTTAAATTCACCTTCACCGGGGAGATAAACCTAAATTGGGCTCACTGAATATCATCAAAACATTCATAAACTTTTATAAAATTAATAAACCCTTATTGGTCTATTTTTTGTCATAATCTAGATAATATTTTATGAGTAGAAATGTTGTACATGAGATTTGATCTTATTTAATTCAACGAATGTTCGAAATTGGTCCTATAGAAGAAAAAACTTTTCGAAAACTGTGTACTTTATCTCGATAACTGTTTTGTTAAAAAGTTTCATGGGGTTATGACGTTTTAGCTAAGAAAACAAAGGGACCCACACTATTTTTTGTCTATGTTTTCAAAGTTCTTCATTTATACCCTATATAGATACTGGACGCATTCGTCTTATTCTTATTAAAATTTTTTATTCATCTCATATTTCATATTCTATTTCTTTGAAGCTCTCTTTGCTGCGAGGTTTGACATGGTGGAAATCTACATTGAATTATTTCCCATATATCTCTTCCAGGTGATGGCCACAATGGTCTCTACGGTGGCAGTTTCGTTGCAGGAAAATATGAATCCAGCGGTGATGAAGGTCATCAAGGCGGCCTAGGTCATTACACATCGATTGGTGGATATGGCGATCATGACGAACATAGCGCGCTTCTAGCTGCAAGTCTATCCAGTGGCCATAGTGGATTCGAAGGTTCTCATTCCTATTAATTTGGAATCATCTCGTTTCTTATTGTAAATATTTTGTTGAATAAATTTGTTGTTGACTCTTAATAGTTATTCATTTACATCCCTTCTACATAAAGGTTGTTCCTTCTCAGAGGAACCACCCCGTAATCTCTTCACGTCAAATAATTTTGTTTGGGTGATATCTTTTGACGTATTTTTGAGGCTTGATGGCTTGAACGAGCAACCACTAAAAGGAGGTACTTCAACACTTCAAAATTGAATAGGAGAAAGGGTTGAGTGACACTTCATTGCTTTGATTCGTTTTTCCGATGCTGGAGTCACCTTCCATAGGCCTGTACTTGAAATTTAATGAAATTCTGTAGAACTTCTAGGGGTTGTAGCTCAGCCATTTTAAATATTTTATATAGACAATTTTCAGTTGAATGACTTATTTTGATGACCTATGAAATTGGACTCCTTATAGAGTATCACGTTTAGGGAAGTTACTGAATACAGGGTGTCTGTAAACAAATACGAAGGACTAAGGAGATGATTCCTGGCTGGATGAAAATAAGCCGGGTAGTTACAATAATTTTTTTTCGAAATCGAACTCACTTCCACGATACAACCTTTGGAAGGTGATGACGAGTTGACAGTTTTCAATATTTTTTACGGGTTCTAAAAAACATGTCATAAAACTATATATAATATGAAGCACTAAGTATATGTTACTGACACAATTTTTTTAGATCTCATAACTTTATTATTATAATAATAAAGTTTTTATTTATTTATTCTTTTATTATGATTTTCTTCCGAAATTGTTTTCCTGGGATAGATTTTCGAATAATGAGATTCTCTTAAGGTTTCCCATTCAATTCTGGAGAAAAGTCTCTTGCAAATTTTGATACAGTCGATATTTTTCTCGGAATAAATAAAAACTTACAAGCAGTACACGAAGGTCTATGAGGCAGAGAGTTGATGCATGTATTTTAGCGGGAGGTAGTCATTCTATGGAACACTTTTGTCTTATAAGATGAAATGGAATGAACAGTGATCAGAACTGCTTGTAAGTTTTTATTTATTTCGAGAAAAGTATCGACTGTATCGAAATTTTGCAAGAGTTTTCTCCAGAATGGAATGGGAAACCATTACATAATTTTATTTTTGGAAAATCTATCCCACGAAAACAATTTTTGAAGGAAAATCATAAGGAGTTGTTATTTTAAACTGCTAATAATGAAGTTATGAGATCTAAAAAAATTGTGTGAGTAACATCTACTTAGTGCTACATAGAGTCATTCGTGGCAACTGTGCGCACTTTTGCCTTTCAAGCTATACCCTGTTTCAAATGTTGAAGCTAGGAAAATTAAAACATATTCATAAGATAGAGAATTTTCTAATCTATAGAACAACATCAAAAAGCCGAAAAACAAAAACGTTTTCTTTCCGCAAAAAGAAATTTAATGGTGAAAGTCAGCGTTCACGTGCCCCGTATTGCGGGTAAGTATGCGCATCCTCACGGGGTAAGTGAACGCAGTGCTTAGTGAACCAAACAATCAAAACAAATCACAAAATAATGTCATCAAAATGTTACAATATTAGAGAAATGCTGTTTATTGTCATTACAGAAGCGCCTTTTTATAAGCACCGCATTATTGTTCGTGCCACAATTCCTGGTGAACACAACACTTGATACATTCCCCTGTTGGTGGCTCTTCATATTTTTCCGAACAAATAGGACAATATTGATCGAGACTTAACCAACAAAAACAACAATGTCATAATTTATTCCTCACTGAACTAATGCCCATATAATGAATCTATGCGCACACTTACCTGCGCACACTTTCCCCAGTAAGCCAAAATTTGAATTGACGTTCTTATGGAGTTGAGCAGCTAAGAAAACCTAAAATTTTTTATTATATATTTAGATTAATATGCCCATGATCGAATAAAATATTGTTTAACACTGTCGGACTCGGAACTTGGACCTGGCAGAATTTGCAGCGATGCTAAAAATTAACAAGAAAACTAATGAATTTGATTGATTACAAATAAAAAGTTAACGAAAAGTCGCACGGCTCACTATTATGAAAAATTAATTTGGGGATTTTGCGCCCTTGCTTCACCCAAATGAACCTCTCTTTCATACATTGCATAGTCGAGATATACGCACTGCGCACACTTACCCACTGCGCTCAGTTACCCCGAATGACTCTATTATGTATAGTTTTATGACTCAGTGTTTTTTAGAACCCATAAAAAATTAAAAACTGTCAACTCGTCATCGGCTTTCAAAGGCTGTATCTTTGAAGGGAGGTCGATTTCGAAAAAAATTTATAGGAACTACCCCTTCTTATTTTCATCGAGGAATCATCTCCCTAAGTCCTTCGCATTTGTTTAATCAAAAAGTGTAACTACCATTTGAAAGAATATTTTCATGATGATAAATTCTATATTCATATTTTTTTGGTTTCTTTATTATTGTCAGGTAATCTTTTCGATTAATCAATATCTTAAAGCAGTAATAAAAGTATATTGTATTCGCGGTAATACTTCTTGAAAGGAGACTGGCCAATTCTGGACATTTAACACGCTTTATCCGAAGATATAATGGTTTAAAAAATAATAATGATACAAGCTCCTTGTCACGTTCATTTTATCCGGTTCCTTTGGAAACAAACAATACGTAATCACAACATAAACATCATTCGTATCCGGATCTATGAGCAGTAAATCCTTCATTATCTGTTTCATAGGAGTCCAATAGGACTTATCCGGAAGAAGTTCAGTGATTTATTCCAAGCGGAATATTCCTGACAAACGATAGTTCATAAAAGTTTCATTCGAGGTTGTTCCGAGTAAAGAAACCGTGACTGCAATAAATAGCGCAAGGAGACAAGTCCCGAATGCTTTATTTTCCTCACAATTTGAATTACTATTCAAATCACGCATGAGTTTTCCAAATTGTCCCCCATATTTTCTTGCCGTGAGTAATTGTTACGATGTTATGCATTCTATTCTAGTTATATTAGATTTCCACTTCTTTCATAAGGAAAATATGCCCACAGTGAGAAAAAAAATGTGTGTTACTTGGTTTCCGATAAATGGAGAAGAATTTTTCATGGTTCACTCTATAGTAATTATAAATGGAATATTTGTTTCAGTTTTGAATCTGCATGTTGTTTCCAACAATACACCCCGTCCTCACCAATTAATAAGACTGACAGAGGGTTCCAGAAAACTTTGATTGTCCGATCAACGATTTCTAAAATGGAATCAGTGAAACCTTTTCATTTCTGAATATATTGCAGAAGTATCTATTGAAAATAATTGAATGGACGTATGAACATCATTATTCAAAATGACAGAATGATATTCTGAATGATCATGACCGAATTATCGATTGAGAACAAATTGACGTCCATTCCTCAATCAAGCGTTGATACCCCGATCAAGCTTTGTGTATCCCGGGGTCATCCCAGGTTTTTTTTTCAAAATCTATTTTGACATCAATTTTGGTTTGGAGAAAGACGAGTTGCAGAACTCCCGAAGTTGATGCAACTTAAGAGGAGTTTATACCACGGGACTTTCTCGCCATCCGTATACGGCCGTAAAGGGGGAAAGACTACCAGAATGTGAGGTGTTACCAGAACACTTGAACGATCAGTAGAAGTTACGAATATTACAATAGAGTCCACTTTCGTCGAAAACATGAAAGCACTTAACGACCGTCTTTTTGAAATCTCACCAGGATACGAATTGCAGCCAATGGCGAGACTTTTCGAGAAATTTTTTCATGTGGAAATTCATAGAAGAGATAATTTCAATTCGTGAAGTCAATGACATGTACGAATATAAGATCTTCTAAGAAAAATTTTTTTTTTTTTTTTACGTCTGACGAATATGAAAATTTCTGACTTTCCGAGATGATCAACTGATTGAATTGAATTATAATGAAAACCACATATAAATTAGTGGTTTCTGACGTAAGATATTCATTTTCTCTTTTTGAACTGACCACTAAAACGGTGTAGGCCCCTCTTAAGATCCGAAGCAAACTTGGCGTATCGTAGTTTTTATTCGTAGGTTTTAAAAGATATAAAAAATCGTCAGGCGTAGGTACATACTCCAGCGTATCAGGTTAAGATACTCTACATGCCCTACGTGTCTCTGATAATAAATTCATGTCAATCTGACAGTTTGCTTGATACGGAAGAGTTGAAATTGGTAAAAAAAAAATTTTCTAACGTGTCAGATTTTTAGAGGATATGTTAATTGAACTCAAAGGAAGCTACATTTCAAGAGACTGACAATTCGGACGTGACGCAAGGTCACAGCGGTACTTTAAAAATGCAAAAATATCGTTACTTCTACATACTAGAGCTTGTCAGATTTTCATAAAGATGGTGTTGCATATGTGTTGATCCATTAGTCTGACAGTTTGAAGATGATAACAAGGTAGTTTTTGAAATAATCCCCTTTCTTGTACCTCTAATCGTTTATGTATTCATAATGAACGTTGTAGATAATAAAATTCTATACAACTTTTGTCTGAAGCAATTTTTCATACCATTAACCGTTTTCGATCAAGTCGGTGATAAGTGCGAGGAACTTAGCCACACATGCGAAAGGCCAAGGTCAATATAGAAACCCAATCTAATATACATTCATCGCCATATATCTCAATTACGTTCAAACGTATAAAATATTGCTTCGAATAAAATTTGTAGAAAATGTAATGCTCTACAACTTTTTTTATAAATGCGAAAACAATTTGAAGCCCAGAAGAGGAGATATTAAAAAAAAAATGATTTTTGTTACCTTTATGGCCAATTTTTATTGCTTCTGCTTGCTGAAACTGTCAGCTTATATTTTTCCATTATTCTAAATCATTAGCTTCAAATTAAGAACACATGACTTTTTCTACAAGTTTGGTGCCCTTCCACACATTTTCGAAACGCTTAAATTGTCAGATCAATAGAATATATACTTTTCAAAATGTTATTAACCACATATATCATAATCTGATACACTCGAGTATGTATGATCGTCTTTTTTTACTATTCTGACAGGCTGTCCTGAGTGTCCTGGACAATTCCCCCTATTTGCAGGTCTAATTTTTGGTAGAGGTACTCTACAGGGTCCAAGGTATGTTCCCTTATGTTAATCTGACACGCTCGAGTAAATCCCGAATTTCCCTTTTGGGCTCCCCAACTATAAGTCGTTGATGCTAATGAAGATCACTAATTTTACAAGAATTTTTTTTGTGGTATTTCTGCTGTATTCTCAGTTTGAACGAGTACGATAGAAACAAGAAAAGAAAGCGGGTTCGAAACAAATCCTTCTTCACTAGTTGTTAGTCGCACCCCAACACATTGTAGCACACATTCGCAATTTAGACATATCACATCTAGTTATTGAGTTTTCCTGCACTCGCTCCAATTAACGCCATAGAGTGGAATCGAGTTTGTCCCCTTGCATTTCCGTATTTTGGTAATTTACAGTGGCTCTGTCATCGAAGTATATTCATTTGGCGACTGGGGTTTATGTTATTGTCAATAATTACATTGTTCTGGGATTTAAAGCTGACAACGGAGCAAATTGCTAGATTAAGTGATCTCAAGTCGCACTCGCTACTTCTCTTGATCGCTTTATCCAAGTGGATGTTACGTATTTCCCCAACATCCAATTGTATTTCAAGATCCGCCTGAATTATGCTAGAATCTATAATTGATTGCTGTTATCGAATCCGAGTTGTTTCAAATCAATAAGAGGGTTGGATACATTTGAAGGCTTTCACGCAAAAAAAGAAAATACTTCTTCATTTTAATTAGGACGACCTACTTTTCAATTTCCCTATTTTTTCTCTATTTTTGTCTTATTGTTTTAGTTCGAAGCAAGCTATAGACAAGTTATTACAAAATTAAGAGGGTAACTGCCAATTCACAATGATGTTAATGGTAATGGTAATGGTAATGTTAAATGTGAGCTACGATGTTAACGCTTAAATAATAATAAATTCAAGAAATTTTTATCATTATCATTACGCTTGACATTAACATTGATGTGAACAGTATCGTAGTAGCTCTATTATTTATTATTATTTAAGCGTTCACATTGTAGCTCACCGTTAACATTACCATAACCATTGGTCGCATTCAGCGGACGAAACAGTTGCGCAACTGTTACCAAACGCTAGCGTAAACGTTCGGTGACATATGCGCTACATTCTCAACACGTTCTGGAGCGGACGCCACTTTTGGGAGCGGATTTGATTTGTGCTAGGTAGCGGTAGCGGTAAGGAGCGAAAGTTGGACTTGAACTCAGTAGGTATACTTCATTCAAATTTATTTTAGCAGTCGGTTGGCCATGAAATAATTTTCTCAAGTTTTTGTAACTAGAACGAAGTTAGGTTGGCACTGATGAAATGTCGTTAATGTCATAACGCCGTTGCCACAACTAATATCAATTTTCATTACGAAAATTCGAAAATGCCGAAAGTGATTGATAAAAGAGGCAGGGTTTCAGGAAGTGCTATTTAGAATTCAGGTCCGCTCATTCAAATAGTTATACCCTGATATTCTAAAATCCACAATACGTCAGACGGTAGCGAACATATTCAAGGTAAGAGAATTTATATAATGTTTCATCTTAATCTAAACGACATATATTGCAGCTGGATATTTCCACAATCAGAAAGATTGTGAATGAAGATGATGACAAAGAATTTCCTTCTATTGGGAGACCCAAAAAAGTGGTGGCATTTCAGAATTTTATGTTTGAGTGAATTAATGCGAAAAGTTAACTACAGGATTTTCGATAAATGTCATCGGAGAATGAGTTCCCTAAAATGGAATTTTCTGTTTTTCATTTGACTTGTCCTATACAATGTAAATGTCTCAAGGTACTAATAAATACCTAAATATTATAATTACATCAATGTATTAAGATGAATAGCGACAAATACGCGCAAGTTGCCCTGTTACTGTTTATTCATGTGAAATTTTTGTTCAACGGTGAAGTTGCATCTTAACTTGAAACTTCCTTCAACTCCTTTTACTTATATTGATGCAAGATGATTTACTATTATAATAACGTAGATATAAAGAAACAATATCTCATTTTCATAATACTCAGCAATTTCTTCAGCATCGGTATGGACTTGAAATAGGTACGTATTTTCACGTTTGACAGACGGTTGACGCCATCAAAATAAATCATTTCACCAAAAATTGAGGTAAAACGAAACATAAACATATGACTGAACCGACATGTTAACAAAATGGTTCAGTCCATCCAAAACAACCTGATTTATTGTATCAGGTGTGATTTTTAAGGTGAAAACAGTGTAAAAAATGAGATATTTTATGGAAGGTGCTTTTGTTGATAAAGTGCTATTATTGCTATCCTATTTCACCTCATTTTTTTCGTCGGTGAAATTTGTCAGAGGCTTGGAAAAAGAAGAAGATTGTGATGACTATTATGGAAAAATATGTGACTAATTTGCAGGAATGTTGTTGGTGGGTGTTTCAACAAATATTTATACATTTGGGTCTTAAGTCTTTTTCTCTGTTGGTATCGAAATGGGCCATTTCATAAAATAAAATCTTCCCGAATAATAAGCGAACTTCCGTAATCCTAAGTTTCTATTTATTTTTCATTCCCATGCTAAAATCTAACGTATCAATATTCCAATAAAAAATAGTTGATTCAGTCATCATAAGATAAGTTGTTTCCCGTTGCTTTTTTGCATAAGAACACAATCAGATCACAAATGATCTAGGGTCCTATATATTCTTCACCTTCCTTGAATGGTTTACCAATATGTTCATAAAATGAAATATTAAATATGTTCATAAAGTGAAACTTGCGGTACAATAATTTTTGTGTCAAAATTTGTGTACTGTAGAGCCTCCTATCTCAGCTGAAAATTATGTTGAACTAAACTTGCCAATGTACATCAAGAATACAATACTTGATTACTGAACATGTATTTTATCAATCTTTTATCGAGCTTTCAATTTTATCTATGGAATAGTTCGATTTCAGATTCTCTAAACATCTGTCCTTCCTTATAAAATCTTCGATGAATCAAATAATCGAAAGAATATTCATTCAATTCGAAGATTATAACCCAACTATGGAGTTGAGTCACATAATACAGCATTGTAATCTATGCTCCTAAGCCGCCATGTTATTGGAAAATTTTACAATTGTCGCCACTGCCTTGTTGGAGTCACTGTATGACTAAAGTGATATTGGCGCCACCTATGTGTCAAATGTGTTTCTAAGACCCTAAGACCGGTTACAATATTGAATTGAGGAATATTTGCAAAAACATAAAATTTCGTAAGATTTCAGATAGCCATTTTGATCAAAGCGGTTTTGTTTCTCGTACTGCTTTTTGTTTATCTAGTTGCTGATTATTGAATTTTTTGTCTTATTTCGTGGTGAAAATCTCAAAATCTCGTTCGGAAATTATTGCATGGTGAAGAACTGTGGATCAAATGAAATAGATTTTCCGAAATTAACTTTTTACTCTACTAAGGAAAATGGAACAGTATTAAAACTCTTCAAATGTCACTCTGTCATTCATTGATTTATATTTTCATTACTCCGATAACATTTTTAAGACGTAAAGACAATGACTTGAGCAAACACTACTAACTACACCATGTGCAGTGAACGTTTTACTGCAAGTCAATTGAGAAGTGTTCATCCACGTAAATTGTTGTAGGCATTGATTCTCAATTGCTACTCCTTCAATATATTCAGAAAGCAGAGGTTTTATTGATTTCGATTTGGGTACCGAGTGACAAAATTGTTTTTTGGAAAGTCAAAGTTTTATGAAACCTGCTGTGAGTGTTTTGTTTATTCATTTGTATTATATGTTGTTTATCATAAAGGAATCATAAAAAAAGGATGAAGAATCTATACTGACGAGGACTTGTACACCTCTGTAATGTTTTTTTAAATTGCGGTTCTGAAAAGTCTGTAAATAATATGTAAAGAACTGAAAATGCTACGATGGTATATTGAATATTGGTTTATATTAATATAAACCAATATGATATAAATTGTAGAATTTCAACTAAGTTAATCAATTCCAAACAATTTATTGCACAGAAATAACACCTTTGACGTATCTATAACAGATCACCATATACTTTTGTATATTGAATATTGGTTTATATTAATATAAACCAATATGCATATCCTGCATTTCATATTTATCACGACTACAATACCCATTCCGAATGGAATAATCTTCCAGGCGAATATATCTCAATATATCTTCGATATTTTCCATTGAAGGGAAAGTTGGTCCTAATTGGGAAAATTAAGAGGAAGTGATGCTGGACTAAATTGTTCCGTCTGGAACTCAACAATTGTTAATCTCTTTCAGGTTATTCAAGCTCACCTTGGAGACTTTGTGAAAAAGTTAATGTTGCACAGATAAAAGGCCAGTTGCACTGCCAGGAACTTTTCCTAATTTAAGGCTGGGGGTGTAATGAAATTATCGAGGTCTATTCAAGCCAATTTGGGGCCATCATTTCCTTCTCATTACGTTTGCCGCTGTTATCACCGCAAGGAATATTTCTTTAGATTAAAAGTTGCCTGCTACGACGTTCCTTCTGAATAGAATAGCATTCTCACTGATATTTTCGATGTTGCCATTGTATCCAACCGACGTCGACGTCGACGACAGCAACGGTCTGAAGAGAATATAGTTCTTGGTTTCGCTTCACTAATGTTTGTTGGAAGACGAAACATATGTGGTGTAAAATACTTGACAGAGCAAACAAGATTTATTTATTTTTCCAAATTCCTTCAGATGCTGGTCCATCATTTTGTATTCGACTATTTTCGGATATTTATTTTATATACGGAAAGCTCTCTCAGTCAATGTGAAAAATTCGGGTATAAATATTTTTCGCCTTTGCTATACCGGGTGTTTCACGAATGATTGTATAGGGTGGGGAAAATTGGTGATACCTGAACTACAACTTTTCAACCCAACGAGATAGAGAAAAATGAATGTACCATTCATGTCGTCTTTTTTCGAGAAACTAATAATGCCATCAACTGCATGCCTCTATCTTCTTTTGTTTTTGAGTTATAGGTCAAAATTTAAATTTGGGCGATTTTAGCTTTGGTCATTATCTCCGTTTATGTTTGTGCTAGGATGTTGAAATGAAGTCACAATACAGACACTTTTTTGATAGCAATCCAGTGGCGTAACATGATTTTTTCCTACAGGTTTATTTGCTGAGCTATAATATAAAGTTGTGGTTTTTTTATAAAAACAACTGTTTAGAATGACTTAGAAAAAATCGCTATTTTTTTACCGTTTCAGAAATATCATATATTATACATCACCCTGAATCCTTCTAAGCCATTTTAAACTACTGTTCTCATAAGAAAAAATACATCTTTATATTATAGCTCAGCAAATATACCTGTTGGAAAAAATCATAGTACGCCACTGGATTGCTATCAAAAAGTGTCTGTATAATGTTTTCATTTCAACATCCTAGCTTAACTAGAAACGGAGATAATGACCAAAGTTGAAATTTTAATTTTGACCTATAACTCGAAAACAAAAGAAGATAGAGTAATGAAGCTGATGGCATTATTATTTTCTCGAAAAAAGACGACCGTAATGTGCCATGCATTTTCCTCTATCTCGTTTGGTTGAAAAAGTTGTAATTCAGTTATCACCAATTTTGCCCACTCTGTACAAGCTTTCAGTGCAGATGCAGAACATATTGAGTACTCCGAGTCAGTGTGCGAAATACGTACTAAATAAAATCGTTTAAGAGATAGAGGAAATGTGACGTAAATAAAATATTATGAATTTTATTGAACAATTTCAAACGGCATAACTCTTGAACGCAAGATGTTTATGAAAAATTCAGAACGAGTATACGACAAGACTATATAAAGGGTGTTCGCGCAGCGGTCGATTACTCTAATTCTATTAACTTTACAAGAAAGAGTTTGAAATAAAACTTTCCTCTTTTTAAGTAGAGCATCTCCTAAAATTATTTAGAACTATACAGAATGCTTCGTTTCTTCTTCACAGCTATCAACTTCGTTATTTTAAATGGAACACCCTATATATTTCTACATTTTTGAATTCCTTGTTAAATGTAAATATGAGTTTGATAAGCAACTATGTCTGGCAATACTGTACCATTGAATATCGAGAATTTGCAATCCATAATTAACACGGAACTGTGAATCACCGAAAAATGCGTCAATTCATATTAAATTAATCAAATCTCTCAGGAGCCATTCTTTAGGCATGTGTTACATATCACCTCACCCAAATAAAAAAAAATTGGAGTTTCTTTTTACATAACCTGAAATATTTTCTCAAAAAAAAATTCCCTAAGTACAGAAACAATCTTCAAATAGCAGAAGTTCTCATTTTCAAATAATTCATCTTTGATGATTCTTATTTACGGAAAACAAAAACAGATTGAATAAATATGGCCGATATTTGATGAAAATCCATAAATCAACTTGAAAAAGATCATACGATTTTCACAAAATGAGTTTTTAATCCACTACGCGTGTTTCGCTATCACAATAGCATCTTCAGGTGGGTGAAGGTAAAAAAAAAGATATAATAATAATCGAAATGGAACCAAAAACTCTAATAAACATCAAACATTGAAGTGAACTCATTATTAAAATGGTTTCAAGGAAAGAAAATGCATCTAAAAAACGTGTTAATGAACTAAAAAAAATTGATAATAAATGATAATGAAAATTTTAATTTATTTTTGAAAACGCCCTGTCTTTCTTTTAAAGAATTTTCAGCTCTTGTGTGTCGATTCCGTATCTCCTCACATATGCACCCTGAACTCGATGAATCAGTTACACCTTATAGGAAATAATCTATGCATGAAAGATCTGGGGATAGAACAGAAATGTTGATGACAGTTGCAGGACATTGAATCACAGCCTTCTGAAGGCTGTGATTCAATACAACAAGAGCTTAGGCAGGGTTAAGAAGAAAAGGGAGGAATTTTCCGAAACAAAATACAATATCTCTCCTTAATTACTGTTTATAATGAGTTCACTTCAATGTTCAATGTATTTTCGAGTCTTTAATTTTATTTCATTTTTCCATAAAATCTTTGATTCTGCTTTTATCTGTTTTAGTTATTCGGAAAAAAAAATTCTCGAAAGTAAATAATTCGATAGCCAGAGTTTTTAACATTTGCTTGCTTCTGAATTGATAGGGATAGCACATTCCTAAAAATCAATCCCTGAAAAATTTAAATCATTCAATACGGACTAAAGCATTATTTGTAGATTCACATGTCCAAGTTTATTATAAATTGTAAGTTGCCGATATATGGTACATAAAATATTGATACGAAGTGTGCCAGTACTGCAAATAGGCTTATTTGAAAAAGTATTTAGTGTTAATTCTGAGGAAAGTTTTGATTTTTGCAAATTTTATGTACAAGGTGATTTACAAGATGTGAAATAAAAAATACAATTCTCTCAGTGCGGACCTGCGATATCACTAAAATCCATGAAGGCTTTCGAGGATTATGCCGATCTAAAACTTTTGATAAAATACATAAAATATTCAGTATCCTGTACCCCTTAAACGAATGTAGTTAGGAAATTAGGAAAACACTGATTTTTTAGTATAAGAATCAGTGTTTTCCTAATGTCCTAAAATAAAAGACTATAAAATCATTCGTGAAACACCCTGAATACAACCCTATTGAATGTAGAATTCAGGGATGCTCTCGTACATAAATGCGTTCACAGCACTTGCAAACATTGAGAGCACTCAGCTATGCTTTGTGCTCTTGTTTCTTCGCTTCAGAGGCTCACTTCACTCAAATACTTGTATCATAATATAGAGTAAGTAAAACGTAATGCACATAATATCATATCTTCGGCAGGTATTTAAAGACTTATAGAAAAATGACGAAAGGGTAAACTTCTCTTTTATTACACAATTTTACATGTATTACTGAGGACATATGTCATTCACCCTATACAAACCAAGGGGGGTAACTGACTCTTTTCAATAGTAACCCAAATATTTTTCGACAGAAATGAATAGAGCTTTTGTTGCTAGGTATAATTTTATTGATGATGGAGTCTATATATCGATACTTTTTTATTATAGGGATAGAATTTTCAAAATTATTGAATTCGAATATTCACTTTTTCTATGTATTTTCAAACTGCGTGTGACCAAGGATGCAAATTTGGTTGGTGGAACCTCGTGCCCACCAGTAGACATTTTGAAAAAGGTGAAAAATTTTGTAAAGAAGATAACATAGTAATTGAATAAGAGGTTCGTTCTCAGGGCCATATTTAAAAGTTTACAATGCAGTGCTCAACGTCTTAGGAGTTATTTTTATATAAGATAGTAACTGAAAGAAGAATCATAATCACAATATGAAGAGTGAGTCTTTGACTCCTACAAATATTTTAACAGTAGATTCTTGAGGTCAAAAGAGGCACTTTTTTCATATAGTATTTTTTCCGATTCGGCCCTGATAAAAGTATATAGTCATTTTAAGTTTTCATAATGAGCTGTGCAACCCCTGGAAAAACAAAATGACCTTCAGAATAACTAGGTAAATCTGTGGCACTACACATCTGTGGATCTTTTAAAAACAGTTGCATTCCGTCAAAGTACTCAATTTTTCGAATTTCACAGATAACTTTGGACATCCAATTACTCGAAAACTGTGCATTAGGTATATGAGAAAATATGAAAAATACTCTTATTATACAAAATGTGCAAATATTTATTAGATAGCGTCCAATTTTTGGTATTTTTATGGTACGTAATGGTCATAATAAGAAAACTGGAATACGTGGTTGATATCTTGTGTTCGAAAAAGATTTAGGAAATGAAAGAAAAACTATATTCCGAAATTCATTTCATTCGATGAAACCGTTCTTGAGAACTGAAAAATAGTTCTACTATTGACATATTTGTCAAAGACTCACCCTGGTTATAATTGATGCGTTATTTCATCATAATATATTTATATAAAATATATCATTCATCAATCGGTACCTATTTTCCAAAAACGGCATGCTGTCTACAACTCATCAAAAATATCAATTTGTCTCAAAGTGTAACTATAATTGAACTCAACATACTTAACAAAAGTAAATATTCCAATTCCATCAGTCTAACCATTTTATCCCTATAATTAAAATAAGGGTGGATAATAAACCATATCAATGACCCAATCATCCTCACCTACAAATTATCGATCCATTTCTACAACAAAAATAAGGATTTCCATTTAAAAGACAACATAACAAGTTTCTCAATTAGACATAAAAAGTTGCATAATGTATAAAATTGAGATTCACATGTTCGGGCACTTTTAAAGTAAAAAGTTAATACTTTTACTATTTTATGAATATTGTATATTGATTTGTAGTCAAAGTATCTCAGGTCAAAACAATAAAATGCAGCAACACATTGCTACATAGTTATGCAATAGATCGAATAATCAGAAATAAATCCATTCGTTAAACTGTAATTTCAGTTGTTGATACCCGTCGAAAGAAAAACTGCCAACCTTAAATTAAGTTCCCCGTCAACTACGGCGTACTATTTGACAATTTCGTTTACAGGCATTCAGCGTCACTCTCACTGTAGTAGATACCATAATAATAGTAGTATTCGGTATTTTCCTTAGTAATGGAAGGATACTGGAAGGATTAATCTCTAGAAATCCACCAGTTATCGGACTGACAAAATTAACGGCATCGATTTCACAAACCGGTATTTAGAGATACAGGGTGTTCCTAAATTGGATATAAAAACGAAGAAGGGAGATTCCTTTAGTTATTTTAAGAAAAAATCCCCATAAACATGGGATGGCAAACATTTCGTTTTCTAATAGTATTTACAATTCACAAGATATTCAAATGACATTTCGCATAGATATTACAATAATTGAGAGTTTACACCATATGACTTTTTCGATAGCAAATACAGTGTGATATTATTTGTGGAACCCTGTTTTACTCCAGAACTTTTTTTGGTGAGCCACTGTTAATTTGAATGAATGAAAAAGAAGCTTTGTTGCTATACTAAACTTTATAGCTTCTTGTAGTTTCGTCATATCAGCTACCGATTGAAAAAATTATTCTCTTGAAATCCTCAGAAAAATCCAAAGTGTCATAAAAATTCAGTTAGTAAGTGGTGAAAAGTTCAAAATTAGTTTTGAAACATTAAATTTAACTTTGCATATTTCGAAAAGTAAACGTACTATTAGAGAAAAACTTGAATTTCAACACCCTCAACACCCTGTGTCTCGGAAACGAATCATTTGCGGTCCCATATTTACCAGACTTTTTTTTTCGAAATTACTCGAGGAATCTCCTCTTTTCGTTTTTACGTCCGATTTAGTAACACCATGTAAAACGAGCTTGTGAAACCTTGTGAAGGAAAGATTTCTGAGTATCACGAAGAATATTTATTTCGTGTTCGATTTCAAATATTCATTATGTTTTCTATTCTATCCATTTAGTAAGAGTAATTGTCTGATCGAGGGGGTGAACGATATATGTAAATTACATGATAAGAAACACAGTTTTCATGTTCCGGTATATCAACAAAAATCTTATCATGATATATCGATATCAGGAGGAATGGAAATGAATTAGCACTCAAGTGAACTTCATCATTTCATCCTTTATTTGTGCGGTAATAATCCGCCGAGTAGAGCATAATATTAAAATGGATATAAATTTGTCAAAGTGTATATCGGCGATTTTCCTAGCCCTTTTTAGGCTCTCATTCGCTCGCTTACCAGTGCAAATTCATAATGTAATCAATGGAAAAAACAAGAAAATAATTGACGATGCTACTTTCCGGAAACGTCTGGAAAAATTCGATTTTCATAGGATGATATTGCGTTCTTTTGGTTCGGGAGTATTTTTGTGCACTTGTTTGGTTCATTTGATGCCGGAAGTTGTTCAACTCATGTGCGATGGTTATAAAAAAAGTAATATGTTCAAAGATGATGGTATGATCAGCGCCATGGCCCAACTATACATTTGTATCGGATTTTTCATAATTTATTTCACAGAAGAATTCTGCCATTGGGTACTAACCAAAGTGCCAAGTATTCCCATAGGATCTAGAATATCAACAAAATCTGGTACAGACAGATTGCAACAATTCGTCAGTTCAATTCAAGGAAAATCCGAGAATTCGGTCAAAATCAAGAGAGCAGAGACATCGGGGGAAACCACTGTTAGTTATGTTGATTGCAGCGATTGGAAGAAACAGAACAGACACTCAAAATTATTAACAGATATGGTTAACAGTATAACGGAAAGTGAGAATGTTACGAAAAATGATAAGCCGGGGTATGAGAAAAAAATCAGCATTAGTGAAGAGGGGAGCAATATTAGTCAGAGACAGGTTGTTAGTTTCGTGTTTAGTGGAACTGGAGTTGTGCTACACGCATTTTTTGAAGGTGAGTCGAAAGCAGCTCCATTATGAAAACAATTTTTCATTGATGAACAGAAAAAAACTCATGATTTTTCTTTTGAGATATGTGATTCGAACTTCCGACTAAAAATTAACAAGTTAGTTTAGTTTAAATTATGAATATGAATTCCCTTAACTAGTGGTTAATCGCTATCTTAGGAATTAAGTGAATTGAAGATCAATTTATTATGAATCATAAATATTAATCGATATTGATATTGAGATATTAAAACTAAGCTTTAAGTATATCGAAAACGTACTTGCTTCAGAATAAGTAAGTATGTAAAAAATAGATAAGACATCAATTCTTTCCGAGCCACACCAATTTCCAATCTGAGATGAAGACCTTAGTACAGGGTCTTGATCTTAACAAAGCAGTGGGTTAATTTTTAAATCCCTTGATATTTAGTTCAAAACCAGCAGTACAATTCGAAACAAACTGCGATGTTACAATAGTTCATGAGGACCTCGTACAATGCGGTATAATTGTTAATTTTAATTAATTCTCGAAACAATTGAAAAAGTTCATTGAAATCGGTACAAATAAAATGAATGAAATTAAATAAATTAACAGCAACATTAAACTAACAGTTCATTTGCAAGTACCTATTTTGAACGAAAATAAATTAATATCGATTGAATTTTAATCGATTTAAATTTCATTTGATTAATGACCAATACCGGATGAAAGATGCAATAGCAGAAACCTTACAACTTCTGAGATATAAACTTCATTCAAGTCGAACAAGTGAGAGCGTAGCAAAAAATCTCTGACATACTAACCACGCAGATAAGAAGTTCTTGAAGTATCAAAAAATCTTTGAATAAATATAATCTCAAATATGACCAGGTTTGCCTTGTGAGCAAATGGTAGGGATGTCCATGTAACGCCTAATACAACGAACACCATAAACATAAACTCAAAACCTGAGGTGACTACAGAGTTTTTTGTTTTTCCATTAATTGTCCTACAAAAAAAATCATTCTATATATACAGGGTGTTTAGAAATTAGACGTGAACCTTGGAGGAGGTGTTAGTATCACTCATTTGCTGTCGTTTGCGCCATATTTATTGATAACCAAAAATCAACACTTTCTGAGATATTTGAGTTCTTGTGTTTTTCAAAAAATTTCTCACCTTACTTCATCTTTTGTCAATTTTTTCTACGTTGACCAAGTTTGATTATAATTTTGGATTATTTTCATCAGAAAAAGATATGATACCTATGAAAAATGCAAAACTATCCGGTAATAGATGTTAGTATGATTTAAAATTTGGTATGAAGAAAGGAAAAATCCATTTCTAACATCAATTTGCCTGCAACTTTCGAATTCCACAATTCATGGATGAAAAAAGTATTTTAAACTCTTGCCAAATTCCTTCTTCATTCCCAAAAAAGTTTTCGTTAGAATGCAGTCACTAGTTTCGTTTCAGCAGTTTTTATTATAAACAACCTTTTGAATGTCCAATATGAAAAAAAGTGAATGAGTAATCAGGATAGTTTTCTTTTTTTATACGTATCATATTATCTTTTTCTGATGAAAATAATCCAAAATTTCAATCAAACTTGGTCAATGTAGAAAAAATTGACGAAAAATGAAGTAAGGTGAGAAATTCTTCGTTTATTTTTGACTCTGTCTAACCATTTTAAAATTACGTTTTATTAATATTACGATCAGGTATAATGTTAAATGTACAATCTTTTGTTTATAATCGTTAAATGTTATTTCTTCTAGCCTTGAGAAAGAAACAATTAGTTCAGAAACGTTGGCGAAATAATAATTGATTATTTATTCTGTCCAAATTCCTACGACAGATTGTTCAAAATACTCAATATATTGTTAAAATAAAACAAGCATCAAAGCTTTTGACGTGTTGAATATATTAATTATTGCAAATTCTCTTCGAATAGAAAACTCATGCACGCTTGAACCTTAAAGCATAAATTAAGAAAAACGAAGAAATTGTCTTCAATATTATATCTTGTTACTCTCAAGAGTACAATGAATAAACTGAAGTAGGGTCATGTCAATTCAATCACTTTAATTACAACAACTGAGGATGGGATTAATTTTCTGAAAATTCGTCACAAACGTAATCGAAAACAAAACACATAGCCAAATTCTGAAGGGTCTCAATGATGTAAAAAAAAAATCGTCAGGTGTACATACTCGAGCGTGTCAGATAAAGATACTGTATATGCTCTACGTGTCTCTGATAATGAATTCATGCTTATCTGACAGCTTGCGCGGTGGGACTGGCCGTACGGCCAGTACGGTTGAAAATGGTAAAAAAAATTTTGTTTTCCAGCGTGTCAGATTTTTGGGGGGGATAATTTGGATGTGACGCAAGGTCACAGAGGTCCTTTGAAAATGTAAAAAAAATCGTTACTTGTAAATACTCGAGCGTGTCATATTTTCATACAGATGGCTGATCTCGGTGTTGTAAACGTGTTGACCCATTAATCTGACACTAATCAGGGGGGGTTTTCTTAATCTGACACTTTGAAGATGATAAAAATCCTTTCCTTTCGAATATTCCCCTGCCTGTACCTCTAATCGTTTTTGTATTCATCATGAAAGTTGTATATAATAAAATTCTACACAACTTTTGTCTGAAGCAATTTTACATACTCTCAACCGTTCTCGAGTTAGAGGGCAAGAAGCTTAACCACACATGCGAAAGGGCAAGGTCAATGTAGAATCCCAGTCTAATCTACATTCATCCAATTGTCAAAATGACAAGGTATTTCTATGAAGATAATTTCGAAATAAGTCACGACAATTTTAGTGTTGTCTGTGACTGAACCTTAGAATGAACTATTCTCCAACGAATGAATTTACGCTTCAGCATGTATCGCTAAACACCTTGCATTAATCGCCATATATCTCAAAAACGTTTGAACTTAGAAAAAATTGCTTGGGATGAAGTTTGTAGAAAATGTTATGCTTTACAACTTTTATAATGAATGCGAAAAAGATCTGAAGACCAGGGAAGGAGATAATTCAAAAAACTGATTTTTGTGACCTTTATGGCCAATTTTTATTGTTTCGGCTTGCTGAAACTGTCATATTATATTTTTTCCGTTGTTCTTGAATCATTAGCTTCAAAATGAAAAAAAACGCCAACGCGCTCGAGAATGTACACGTGACGTTTTTTTTTGCAACTTTGGCGACCTCCCACACATTTTCGATACTCTAAAATTGTCAGATTAAGAGAATATATACTTTTCAACATGTAATTAACCACATATATCTGACACGCTCGAGTATGTACAATGATCGTTATTTTTCTACTATTCTGACGGCTGTCCTAGAAAATTCCCCCTATTTACAGGTCTAATTTTTGGTAGAGATACTCTACAGGGTCCAAGGTATGTCCCCTTATATTAATCTGACACGCTCGAGTAAATCCCGAATTTCCCTCGTCGGCTCCCCAACTATTATGTTCGTGGTTGGGAAACTATGAATTAATATAAACAATTATGAAACCTAATTTGTCCAAATGGATAATTGAACATATTCTTCATCTTTTTCAGGAATAGCAATAGGATTGCAACACAAAGAAGCATCTAATGTCTGCTTCCTCACAATAGCGATGATGATTCACTCAGCCACCACCTTGTTTTGCGTCGGAATGCAGTTTTTAGCCATGAGGGCGAGCCGAAAATCGATAATTGTCCACTTCATAATTCAAGCCATAGCTAGTCCTGCAGGAATTCTTGTAGGATATTGTATATTGATAGGGGGAAAATTAGAGCAAACGCTCCTAATTGATGGATATTTCGAAGCCCTTTCCACAGGAACGATTCTTTATATAACTTTCTTCGAGTCTCTATCGAAGGAGAAACAAATGAGGGTTTGGAGAGTTTCCAGGAGTCTTTCAATGATAACAGGTTTCATTGTAATGTGTGCTCTGGAATATTTTCTGTTTTTGGATAAATCCTTTGTGAGAAACCACTATGAAGAAATTGATACATGGATGAACCACAAGGAAACAAATATTTCAAAACCAGACGTTTGATGAACACTTGAACTGAAAAAAAAACAAGGATTTCCCATACGTTCGAATTTTATAGAATACCTGACCAAAACGAGTCTTATTTATACATTTTATATTCACTCATAAATATAAATAAAAGGTCGTTGAAAAAACATTCAGTTACTTCTTTGTTTTTCTCACGTAATTGTTTGAAATTGTTTGAAAGTTTCTGGATAGTAGAGATATGTAGTGAGTACAGGTTAAGTATCGTAGATATATCTTGATTCATCCTCGAGTTACAGATCCTTTTTGAAAAATGATATCTCGCTATATCTTGGTTTATGTCGAGATATTCGAAAAATTTCAAAACAGTAATTTTTATGTTTCATGTGATGCTCATGTTATTCATTCTTTACTTTATACCTTTATTGATATTTTTCATTTATTTAGAGATTTAATTCATTTTGTGTCTATTGTGTAATATTCTTCAATAAAGATATCATATAAGAAGTAGCAGTTATCTGAAAGTTTTAACTGACTGAAGAATACACATGAATTGAATCTCAACTTCGTTAGAAACGCAACATAGGACGACAGAGAAGTCCAATATTTAAAGTTTATATAAAAGGGGTCCCATGTCAAAAATTAAGTCGAAAAACTAAATATGTTTGAAACAGATGACAGTTTTGAAGACCCGGTAACGAGATGCTTTTCGAAAAATTTGCCTTGAAAAATATAGGATGTCTCATTTGCAAACCACTGACTCTTTATGGGGGAAACGCCCTGTAACTCGAGAATTAATCAAGATATCCATGATTTGCTTCCTGATGTCTAATTATTTCGAAAAGATATCGGGGTCCTTGAAGATTTTTTCTCTAAGTCTACTAGTCCCCAAGATACTTTCAATAAGCCCCCTTAATAAATACTCATGGTTATTTTTTGAGATGAATTGAGGTGGTTCAAAATTGGTTAGGCCGATATGATGAAGAAATTTTGGACCGAACAGGTTGAAAGATTTTCAAACTTAATTCATGTTTTACTGGTGAATGAAATATTTTTGCCATAATGAAAATATTAAAAGTTTGGCCTGAAAACAAAAACCATACTTTTAATTTCCACTTGAGATTACAACTTTTAATCGGATCAGCGAAATAAAAGAGGAAGAAAATCTAGTCCTCGGTGCGAATCACAGAATAAATGAAGGTTATATGAACACAAAATTTCACTTTTGATACAATCGTACAGGGAATCTTTGAATTCCCGAAACGTGTTGCTGTTGAATGAAGTGTGCAGGGTGTTTCTGAATTGATGCGAAAGATTTCAATGGGTGATTCTTTAGCAAAAATTAGGTAGGGTCTTTCATATAACTTTTTGTTCAACTCCTTTTTCTCTACAAGTTACAGCTATTCAAAATCATGCAAAAAAAATGTTTTTATTCAACGTGCACTTTGAAAAAATTTTGAAGAATGAAGCAGATGACTGATGCTAATAAAATGGCAGTTTTTAAGTGTTTTTCTTACCCTAAAATGCAATCACAAGAGGCTGTAAAGAACAACCCCTATAATATTTTGCATCAGAACTTTTTAATGCTCCTATATTTTCCTATTTAAAGAATTGATTTGAAAATACAGACTCAATCTTCAACTTTTTTATGTCTCGATTTTTTATCATGAAGTTATTTGATCACAAAAAAATAATATACTGCTCAGACTCTTTTCCCACAAATTCACAGAGAGGTTATCAAGTATTGAAAAAAATTCACGTAAGCTGCTGTCAAATGAAGTCGTATGACATATAGTTTTATTCTCCTGATTTTCTTCTGATTTCCAAAGTGGATATATTAAATAAAAACATTTTTTTACCTAATTTTAAAGGGCTGTAACTTAGAGGGAAAAGGGTGTTGAACAAAAAGTTATACAGGGTGGTACAGATCGTAAATAAGCCCTAGTTTGTCATATAAACATATGTCGAGAAATGTTTCCTTTCCGAGATACGGGGAGTTAAAATTAAACAAAAAAAAATATTTTTTATTAATAACTTTCACACTGCTTGAAATATTTTTATGAAATTTGAGACATAGGTTCGGCCTCCTGACTTTTTGCTGTACGAGGCACCGCTTCCGGTTAAAAAAATAAAACACATTTTCATGCATGAAGAAATCGCCAAAATTTGATATGGTAGGTATTGTTACGATCCGTTTATTATACCTTTATTTTTTTATTATAAATTAATTTGTTATCACAATCAACGAAATCGTAACTTATGAAAAAGAAAACAATTCATTCAATTCTCCACTGACTTTTCTCCTAAAATATTCTGACTGACAATTCTATCTTTTTTTTTTATGTCTCCATGCCATCCCAAAACTTTCTAACATAGCATCTATGATGAATAAATTTCTTATAAATTAACAAAAATTTCTTCTAATTCCTATTACTCATTGGACAAACTGAACAAAACAATATTATATTGGAAAAACTCAAACCATAACAAAATCCCCAAAATTAAAATATTTATTCCCCAAATTGAAAATTTTGGGAATAAACCGTTTAAATTTAACAAACTGAATATTACACACACAAAAAAAAATCATCAATTATTAACCTAAATCTTTTTTCTTGAACTTTTTATGATTTCTCCATTTTTTTCTCTTTTTTCTCCTTAAATAACTCTCTCCAATCCAACAAAACAATATTATATTGGAAAAACTCAAACCATAACAGTATATAATAATAATAAGACTATTTTTGTGAACGAAACGTGTAACTAAAAAAAAATAAACATCAATAACCACACTCAAAACGAACTTAAAGAAGATGTTCGAAGTATAAACCATTTTGCTGAACACATAATTCACATCGACGTCTAACAGATCCGACAGCAGCAGCTAAATTTCGATTTCTTAATTCGTCGCAAGCATTTTGAATACGGCCTTTGAGTTCTTCCCTTGAGTTCACAGGAGGTGTGTGTTGAATTTATCTAATCTTAGAAAATTGCTACAAGACCGTAGTAAGCTTTTTATTGCTATTTCAAATTTTGGCAATTTCTTCATGCATGAGAAAGTGTTTTATTTTTTTAACCGGAAACGATGCCTCGCACAGCAAAAAGTCAAGAGACCGAATTTGCTCCAAATTAAATAAATATTTGAATAATTATTTTTAGTGTCGGTAAAAACAGTGGCGTATCATTTTTTTATCTGAAAATATTCAGTCTCGTTGCAGTACGGACGCCACTGGTAGAATAGAAAAGAAATGATATTATACAAAAAGTGCTCCTTAACGCTCAAAACCTATGTTTCAAATTTCATAAAAATATTTCAAGCAGTGTGAAAGTTATTGATAAAAAACATTTTTTTTTCTATAATTTCAACACCCCGTATCTTGGAGAGGAAACATTTCTCGACATATGTTTATACGACAAACTAGGGCTTATTTTTGATGTAGAATACGTGGTTAAGATTTCTTGGTTACGATCTGGACCACCCTGTATAAAAGACCCTCCTTAATTTTTGCTAAATAATCACCCTTTGAAATCTTTCGCATCAATTCAGAAACACCCCTGTATATACCCAAGTGTTCTTTATGAGAAACCTATACCAGTATCTATATCAAAAACAATGTAAGCCTTTTTTTCCGGACAGTGGCGCAAAAATGTTGAGGGATTCATAATCAATCACACTGTACAGTGAGCTCCTTTTACAAAATAATCGAAAAAATCCAGATTTATTTCGGCACCATAACGAAGGGCATAAATGGTTAAAAGTTTTTTCTTTCGACCCCTAAAACCACGTCTTGAAAATATTCGTGGTGAACCTGTGCATACATAGCCTTTATAAATATCACACAGAAATAATATTTCTTTATTCTATTATTACATGCATGAAAAAACTACATGCGATAATGTGAAACCGAGCAAGAAAAACTTCCCGAATAAATTCCGCGAAAATTAATACTCGTTCAATTTTTCATCGGTTATTCGGGTAAAACATTTAAGCCCCATAGGTTTAATCAAATTTTATCGTCCACTGGAATCGAGAGCACTCAACTCCGAAACCTGAAATAAATGAAAAAATATTAACTCCATTATAAGTTTTCCACCAGCGCCACCTAGGATGGGGGAACTTGAACTCATTTTTCAAGGTTTGTTAATTGTTATAATTCTATTCTCGAACTCGTCCGACGGAAATGAGGTGGATGAAATGATATGTCGAGTTAATTAAGGCCACCAGCTCCGAGCGAGCTTAAAACATCACGGGGGATGATGAAACGACTTTCCGAATGCTTATTTCTCCCATCGCAGTTAATGTACTGGACTAATTGGTGGGTGCGTTTTACGCTATTTGTTACTGTAAACAATTGGACCGTTGAGCATTTTCGACAGGCCAAAACAGTTTTTTTTTCAGCTGAAGCTTTTAAAACATTTTTTTTTCGGAAACCGGGAAACGGAGCAAGAATTACTGAATGAGTGGATACGAAGGAAAGAAAGGTTTCCGAAAATTCGGAACGTATTGGGAATTCTAAACAAGCGATACGCTCCCTGGTGTCAATTTTTGTAAATAAAAAGTGAATGCACTTTTCTTTGTTTACATCGAGGAACGGAGAATATTTTGGTGTTTCAATAAGATTTTTTCATAAAAAAATGTCTTAAACTGTTGAAAATATTTTAATCTATCTCGTGAACATGGGGAAAGTTTAGTGAAGTTTTCATAATTTGCATCCTTTGAGCAAATCTTCGATTACGACTTTCTTGTGAAGATGTTAGTTTTACTATTTTCCACGGTGAAATGAACGTTCACTCAATTTTTAAGGACATATGTCTGTCGTCCTTATAGCACGGTAAAGTTTTTCTTCATTTCAAATTGGTTACGAAGAATAGAAGTTGAATTAACTAACCTGGATATATAAACTCAAAATGAAAGGATTTACACAAAAAACAAATCTGTTTCCCACAGAGAGGACTTTTCCCACCTAGTAGGTTGATTCTATAACATATCAATTTCGATAACCTTCACACAAAATTCATTCAGAAAATTATTTCTGATTTTCAGTTCAACTTGGATTAGTTCTCTTAGTATCAATGTTGCATTTTTAGCCACTGTATACACTGTGACCGTAAAGTATGGAATCAAGTCATTTTTAGCTGAACAGACCGTTTTAAGAAATAATCCTGAAACATGTCGATTTTTGATTTTAATTTACTTTATTTTAAAATAGTAATCTAATAAACAGGGTGAATTACTTTCGAGTAATGACGTCACCGTCATTTTTTTTTTAATGGAACAACCCCATTTCGTCTCAATTTTTGGATTACTCTAGCTGAGCTGATTCCAAAAATGTATCACATGTTTATTCCAATTGGTACAGGCTGAACAAAAATACAATATGATACTAATAGTATTATTATTGACGTAATACATGACTTTATAAATTTCATATTCTGTCTGCTAGACCACAAGTACCAAACATGTTTGGAAACAGCTCATTTTTATTAATCTAAAAATGTAACACCCTGTAGTTTGTTACATTTAAACCAATTTCCGCTAGACAATAAGTATTTTTGTTAATATTGTTAATTTGACTAATAAAGAATGTTACGCGTTTCCCTATGAGCACACACAAAAGTATTGTATTTTTGTCCACCTGTACCAATTGGAATCAACATGTGATACATTTTTGGAATCAGCTCAGCTAGTGTGATCTGAAAATTGAGACAAAATGGGGATGTTCCATTTAAAAAAAATGACGGTGACGTCATTACTCGAAAGTAATTCACCCTATATATTAGATTATTATTTTAAAATACGGTAAATTAAAATCAAAAATCGACGTGTTTCAGGATTATTTCTTAAAACGGTCTGTTCAGCTAAAAATGACTCTGTTCCATACTTTACGGAGTGTATGATGGAGAAGGCAAGATATCATAGTTGTGGCTCTCCATATATTATATTTCCTTCTATTAGTTTTGATCGTATAAAGAGCCAAGAAGTTCGGATTCAAAAAATATTGCTCTGTTTTATTAGCTGATTCAGAACATAGTCGGAATTTTTTTCATAAATACTACCTTATACTTCATGACATTTATTGACCTAAAATTGATTTTGATTAACACACTTGAATCCAGTTTCGACAACCAATCATCCGAATTGAGGAAAAAAACTATAAACTGAGAAAAAAGAATTTGTTTGACGAAAATCTCAAAATCTCCTTCACAATTTTATGCTAGAAATTTGCATGTTGGGGTTTTCGACAATGAACTCACTGCATAAAAATTTTTCCAACTTCTTGAGCTCCCGGAGCTACCAGAAAAGGCTTATTTCGAATAACACACTGAGTAAACAGGGTGGGCCATCCATAACATAACTTCTCACCCCGAATTTTGAGCTTTGGGATGGAATAACGACAAAAGGCTCAGACAGGTCAAATTTTGTTGAAAAGGGGAAAAATGAGGGTGTTCAAATGAGTTTGATATCACTACCCCTATAGCCGCAACCCCTAACAGCTCTCATTTTTGAATAGGGAAAAGGGGTCGAGCAGCACCTTGTTGGTAAGGCAAAATTCGACCTATCTGAGCGTTTTTTCGTTATTCCATCCCAAAGCTCAAAATTCGGGGTGGGAAGTTATGGATGGCCCACCCTGTATATTTTCATTATTAGATAGCTTATTCTATGGCAATTTCAACAGTATGTCTTACTTTGGGTAAAAAGTCAACGTTTATGAGTTATTGAGATTCTTATGGAAAAAATGGTGAAAATGGGAGTTCACTCTTGTTCTATATTTCTGCCGGTACTACTTTCACAGCGGGTTTCATAAAACTTTGATTGTCCGATCAACGATTTGACAGCTACTCGATTTCTAAAACGAAATCATTGAAAACTTCTCATTTCTGAAGTAGCAATTGAAAATAATTGAATGGACATATGAACATCAAAATTTGATGCGAGAATGATATTCTGAATGATCATGACTGAATGATTGATTGAAAACAAATTGACGTCTATTAGTCAATCAAGAGTTGATTCTCCGATCAAGCTTTATGAAACCTGGGGTCAGTTCTGCTATTAATGCTATTATGTAGTATTAAAACACTATTTTTTTTTGGACGGAGAATGTACAGAATGTTTATGATGAGATAATCAATTTGGAAATATCGAACTTATCAAAACTCAAGATTTTCAATTTGCAAACAACATTTTTTTATATTTCATCGGATTCTATTCGAGAAAGAGGTGGTTTTACCTCAATCAACTCTAAACCTAAAATGGAAACTTTTAGAGTTATCAAGGAAAAACAACAAATTCGAACTACGAGTATATCATTATAGAATTTTATTTTCCTGATTCTCACTAGGTACCTACCGAAGTACCCCTTAGATGCTCTGTGAGTTTGTACGAGTTCGGAAAACCAGTTGTGTTCTGTGTAGGGTTTGATACTGTGTCCTTAGGCACAGAGTGTTAATTTTAACCCAACAGTGAAGGACGGCCAGGGTTAACTCACACCTAGTAGAGGAATGCAGGGAGGCTCTGCGAGACCTGAAATCTGGTAACATTATGGAAGTTATCTGGTGTCCGGCGCACGAGAGAAACGAGAAGGCAGACATGCTTGCTAAGCGAGCAGCCCGCTCAAATCTTGTTGGTCCGGGATCGGCGCTGCCCATCTGTCGTACATCTATCAAGAACTTCTTTAATAGATGGCTAGACAGGAAATTTTCCTCTGAATGGAGCAGCAGTCATGGCTTTTCATTTAGAGAGCGTCCTCTGCGTTGAGTTCAAAGAACTCCTGGCTCTTGAGAGGAAACAGCTGAGTCAGTCAGTTGACTGGCGACTTGTTTAATGAACTAAAGTTAAAGTAAAGTAAAGTAAAGTCTTTAGTTCAATGGAGTCTCTTCAACTGCAAGCGGATGAGCATTGGGTTACTAGGTCTCAGTTCAGCCCGTTGACAGGTACCGCACGTAAAAAAAGAAGAAGAGAAGGATGGCCTGTACCCGTATCGACTAGAAAAGTTCTTCTCTAGCCCAGGATCGATCTCAGTACCTTGCGGTACTAAGACGACGCTTCAAATACCAAGCCACGGACGCCATATTGTTAGATTACTCTATCACTTCCGGAAAACAGAGAAGGAAACTAAAATTTGATGTTCCGATGAATAATTTTTACATTTCATGAATTGTTCATGGATTCTCAACAACCCGAACAAACAGATGATCAGGTACAATTCATCAAATATCAAAATTGAACAACCAACAAATATTACGTTTCAAATTGAACTAACTATTGTCTACTCTCAATGTGATCTCGTGTCAATGACCATAGCTGTCGAGACACGAGATCACTCAAAGTACTAAGAGAAATTCCATTTCGTCGACAAAGAGTAGATGCTGACCATGATTTAGGACCTCGTTTCCGACCCATTTGTAGTTCAGTGCTGAGCAAGCGTACGTTATAACGCTGTGATCAGATTCTTGCTGGTTAGACCATCCTTTCTTCATCTGGCTCTGATCGATCCTTCTAGCCTGTTTGATCCCCAGATTCTTGTACGTGTCTCTACCCCTTAATGCTTCGATTTCTGCACCTTCCATGAGTTTAAATGTATCGACTTCTAGTTTGCCTCCTCTTATTATGTTTATTACAACGGTCAACGAACCCTCCTAGGAAACCGTACCTTTAGAAGCTGGAATACTTCATCTGAACGAATGAATTTGTAATAACATGATTCAAATATATCCTCAACCAAGAGTACGAGAAGTTGTATTGTTTCAATCAAACGGAAGTCTTCCTAAAATAGTACTTTTTTTTCAATTCCGAAAAATTATTTACCTATTCTTTATTTCCTTCCAGTTCCATCAATCCAAAAGAACCGAAGAAATTCAACGTGGCGTCAAATCGCCCTTAGGATAATGAAAATTGCCATAGCTTCGGCAAACAGGATCAAACGGATCGATAGAGCAAATAGACGGTTATCACCACACATTCAAGATAATTAAAGTATGAACTTGTCAGTTCAGCATTCGACATCGTATAAAAATGAAGCTTGTTGTCGCAAAAACATCCGCTGCTGCTGCTCTAGGTGTAGTGAGGTTTTCCATGGTCTATTGTCCTATTAAGATATTCAACGTCATTCACGGAGGAGACAAAGTGGGCGATGATTGCATCCTTGATCCCAAGAGACAAAGGAGGTAATGTTTTAATCCTGAATTTTGAGAAAGGGGTGATTTCTCGCAATTACATCATATTATGCAAGAATGTAAGCAAATGGTATACCTTTGTGAACTGGGGATCTTCGTCTTGCACAATAATTTCAACAATTTTCAGCGGATCAAATGTACCCTCGAAATGACAAATTTATGAGGTAATTTTTTTGTTGAAGAGAAAAGAAACTTGAAAAATCTGAACAGGAAAACTGTTTTATCGTTTTGTTACAACCATTTTTTTAAGAAATCTTAATTACTACGTTACTAGATTTACTTTACTGAAGAGGTTGAATGAAATGAGCAAACGATGACTCATTTGAGACAAAAAAGTTTTTCCAAAAGTTTCTCGACAATTTTGTGCAGCGCTTTCCAAAGGAAAGTTTCCTTCCCTCTATGATCGCATTCGCCATTTTGCAATCGATACCTTACAGTTTAAACCGCGTTCTCTCTAGTTGAAACCAGTTTTTACAGAATGCCTCTGTTGGAATTAGATTTCACCGTTGCTCGAAAACGAATATTCTAGTTCTATCTAGTGTTTTGTCGAAATGCTTCAGTTAAAACTGATAAGTTATGGCTGCATAGGTATTTAAAACACCTTTCAAATAATGTATTACAATACCCACATTTCCATTTAAAAATTCAAGCGATGACGTCATTACGCTTACATAGATGACGTCAAAAATAAAAAGGTATCCTTACGAATAGCCCGTTTTAAAATAAAAATCGACGGGTTTCAGGATTTTTCCGTAAAGTCGCCTATTTACGAAATAACGAATTTATTCCTTTAATTTGTACCATACTGTATACACTAGCAGTATATTGAGGAATTCACCAGGAAATTATAGTCATAACAAGGGCATTCACATTCAAATAGTTTCAATTAGAGAAAACGCCTTTCAACTAAAAACTGAATCAAACTGTAACAGATACACTAATGGTCATTCGCAAATTTTTGGCAAACTATGATCGAATTCTTAAACCATATTTAAAGCATAGAATTTCTATCAACTAAACATGATTTAGAAATTTAATCATTGTTTACTGAAACGTTGCAAACAACCACAAGAAAAATATGACCAGCAAGTCATGGTCATGGTTTACTCGAAAACATTTTTACATTCGAGCCATAAGAAGGTGGGACAAAAAAACAAGGTCAACAGTTGAGGGAGGAATACTAGCCATTGAAATAATTTCTCCTACCTTCCCATGACATTTGGAATTTTTCCGCCACACTGTTGAATGTTGAATATTTATATATGAATTTAAATGTATCACAATTTTTTCAATGTTTTGATTCACTACGATTTCTTTTCCGAAATATCTACATACGATGAAAACAATTGAATATAAATAAATTCTTGTAGTTCCTAATACACGAAAATTATATAAAAAAAATTTGAAGTATAACAATAATTTTTTTTCAAATTGCCATGCTAGAAGTTTTCACTTCAACTATAAAATATATTGAGTTAAATCGCATTGATTTTAAGTCTGCAGCATCTTCAGTTCAGAATGACCCATTTTTTCTGGTTCTCCCTAGATAATCGTGGGCAATGACAATACAATACAATGAATATGAATATGATATAAATTATTATACTTGATATATTCATCGACGAGAACGTTCACCCTGTCGAGTTTTAAACAATCCATTTAATTAATTGAGCAGCCTTGGAATGGAGCACACCCGTCTTTTCCACGTATCAGTTAATCATTAATGTTTGATTAAAGTGAAACTTTGTACGTCCCTCTGTTCCATTATATTGTACTTTCATGTTCTAGATACGGATTCTATAATGCCATATTTCATTCCTTCGGAGCTGGGGTGATGCTATGTACGTGCCTTATACATTTAGTGACTAGTGTACATTCAGCCATCTCTCATGAAATTGGTGGAGACGTGGCGTTAACCAGTCAATATTCTCAGTTCCTGATTTGCTCCGGATTTTTTATGATATACTTCCTAGAGGAGCTTGGACAATGGATTATCACGAAAGTTCCTGCTAAACCGTTCGTTTCGAATCCCGATTATTCAGCTGCGGTAAGTACCTATAGAGTTTGAGTTATGCGTCATCAATAATTTCATAGGGTACTCAAAATACAGGGTGATTCACGTAGACGTCTACTGGAAAAATTGAGACCACTTGAAAATATTGATTTGAATTTGAACCGATAGCTTTTGTACAAAAGCTGAACAACTAGTTTCATATAGCACAATTAGATAGTCAGTCAGAGGCAATTACAACAATGTGCCATACTTGAGGTACACAGTCAATGGTTTTCAACCAACAAGGTTTTTAAATAAAAATTTGTGATCAAAGATTATAGAGTTAGGAAGATAGGAAACGAAGCGACTAAATTTGCTTGAGCGCCATCTGGTGGTTCAATTGTGTTACTGAAATAATAAGAATGCCATTTGCAGAAACATAATTTGAAAGATTTGAAAAAAAATGGCCGTTTTGTTTTGATTTTCATACTGTCGTTTATCTAGCTCGTTCTAGTCGCTTATTATTAAAGTTTTTTGTGTATTTTCTAAGTGAAAACTTGAAAATCAAAGAAAATAATCTTTGCTCAAAGTGTCGAATCTATTGTTTGGCAAGGAACTGTCGAAACTGTAGTACAAAAGGTTCTCCGAATGTAAGATTTTAGATTTAACACAAAAATGAAAACGTAAGTATTGAAACTCGTACATATGTGACTCTGATATTGATCAATTTTTATTTTCAGTGCTCTGAACTGAATAGAATATTCAGTACGTCAAGACATTGACTTGCCGGACTACAGTCAAAATAAAAAAAAATTCCCGGAATAAGTCCAACAATTATAGAATATTTGAGGTTGTTTGATTGATTCGGTCTTTACTTGAGGGAAGTTCATTTTGAATAAAGTAAAATTAAACGACAACTCCCACAAAATATTTTAATAATTGTTATTACAATGCTACAGTGTTAGCAATTATTGTAAAATTATTAAAATATTTTGTGGAAATATTCGTTTAATTTTATTTTATTCTTTGAGGTTGCATTTCTCCAATACTGAGCAGAAAAAGGAAATTTGTTTACTTATGTTCAATGAAATAAGTCCAAGTGAAAAGTTCAAAGAGTTGCACTTTGACAATCACTCCGATAATTTTGAGTGAGAGGTGGGACAAACTGAGGATGGTATGAATAAGTAACTCCAAACTTCAAGTGAGAAAGACAAAGCAATAACACAATACTTGAAAAACCAACAGGTCGAATTTTATCTGGGTAAAATTTTCAATTTCAAATCTGATTTGCTCGAAACATAATAGAAGGCACTTGTACTCCTACGCTTATAATTATAAACACCGTTTTTTGAGAAGTAAACCCTCTATATTTTTAATTCGGATTGCTGCTGAAGTTGGGGCAAATGTATCGCAAACTTTCTGATTCATTGATTGAATGCCTACCTGATTCGGATAATCAGATATTTGACAATTCAGACACTTGAATTTTATTCATTAGAATAGATAGAGTCATTCGGGGTAACTGAGCGCAGTGGGTAAGTGTGCGCAGTGCGTATATCTCGACTATCCAATGTATGAAAGAGGGGTTCATTTGGGAGAAGCAATGGGCGCATAATCCCCAAATTAGTTTTTCATAGGAGTGCGCCGTGCGACGTTTCGTTAACTTTTTATTTGAAATCAATCAAATTCACTAGTTTTCTTGTTAATTTTTAGCATCTCTGCAAATTCTGCCAGGTCCAAGTTCCGAGTCCGACAGTGTTAAACAATATTTTATTCGATCATGGGCATATTAATCTAAATATATAATAAAAAGTTTTAGGTTCTCTTAGCTGCTCAACTCTATAAGAACGTCAATTCAAGTTTTGGCTTACTGGGGAAAGTGTGCGCGGGTAAGTGTGCGCATAGATTCATTATATGGGCATTACTTCAGTGAGGAATAAATTATGATATTGTTGATTTTCTTGGTTGAGACTCGATCAATATTGTCCTATTTGTTAGGAAAAATATGAAGAGCCACCAACAGGGGAATGTATCAAGTGTTGTGTTCACCAGGAATTGTGGCACGAACAATAATGCAGTGCTTATAAAAAGGCGCTTCTGTATTGACAATAAACAGCATTTCTTTTATATTGTAACATTTTGATGACATTATTTTGTAATTTGGTTTGATTGTGTGGTTCAGTAAGCACTGCGTTCACTTACCCCGTGAGGGTGCGCACACTTACCCGCAATACGGGGCATGTGAACGCACTCCGACTTTCACCATTAAATTTCTTTTTGCGGAAAGAAAACGTTTTTGTTTGTTGGCTTTTTGATGTTTTCTTATAGATTAGAAAATTCTCTATCTTATGAATATGTTTTAATTTTCTTAGCTTCAACATTTGAAACAGGGTATGGCTTGAAAGGCAAAAGTGCGCACAGTTGCCCCAAATGACTCTACACTTATTTCAATTTCTCAATGAATTGCAAAAATCATTTATGGCTGGATATATTTTACGTTATTATAGAAGTCATTCACATTATGGAATTGACTTGTTATTTTCACACTTCTTTAGTGACATAAAGGTATTGTACTTCTATGTAAAGTTGTTTAAAATTGTGGTTCTGAAAATGTAACTAATATGTAGAGGTACCTATGAAGAATCAGGATAGTATAATATATATAAATTTCTGATAAAAATTGCAAAATTGAACTGATTTTATTAATTGACAAAAATGTGGGTATTCTATGGAAACAACACCTTCTGTAGATGTAGAACATTTCACCATGTTCTTTTGTGTCCTATATTCAAAGCTCTTATTATTTGTGTAAAGGGTGTTTCGGTGTTTTCAAAGGTGAATTATTTTCACCATTTGTACCTTCTGTTAAAAAAAAATCTTTGAATACATCTTGTATAATATTCAATTCTGTCAAATCTTTTATATAAATTTCAAATAAGAGGTAAAGCAAATCTAACAGAGTATTTCATTAATATCAAGTGATTCGAAACAATGTTTTTTCTGGTTTAGACTAAGTAGATATTCGAATCCAATACGAGGAATAGAATTCGAATTTCTCGCCCTTCAATTATAAAACAGAAAACTTTTATCAAACAGTTTGACAGTATGATTTCAGCGCCATCTAATTGTCAATTGTATGAAACGCAGGCCAAAATGTAGTCGGTACTAGAGATATGAGGGCAGTATTCGGGTTCGAATTTCGGACAGTCCGAGAATTGTTCTAGAACTGCGCAGAACTGTTGCGCCCTAGTATCGAATCCTATGCGCAGTTCTAGAACCATTCTCGGACTGTCCGAAATTCGAACCCGAATACAGCTGTAGGCGTTTCCTATCTTCCTAACTCTATAATAACCAATTCGCTTAACAGGGTTGAAGGTCAGGTTGTTGGAATAAAAACCACTTCTCAGACCATTGCCGACATGTTTCGATTTTATTCTAAAATCTTCTTCAGGGCTCTAAAATGATTACAAGATTTTTCAATTAATAACACTTATAAATAAAATGTGTTGGAACATACAATGGGACAATACATCAGTACAACAAATGAATAAAAATCACATTAATATCTGCATATAACAATGCATAGACAAATTCCAAATTGAAAATACGAAAATTGAGAGAAACATTGAATATAATTCAGCTCAGTATACAGGTACCTGATTTAACATTAAAAAAGGGGGGAACAGTTACTTACAGTCTTTTTGTGGTTTTATAGTCAAAATCATGAAAGATATGAAACACATAACACTCTTAGACAACATCAAACGAGAATTTAACCAAAAATTGGACAAATCGGAAACAGACTGCTGTGATGTGTGATCACATATATATTCATATCAGCCTCAATATCAGCGGGTGGTATGCATCTGAAATAATTCTTATAACTGTATTCATTGCCTTCCTGTTTAGGCGTGATCCTTCTTCATTATTGTAAGGGCCGTTCCGATCAATCAAAGTGACAAAAAAAGTCAATAAACTCAAATGAGAGCACAAATTTTTAATTACAATCGACTTTGCCCGATGAACATGATAAGTGTCTCTCATAAGCAAATGAAATAATATTTGATTATTCAAGTTAATCGGAAAATTATACCAGTTTAGCAATGGTTTGCTCTGTGTATTTGTGTTTTAAGCCCCTTTTTATGCTTGCTGATTAATTTAACGGGTGAAGTTCAGAATTGGTAAATATAAACAAGCATTATGGTGGCTATTAATCAGGCTAACAAATTTCACCAAACGAGACGAAGTCGAGTAGTTAACAATATTATATAGCAACCTCTGCCAAATACAAAGTTAATGTTATTCTCAATGATACCTATAGATACCCAAAATCTTCCCGAAAATAACAATAATCGACTTGCAAGTAAGGTAACTGTTTCGATTGTGAAAAAATTAGCCCAAAAAATAACTACTTTGAGTACCATTTGTACGTGTTTCGATTTAACAACGCCAATTACGTGTTTTCATTTTCAATTTCATTTTTTGTTTTTTTTCTCTGATTGGTGTATTCTTACCTTAGATGGTTTTTTATATATTCTTGTTTTACACATATAATTTTGTTCAATATCTTTTCAGTTTGACCGTTTGATTATTGTCTTCTGAAGAATTTTTGAATACTCAAGTTGAAGACTGAATTGTTTCTGTAGTTGTGTTGTATTCTTGCCGACCCTTCATTTTTCTTTATTCAATTGAGTTTTTGTCTTATCTATATATTTGTTTAATTATATACTATATTTTGTATCCTGAAAAAGACTCAATGAAGGGGCCGGAACGTTGCCGAAAGATAGGTTGTTTATATTCCTGTTCCTTGACCGAGACTAGTGATCCTAATGAAATATCTTGGGGACGATAGGTACTCATTGTGGCTTAGAATCAATTGAGTTTGACAACTCTCAAAATAATTTACCGAATTGATGAAACGCCGTGAATATAAAAGTCGTCCATAAATCCTTCAACTTGGAATCACCTCTACCCACAGTTGAAATTTTCACTGATCTTATGAAAAACCCTGTAGGGGACGATGGGGAAATGGCGGACACGGGGTAAAAGCGGACACAGCGATATCTATTAGATCCTTCTCCATGCGCTCAAATATCATGACCAAGTTATCTAGTTTCAAACATCTTTAGTGGAAAGAAAACAGTTACTACCGGTGATCGTTCTTAGTTTTCAAGATAATTCATTTCGAAAAATTGTGTAACTTGTGATCTAATTTTGAAGATGTTTTATTTTGCTTGTGGTGTATATCGAAAGAGTAATGTCGAATAGTAAATAATTTCTATCGATTGATTTGTTTCAATAGAGGTGATGCTCATGTACTAGTCTCAAATTTTTGTTTTATTGTTTTTGAAATGCCATTTGGCGTAATTGCGAACAAGGCAATCATCCCAGATATGGTGAATAAAAAACAATAATAATTATTGTTTGTTTACAGATGTTTCGAAAATGTATATATGAAAGACGTAAAAAATAATTTCAAAACAAACAAAAATGGACTAATTCTGCCTTTTCTGCTAATTACTATTTCTTAGACTAAGAATGTTTGTATAATGCGGTAATTGGGTACACGAGAACTGTTCAGGTGGAACATCGTCCGAAAGAGGTTTTATCTGTGTTTTCTGCAATTAATATTTACCTCAATTGCGTAAATGCGTGAGTTCTCTAGGATGTTTGCAACTAACCCAACACACGTCCGCTTTTACCCAAATGATTCGGGTAAATACGGACAGAAAGGATTTTGTATTTCTTGAAAAAACAATTTTGTTCATTAATCTCGTGAAATTATAAATGTAAGAAATAAAAACTCAATTTGTATCGTGGGCGAAAGCTTTTATTTACAAAGTAAAATGGCGGACGGTTATCTCGCACGTGGCGGTGCTCTAACAAAGGATCCGGTAAAAAAGCCTACCACTCGGCAAGGAAGGTCGGGTAATTCTCCCTTAGACCTATGCATAGAGAAAGCAGGTTACATAGAAGCACAGGGTGCACAGAGCATGGGTTCTATGCTCTTATTCTTCCTTTGGCATTCATCATCGGACATTATCATTATATTATAAAGGGGGTCAAAATTAGCATTTGCTAACACGGCCATACTGACCATTGAAACGTCCTCGTTTCACTTATCTTAATAACAAACAACATTGTTAAAGAGAACTTGTAAACATAAAACAGTTTAATCTTGTGTACATGGCTCTGTTTGATGCGCTGGCTCGCGCTGCGGCATTATTATAGGTGGAAAAAAGAGCCAAGCGAGAAAAAAACCACCACCGCTTAAATGCTCATAAGTTGAATGTAAATTAGAACTGAATAGCCAAGAATGAAAGAAAATCAAACCTTGCTAACCAAAAGAAACTCTTATCAGACTATAGCATTGCTCAGAGGTATACCACACAGGACTTCGCCTAAGTCATGGGCATGCGTGTCAATACTACAGTTCAGATAAAATAAAAGCAAAACTAAAAACAATAAACTGTAACACCTGTTACACCAGAAAACAAAAATAAGCGAACCTCCCTGGTCTTCGCAATGACATTAAAACCATTCAAAGAAGCTAATATCTCAAGGCTATCAAGTTCTGAGCATATTAATTCAACTTAACCCTTTCAGTCACGAATTTTTGTTGTGTCATTGGAGAAATATTGGACCTGTGGAATCTTCCCTACAATTTTAATTTGAACTTTTCATATGATCATTTCACCCCCAAAACGCCCCTATCGGGAGTTATGGCATGTCCCCAAATGAGGACACTGTGATCAGAAGGTTGTCGAGTAAGATATTAATATGTATGTCCTCAAATGAGGACGCGGTGACCGAAAGGGTTAAATCGTATAAAACTGTATTAGCTTTTGTAGTGCAATGATAGATACAAACATTAAACAGTTAACATTTTCACAGTTTTTGTTAGATACATTGTCACATTGAAAATTTCACAATTCACAAGGATCTTCAGGCCAAATTCTTAATTGTTCCTAGCCTGCCGTGTTCGTTCTATTCTGGCCGCCTATCCTTTTCAGTACATATCGATCATTCGGTAAGACAGCCTTGATTTCAAAAGGTCCAATAAATTTTTGCTTCAATTTTCCTTCATTCGATAGATGTCACCTCCATGGAAATTTTCTGATTAACATCAATCGTTAACCTAGCCTGATCGAGACCTGCCAACGTTATACTATACTCCTGGATTGCTCAACGGGAACATTTCACATTCTTGAGAGCGCTTGTCTTGTGTGAATATTCATAAGAATTTACGTACAAAACAGATCAAACCTTTGCAATTGGTTTTGATTTTCCTGAAACATAACAAAGCGCCAGTATCTTATTTTCACTAGTTATGTTCCGACTAAGTTAGTCGACATGCTTGAAAATTTTTGTTATTTCACAATATTCGATTTATTCAATACTTTACTAATCGCTCGTCCAATCCTGACAAGTCTAGATTCAGATCCAATGTGCTAATTGATTTTTACGAACACTGGGTAACTAAAGTTTGACTGAATTTGTTTCTTTCTTTTTCTTAACAAAATACAAATCTTCTGTATGTCTCTTTCTATTACAGAAATTACATTCAAAACTGGATTTTTCTGGATCAGAATTAAAACAACGTTTCCTCACAATCAAACTTTTTATGCCCAAATTTTCTACAGTTCCTACAACTCCCATGAAAGGTTTTGTCTGATTCTGTTTTCAGTAGCTGCTTCATTTTTCTAGTTTTCTACTATTATCTGAGACTAATATGGAGCGTCGGAATCCTATGAAGAAGGCAATTTCAGCTGCTGCATTTCATTCTTAGGTTCTTGCACTAATAATCTATTCTTAACTTCTACATTTGTGATATCATGTGCTATCAAGCTCAACACTATTTCCCACGGAAACTTTTCACAAAGTTTCCTGATCGAATTCAACTTGGCATGAGCATACTCTTCTAACGAACTAAAATTTGCGCTACTTATCAACATGCTCACTTTAAGCCTCGTAGCCGGAGTTCCTTTCTCAGGGAACGCTATCTCTAAATCCCTAGAAAATGTTGACCAATTTCTAAGAATCGGTTTCCAATTTTGATAAAATTTAGCTGCACGGCCTTTCAGGGCTTGTCCAGCTTTTGATACTACAACAGTATCAGACATACCTGTTTCGAGTTCATTTCGATCTACTTCCTCAATCCACTCCTTGGTAGAAAAGGGTGTATCGTCGGGGTCAAACTGGGCTAACGATAATTGTGCGGTCACCACGTGGTCGGTGTCGTTCCTTGAACTAGACATGTTGGCTAGCAGCTCCATCATCTTCATTTGAAGTTGGGCCTGGTTCTCCCTTATCCGCATTACCGAAATGGCTTCACTTTCTTGGGGAGCGTTGTTGAGATTTTGCTGATCCATTTTGGCTTACTCTTGCAGATTCTCACAAAACCCAAACGATTTTCACTCACACAATAGGGTCCTCAATTTCTTCTTTCGAAAGAAGAAATTTAATCGCACTTCTGATGTAAGAAATAAAAACTCAATTTGTATCGTGGGCGAAAGCTTTTATTTACAAAGTAAAATGGCGGACGGTTATCTCGCACGTGGCGGTGCTCTAACAAAGGATCCGGTAAAAAAGCCTACCACTCGGCAAGGAAGGTCGGGTAATTCTCCCTTAGACCTATGCATAGAGAAAGCAGGTTACATAGAAGCACAGGGTGCACAGAGCATGGGTTCTATGCTCTTATTCTTCCTTTGGCATTCATCATCGGACATTATCATTATATTATAAAGGGGGTCAAAATTAGCATTTGCTAACATAAATGATGATTTTATAGTTGACTAACCAAAGATTAATAAATTAATAAAATTGAACTGTTAAGTTATACTTAATTTTCCTTCAGCGTCCGCAATTTCCCCATCGTCCCCTATATTATATTCGGTGTACTATTATTTGCCGGTATATGATTTCGGCAATAAGTGAGGCTAAAATACCTGATTGTGACTTCTGTTTTCAGATCAGCAACAGGAGTGAAACAGTTATCTCCAGTATTAGTAACCATTTGGAAAGTTGCCAAAAGTCCAAACCAATAGAAATAACACAAACAATCGATGTCGAACGATCTTCCGATTCCAAAACCACCGTTGTCGTTATAGATGCAAAAAATTTCGTCAGATTCTTGTTCACGGAAGTGGCTGTAGGAGTTCACGCTTTCTTCGAAGGTGAGTTTAAAAACTTACTGGTATTTTACGTTACGCACCTTGTACTTGCTTCGCGAAGAGATCTTTGCAAGATTTCTTGAGGCTTCTTTTAAACTTGTAATGAAATAAAGCCAATATTCACCTGACTGAGATCTGAATAAAGAGTGTTTATTAAAATAAAAATGGATAATTCTGAAAAGATAATAAAAATAAACACATAATAAGTAAGTTAAATGTAAACAACTATTTTTTCATGAAAATGTTTCAAGGTGTACATAAAATATGCAATCTTTTTTTTGATATCGATATTCTCTTCAAAAAATTTTTGTGTCACGTTTTTTGATTATCAAAAGCCTCCTCTATCGTATACGTTCTGATATTTTACTCTACTCATATCGAAATTATGCTCAAGTTTATTAAATGAAGAAAGGAGATATTTGTCAATTATACAAATGTTTCATTGGTAAATGTACATGTTAACTTGAGTTAGAGCTACCCTAGACGAGTCCACAAAACATATATGTATAGATAGGTCTAATGAACTCCATAGCCGAGATAATAATTTAAATTACTTACTTAAAACTTTCGAACCCTCCAGTACTTCAATTGATATTTGGTCAATCGATTCATGTTTAAACAGATAAAAAAATCCAGGTGCATTTTATAGTCCGAGAGCTGACAACGAAAATCGGCAAGAGTTTTGTAATGGCTCATAATTAAATATGATTTAGTATTGAGAGTGTACAAGGTGGGCAAAATTGGTGATACCTGAACTCCAACTTCTTCAACCCAACGAGATAGAGAAAAATGCATGGCACATTACGGTCGTCTTTTTTTGAGAAACTAATAATGCCATCAACTTCAGTCCTCTATCTTCTTTTGTTTTCGAGTTATAGGTCAAAATTAAAATTTCAACTTTGGTGATTATGTCCGTTTCTGGCTAGGATGTTGAAATGAAAACATTTTTTGATAGCAATCCAGTGGCGTACTATGATTTTTTCCAACAGGTATATATGCTGAACTACAACATAAAGATGTGTTTTTTCTTATGAAAACAGTAGGTTGAAATAATGACTTAGAAAGACTGAGGACTGAGGACTGAAAGACTGAGGACGTTGTATTATACATTTCTGAAACAGCGAAAAAATGGCGATTCTTTCTAAGTCATTTCAAACTACTGTTTCCTTAAGAAAAAACATTATGTTATAGCTCAGCAAATAAACCTGTAGGAAAAATCATAGTACGCCACTGGATAGCTATAAAAAAAGTGCCTGTATAATATTTTCATTTCAACATCCTAGCACAAACAGAAACGGAGATAATGACCAAAGTTGAAATCGCCCAAATTTAAATTTTGACCTATAACTCAAAAACAAAAGGAGATAGAGGAATGCAGTTGATGGCATTATTAGTTTCTCGAAAAAGGACGACATCAATGGTAGGTACATTCATTTTCCTCTATCTCGTTGGGTTAAAAAGTTGTAGTTCAGGTATCACCAATTTTGCCCACCCTGTACATAAGTCAGCACCCACTCCCAAGATCAGGTAGTGGAACACCTAGCGGCGACGCGCATTGATGTAGGTATATAAAATTTCAACATACTATACAATTATTTTGTGATGATTGAAAATTGTCACTCAGCTAGTTTATAGAACAGAAAACTTGAGAAAGTGGTCAGAACTTTAGTGAAACGCGGTGGGTCAGTACCCCACAGAAGTTGCTGCCTTAACGATGTCGTTTCAAGAGATTTGTAATGGCTGAAAATGCATTTATTGCTCAAATATCATATATTATTTGAGAATAAAATAGTCAGACCACATATCAATTGAACAGAGGCAGTCAGCAGTCACCCAAAGTACGAATATTGTAATTTTACATAAATCAAAGAGCGTCGCCGCCAGTTGTTCCACTATCTGACCTTGAGAGTGGGTGCTGACTCATGTCCATCACCAAAACTAACTAATATTTATTTATTAGCCATTACGAAACTGTTGCCGATTTTCGTCGCCAGCTCTCGGACTATTAGAAGAATATAGGACTTTTGTAAGCTGATTTTCAACATCATGTATGATGGAATATTGAAATTTGATTAGAATATTCATAAAAAGCAGAAAATTTTCGATGAGTATCAGTAGATTTGACTTTTAAAAATTTTTGTTTGAATCGAATTCAAAAATTGTCTGTTGCACAGATTGAAAATTTGCATCTTTCGATATTCTAACAAATTATTTCAAGAATTTTTCAGAATGGATTAGGAAAAAAAGACAAAAAGGCCAACGTTTCACTCGATGCACGTCCTCGTTCTTTTCAATTCATGTCTAATAGCTTTTTTATCATTTCTGGATCATTACGGATCTAACTGCAGGCAACTTTGTGTCAGAATATCCTTCGCTTCCAATTTCAATAAACAAAAGATTTAAAATATCATCAAACGAAATAATCGACAAGAATGAAATCTGGTGATCTAGGGGGGCAGGCATGCGATTCGCCATTGCCTATATTCATTTAAAGAATTCCGTATTTTTGTGCTTTATTTCTTGGATATCATATAATTTAGTAGTAGGAAAGTTATCCTGTTCACGAATATAATCAAAGGCTGAAGAGAAAATTTTAGGTGGTTATCTTATTCTATTAGGGAACCTTCATTGATATTTCTGAACAGTCGCTCCATTACTGTCACAAAAATCTTAAAAGAACAATATATTATAGGTATTCTTGATGCGAGAATCTATTAGGCATTATTATGAAAAATTACGATCGATTTTTGAAGAAAAAGGGATCTCGATCACACTAGTGGGATTGAACACAAATTAATATGCTGATTTTTTATTTATATTTAATTTGAAGAATTTGTATGGGTATGCTAGGGAAAATCCACATACAGTTTTGTTACCTTTTTCGTCTTTATTTTATCACGGTTGATCATTTTGTAAAAAAGACATCGAAGAGATGTGTGACCTAATGCACACGTGTATTACAGGAAATTGACAATTTGCCACTCTTCGGAAAAGATGCTGAGAACACTTTGAATAAGAGAAATCTTATTCCCCGAATGCATACATAAATTATACCGATGCAAAAAGATCGCGTCGAATATATTCAGTATGCTTTCGATGTTTCGTGTGATCTCGGTGAATAGAATTCAATTTCCAATTCCCAATTTACCATCTGCACTTTAGGAAAGTGAGCTTTTCATTTAGATTTCTAGGAACTTCACTTCATTACGTGAAAAAAATCCTTGATTTGCCCAGTTTCCATGAGGTGTGGTGAACACACAATCATTCGTAAATAAAATTCGTGATTTGACTACAAATATATGTATATTGGTATTTGTTATTCGATTACTTCTTTAAAATGTAATAAACAATTAGTATTTCAAATTAAGCTGATGGGGGTATTTTGTAGTAATTATTTTATATAAAAATTTATGGCTTTGATATACATTTAGTGACATATTTTGATATTCAGGTTTTGACACTGCAATGTCTCCTAGAGGAATATACCCATACGCAGCATAAGACAATTAATTGAACTCAGACATCTTCAGCATCACTTTGGTACATATTCAGTAATTTGTAGCCATTTGGGATGCAAGACACCGACGGATAATGGTGCCTACCACCGTCATGTGTATGACTTGCTGTTGAAGAACCATCTAATCTGAATATGGTTTATTCACAGATATTAACAATTTCAAAATATCTAATTCCATTATTCAACCAAGATTCGCAAATGAACAATATATCATGATCACCATGTGTTAAACTTGAAGTCAAGCAATTGAGGTCCTTAAACCTCGAACATTTTGATATAAAACAAATTTGTGTGTTCTAGACAATTTTTGTTATAATTAATATAGTGCAAGTACACCTACAATCTATCCAAATCCGATTATTTCATCATATACCTCGTTACTTCATAGAAAAATGGGAATATTCAATTTTAACAACAATTGATTTTTTCACAGGTCTGGCAATAGGACTTCAGTGCCAAGTACTCAACATAGCCTACTTGTCCATTGGCATGGCAATACACTCAATAACAACACTCACCTGCCTAGGAATTAATTTTATAATAGCCAGGACCCCCAGGAAGATAATTTTAGGCCATTACGCCGTTTTAGCCTTGACAACTCCCTTAGGGGTCATAATGGGAATGCTGGTGAACTTGGCCGATTTGAATTTCAGAGAAAGGGAAAAAATCAACACATTTATGGAGGCATTATCAGCTGGAAATATTCTATACATAACATTCTTTGAGGTATTATCGAAAGAGAAAAAAAAGCAATGCAACAAATTCTTCAGAAACTTCTTTATGCTGGTTGGATTCTCGTTTATGTGCTACTTGGAATATTATCAGTTTCGAGATGCACACAAATTCAAAAAGCCTAAGGACATCAACCACACACATGGAATCGCCTGAATAATTGAATTTCGTTTGAAAGATTATGTGGCAGTATGAAAGCATGATTTGTTCAATTCTTTTATGTGACACATTTATTCACTAATGAAGCACTCCACAATAAATTTTTATACTTATATATTTTTCTTAAAAGCGATTGCCTAAACGTAACCATCAATTGGCAGCCAAGTGTACAAAGGTACTAAGAATTATTCAAGATGTAGGTTCAAGAGCAATTTCATTATTTCCAAAAGAAATCAGAGGATGAAATAAATAATACGGAAATGAGTTTATCTTGGACTCAACTGTTTCATCAGTGCTCCTGCATCAGCGGCACAAACAGCCGGTCAGTCCCATTCTATTTAAGTGTTAAACAGATGTTCAGTTATTGCTCTAGTCACCAGACTCAGCTATTGGCTCTCAAGAGCGAGGAGTTTTTGACCTCAGGCTTAGAAAACGGTCTCCCAATGAGAATCCTCGACTGCCTGAGACCTCTTCCTGTGCTCCATTCCCTAGGGGGATGAACAGGTTGAAACAGGGCTCATAATTCCCACTCCAGTCCCTGTGGGCATCACAGAGCCATCGATGAACCAAGTAGGGCCTTCAGACACAAAAAGACTGTTGGGTGTAGACCATAGGTCTCTGTCAGGAACAATTACCTTGTAGGATTCGGCAAAGTAGAAGCTGGTGCCCGCGCGGTCCCCTCTATGTAGAAGCGATGCTTTGGCATCCTCCACCATCTTGAGAGCCCTCGCGTGCCCCCTGAACAGTCGACTATAACGCCATTGTCCCTGTTCCCAAACTCTAAGAGCTGCCTTCGTAGCCACCTCTGTAACTGCAAGGTGTAAAGAAGGTAATTCAAACAGACACTCATGGCTACCGTAGGGGTGGATCTCAGAGCGCCTGTGTAATGCTTAGACTTTCTATCCTTTGACATCTAGACATAATGTACGGCTACGGTTCTTCCCCATGTAAGTCCATCACACCAGACATGCGTAGGTAAGGATAGGCCTCACCTCTACAGTATGAAACCAGTGCATAATGTGTGGTTTGAAGCCCCATCCCTTAACAAGTACTCTCCAAATACACCAAAAACTTATATTGGCCTCACTCGATTGAGTCTCAATGTGTTTGTTCCATAGTAGTTTGTGGTCCACTTTCACACCGAGATATCGGACTTGCTCGAATAGAGTGAGCCCAATTCAAAACAAGCTAGGAAGCTTGATGTTGCGGGGCATCCTCTTCCTTGTAAAAAGAACTATCTCCGTTTTACCCGGATTAACCCAGAGCTCGTACTCTAATCACCATCGTTCAATCATACGCAGAGCAATCTGCATCAGATCGAAAATGACACTGATTGCCTTAACTCTGATCAGTAGGACAAGGTCATCCGCATGGGCCACAACAACCATACGACAATACACTTACAAATAGGAGTATCTTGTTTCTAGTATAGGAGAAATATGGGCAAAATGCAGACTTACCAATGCGAATAACAGGAGGTAGTGCTGTCAGCACGTACTCCATCCTTAGGTTTATCCAAACGAGGAACAAAACAATTGGAATTGTTCCCATGTTAACATCCAGATGCACTACTTTTACAGAAAAAATTCAGTTGAATCCGTCATGTCACGATAAGCTGCTCGTTGAATCACATCACTCGATTCGTTCAACTAGCACACACCATTGACACCTGAAAATATAAAAAAAAAACTATTAATAATGAGGATGAAAACTTTTCATAATTTCAAATTAAGATGAAAGAAGTCGGCTTCTTTACAGTTTTCGAGATTTTGGAGGGATTTCAACTCGCACCTGCGCGGGCGCAGCGTTGGCCTTCTTGAGCTCATTGCAGATGGCGAATATTTCTGATCACGCGCAATAGATACTACAGTGAAACGTGCAAGACTGTGCGGCCAATGTGCCCATCGGCTTGCATAAATCAGTGTGTACAAACGGCAGTTTTAATGTTTGATGCCACACGACTTTCCTTTCGCAAAGAAACGTTATTGCTGGTTTCACTTGAAAGAGAAAAATCACCGAGAGAGGGATAAAATAAATTGGTCAAAACATCCAGTTTAGCTAGAATACAACAATGGGAAACATTTAATTTTTCCATCATTCTGAAAGAAAATTAGGGTTGTTTTGACCTGAAGAGTGTTTGAACATATTGAGGAATCCTCTTGGAAATAGAAAAAGTCAATTCAACTCTGTTACTCATAGTTTTCGAATTATAATGTAACCTTTAGAAACATGCCTCAGGACTTTCAGGTTTCTAGACTGATTTAGTAGACGTATATCCAGTGAACTCTGAAAGTCTCGAGTTTTTGAGTTCACTGCCTATATCTATCAGCATATTCGCTATAGGAGGCGAATCAGCCCACAAAGATGAAACTACCGAAATGGGTAGATATACTGACTTACTAGTAATTGTAGTTAATTGTAATTAAGGAGAATAATTACAATTAAGGAGAATAATTATAATGAAAGAGAATAATGAATTCTAAATGGAATAACTGAGATAAAGAAAAGGAACACTCTCCTTTTCTGAGAATAAAACTCATATTTCACAATCCGGAATTTCACATTTTCACCAATGCACAAACAATAATCTCATGTTTGCAGATGATATTGCAGATGATATTAATGGTTCTGATATTTTTGCATTTGTAGGAAGCGAAATTCCCACTGAATTCAAATCGATTCATATAGTCCGGGAGGTGGCGTCACTTTTGAACTAGTGATCGATCTTCACACGAATTTTTTAGGATGAGTAGTTCTCCACTTGTACATATGAGGTCCGCGAGTCAGTCAGTCCAATAGCGGTGGGCGTGGGAGGCGGTGAAACTCGCCGGAAAAATCTCAAAAAAAAGTGATTGATCTCCACGTGAAACTTTGTAATAATGTAAATTATTCATGATTATGAGTGAAAATGGGCGTCAGTCACGTTCCCGATGGTGGAAACATCGTCAGTCAGGCGTTTGAAGTGGTCGGAATTTGATTTTAATCAAATTCAACGTAAAAATGGACGTCAGTCACGTTTATTGTGGTGGATTCTGCGTCAGTCAGGTCCAAAGTCAAGGGCAGTGACCAGCTTCCTTTGGCGCGCTGCACCTTATGCAGTTCGAATGACGCATATTCCACCGGCATCGTGCCGGCTGACGATTATTTATCGAGTGTACATAACAATTACTTGTTTATAAAGAGTGTTTCATCATATAAATAAATAAATAAAATTCATTGATCCTTTTGGACCGTTAAGAAATGTATAGGACAAGTCTTATATTATGACAAATACAAGAGAAAAAAAAAATAACAAATTCAACAAATGGAGTCCTTAAGGAACTCCTCCACACTATAGTAACACCTGTTAGTTGAAAGGAACTCAACTTCTCTCTTGAAAGATTTTCCACTCATTGATTTCAAGCGATTGGGCAAATTGTTATATAATTTGATACCTATATAACTCGGTGGGGACTCATATTTAACTGTATGATGCCTGGGGAAGGCTATGGTATCAGTGTGTCATGTTTCGTACCAGTGGCGGATTTACCATAGAGGCTGAGTAGGCTGCAGCCTAGGGCGGCAGATTTCAGGGGGCGGCAAATTTGGGGACAATTTTGTTAGCACGAATTATAGAAACTGAAATACTTGTATTTCATAGATATTTTAATATCTATCTACATCTGATTTTCCCTAATTATAAAAAAAAACTGACCAAATACATTACTATTTTCCTGTTTCACTCTTATTTCGGCCGCTTTGGACTCTATACTGAAACTTCGTGAAGGTGAAAAATTTTGGTGAAGCCAGATTCTGAATCGTTGCGATGTGTTTCTTCGGTTCCTACGAAAACACAATTCAAGAAATGTTTGTCCAGAAGTTCGTATCTATAGCTCTATTTACAAGGTGAGCAAAATTGGTTGTCTACTGAGATGATCTCGAGAACTATCGCAGCTAGAAAAAAAACGGATTCCACATTCTCCAGCTCTTTTTACATGACTAATCCAAACCTGGAAACAGACCCGGCCTATCATTTCTAGGTTTTGAGTTATAATCAAAAATTTGGATTTTGACGAATTCGAAAAGTTCTCATAGCTTTTTTGTGTTTGAAGTTACATATCTGAAACTTACCTTCTTAGTCACTTTTATACGTAGATTCTACTGACAGAATCTTTTTTTCCAACTCACAAATAACAAATTCAATGAAAGTTTGCATTAAAAAAAAACGAAAGTTCGCCTAATGTTTCGAAATAAAAAAATTTTTGGTGCTCGTCAGTGAATTCTACGTAAAAAAGGGTCTGTAGAAGGTTCAAGTTTCAGATCTATAACTTCAAAGACAAAAAACTTATGAGAACTTTTCGAAATCGTCAAAATTTCATTTTTTTGGCTAATAACTCAAAAACGGTTTTCACCATTCTTTGTTTCTCTGAAAAAGAGCTCGAGAATGTGTCATCCGTTTTCTTCTAGCTTCCATATTTCTCGAGTTTCCATCAGTAGACAAAGAATTTTGCCCACCCTGTATACACCTGCGACTAATTGTTCGGGTGAGAGAAGCTTTTTTTGCTTGAAAAAGGTGAAAAGTTAGGTACCTAAGAACCATATTAAGCCAAGAAAAGCTGAACGCTTTGGCTGTTTTGTGTATGAAGTCATAACTAAACAAAATTTCGTATGACGAAGAAAGATATTTTCACAGCGGGTTTCATAAAACTTTGATTGTGCGATCAACGCTTGATTTCTAAAACTGAAACCTTTTCTTTGCTGAATATATTGAACGAGTAGCAATTGAGAATAATTTAATGGACGTATGAACATAATTTATCGATTGAAAACAAATTGACATCTTCTGTTGGTCAATCAAGCGTTGATTCCCTGATCAATATGAAACCCGAGGTGAGACTTTTATGACTTACATTCCTATTTTATTGTCATCGTCAGTTAGATTGTGGCCATATAATACAGATAATAATATGAATTTTAGAGAAGGTCTTTTTTTTGTGTCCCTGCCTAGTTACAGCCCCCTAAAGATGGCGTTCGAAAAGCGGTTTTTGTTTTTTTTTTATTGAAAATTAATAAACATTCACGTATTAAATCAAGCAGATATTTTATAAGGGCGGGAAGGCATTAAAAAAATTTTGGTTCTGTTCGTCTATAATAGAAAGGGGTAGAAAAATCCATTCCTGATCCTTGCTTCGCAAGAAACTTTTTTGATATTCATATTTTATAATGAAAAATTAACTTTGGATAACTTAATCCATTCTCGAAAAATCATCTTGAGATTTTTGTCAAATAGACTAATCAAGATGATTGTATGCACAAACGCAGAAATATTCGACGTGCACTTTGTTTACGGTCTTTTCCTGAAAAACCGCGAATTTTTCCAATAAACTACAAGAGACCTTATTTATTAAGAATGGATCAAAATCAAAATCAAAATCAATCGTTGTGTTGTAAAAATGATCTGGAAACTCGGGAACTGACACATCGATTCCCTAGGTCACAATAATTATTATGAGTAGTTATTAGGACCAACGTGTACAAATCTCTAAGTTACATTTTCACTGACAGAAAAATTGTCATTAATATTTTGAACTAAATAATTATGGTAAGGGCGGCAAAATTTGAATGGCCTACTGGCGGCAAATATGTAAATCCGCCACTGTTTCGTACCCATGAAAATCAGAGCATTTCCTGTATTTTCCGATGTTCAGGTGGATATAAACAAGACAATTGAGGATGAATTTACAAGGGAAGGGAAGAATACGAAACTACCTGAAAATCGGACGATATGAATCACGTGACCGAAGTTGGAATATAAGCCTTATGACGCGTTTCTAAGAAATGAAAACTCGAAATTGTTGAAATGTTTCCTGATTGTAGGAAACTACAAGGAAATTGTTCGAAAATTGTGTTCATTCAGAAAATGAAATTCAATTTGGAAACCAAAAAAAAAAATCACGAACATCGAAGGTTTTCCGCCATTTTGAAATTTTTTTTCAGATTTCTTCATCTTTTCTGAATTGCGCACTCAAAAATACTCCGATGTGACCAGAAACCGTTACTTTGTGGTTTATACGTAACTGAGCACACTCAATAGAATATTGCTCAAATACGACGTTGAACACCTTATTTCTCGCTTATGCGTCGAAAACGGGGCATATGTCATAAGGCAAAAGTGATTCTCCCGGTGTCATTTACCCTCTATATATGTTTGTCCAATTTATGATGAAACACCCTGTATAAACAAGTAATTGTTATGTACACTCGATAAATAATCGTCAGCCAGCACGATGCCGGTGGAATATGCGTCATTCGAACTGCATAAGGTGCAGCGTGCCAAAGGAAGCTGGTCACTGCCCTTGACTTTGGAAGCCTGACTGACGCAGAATCCACCACAATAAACGTGACTGACGTCCATGTTTACGTTGAATTTGATTAAAATAATCATTTTTCGAAATTTCAAGTGAAGATGGGTCATTTGTCAATTTTCAGATTTTTCCGACCACTTCAACCGCCTGACTGACGATGTTTCCACCATCGGGAAAGTGACTGACGTCCATTTTCACTCATAATAATGAATAATTTACATTATTACAAAGTTTCACGTGGAGATCAATCACTTTTTTTTGAGATTTTTCCGGCGAGTTCCACCGCCTCCCACGCCCACGTCCACCACGGTCGCGCTGACTTTCGATTTCGAGTACAGTAATCAGAGACAACAACAGGTTGTCTCTGACAGTAATAGTGGAACTCTCTAATTAATCACATTTGAGTTGCAGATAAATCACTAATAAAAAAGTGACACCACCTCCCGGACTAATACTTGCATAGCGAATAAACAACCAATCAATGCAGAATGGAAATGAAATTAGAAAAAAAAACCACCGTGCATTTTTATCGAAAGTACGGTATTTGTGGAAATCCGAAATAATATGAAATACCCAGGTGTTTTGTGGAACGTGTATCTCCAAATTGGATGAACGCAACATCATATCGGAGATTGATAGGGTTCGATATCCTCTTTCGATCAAATTACTCATCCATTTGTCCCAATTTTTCATCAAACTCCATTTTCTGCCGGATGATTATTTCATGAACCAAACAAATTATTTCGCAGGTTGGTGAACGTCAACAACCGTAATCTATAGTCTGTCGACAAATTATCCGGAAAAAACAAAGCTCAATTGTAATTATTTGGTATATTTTCAATTCTTGAGTTAGAAAATAAGAACAAAATATTCATCCTATTTACTTATACAAACACGAAATATCAAGATATAAGTATAATAGATATATATATATATATATATATATAGAGACCATAAACTTAATATTAATCACCACGAATTCACACGCGGTAGCCCTCATTGCACTGATTTTTTAACTTTTCGAAAAACTTATCTTTAGACATATTCTACCTGTTTTTTTTTTTTAGTTGCGACATTATTTCATGAATTGTATACCAGTTGACAATCAACAATATTTGACAAATAGTGTTGCCATGCAATTTGGCCATAGCCAACTATCTGCCCAATCTATTTCATACATTACTTTTTTCTTAGAGTATTACGAAATATGAATATATTAAAATTATGAAAAATAATAAATTCCAGATACTTATAATATATATAGTATATAGTATCTATACATGAAACCTCCTCTGGTGTGAAATTGGTAAGGGAGCGAGATTTCGACTACTTTCACTCACAACGTCCCGTTATTTTTCTTCCAATTAATTTAGTAGCATTTGAAAACAATGGGCTGAATCCATTGTTTTCAAAGTTAATCGGTAAGGATGCCTTCTAGCGAAACGTAGGTAGCAAAATGTCTCAATTAACAGCGTTTATTCGAGTTCGGGCGTAAACTAATTTCTTCTTTTATTTCGTAGCCATTAAAGAACCCTCTGAGGAAAATTTAACTGTTGGAAAGGATTAATATCCGTTTTCCTTAGGAGTTGAACGGTCCAGTCAAGAAATCTAATTCATCTTGATGTTCCGATTTCCATGTCGCTGAGTGCAAGCCAAAAAAACAAATTTTTCAGGACGAGCGGAATGGAGAAAAAATATTGTAAGCAACAACCTAAACTCAGGAGTATTTAAGTGCTTGTTCGAATTTATAACCATAGCAGTCACCTATCCGGTTTCTAAAAGCCGAAAGCTGCTTTGTTCCCAGAAAAAAATATTTACAATATTGTAAGTATTGTATTGAAAATGTATGTATTGAAATTTACAATATTTTCAGAAATACCGATCAAGTGCTTACGATCGGCTGGCCTACAGTTTCTGAGAAAATCACTATCAAATTTCGCATATCAATTCATATCAGTACTCAACAACTCGATTAATAATAATGTTTGTTAGTCCTTTGAAACATATGAAAAAATGTATATGACAAGTCAAATAGTAATTTATCACAAACACAATAAATCTAAATCATTAATTCTACAACAATATAAATAATAAAATCAAGAATAAGCAAGCAACAATAAAGAAAACATAGAAACAAGCCCAATATGCACAATCTCGTATGTATTCGTCTATGTTAGGGTAAACCTTCTATTACCAGCATAATTTTCATCCTTTTTTTGAATCTATTATCTCGTCAGGCCGCTCAAAAACAGAGAGAGAAAGACTGAATTGTACATTTATTTCAACAGTCAATTTGTGAGTTCAAAAGAAACACTTTTTTTATTTACCATTTTTTTCTATTCGGCCTAGATAAAAAAATTGGGGATATGGGATCAGTTTCGTGGCGGCGCCACCATGTCATTTGCTTCGTTCTATCCTTGTTCTGCCAAAGAAAGTCCAATGATACTCTCTCGTTTTATTTTGTTTTGCGTTGATATCGAATATCGATCAACGAGTTCAAAATATGAACTGGCCCATTTTGTCAGCTGTTAAGGAATATTAGTTATTTATAGTGTAATTTTCGTTGTAAAAACAAATCTCCCAATATTTCAACACTATTGAAGGTTTCGAAGGAGTATTTACTATTCTTCTTCAAGATAATTTCCGTTTGACAAATTGAATTCATGAGGAGGGTAATTCAATATGATTTCAATAAAACACAGTTGATTGGTCAAATATCCAATTTATTCAGTTGACGGAATAGTTATTTTCCTATCAAGTGCGGAAAGTGATACTTGCCCGCACGAAACTGCCGTTGCCCGAACGATGCGAAGCAGAGTTCGGGTAAGCAGTTGAGTGCGGGCAAGACACTTTACGCAAGAGTTAGGAACAATATTTTTTCTACAAGCGCTTGAAATATATAAATATATCCATTTCACGAAACAGATCATATCTCATTTGATTAATTCATATATAATGACAGACGTAATTCTGCATGTCATTACTATGGGTTTCTCATCGTTGACGTTCTATGCATAGAAATATGATAGAATTTAATTTACTCTATAATATTTGCGTGCGGGAAAAACCCCTGCTAATCCATTCCCGCACGCAAATGCGTGCGGGAAAGAAATAGCAGGCGTTTTTCCCGCACGTTTTGGGAAAGTGACTCTTTGCAACTTGGAATGCGTGCGGGAAAAAGGTTGAACGCGCACGCTTGTGAAGAATATTTGAAGGCAAGAGTCGAATAGATTCATGTATTTCTGTTTCTTAATACATGCTCACATCATATTATGTATTTCCAATACAGTTCCTTAGAAATATTGCTGAAGTTGCCATTAAACTTAGCTATATCCGTCCCGAATGTTCCTTCATCTGATTTGGTTCTCCCTCAAATTCCAACAACACTGAATTCTTGTAGTTCTTGATTGTCCTTACAGAAAACTGAACGAAATGTTGAATGAATGAATGTTGTACACCCTTTCTCGAAACTAATACATTTTCAAACACCAATAACCGATTATAAATTCAAAATTTTCGTAAGTCGTAGGAAAGTATTCAAATTATTTTCAAAGATCAATTGACAATGCTCTGCCAAATTTTAAACAGCGCTATACCTCTACAGTGGGAAAAAGAAACTGATCCCATATCCCCACGAAATTAAAAACAAAATCGAATCAGTGAATACACCAGAGTTTTAGACATCTTATTTACAACCATTGAGCAAAACATTTCAACCTTGGAAATAAGCTACTATGTATTTTGAAAAAACGAGCACTCACTTTCTCCTCTCCATTTTGGTGCACGACGAAGTATTTGTAATATCTACAATAAATGAGTTACCGCAATTTTATTGGCCATGAATACTAAATATTCTCTCCGTGATTTCTATTTTATCCGGAAATGATTCGATTCCAAGATTAGAGGGCGTTACATGTTTTGCAAATAAAACAAGTAATTCCTCGATATTTTCGAAAAGTCTTGAGAAGACTGGGACTCTTGTATCCTAGCTGAGGCGGCCATTTTCAAGTGAAAAGTGATATACATACATCCTATTAATTATTAATGATATGATATGAGGTTTCTCTAGGCATTCAATGGACGAGTTCAGAAACGTTATCCAACCTTGTAAATATTCGACTACACATTCTTACAATGAAAACTTTTTTTTTTCAACTATATTTGTGCCTTTCAGTTGATTTGAGGGTCTTACAATCCTTGGAATGTCACTGGCTCTCAAATACAAGTGATATGAAAGAAAATTTATATTATATTTTCAAGGTAAGTTTTGACATTATTCAGGCGTTTTTTTCGTGTTTAGGGCATTATATTTACGGTGTCATCCATTGACTAGTAATTTATTTATTATTAGACTATGGTTTCATCACACAACGCTTCAACTTTAATTTGTTATGTGATGAAACCATAGTCTAATAATAAATAAATTATTATTCTATGGATGAAACCACCAAAAAAAAACGCCTGAATAATGTCAAAATTTACCTTGAAAATACAATAATTTTTTTTTCTACAAGCGTGCGCGTTCAACCTTTTTCCCGCACGCATTCCAAGTTGCAAAGAGTCACTTTCCCAAAACGTGCGGCAAAAACGCCTGCTATTTCTTTCCCGCACGCATTTGCGTGCGGGAATGGATTAGCAGGGGTTTTTCCCGCACGCAAATATTATAGAGTAAATTAAATTCTATCATGTTTCTATGCATAGAACGTCAACGATGAGAAACCCATAGTAATGACATGCAGAATTACATCTGTCATTATATATGAATTAATCAAATGAGATATGATCTGTTTCGTGAAATGGATACATTTATATATTTCAAGCGCTTGTAGAAAAAATATTGTTCCTAACTCTTGCGTAAAGTGTCTTGCCCGCACTCAACTGCTTACCCGACTCTGCTTCACATCGTTCGGGCAACGGCAGTTTCGTGCGGGCAAGTATCACTTTCCGCACTTGATAGGAAAATAACTATTTCATATCAATTGGATTTGAGAGCCCGCGACATTCCAATAATTGAAAAATGCTTAAAGCAGCCGAAAGGCACAAATATAATTGAAAAACAATACGTTTCCATTGAAAGAGTGTAGTCGAATATTCACAAATTTGGCAAACGATTCTGAAATCGTCCATCTTTTTTTTTGGGAAATATTTATCACTTTATTAGGTGTAGGGGAGACCGGGGATGGTTATCTATAGGGGTAGGTTGACTAACTCTCAAAAACTCGTCCGACGCAATAGACTTGAGCCAATCAGTGAGGCACAAAAGTGCGTCACCTCCTCCTGCTTAGTCACCGGGAACGCGGCATCGCGCACGCAAAAAGTTTTAGAGAAAGAACTCAGTATTGAAAAACCACACTTATAGGTAATTATTTTGGTCCTAGTGATATTTTTAATAATACCTATTTATTCGTGGTTATTGATCGTCAAAGCACTTATATCGATTGTTTGATTCATGTTCTTTCTTTTATGTATAATTCTATTTGATTTCCTCACAGTTTTGAGATTTTGGCAAGAGATTACAAATTTAAAGTTTATTCGGGGCTGATAGACTTATGTATGACATAATAGTCATGCAAATTTCCTTCGTTTTGTTTTAAATACTCAATAACTACTTTGTTTACCTTGTTTGTTCTTCAGGTACTCAAATTGCGTTGTTTTCAAACGTCGGATTGTTCATTTTCATTTAAAGTTTATTGTGTTCAATGAAAGTGGCAGAAAATTGTCTATTGATTTCAATAAAAAGAAATTAGCAAGGCACCTATCTTTTAGTGTCTTTCATCCTATTTCCTCATATATTTGGCCCTTATAACTTCATAGGTCAACTTACCCCAGGCATGGGGTAGGTTGACTAGTTTTTCCAATTATACAAGAACTGGCACTCTATACCATAATGAATAACGTGCTTTCTGTCAATTTTTTCCAAAGGTTAATAGTCAATCTATTATCTGAACCCGTTTTTAAATTAATATACTCTTAAGAAATTAAAATAGAAGCCTTTCAGCTAAAAGTTGGTCAACTATCCCCGATCTCCCTTACCACAAAACTTTCTCCATAGGTATATGGAAGGCATAAGATTTGCAACTATATGGGATTTATTACACCCCTCGATCAGATTCCGGAAAACAGGTGAACTGTATTTGACTAGGATCAATTCGGTGAAATATCTACCTCGATCCAATATTTACCGTTAAGTCATCATGTCTTGGGGTACCTGGACTGAATGTAAACAGGGCTGATTTTGGACATGTGTTATCGGGGTTGGTCAAGAGAGCTTTAAGCTTCGATGCACGTATGCAACAGTTGATCTGAATCCACTTCGAGTTCATCGCGATCTGTGACACAAACATACTCCATGAATTTACGTGAACGTGCGGACGTCACATGAACGGTGTGATAGATGATAGACCCAACAGTTATTGCCAAAGGTAATTAATCCGAACGATTGAAAAAAATCTCGCTTCTTGGTCTCATCGAACTGTTGTAACATTTTTCCTTCACGTGAAAAATACGTGAGCAAAGTGAGGGAGAAACTCCAAATGCATATTTTATGAAGGATTAATTCAAATATTCATTTCGTTATTTCATTTGGTGCTCTAATCCAAATTCGTATGAAGATGTGTGTCGAGCATTGAGTTGAGTTCTAACACTAAAACCCTAGAATACAAGAACCCATTAAATTTGAAGCGATTAGAAAATACTTTGAAAGATTTTCACAACTGAATACGAAGAGAAATCTAACTGAAAACAAAATTTCACATTTGAAGGAGTTATCTTAGGAGATTCGAGTTTTTCTACACTCTACACTCAGGGTTAGGATTCTCAAATCTCTATTTCATTAGTGAGTCTTCTTTTTTTGATGACGTATTTCTCATCTTATATATTACATATTTTGAATCAATGGTGGTCTTGGGAAATATATCGACTTATTTTATAAGTGTCACATGGAACATTACAAAATTCAGCAACGAAATCTACCTATTACTGTTTTTGTCTATACTTTACGATTATGGCATGCGATAATAGCCCAATAAATATTTCAGAATCGGTTTTCCGATTAATCAAAAAACATTACCTACCTATTTGAAGGAAAGGATAATTGTTGATACTTGATAGCTTATGATTTTTGACTATCGAATTCCTCCAGTCGATTTAGATCAGGGGAAGATATCAAAAAAATTGATCATTCAAATGAGGCCTAACGAAAATCATCCAGAATAAAAAAATTACTGGGAAATTCATGTCCCTAAATGATAGTAAAGAGCCGATCCCGGAAAACATATTTTAACTGAGGTGCAGCTTCTGTGCTCTGGCATAATCTTGTTGGAAATTCCTGTACCCATATCGGACAATTGGCAAGTTATCTAAAAGTCCAAAATCGAATTTAAATTGATGTACTTGATGAACAAGTAGAGTCATTCGGGGTAACTGAGCGCAGAGGGTAAATGTGTATTTTTTCGAAAAGTACCTATTGATTTTACCTCAGTGATTGAGACTTCACAATATGAGATGGAATTCATCAAACTTTTCACAAAACGTTTATTTGACTGTTCATGATTTATATTTCCATTATAGAGTCATTCGGGGTAACTGAGCGCTCGACTATGAAATCTATGAACGAGGGGTTCCTTTGGATGAAGCAAAGGCGCATAATCGCCAAATTATTTATTTAGTACTTAGAACATAGAATATCTGGAAGGAGCTTTTTCGAATAAAAGGGAATGAAGGGAATTGTGCGACGGAAACGGCCATATTGGTCTTCCAAATTCTAATTTGAAAAGTGGCAGACTTGGAATTCAAATGATTCTGTTATCTGTGGCCAAATTAACAAAGTGATGTTTTAACTTAATTTTGGTAATTTGGATTCTTGAAATTTGTTAGAAATAGGGATTTTGGATATTTTAGCGTGAATAATTCATAGGTAGGTGATTTTTTTAAGCTGAATATCAGGTAATAATTATGAGTTTCTGAATTTCATGACATAACAAGGTTATCCCATGACAATAACACTCCATGGGCGTAGGTGATGTTAAGTCATAGACCTTAATACCATTAAGTATATAGCCAGGCAGTGTTAGGCGGGGTGAATTTCCGCTTTGATTATCAATTTGAACGAGCGTGAAAAAGCTTCTGACTCAACGTCAGTGCTTTCCTAATTTTTTTGATTAATCAGAATCAACTGACTATTGAAGTTAGTTTTTTGGAAACTTCATTGTCCTACGCCACTGTTGAAACGGAAATATGTGTCGGCCATATTTCTCCTCTATTCCGGTCAAATTGAAATGAGCAATATGCTCCTTCCTGTTATTCTATATTCTAAGATTTAGTAGACTGCGCCGTGCGACGTTTCGTTAACTTTTTATTTACAATCAATCAAATTTACTAGTTCTCTTGTTAATTTTTAGCATCTCTGCAAATTCTGGCAGGTCCAAGTTCCGAGTCCGATTGTGTTAAACAATATTTTATTCGATCATGCGCATATTATTCTAAATATATAATAAAAATTTTTAGGTTTTGTTAGCTGCTGAACTCTATAAGAACATCAATTCACATTTTGGCGCGGGTAAGTTTGCGCATAAATTCATTATATGGGGATAAGTTCAATGAGGAACAAATGACGACATTGTTGATTTTCTTGATTAAAACTCGATCAATATTATCCTATTTGTATAGAAAAATATGAAGAGCTACCAACAGAGGAATGTATCAAGTGTTGTGTTTACCAGGAATGGTGGTATGAACAATAATGCACTGCTTGTAAAAAGGCGTTACTGTATTGATTATAAACACAATTTTTCTAATATTGTAACATTTTGACATGATTTTGTAATTTGTTTTGATTGTGTGGTTCACTAAGCAATGCGTTAACTTACCCCGTCAGGGTGCGCACACTTACCCTCAATAAGGGGCATGTGAACGCATTCCGACTTTCACTATTAAATTTTCTTCTGCAGAAAAAAAAACGCTTTTGTTTGTTTTCTTTTTGATGTTTTTTTATAGATTAGAAAATGCTCTATATTATGAATATGTTTCAATTTTCCTAGCTTCAACATTTGAAACAGAGTATGGTTTGAAAGGCAAACGTGTGCACAGTTGCACCGAATGACTCTACTATAGTGGAAAGCAATTCAATTGATCTCGATACATTTAGTAACTATGATATTTCACAAAAGTACTTTCGAACTTGTCAGAAATGTGCTGAAAACCAATGTATTCTCTATATTATGTGTCAAATGGGTTGTACCGTTCATAAATTATGCGAAGCATAATGAATAAATAAATAAATAAATAAATTATAAATAGCACTTGATACCTACTCTCTTATTAATAACTTTCGGCATTTTTGTAATACACAACAGCCGTGTGCACCGACTTATTTAAGGAGAGATTAACGCTAATACTTGATTATTTCTCCGCTTTCTATAGCAGTTACCGTGACAATCACCGAATTAAGGTTAATCTTGTCTGAAATAAGTCGGTGCAAACATGTTTAATTCATATTAGTTAGAATATTGCTAAAATATATCCTATCCACAAATCTAGTTGTTGACAATTACAGGCCTAAATCTATATTGAGTAACTTCACCAAGATTTTCGAGATTGTCCTATACAAATGAATAATTGGTTCTTTGCAATCCTTTCTATCACTCTTTCAGGTTTTGTTTTGTAAAAGATCAACAATAACCAACCTTGTGACTTTCACACAGTTTATTTCAGAGGTATTGGATGACAAGGTCCAGGTTGATGTCATTTATACTGATTATGCTAAAGCTTTCGATAGAAATCCGCATGATATTTTATTGTACAATTTATCCAATCCCCGTTTGTATGATGCAGCAATTAGACTCTTGGATTCATATCTGTCCAAACGGAATCATTTGGTCAGCTGTAATGGTTACACTTCCTAGCTTCAGGTATACCGCAGGGTTCTAATCTTGGACCACTTTTGTTCATATTATTCATAAATTATATTATCTACTTGAGTTGATCATTTGTGGGAGGCTCTGCTTCGATGATGACTTGAAGTTGTTGAATTGGAATCCACCAAGTTACTGAGCGAAAATAATTATTACAAGAAACCACAAGTTTTCAGCAATAATATAAAATATTAATTAAAAAAAAATTAATTCAATTATTTAAAAAAAAGAATTATTTTGACATTACATTTCCTAGATACCAACTTTGTATGTGACATTCACTTAATATTTTGAACGAAAACAAAAACTATCTTAAGATATTCTTAGATGGAAATATTGATAATGTACCACATTCTTCATGAATTGGGTGAAAAAGCGTACAAACCTTCTGCCTCCTGCCTCATTGGTATTCCCGCCTTCAGATTCACATAGTGTTGAACATTTGACATCTAGAACGAATAATACGCCCAATCGGCTCAATCAGATGATATGGGATAGCATTTTTACTCCAACAAGAACCCGGTGGAAAACATCAATTCCTTCACCTTCCTAGATCACGTAGGAGCCAGAGAATTGGCCGTTCTTATTGAAATGTTTCATGACCCTTTCTTTCATTTGATTTAGCGGGGTCAGAGGTCGCCGCAAGTCCATTGTGCAAACCTCTGAGGAGCTCCACCTGAAGCAATCGCATTTCGGGATATAATCAAAGAGTGAATGCCTCTTTGTTATGTTTTCAATTTACTCGATGAACTTTGGAAGGAGTGCACCTGGAGAGACCCAATTTTCCTTACAAAATACGGACGTAGCAATCACAGATAACAGCAATTTGATTGCCTAATGAAATGGCACTTCATAAATCAATATATACATCATTCAAATTTATTTTAGCAGTCGGTTGGCCATGAAATAATTTTCTCAAGTTAGGTTGGCACTCATGAAATGTCGTTAATGTCATAACGCCGTTGCCACAACTAATATCAATTTTTATTACGAAAATTCGAAAATGCCGAAAGTGATTGAAAAAAGAGACAAGGTTTCAGGAAGTGCTATTTAGAATTCAGGTCCGCTCATTCAAATAGTTATATTCTAAAATCCACAATACGTCAGACGGTAGCGAACATATTCAAGGTAAGAGAATTTATATAATGTTTCATCTGAATCTAAACGACTTATATTTCAGCTGAATATTTCCACAATCAGAAAGATTGTGAATGAAGAGTATGACAAAGAATTTCCTTCTATTGGGAGACCCAAAAAAGTGGTGGCATTTCATGCAGAATTTTATGTTTGAGTGAATTAATGCGAAAAGTTAACTACAGGATTTTCGATAAATGTCATTGGAGAATGAGTTCCCTAAAATGGATTTTTCTGTTTTTCATTTGACTTGTCCTATACAATGTAAATGTCTTAAGGTACTAATAAATTCCTAAATATTATAATTACATCAATGTATTAAGATGAATAGCCACAAATACGCGCCAGTTGTCCTGTTAATTGTTTATTCATGTGAAATTTGTGTTCAAAGGTGAATTTCATCTTGACTTGAAATATCCTTTAATTCCTTTTACTTATATTGATGCAAAATGATTTTTGTTGAAGAATTTAACATTCTTGTAATCATCTGTTAATTCCTTCGGGAGATACCCATTGCCAACCACTGCATCATATGCATTTCGTCTTCGGGTTAATATTTTTGAAATCTACAAATGATGTAAGCCAAAGAAGATAACGAACATTAACTCTCCTCAATCTAGTGCATATTATGATATTATACTGATCTCTTGTATTTTCCATGCAAATAACTGGATTTGGTATGCCTTCAATCAGTTTGTATAAACTTCAATTATGTCACATAAATTCCGAAGAGATTCGACATTGTGATAAAATACGTAATAACAGAAACTTTTACGTAGAACGGGCAACATAGCGTTGATTTAAAACCCAAAAATGTTTTGACAAGCTTCATAACCCCACATTTTCGTACTATACAGAGTGAAATGTGTCAAATTTCCATGGCCAACCGACTGCTAAAATAAAGTTGAATGAAGTATAGTTACCAAATACATGCCAAATACTGCCAATGTCAGTTAGTAACATTCAGCTTCGATTCGTACTTGATGAGAAAGAGGTAGGTAATTGTACAAGGGATTATTCATTCATCTCCAAGTTCAAAAAGTTAATCCTCACATTGACGTTTTCAGTAAAATTCCAACACATGTATATCAAAGTAAAAATTCAACGAGTTCCATAGAGATATAGAGAATTCAATCAGAATAAAATGCTCGAAACGATTTCATCGGTAACAGATTGGCATGTTGAATTAATTACGTGATACTGTGATGAGGTTTTACGTGCCTGTTCATGAACGGGAGCGTTGTCATTTTGCCGAAATGTTCTTGATTTTCGAATTTTCCAACACCCAATTTTTATATCCTATTCTGAATCTAGGTAGGTATACTCCATTCACATTTATTTTAGCAGTCGGTTGGCCATGAAATAATTTTCTCAAGTTTTTGTAACTAGAACGGAGTAAGGTTGGCAATCATGAAATGTCGTTAAAGTCATAACGCCGTTGCCACAACTAATCAGTCAACTATCAATTTTTATTACGAAAATGCCGAAAATTATTGAAAAAAGAGACAGGGATTCAGAAAGTGCTATTTAGAATTCAGGTCCGCTCATTCAAATAGTTATACCCTGATATTCTATATCTCAGAATATCTACAATATAGCAGATGGTAGCGAGCATATTCAATGTAAGAGAATTTATATAATGTTTCATCTGAATCTAAACGACTTATATTTCAACTGAATATTTGCACAATCAAAAAGATTGTGAATGAAGAGGATGACAAAGAATTTCCTTCTATTGGGGGACCCAAAAAAGTGGTGGCATTTGAGAGTTTCATGTTTGAGTGAATTAATGCGAAAAGTTTACTTCAGGATTTTCGATGAATGTCATCGTAGAATAAGTTTCCGAAAATTTCTATTTTTCATTTGACTTGTCTTATACATTGTAAATGTCGTGAGGTACCAATAAATACCTAATTATATCAATAATGTATTAAGATGAACAGCCATAAATACGCGCCAGTTGTCTTGTAATTATTTATTCATGTGAAATTTTTGTTCAAAGGTGAAATTCATCTTGACTTGAAACTTCCTTTAATTCCTTTCACTCATATTTATGCAAGATGATTTTTGTTGAAGAATTTAACATTCTTGTACTTATCTGTTAATTCCTTAGGGAGATACCCATTCCCAACCACTGCACCATATGCATTTCATCTTTGGGTTAATATTTTTGAAATCTACAACTGATGTAACGTATTCAAACTTAAGCCAATGAAAATAACGAACATTAACTCTCCACAAGTTAGTGCATATTATAACCACTTTTTTGGGTCTCCCAATAGAAGGAAATTCATTGTCATCTTTTTCATTCACACTCTTTCTGATTGTGGAAACATTCAACAATACGCACCAGTTTTACAAAAGAAACTTGCTATTATAGCGAATTGCGGTGGTAAAACTAGCTTCAGAGGTATTGGAATGGTTGTAGTGACATCAAAATATGCACTCGCACTGCACTAGTTTTAACAATAGAAAACGCTATTACATTGAATATGTTCGCTACCGTCTGATATATTGTAGATATTAGAATATCAGGGTTACCTATTATTTGAATAAAGGGACCTGAATTCTAAATAACTCTTCCTGATACTCTGTCTTCTCTCTTTTTCGATCACTTTCGGCATATTCGTAATATTAATTTATATATAAATCGTGGCAACGGCGTTATGACATTAACGCCATTTCATAAGTGCCAACCTTACAAAAACTTGAGAAAATTATTTCATGGCCAACCGAATGCTAAAATAAAAGTGAATGGAGTATACATGAAATACCCAACTGTCATAATTTATCTATGTACCTTTTCGCGAGACGTAGGCTACTGTATCCGACAAATTTCATGGTCATGATGGTTTTATTATAATAACTAGAGATGATCTTGTTAACCGTTCGAGATAAAAGTATGATTTTTTTATTGTATTCTTGAAGGGTTTCCAAATTGTCTTCGGTTTTTTGAATAACTCTACAAGTGGTTCCACAAAAACTGCTATTTTTCGACAATGTTCTTCAGAAAATGTCACTAAGTCCATTGTCGCCATATGAATTTCAAAAACTATTTATTTCAGGCCTGAAATGTTTCCATGAACAAGAAGACCATCGACTTTAGTATCAAACAGACAAAAATTTCAGGATGTGCCATTCGATAAAAAGACTTATTGACTTATTGTATACTCAAAAAAGTAACTCAATCCTTGATAACTAAGGATAACCTTAGTGCATCCGAAAAATCAAGGGGTCATAAGAAAACAACGTGTCTTGGCATCCTCAAATACCCAATATCTTGTATGTATCATATTTACGATTCCGGAAGTTATTTAGTGATTATTGTTAAACCCTTTATTATGGTTGTAGTATACCTGGCAAGCGGTTTCGGACATAGGTTGATAACTCAAAGTGGCTACTTGATTTTTGAATTGACTTGATTTTCACTCATGAGTTATGTGAGTGAGTGAGTTCAATTATTTGTTTAATTTTTTGTTGTTAGGTATATAATACCAAAAAATATTGCCCGACATTTGCGATTCACCTTACATATTTGAAACGGAATATACGGGGTGAGAGATATAGCCATTTTGAGTTTTCATAATGAGTTGTGCCACCACTGAAAAAACACAATTACCTTCCGAATAACTAGCTGAATCTGTGACACTTCACATCTGTGGATATTCAAAACAGAATTGTATTCAGACCAATTTTTCAAATTTCATAGATATTTTAAATTATTAACATCAAATTACCCGAAAACGGCGCATTATTCGAGAACATATGAAGAATATTTTTATCTTACAAAACGTTGAAATATTCATTAGATTATTAGATAGCGTCCAACTTAGTTTCAATCGATATCTTAGTTTCAAGAGTTGGATTTTTTGAATTTTTGGTTTGAAGTATTCAATCAACGTTAGCAGTTTAAGATTACTGTCACTGTCATTAGGTTGAGATGTCTATAAGCATGGTGTATGCACTGTTTTTCCCACTGTATAGGTAGAGCTATGTTTCGAAATTTACAGCTCATTGTTAATTGATATTTACAAATAATTTGAATACATTTCTACGACTTGCGAATGTGCTGTACCTATTTATAAGCGATTATTGGTGTGTAAAAATGTGTTAGTTTTTAGTGTCGAGAAAGATTGTAGAATTTTCATTTCTTTAGCATGTCGTTTAGTTTTATGTTTGGTCAATCAACTACAGCTAAGAATTCGGTGTTGTTGGACTTTCACCCTTTGTTGTTAGAGACAAAACGAAATCTCAGATGAACTGTCGGGACGGATTGCAGCTAACAGTTTTATGGCAACTTCAGCAATATTGAATCACAGGAACTGTATTGGAAACACGTTATGTGAATTGTGAGCATGTATTAAAAAACAGAAATACATAAATCTATTCGAGTCTGTTTTTCGAAATATTCTTCACCACTACAGTGAAAAGTCCGTTTCGGTCAACTCAATATATTGGATAATTCGCCAATCAATAACTGTGTTTTATTGAAATACCCTTCTCGTGAATACAGTTTGTCAACCAAAAAATATCAAAGAAGAATAGTATGTACCTACCTACTCGTTCGATAGTGTTGAAATATCTGCAGATTTGTTTTTACTACGAAAATTAAAGTGTAAATCAGTAAATCACAAATATTCGTTAAAAGCTGACAAAATGGTCAGTTCCTTTGAGTATAGAATAACAGGATGGAGCATTTAAGGTGCTTGCATATGGCCGACCCCTGTTTCCGTATTATAATATAATATTATAAATATATTGATTATTGAGCATGTAAAACACTTACCTGTGAAATTTTCTACCAACATCCGTTTGATTTTGTGTTTAGTAAGGCCACAAGATGAACAACTAACCATTTTGAAGTATTATTTGTTTACAACTATGAAAGCAATGAAATGAAATGTCTTCAGAGAACATAGGTCTCATATCAAATTGATGAAAACACCAAAATATTGTTCGAATGGTGAAGAACTGTGGATCAAATAATAAAATGGATTTTCCGAGATTAAGTTTTTCACTCAACTAGGGAAATGGAAGCGTAGGTAAGTATTGAAACTGGTAACATGTGAATCGGTATTTCATTGATTCTAATTTTAGGTGCTCTAAAGTGGATAAAATTCTCAGGGCGTTAAGACAATGACTTCAGCAAACCCTACTGAGTACACCATGTGCAGTGAACATATTACTGCAGGTCAATAGAGAACTGTTCATTCACGTAAATTGTTGTATGCACTGTATGCAGAAAGCATTCCTTGCATGAACGGCCTATTAAGGGGAAATTATGACCTTTATAGGTCCATTCAATGATTCTCAATTGCTAATCTTTTAATATATTTAGAAATTCAGATGTTTTATCGATTTACATTAGGGAACCGAATGACTTATTGTTTGGAAACTCAAAGTTTTATGAAACCTGCTGTGAGTGTTTTGTTCATTCATTAATTATTTTGTAAACTGCATTCACATTTATTTTAGCAGTCGGTTGGCCATAAAATAATTTTCTCATGTTTTTGTAACTATAGAACTATAGAACTTATATCAATCAATATTACGAAAATGCCGAAAGTGATTGAAAAAAGAGTCAGGGTTTCAGAAAATGCTATTTAGAATTCAGGTCCGCTCATTCAAATAGTTATACCCATAGAGAAAAGGGTTATACCCTGATATTCTAAAATCCACAATACGTCAGACGGTAGTGAACAAATTCAATGTAAGAGAATAGAGAATTTATATAATGTTTCATCTGAATCCGAGTCTGAATTTAAACGACTTATATTTCAACTGAATATTTCCACAATCAGAAAGATTGTGAATGAAGAGGATGACAAAAAATTTCCTTCTATTGGGAGACCCAAAAAAGTGGTGGCATTTGAGAATTTTATGTTTGAGTGAAATAATGCGAAAAGTTTACTACAGTATTTTCGATGAATGTCATCGTAGAATAAGTTCCCGAAAATTCATTTTTCATTTGACTTGTCCTATACATTGTAAATGTCTTAAGGTACCAATAAATAACTAATTATTATTATTATTATATCAATGCATTAAGTGTTTATTCACGTGAAATTTTTGTTCAAAGGTGAAGTTCATCTTGATTGAAACTTCCTTTAATTCCTTTCACTTATATTGATGCAAGATGATTTTTGTTGAAGAATTCAACATTCTTGTAATTATCTGTTAATTCCTTCGGGAGATACCCATTCCCAACCACTTCAACATATGCATTTTATCTTCGGGTTAATATTTTTGAAATATACAACTGATGCAACCGTATTCAAACTTTAGCCAAAGAAGATAACGAACATTGACTCTCCTCAAGCTAGGGCATATTATTATATTATACTGATCTCTTGTATTTTCCATGCAAACAACTGGATTTGGTATGCGTTCAATGAGTTTGTATAAACTTCAATTATGTTCGTCACATCTTTTCCGAAGATTGTGATAAAATACGTAATAACAGAAACTTTCACGTAGAACGGGCAAACCCAAAAATGTTTTGACAAGCGTCATAACCCCACATTTTCGTACTATACAGAGTGAAATGTGTCAAATTTCTATTTCCATGACCAACCGACTGCTAAAATAAATGTGAATGGAGTATAGACATCTAAACCATGTCATAAGGAAATCATAAAAAAGCACCAAGAAACTATTCTGACATACAGGTCTGCTATATCTGTGTAAGGTTTTTTTTAAGTGTGGTTCTGAATATTCTATAAATAATACCTATATGTAAGTAACTGGAATGTGTATGCTATGATGGTATCTTGAATATTGGTTTATATTAATTTCTGATATATGTATATTTCATAAATTTAACTAAGTTTATTAATTCAAAACAACCTATTGCACAGAAATAATACCTTCGACGTATATATAGCAGATCACCATATACTTTTGTGCCCTAGTCAAAGGTTCATTTATTGGCCATAATTTCAATTTTTGTAGATTTTTTATGAATTGCAAATAAAAATATAGCACATACAACAGCGTTTTCCATTGATATCAATTGATTCCAAACAATGTTTAGATGAAAACTAACATCCTGATCACAAAACAAAACCATACGTTTGTTTTGTCGCTCAGGATGTTTGCTTTCTGATCGAAACAAAGTCGATATTGAAATTTAATACAAGGAATAGAATTCGAATTTCAAGCCCACCAATTTAAAAAGGAAAAACTGTTATTAAAAAGTTTTTCTCTATCGACAGTGCGTTTTGAGCATCATCTCATTGTCATCGTGTTTTGAAGTCGGTTTTTAGTACTAGAGAAATGAAGGCTTTTCTTATCTTTCAACTCTATAATCTTTGATTGCACTCGAAAATTGACGAGTGCGTACACCATGTTTTTGGACATCTCAGGCCAGTTTTATACAAGCATTATCGGAAAACAAGGCAAGTGCTCCTGATATGGGACTGTTTCGAAGCACAAATCGCGTATCTACTCGCCTAAAATAGTACCCGTCACGCTTTTGGTCTTCATACACTGAAAGGGAGTATCAAGTCAATCGAACCACAGATTGCCCTGCTTCTGGTCAAAATAATATTTGTGTCCCTTTATAGGTAAAGATAAACCTTCTCTACTTCCTGAGTGTTTTCTTGAATCATATATCTATTATACCAATATTGATAACACGCGTTCTAGACTACGACAAAAAATGACGCCAAATCGTTGGGAGGAATCCACTTGTACGCATGCGCGAATTAGAAGTTCGAAAATGACAATCAAAATATTGGTTAGGTTGTTTTCATATTTGACGTTGAATGATTGAATGAATTCGAATGATGATTTATTTCAAATTGTTGTACAAATTTTGAGAAGAATTTTATGTGAGGCGAAAGTTAATGAATATTAAATTCATCGAGTATGTATCCGTTTTTTTCAACTTTCAGATGAATCAACGAAAAGAGATCAAACCAAATAAGTGCATAAAAACTATTCAACCAATATTATTATGATTGAAATAATAATTAAGTGCCGAAAAGGAATAATATTGTCCATACTCAGTAAACAAGTGCGTTTTATATTACTGTTTCATACCAGTATCAATTATTACGTGTACGTGTAAACATCATACTTATCTCACCTCCTGAATTTCCCCTCTTGTAAATCTACTCAATACTCAATAAAAAATATTTTCGGGTCAACATTTAATGTAATATGTAGTTATATTATATATAAAAGTACATAGTGCTCATTTAAAGAGCCATGCTCCAATAGAATCCATACAATAATCAATTTGGCAATAAGAATATTTAGAAGATGAGAAACTGGTAGATATTAGTAACTACAGTTGAGCTTTAGAGATATAGATGTCGATTTAGATGTTTCACTATTTCAGTGCCGAAAAAAACAATCATAAATTGAACTAGAATTATTACATCAACTCCCAACTGAATTTCAAGACAATAACCGACTTATCTAGATACAATGCAGATAATATACAACAGTGAACAACCTAGAAAAATGTATTCACATTCCTACAATTTTGTTGAACATAATTTTTGTTAACCTCGGCACTCCGCATTTCTGTGGAAAACACATAATATTTCACTATTGTTATGAATCCGAGCGTCTAGTGCTGCAAAATGATGAAGTTTCATGAATTTTGACTTCTAATTATTAGAAATCAACGATGAAATACAAATTACTACGTAATGCAAACCTGAGTTTGAACCTAATTCAATCCATTATCAATATATTGTAAGGTTAAGGTCGAAAATATTCGAATGGTTGTGAAGTAAAATCATTTCATTCCTGTCAGTTCATAAATCGATGTATCAGAAAGAGACAGAGCTAATCAGGTATTTTTATTCTTAATATTTCTGCACATGCGCAGAAGTCGATTCCGGCCACGGGCTGGCTTCAATTTTCGATGTCCCATTATCGATATAGAATATAATAGATATATGTCTTGAATGAGAGCACAAGGGCGTAGACAGTTTTCTCGAATCTTGGATTTTTTTCCAAAACTATATCCTGTTACCCAATGTACGATGAACTTCACAGATAATGCTACCTTAAAAGTAACTTAATAATTGAGCTCTGAGAAACAATCTTATATTTCCTGAGAAATGTGTTCGGTATATCGAAGTAAACAGCCATGCTCGCCCACATCCTGGGTCTGTAATGGGTTTGATGAATGGCAAAAAGATCAAAAATACTGGGAAAACAAAACTTCTGCGTTTCAAATTATTACATTACTCCTCATGCTACATCTTCGATGCGCTCCTTCTTGAATAATAATTGATATTACTTCTTCCTGAAGTGGTTTCAGTGCGGAGGAAAGTGATATTGTTCCAGTTGCTTCTGAATTGAAGATTTCTTTTTCATATCTGACTTCTGCGAATTCTTCATTACTTGTTTTCGCAAGACATTTCACAGAACGGAAATGCTCATTGAGAGCGAGTCATAACAATTTTAGAATTCCCTCATGTTGCGATAAGACCTAAATAAGCAAATAGTAAGCAGTCAAATTCACATATGTGCTATCCGTCAAATGAGAATTATGTTACCCATAGAAAAAAAATTCCATACTCAAAGATGCTACCTATCAAAGATTATAGAGTACTCTTTAGTATTATTATAACGCACGTTATAATACGCGCGTTATAATACGTAGCCAAAGATTATATTAATCTTTGGCTACGTATTATAACGTGCGTTCAACAAAATTCGTCGTCAAGTAGGCTATGGAATTTTGAACGTGTCTAAACGTAATTCTTAGCTTGTGCTAATATATTTCCGTTGAACGGTCAATTTAGCATTTTGGATTGTTGTTGAATTGAAATTATCAGCAAATTATAAAGATGATTTTTACGGACATAGGTATAAAAAGCTTGTACTGCTGAATCCTACATCAAAATTGGGGAGAAAATAGTAGGAGAATGGAAATATTTTGTTCGGCGACTTCATAGAAGTATCTCAATATTGCTGTAGATTATTATCAATTTTCCATAGTACTGTTTTGCGATATGTTGACGGAACAGGTATTATGTTCAAACAAAAAAGAAAGTGATCAACCAAAGGAGAAAACTCCAGAGTCAAGCAATAATGAAAATATGATGACAGAAGCTCCACAAACCTCTGTTCGGGTTTTATCTCAAGTGGCTGGAGTATATCTGTTGGAATATGCCACACGATTTTGAAAAAAAGACATCCATTTGTTTCCATAAAGATTGAGACATGTTATCAGAAAATGGAAAAGGTTGTGATTACCTACCCTTGTAGCATCCAAAAAAAATTGAAGTTCGGTATGCATCAGTCAAAGGCAAAATGTGGGACCTACTTTCTTTTATGGAACTTAACCCTCCAATACCCAACTCCGCCTTGAGACTGGTTGCATATAAGTGGATACAAAATTATTCCCTTTGAGCAGTTTAGTTCAACTGCCCATGTCCGCCTTCAGTATAGGTTCATTTTGTGAGAACAGGTGTTAATGTAAATCAGTTAACTATTTGCGAAAGAAAGATGTAGATTATACATAAGCTAACTTGAAACTATAGGGAAATAATTTTAAAAAGGAAAAAAACTTGGGCATTGAGGGTTAAACAGCAGTTATGACGGAGAAAGCCTCACGCTTTTTTATAGCTGAATTGAATTTTGATAAATTGTACAATAGCCATTTTCATGTGATTCAGTTCTCTAGTTTAGTCATGGATTCATGAATTCAATATTTATAGAGAATTAATAAACAAATTGAGATTCTTACTGTGATTTATTCATATGACTGAAGTAGCTAGAACCTTTTTACAAAAAAAAACCTAATACCACTATCAATTCATGTCTCTTACATATGAAAATAGTGGACGGTTAAAATTTTACAGAGAATTTTTTTTACCGCCTCAGATTGCTTGGATTCTTGTCATATTACTCGATGAAAGAAATGCTTTTTCCAAGTTGGGAGAAATTCACAAGAAACCTTTTCTAAAAAGTGCCTTTCCAATTTCGGTACAAAATTACAATATATAGGTTAATGTCATCATTGTTTAGATTTTGGGAAGATGAAGTAATTCAATGAAAGACATACGTTTAGCCACCGAACATCAGCCTTCAAAATTTCATAGCCTACTTTACGACGAATTTTTTTATAACGCACGTTATAAGGGTACTCTAACGATTTGTCAAAATCAGCTGACCGTTCGTTGCCCTAGGGCACACAAGCTTTCCTCTCCATTGATATTCATGCTGTTTCGAGTTTGAGTGGCGTTTTATTGTGTTTTGTGCATTATGTTCCTGACGTTAGATTTCCTAATCACGGACAACGGACAGTTTGTTTGATAGAGTTTTTTTACTTGAAATTCCGAATAACGGGTATTCTGAAAAACTTTAAATCGTCCCTTTCACCCCTTCTTCTACATTGGACTGCACAACAAAAAACAGGCATTTTCTCATTATCTGCGAAAGTATAAAAATCAAAAACTTCAACACACATCAATAAAGTGCTTTGTGTGCCCCACGGCAACGAACGGTCGGGTGATTTTAACAAATCGTACCCTATTTTCTTCAATTAAGATTTCTTCAATGTCAAATACATTACATTACAGTATTATAGAGTAGAAAGATAGGAAAAGAAGCGACGAAAGTGATGGGAGCGCCATCTGTGTTTCAAAAGTGTTTTTGAAGCCCTACGAATGGTTAAAATGTTAATTCGATGGACATTTTCAGAAACATATGAAATTTTGTGAGATGTCAGATGGCCATTTTGATCAAAGAGGTTTTGAATGTTTTGAATATCGTACCGCCTTTTCTTAATCAAGCTCGTTCATGTTCAAGTTCTAGTTGCTGATTATTGAAATTTTTGTCTAATTTCTTGGTGAAAACCTCGAAATATCGTTCGAAAATTATTGTATGGTGAAGAACTGTGGATCAAATGAAAAGAAAAATGGGAATGTAAGTATTAAAACTGGTAACATGTGATTCGGTCATTCATTGATTTTTATTTTCAGTGCTACGAAGTGGATACAATTTTCAGAGCATAAAGGCCTTCAAACACTACTGACTACATTATGTGCAGAGTCGCAAAGAATATTTTACTGCAAGTCGATTCAGAACTGTTCATCCACATAAATTGTTGTATGCAGGAAGCATCCCTTGTATGAATGTCCTATTTAGGGAAAATTATGACTTTTATACGCACATTCAAAGATTCTCAATTGCTACTTCTTGAATTCAGTAATGCAAAGGTTTTATTGATTTCGTTTTGGGCATTGAGTGACTGTCAAATTGTTGTTTGGAAAGTCAAAGTTTTATGAAACCTGCTTTGAGTGTTTTGTTTATTCATTAATCAATTTGTATATTGTGTCATAAAAAGACCATATCATAAAGAAATTATAAAGAAACTGAAATGTGTATGCTATGATGGTATGTTGAATTTTGGTTCATATTGATTTCTGATATGAATTGTACAAATTCCACTATGTTTGTAATATGAAAAAATCGTATTGCGCAGAAATAACACCTTTGACGTATAGCAGATCACAAGAGTTGTCCTAGTCAAAGCTTTATTTGTTGTCCATAATCGCAAATTTTTGTAAATGTTTATAAATTGCAAATAAAAATATAGCACATCCAATACAGTATTTCAGAGATATCAATTTATTCCACACAATGTTCAGATGAAAACTAACATCCTAGTCACAAAACAAAACCATCCTTTTGTTTTGTAGCTTAGGATGTTTGTTTTCTGGTCTCAACAAAGTCTATATTGAAATCAAATACAAGGAATAGAATTCGACTTTCGCGCCCGTCAATTATAAAATAGAAAACTGTTATTAAACAGTTTTTCTGTATTGACAATACGTTTTCCGCGCCATCTCATTGTCAAATGTGTTTTCACTTGCCAAAATGTAGTCAGTTTTTAGTACTAGTGATATGAGGGATAGATCTTTCTACTCTATAATCTTTGTTCAATGGAACTTTGCATCTATGTATTTTCTATTCACAGATTCTGTACTTTATACAGGTTGATTCAATACGAAAGGGAAATCCAGAAACTGGATAAACCTATACGCATTAATAACATGAGGATAGACTACCGAGGGTTTTTGCAAGTAAGAAATCGGAAATCGTTACTCATCTCATGAACGAATAAATAAATAAATCTTATCGTAGACTTCAGTAAAATATGTCGTATGATGAATATTTTTGAATACATATTTCAACGTAACACTTTTTTCTAAATACGTGTCTGCACAAATATCTGTGCATCTTTATAAAATAATTTTTCTTTCTCTTCAAAATTTAAATTGAATATATAAAATCTTTCAGTATATAAAAGAACGTATTTTTGTAATGAAAAAGTATCAAAATTTCAATTACATTAAACAATAATATTCGATATAATGTGAGCATTGCAAACAATATGATAGGATAGTTCGATTGCTGAAATAAACCATATATTTATAAGAATTTTCAAGCATGTTGCCGCCACTCTTTTAGGATCATTAACCATATGAGTTTTGTCTGTTGCGTAAAACAAAAACCGTTTCAATAATATGTGCAAAAAACCCTCTTCCCAATTCAACGAAGTGTAATGATGTAATGATGAAAGTTTTTATTTTGAAATATGAACGCCTCGATAAGAGAATTGCCCATCTGAGCTATTAGCGAGTTTTCGAAATTATAATTTATCATATCCATTTCCATCCTTTTTGAATTGACTGTATCACTACCCTGAAACTTCAGTTTCAGTGGGAAACTCATGTTTGGGATGATTTTTTTGCTCGTAAAACTGTTATAACTTTGTATTGATGAATGCGAAAATATAAATATATTGTCTAACGGGGATCGTGAGTTTATTTGATAAAAATTGTCAACCATTAATGATAACCTTCACGAGGATTATATTGAAAAATTCTTAGCCTACTATAGAACCAAACAAAAGTTCAAGGTCAAAATATTTTATTACTCAACATATTCTCCTCTTAATTGGAATACATTTATTGAAGCAAACCTGCAACGTCTCTAGACATTTAAAAAAAATTTTTCTTCTTGCTCTACAAACCAGACCTCCACAGCTCTTATAACCTCCTCGTTGGAAGAAAATTTACGACCTTTTAAATTTTTTTTCAGCTGAGGAAAGAGATGATAGTCGGATGGAGCAAAATCTGGTGAATAAGGGTGTGTTCTAGTAATTCAAATCCTAAATCACAAATTTTTTGAAAGACAACTTGAAATTTGTGTGCAGGGTCGTAGTCCTGCAAAAATAAAACATCTTTGGATAGCTTTCCGCGTCTTTTCTCTTTAATTTTTTCCCGTAGAGTGGTCAGTAATGTCGAATAGTAATCTCCGGTTATTGTTCTACCCTTATTCAAAAAATCAATCATGATTACTCCATGGCAATCCCCAAAACACTGAAGCAAGAACTTTTCCAGCAGATTTTTGGACACGAAAGTTCTTAGGTCTTGAAGAACCAGAGGGTTGCCATTCCATCGATTGTTGCTTTGTTTCTGGATCATAGAAATGTGCACAAGTCTCATCCACAGTAACAATTCGGTTTAAGAAGTCTACATCGTTTTCAAATCGAGCACAGATCGAACGCCTTGCTCACTTTAGTTCAACATTCAAACATTTGGGGATTCATTTTGCAGCAATTTTTCTTATGTCTGAATTGACGTGAACTATATGATGAACGCGTTCTTATGAAATATTCAGTGCTTGAGATATCCGTTTTAGCCCAATTCGACGGTCTGATAAAATCATGTCATGAAGTGCATCGATATTTTGGGAGACTGACACAGAAACTGGCCTTCCCGATCGGTCTTCATCTTCAATGGAAAATTTACCTTTTTTGAAGCTTGCAGTCCAATTTTTCACGGTCGCATAGGAAGGACATTGATCAACAAGGGGATTAAGCATAACTTCGTAAATCTGCTTACCTCTTAACCCTTTTAAATACAGGTACTTGATAATGGCTCGATACTCCAATTTTTCGATTTCCACAATTTCGGTGGACATATTTTCTTTTAATTTATTGCGTTCCTCTGGTTTACTTTTTTGACCTCAAACTTCACACTGACACTTCTAATAAGCTATTGTTCGTTGCTATGGTAACGCAATATTTTTTTATGCATGGAACTGGTCTAGGCTAACTAGATATCAATACATCCTCGTATATCTTTTCAATACATAGTTGCCGTATGAACTCAAATTTGCCTCTCATTATATTATAATGCTTGGACTACAAGACATCAACTATTTGCATATTGTAGAAGCCTTCACAATGACTATTTCACTCATTCTATTTTTAGTGAGAAAGATTCCATAAGGGCGCTCGCTTCACGGCGATAAAACAATGTGGCAAAACTTAGTTACGGCCGGTTTCACAAAGCTTGATCAAGGTATCAGCGCACGAAAAAACGTTTCAGGGATTTCGTTTTGGAAATCGAGACTATCGAGAGACTGTTAAATCGTTGATCAGGCAAAAAAAAATTTGTAAAACCCGCGGTTAGTTCTTCACTGATAAAATTCTGACATTTCTCAAATTCAAGACAACTTTGGAAGCGGATAATTGTCAAATATTATTTCGACTTATTTTCTCGTGAATAAGATTCCTGATTTCAATCGAATGTGATCACATTCAAAAATTGACGAGTGCGTACGCCGTTTCTCAATGGGGAGTAAACTAAAAACATATTCCAATGGAAACTGTTCGTGAAGTTATGAAGCAATCAATGAAATTTATTATGTCATAAAAGATTGTGTTATATCTGAGTACCTTGTTCTCCAGGCGTTGATAAGAATATACGTTCAATATTTTCATTGGCCGATTCTCTTCTTACAACCATCGTTGTCTATTCAGCGCACGAAAGAGAATGTGGAGAAATATCCTTAATAATCCCATAAAATTCCAACTTTCTGCCCATTTTCAAGAGAAATTATTGCCTCTCAGTTGTTATTCACAGAAGGAAGCCCTTCATGCCTCCTAATATTTGATGAGGAGGATATTCGTACTCTACATAATATTCAGTATTTGTCAAGGATTCATGAATTTGGGTTATGTTTACGAATGTATTTTGTTCACGGGCATATTCAAACGGTCGTTGCAATCAAGTCTGTCATTGTCCCACTACTGCTTCATTGTGACTTCAGCTCTGTTTGCATCAGGATTGTGTTCGACTTCTAGTAGATGGATTTAATATTTTTAGAAAAAGCTTTCACTGAATGAAGGGACTCGCCTGAGTGATATAATAGCAGATACTTTGTCCAGGAAAAGTTCCCATTATTGACAGCTCACATCCTTGAGAAGCTGTTGAGTTCAGTAATAGAAATATCTACGGGTATCGAGTGAATACTTGGATATAAGATTCGAGGACCTGGGTTAATACTCTGTCTGTTATTAGTTATTGGAAAATGAAGTCAAAGAAGGCTGCTCGTGAGATGGGTGCCAATCAAAGGTTGAACTGTGTAGATAATTTGTAGATCGAAGAATGATGAAGTATCGAAAGTTCTTATCCAAAATATTGAGTGGGTGTATTTTTCATCCTGTCGACATAGCATTTCGGGAATACAAAATATGATATTCAATGCCAAATTCCATTTTGCTGAATTATTCCATAGTTTTTTTGTCTTTTTGTAGATTCATTCCCGGCAACGGGATGCAGCAATGATGATGATGATGATGATGATGATGATGATGATTCAAGGAGAACAATATTTCCTCTTACTCAAAAAGGAAGAGACTATAACTAGAAGATGAGGCTTAGGGGAACTCCCCTTAGATTCCGATCTGGATCGCGCCTTGGATGTTACAGATTCGTTCTCCAGCCATGAACATTCACTTAGCGGACAATTTGAGCGTCAAATGTTACGGGTTTGCAGGTGGGGGAACAAGATACGGCGGTGGGAACAGTTCTCCACTCTTTTTTTTGCTCCTAACGGGCACCCACCAAGTATCTTACTTCCAACAGGGGAGAACACGTACAGGGCAGAGGAAAAGGCACAGAGGTTCATTTACCACTCTTTTTTCTGCTCCAACGAGCTTGCGCACCAGCCAAGTATCCTATTTCCAGCAGGGGTAGAACCCGGTCAGAACTGGATGTCCCTCCTTTCCTGCTCTCAGTGAGTCACGGGTCTACGACCAGCAAGCCAGGAAGCCAGGTCGGAATGACTGAGGTTTCAAGTTAACAATGAGTGTTGTCTTATCGCTACACGGCCTCTCGTTGACGTCGGTCTCAACGGTTGCTCTGGCGTGCACGTTGTTACCCCTCGAGTAAGCGACAAGTTGAATAATCTTGGAGCTACACCTTGCGCAGAACGAATACGCCTCGAGAAAACAGTAGAAATAGCAGTTCTATGGAAGTTGAGCAAAAATACCGACTAAAAGACTACCTTTAAGCCCACTTTTATTGAATGCAAAGCAAGAAATAAAACTGAATGAGCCCTTGAACACCAAACAGCGTGAAAACCAAATAGTGAATGATTACTCAATACCGAATGAGAGACCGGCGGGTAACATCTTTTTTTATGCCCACCTGCGGTGCGCGGAAACGGTATGTCGCTTATGTGCAAAAAATAGGAAAATCGCGTCGATAAAATGTCTTTTCTGTGCCTTATGTATGGGTACGGAGGAAAAAAAACTAGGTCATACCCAAATCCAGGATGTTTTTCACAGTGCTACATCGTTTTTGAGAAGTAAAAAAGAGACAAAAACGGTCCGGAATATTAACGGTTTCCAGAGATGTCTGAATCCTGAATTGGAATTGAAATATGTTGATTAGAACCGATAACGGAAGAAAATACACTGAATTACCTCAAAATAAGGGTGGATTTTTGCTAAAAATCTTCACTACAAACCACATCCTCAAATATTTTTCATTAATTACTCATATGTGTATCATTTCCATCATTGGAATTGAAAATTGGCGCTAGATGACCTCATCTTTAAGCCACACTCAAAAAAGTACCAAAGTTCATATTTTCCGATTCGACCCTGATGAAAAGATCCTTTAGATAGAGTTGCATTTAGCCAAAGTAGGTACCCAATTTTCCGAATATCACAGATACTTTAATTTTGAACATCAAATTACTCGAAAATGGCGTATTATACGAGAAAATATGAACTTTTATTTTACAAAACGTTCGAATATTCATTAGATAGCGTCAAATTTAGTTCCAAGAGTTGGGTTCTTGAATTTTTGTTGTTTTTATGGTACGTAATGGTCATGATGAGAAAAGACCTAGGTGATTTCACTGATATCTTGTATTCGAAAAAGATTAATCAGATAAATGAAAAACTATATTCCGAAATTCATTTCATTCGATGAAACTTTTTTCATGGTTTTTCAACAGTCTGTATATTTTAAACCGAGCCGATTCGTAAAAAAAAGTATAAAAAAAGTGTTTCTTTCTACCTCAAGGATTTACTCTTAAAACATTTGTACGAGTGAAAGACTCGTCCTGTATATAAAGGGTGATTCATAACTATTGGGACATAGGCTAAGGGCAGATTGTTTGGACCAAAATATGGCGATAGGACCATATATACCTCAATAAAATATTGCTGTGGAAAAAGATAGAGGACGTTAAAGTGGAATTTTTTATAAGGGGACAGAATAATTTTTTCTTCGAAGTTCGAAAGTCCTTTATTAAAAGAATTAGAAAAGGCATAGAAGTCGCAGGAGGCCACGTAGAACATTTGATTTAAGTTTATTCTTTTTATGTTACATTGTTTTTAATTATGCTTTATCGTCGAAATAAATAAATGAAATAACTAAATCGTTACTTCAAATCCCCTTCTGATGCTCTGAACTGTTCAATTATGTTTTTCTTGAAAACGGATGAAAAAATATACAGTGAAATTATTAGCAAAAAACGAAAAAAAAATTCAACTTTAACGCCCTCTATCTTTTTCCACAGCAATATTTTACTGAGGTATATTTGGTCCTATCGCCATATTTTGGTCCAAACAATCTGCCCTTAGCCTATGTCCCAATAGTTATGAATCACCCTGTATAATAGTAGCGAAAAATTTAAAAATTGTTTGGGGCTTTCATACAATCCACTTTTTTCGAGCAACCAATGCTTAAATACTACCCTCTATCAATGATGAAACCTGAAAAGCATTTTTTTTTTCAGAAGATAGAAAACCGACACAAATGCGAGCACAAATGGGTTTCAGTAGACATTCTATTATATGGGACATTACCGTCAGTTCATTGGTTTCTGAAACACTTGAAAATTGTGATTTAGATGCCATCTGAGCAGGACAAGGAATCACTCCTTAAATTAACTATTCATTCACACCCACTATAATACAGGTATCCATTTCAATATGTATGTATGATGCGTCCATATTCATATTATCATTGATTCATTTAAGTAAAAAAAACATTATTTCAAGAGTTCAAATAGAGCTCAAAACGCTTCAAAATCACTAACAAAATAAAAGTACTCAAAAATTCTGATGAATTTCGAATAAGAAACTCTTCTTCTTGACTCATGTATCGTGGCCTAAATTTATTCGAAATTATTTATTAATACAATATATACATCATGTAAAGTTCTGTTCTCATAACAGTAACGCCTGTTAATGGAGGTAAGTAATAAGATTTTCTAGGTAGAGAATCACGTTGCTCTTCATGTAACTTATAATTATACAAAATGAAAATCGATAGTTATAATCAACTCAATATGACGAACATAAAGCGACACGAAGGAATATAGCTCCCAATGATAGGTTCATTAGGGCGAGTAATGAATATATACACGGTGTAGGTATGTGAAGAGTATCAGGATTCATGCATCAACCAGATTGAATTCAAATGAATTCATGTTTTATTAATAACACCCTCTCGAACTTATACAACCTCTGCTGCGAGAGATCTCAGGTGTAACTTGTGAAATCTCGGGACTGACGAATAGTTTACAAGTTCAGCTTTCCAGACCTCGTGCAAGTGTTGGAGAATGCACCATCAAACGATCATTTTACAACAAGATGGCGCACCACCTTTCGTTCAATCGGTGCGTCAGTTCTTAAATGAAAATTTTCCTCACGCCTGGATTGCAAGAAGGGGACAAAATGAGTGGTCACCCAGATCACCTGATCTGGCTCCACTAGTTTTTTTTTCTATGAGGTCACCTGAAATCTAAGATTTTCGCTACCCAGCTAGAGTCACTGGATGATTTGCGAACTCGTATCAAATGCATGCCGTCAAATTACACCAGAAATCTTGAGCAAACTACCTGCATTACTGCATGGACGTGAATGGTCACCATTTCCAGCATTTACTGAACTAATCATAAAAGTAACTACCTACCCTTCCACTATGTTACCTGTCATTTCGTTATCGATGGAAATTTTGAAGCGAAATTTCAGGATCTGACAGTACTCGATAAGATCTTCAACATGAGGTATCGCAACACCTCACACCCCTATTCAAAATCAAGATGTTGTGCTCACCCCCATTAGGGGGTTGCAGTTACGGGGATGCAAAGAGCGAAAAAGTTGTTTCCCCTCGAATCAGATATTGACGGGTCCGAGCAAATTTCCACATTTTCATTTTAAAGCCAGAAAATCGAGGTGTTAAGTTTTCGTTGGGCCACGCTGTATGACTCATATCCTCCTGTCATATTTTCATGAAATAGTTAATAAGTTAATATTTTGACAGATATTTCCATTTTATTAGGCGTGATAATGAAAATAATGACTCAACAATAAAAGAACTAAATTAACTTAAAACAGATTACCGATTTTTATGAAATGAGTTTTCAAACCACGGTAAATGTTACATACAATAGCATCTTCAGGTTTGAGTTGATGTGTAGAAAATCTGAATAATTGAAGGATGACTCGAGTATTATTCTCACTAAGACATAATGGTCTAATTCGGATATACTCGTAATTGGTGTTCAAGAGATTAGTGGAGTAGTGCATAAATTGGATCCAAACTTAACAGACATATCTCCTTTTATCGGAGTTGCTACCCTATTAATGGTTAGCGTTGACCCGTACTACATTATCCTGTTTTACATAAATTTCACAGATACATGATTTCGATGGAAATTCGAGATAAATGAGGCATGTATTCAATTTGAGATATCCGGAATCGATGTTCTTCTTGCAATCAATTATATTTTGGATAATAAGCATAGTTCAGTCAACAGACCGGATTATTTTCCAGTATAAGAATGAAGAGTTAACAAAACAACCGAGATGGAAACCAAAATTATTTTGTTAATCATGCAAAACGTTAATATGTATCTGCATTGAGTGCAGAAGTTATAGTATGGACAACGACCTTTTGAGCTCAACTTATGAGCTGGAAAGTAGACCTGTATATCCAACAACAATACTTCAATAAATATGTTTTCATATTTCACTACTCCCTCTCCAACCTCTAGAATAGTTGGTCAGATGTTCTTGCAAATGGACGTGTTAGTGCTACTCCTGACTCCTGCGCACAAGTGAAGTTGACGGCATACTGATTCTGGTAGTTAGTTCACAAAGTTGGAGTCGTTTTGTGTGGAGTCCAGGTCCCTAAGATCGTTGTTTCTACAAAAGACATCAGGTTGACTTTTTTGTCCCCTTTTTCTTGAATTGTTTCACATCGTCTTTGTCATCGTCAAAAAGGAAATAAGGATTATAGCTCCATCCGTAGATTACTATAGAAATACCTTTGAACAAATTCTCCGACATGGCGAAGAATATTTCACTCATCAGATTGAAAAAAGAAAGAATATTTACGGCGTCATAAGACATCTACCAATAGACGTTGATCTTCAATGATCAAGTACCAGCTGTATTTCCAAGGAATTTCAGCTGCTGAAGTGTCAAGAACGGCGGCAAACAAAACGAGGAAGCAGATACCATTATATCTGGTAAAACTTAAAAGAACGAAATATCCGACATCAAACGATTCCACAATCTCTGTATTGTAATCGAACCCAAAAAGAAGGTTTCACAAGCGAATGATACGGATACGTAAAAAAAAAGCTTCTTCCCGTACAAATGTGTGAAATATTTAGGAAGCCATAACTCCGAAGAATGTAAAGTCACCAGAAAAGATGAAAAGATTTGCCACAGAAAGAAAGATACAACATAACTGAAAAAAACAAACCCGAAAATCTGTATCGGAGACTTGAACTGTAAATTTCCAGAATGAAACAGCTAATTTACTTTGTGTACTGGCATGTCAGAATAGCTATCTTATTACTTCATTTTAATTGATGTTCCTTATGATAACACTTACATTCATAACATTATAAAAAGGTTCACTACCATAATGAAATTAGCAGGATACTATTTGTACATTCTTCTCGCAGGTGGGGAATATGTTTGGGAATAATAAAATTATCAAAAAATATTCATTAAATCATCGTTAACGTTTCGAACTTCATAGTTACAGAGATGGAACTCTGAGAACGAGAATTCTAAATAAAATTTCATTTCAATACAGACATTTATTTGAATTTTTCCATTTGATATATGTATATACTTATATACATATTGTCCCCGAAACCTGGACGAAGCTTCAAAAGACTTTCAGTAATCTCATTTTTCCGAGCGGAAGTAGTTGACAATAAAAAAGACGTGGATAGAGTTGTTCTTTATCAGTTATTCACTGTTCCCTACGCACCCTCTGAAACTTTTCGAAGAGTTCTTTAGCAATCCCAGCTGATATATACTTTATGAAGTAAACAACGAAGGCTGAAAGATGAATATTGCATTGAAAAAAATTTGTTCAATGCTCTATATAGGAAATCGAAGCATTACTCATATCCAGATGAAATGTTTTCATCTCGGAGATGATTTGCCGGAAAGGATCATTAATTAATATTGTGATCGAAAATACAAACTTGACCCATAAATAAACAATCAGAATCGAACTACTATTTTCTTCTGAAATCAATTGTGTATGTGTATGATATACTGAATATTAAATATACAGTAAGTTTATCTGAAACGCCAAAAGAGACTTTTTAAGTCGGATTTGTCATTTTATTGACGATTAAAATTTTTTTTCCGCCGACCTCTTAATAATAGCACTGTTTAACGTATACGAAATTAGCTGTTAATGAACCATTTTATTGGTTAATTTCCTATTAATGCATTATTGTCATGGGTAATCGAACATCGAGTATTCAGCAGCTTTCCAAATAATTATCTCATTTGTATGTCGTATTGATTTCCGTAGTACCTAGAGGGTGAATTGAGAAGAGATGAATTGTGGAGGAAAAATTATGATGGTTAAAGAGTAATCAATTAATCTATGTACTACAACTCCAGCTTCCACCAGCTCCACACATTCTTCAACAGATATAATAGGGAATGATATCAATGTGATTTACTCAAAATGTCACAACTCGAATATGCCCTCTATGAACTTCTCGAAATGTTCGATCAGCCGCATAAATATCAACATTCCGATATGAAAATTTTAAGGTGTCAAATTTGACTAGATATCGAGAGAAAATTTTTGCAAACAAGAATTCACATTCAATTCGAAATGTGGTCGGAAAAATCTTATAATCAACTCGTTTATTAATTGAGCGATTAATGATCTCGAACATTAACGTAATATCTCAATAATTAATCGCTTTCATAAATAACCTAGTTGATTGAATAACTAATTCAATGCAATAGCCTAAGAAATTTTATAAGCCTGTTAATTCATTCTTGAACTTTGAAAAATTCAAAAAACAGTAGATTGGTTATTCAGAATGTTATCCAACTTCCATCCTCTGGTATTCATGTTGAGCTATTCGAAAATCAGAATCAATGGAAATAAAAACTTCTGTAATATTAATATCACCAAATTACCAATATTACATTTTCGATTTTATTCGAAACTGCAGCAGAAAATCTGTATTTTCAATTTGTTCATAGAACAGGTTCTCAGTCATAAGAAGCTATATTTGTATCAAAGATGCTATACTAATTTGGACAAATATTTATCGAATTCTTGTCATTACACTTTATCGAAACTCAAATTTCTATTAATGCATACTCAGTGAATGGATTTGAAGAATGTACGTAACAATATTATACACAGTCAGAAAATTGGACGCTCATTTTATTTCGATCGCATCTATAGGTATAATTATTGCTCTTGCATTCATGATCTGAAGAAAATATATTATTTATCATGAAACGATTTGTAAATTCACCCAATATAGCGAAAAGTATGTCCAATTAACGAAAGATTTCTGAACTGCCTTTGATAATCGAAGTGCGATAATTGCCTTTCAATCGAGATGAAAATTTTTCAAGAAACGATAAAATAAACAAAAATGATATGATTGCTACTGACGAGCTTTCTCTCAATGCTTTCGCCATTTTGCAGCATGCATGGAACAACGTTCGTCAATCGAAAAATTCATCAATTAGGCTATCGCATCTGACAATGCAACAATAACTGTATTGTAATATCCAAAATAGATGTCCAATTACTACCAATTAATCCTAAGCAATTCAGTATTATAGCTATAGAATGGTTTAATGAGCATTCGTGCTACAAACAAGCAGCATGAGCTGAAAGTTGCAAGTATGCAGTGAGCTGAATTTTCTACATAATTTGACATTCTACGGTAATATTTTTTCAAAAATGAATTCATTTCTTGTTTCATTTGCAGATTTTTATGACAAATTTTCGTAGCTCTAACTAATTTCGGGAAAATCGCTAGTGAACGAGAAGCTGCTATTTTTATAACAAAAAACAGAAGTTATATCATGTACCTTTTTGCAACTTTGATTTTTTCACAAAAGATGCTGGAAATGCCTGCTTCCTGCGATGCACTTCCACTGCGAAAACTATAGAGACAGGTTGAGCCTTAGACTCGTATAAAAATTTTAACAGTAGATTCTTGAGGTTAAAAGAAACACTTCTTTCCTTCATCATTTTTTCCGAATCGGCTCAGTTTAAAAGATACAATCAATCTGTTTAACAACCATAAAAAAATGTTGATTCTTGATGTTTTTCTTTTTTCCTTAACCATTTTTTTCCGAATCGGCTCGGTTCAAAAAACATAGAGTGTTAAAAAACCATAAAAAAGGCTATTTTCAGTTCTCACAAACGGTTTTATGAAATGACATTAATTTCGGAAAATAGTTTTCCATTTATTTGATAAATCTTTTCGAACACAAGACATCACCCACGTCTTCCAGTTTTCTCATTATGACCATTATACGTACCAAGATTTCAAGGAACCGAAATCTTGTAAGTAGGTTGGACGCTATCTAATGAATATTTGAACGTTTCGTAAAAAAAGTTTTTTTTTCATATTTTCAGGGGCACAGCTCATTATGAAAACTTAAAATATGGCACAATTTCCAAAGTATCTCTTGCGAGCTAGAAAGTGCGTCGAAAACACTAGGGAAGTGATGGGAGTTTTACTAAAGATTGTTTATTTTATATTCACAATCATTTCGAGAAAGACGAGAATATCAAATCGTCGGTACAGTTCACCAAGTTCGAATTGATAGTTTTGAGCTCACTTAGTCCCTTTGAATCTCCTGCCATAAAAAACGCAAGAACGGACATTTACGACGTGTAGTTTACCTTCATTCTCCTGAAGCTACTGTGATAGCGAAACACTTGTCGTGGTTTTGAACAACTTATATTTTCACAAAACGCCAACTTAATATTATTTGTTTTCGAACAACTAGAAATTACTGTGTATTGGATTCGCTGAAGCTCCGAAATTTCTATTTCAAAATGTTTCATATGTCCTTTCAGTTTCGCTTTCGGAAATGATTAGTTTTCATGTGAAAACTGTAGGTACATATATTCTTGTTACACTGAAATCAACATCGCTCGGATGGAAAATGTTTTATCATATCTCAACAACTCTCGCAGGAATTCGGGGTATGAAATAATAAATCACCACTGGCAACGAGAAAATTCTCTTCCCTCCACTTCTTTGTTCACAATGTATGGAAAATGTGATATATTTCTGTTACTATATCCGCCAGAATTTCCATTGTTGGGTGTCAAAATAGATCTTAGCAAAAGGGTAGTTAAAGAGATTAAATTCAACATCATTTTATCTTCCTAACTCAATCATGTAATGAAAAATTTTTTAAACTGAACTTGAGAATAGAGATATTTGTCAGAATCAGGTGATTCAAATGAATGGCGATTTCACTAGTTAATTATGCGTCAAAAAGTGTCCACCTCAAAAAAAAATCGACCTGTCTCGGCGTTTTCAACCAATGTGGCCAATTCGCCCGTAAATGGCTCTGTTTCGTTTTCAAATGGCCAGATTGTGGTGAATGCAGCTCATCTGCTAGGCCTTTCAGGAAAGTTGCTTCTTTTATCTTTTGTACTTTAGGCCATTAGTTTTCGGAGATACAGGGTGATTTATGTGTTTTGGCCTTAATTTTCGATATCTATCACGTGAGAATGAGTGGTCCGATGTTAATGAAATTTTGTGGGCTCGTTGACTTTCCAATAACCCTCCAAGAATACAGCTGCAATGTCAATTCAGCAGATGCATATCTCTCATATCTTATCTTTCAAATATCAAATTCTATATTTTCTGGATCAGTTGAAAAACTTTTGTTCTCGCTTGTTACAAAAGAAAAACGAATGAAGGAAATCATATTGCATGTTAATTTTTGAGAATTTACGATCCTGTTTTCAATTTTTAAGGTAGAATTTTTATTGCCACCTGCCGTTATTTTGGATAGCAAAAGCCCTCCCTTCAATTATTTTTCATTCTGAGACATCAACACTCCAAGTGTTCAAGCACGTTGTGTAAAAAATATATTTGAACAATTATATTATTGAACTATGAATTCTTTCAAAATTATAGAATATTAGATAGAATGACGGATAAGTACGATCTAGAAAAATGTATTATTCCGTGAGTATGCATGTTTGCTTTGATTTCGAAGAAAGATATCACCCGTCATCTGCCTATAGGCAGATGAAAATTTTGAAAGAATTCATAGTTCAATAGTACATTTTTCAAATATAATTTTCAGGCAGCCTACTTGAACATTTGTTTTTTTTTTGATGATTCAGTACAATAAATAATTGAAAAGAGGACATTAGTTATTCAAAATGTCGACAGATGGCATTGAAAATTATAACTAAATAATCGAAAACAGGACGGTATTGTCAAAAATGAACCTGAAATATGATTTCGTTCGTTAGTTTCTCTTTTGGAACGAGGGTGCCATGCGAAGAGAAAATTTAATTTGATTGAAAAAAATATGTTTTTCAATTCTGAAAACATAAATTCTTCAACTGATATAGAGTATATTGATTTTGATATTTGAAAAATAAATCTCAACATTTTGATTTCTGTGCTGATAATCTGCAAACTGCCTGTATCATCTAGAAGGGCTATTGGAAGTAAACGAGCTCACAAGCTTTCATCAAAAACGAGCTACTCGTTCCCAAGTTATGGATATCGAAAATTTTAGCCGAAATCCATAAATCATTCTGAATCTAATGGTCTTTGGTTACAAAATAAGCAACTTTTCTGAAAGGCCTAGATGACCCTGCTTCACCATTAGCCTTTGGCAAACCGCTCGTGAAACGCCCTGTAAAAATATATTACTGTTTATTGTCAGTGATAGATAGAGAGAACTATGAAATATATTCATTAGTTATGGGATTTATTTCAAGTGCAAAAATATGCAGGAGGGTCATTATAAATTAAAATTATGATTTCAAATAAAATAAAAGGTATCATAGATATCTAGCAAAGGATCATTATTTCAACCTAACTGAGTTTTCCACATAAGCTTTTGATGCATGTGACGTACAGAATTTCTTTCCAAAGTTTGATCTCATAATTCCCGAACTGTCCAAAGCTTACAAATGAAATACATTGATAAAAGGAAAAAAATCCCCTCCTTCTAGGGCATTCCGATAAAGTGCGGGATTTTTATTCACCCTACTGATTTTGGTTTTCTTCGAAAACCTTATTGTGAACTATTAAGGAATATGAGGCAACAACTAGTTTGGTTTCATAGCGTTAAATATTGATCTGAATGAATGAATGATCCAATAGTTTCGAATTTGATTTCTAGATTCAACATTATTTATTATAGGTTTTTGTCGAAAAGATACAGTTGATACCCTTTTTGATACCGAATATTCATCGACTATATTCAACATAACTATGTATACCCTTCACCATTCAATAGAGCTCATTTCGACAGACGATATATCAATTGCCAGATCAGAAATCATTTTGCAGTCGACATCTTCACGTCGCTAACACAATGATAATGATAATCGGATTTGAAGACCCACCTGCTAGTCGACAATACTTGAATAGAGTAGAATTGATTAGTCATCTGGTGGGGTATGCTAGTTATTCATATTAACTGTAACTATTAACTATGTAGGTACTCAATTTGAGTTCACAATAGTTTTAAAGAGCATTTACCAACGGGGAATTTCCGATTCTGTATTACAAAGACATTCCTTACCAATTACATATTATTAACAGAGTTTGGCTGCTCGATTACATTTATTGAGGGAATAATTCTATTGTATTGCAAATTCTCTGTCGAACCAATAATGAATAGTTGATTATACTAATGCAAGACTTAAATGAAAAATCACCAGAGAGCATGCTCCTCTTATTGATTTGTTCGTGGTTCTAAAAGAGTATCAATATACTGTCTGGTTCTATACAGGGTGTTTCATGAGTCGTTGGCCATAGCCTAATGATGAATGCAGGTCATCCAGACCTTTCAGAAAACTTGCTTGTTTTATATCCTAAAACTATTAGTTTCGGAGATACGGGGTGATTCATGACCATTGGCCTAAATTTGCGATAGCCATAACTCTGGACTGGAAGGTCCGATACAAAATAAGCAAGTTTTCTGAAAGGCCTGGATGACCTGCATTTACCGTTAGACTATGGCCAACAACTCATGAAACACCCTGTATGTCAAACTGAGATATGTAACGGCACATTACGGTCGTCTTTTTTCTAGAAACTGATATGTAATTCCATCAACTGCATTCCTCTATCTTCTTTTGTTTTCGAGTTATAGGTCAAAATTAAAATTTCACGTTGGGTCATTATCTCCGTTTCTGTTTAAGCTAGGATGTTTAAATAAAAACATGAGACACTTTTTTGATAGCAATCCAGTGGCGTACTATAATTACAGGTTTATGTGCTGAGCTATAACATAAAGATGTATTTTTTTTTTTTGAAAACAGTAGTTTATAATGACTTAGAAATACTGAAAGCGATATATGATATTTTTCTGAAACGGTAAAAAAATGGCGATTCTTTCTAAGTCATTTTGAACTACTGTTTTCATAAGAAAAAACACAACTTTATGTTATAGCTCAGCAAATAAACCTATAGGAAAAAATCATAGTACGCCACTGGATTGCTGTCACAAAGTGTGTGTATAATGCTTTCATTTCAACATCCTAGCACAAACAGAAACGAAGATAATGACCCAAATTAAAATTTGGCCTATAACTCAAAAACAAAAGAAGATAGAGAATATAGAAGTGCAGTTGATGGCCTTATTAGTTTCTCGGAAAAAGAGGCTGCGAATTGCATTATTTTCTTCTATATCGTTGGGTTAAAAAGTTGTAGTTCAGGTATCACCTGAACTTACATAAGAACGGGAGCTTTGAATACAGGCTACTTCACAATAAGAGTAGCATTCCAAAGCAGATTCGTTGAATATAGTGCGAAAAGTTTCATTGAAATAAGAATTTTTTTTTGATATTTCCACAATCGGAAACCTGGTTGTCGTCTGATATTTCAGATTCTGAAATTTGTAACGAGCGGTACGTTCTGTTTAGAAAAGATCGAGACTTTGACCTCACGGGTAAAACGAGGGGAGGTGGTGTACTGATTGCAGTGTGCTCAAATCTTTTGGCTTCCCCACTTGATCTCAGCTCCGTGAGTGCTGTTTTCCCCGGGGTCGATGTGATCGGGTTGAGGTTGACTATTCGAGGCTCAAATTTTTACATTATTAATATCTATATACCACCAAATACCTCCTCCGATCACTACGAGGAGATTTTCGGGACCCTTTCTTGCCTACCATGTTTATGCAATGAAGACGATAAGTTGATAATTACAGGTGATTTCAATATACCGGAGTACATCACGGGCAGGGATAAAAATCTGCATAATGGCAGAGTCGACGCGCTTGAGAATTTTATTAACTTTTTCGGACTCACCCAGCAAAATAAGATATTGAATGCTAAAAACAGGATTTTGGATCTTATCTGCACTCGATGCTCTATTGTTGTTCTCGAGTCCCTATCTCCTGTTGTTGCCGTCGATGCGCATCACCCCCCCTTGGAATTTTCATTGTCATTGACTTCGAAACCGATTAAGAGTGTTAAAGCCAATCTTGAGTGTTTTAACTTCAGGAAGGCAGATTTTCCGCGGCTTTATGACGCGATCCTCAACACCAATTGGGATCTATTGAATGAACAAACTGATGTCAATTTAGCTTGTAACATGTTTTATTCTATTCTGAATAATGTTTTTTCTCAATGTGTCCCCAGATCGATAAATAGAAAGTCTTCTTACCCGCCATGGTTCACGGGACATATTATTACTAGGCTGAAAGAGAAAAATAGGTATTTGCGCATGTATAGGTCAACGGGCGATGTTCAATGTGTCAATAAATATAGATCTTCGCAGGGATATAAAGAAAGAAATAGCTGTAGCACGTGCGAATTTCACGAAAAAGGCTGAGGCAGATTTATCGGAGAGCATATCAAAATTTTGGTCTTATATAAATTCAATTCGGGATAGTTCTCTCATTCCTGGTTCGATGAACTACGGAGATCGTCACCTCTCAGCTCCTCAGGACATTGTTCAGGCTTTCGCTTCTTTCTTCAGCTCAAATTTTAATGAAACCTCAGACTTCAATCTGAGTGATCTGCCACCTGTCAACTCTTTTGGCCAAACTCTAACTATTCCTGAAATAACAGAGGATGCTGTGCTCAAGTCCTTAAAAAAATGCAAAGCAAATATGACAGCGGGACCCGATGGAGTTCCCTCGTTTCTGTTGAAGGACTGTGCGATCGTTTTGGTCAGGCCTCTGACTGTTATTTATAGACTGTCTCTCTCAAAACTTTCCTTTCCGACCATCTGGAAAGAGGGTAGAGTGTGTCCTGTTTTCAAAAAGGGCAACAGGGTTAACATCGAAAATTATAGACCCATTGTTATTTTGAGCAACTTCAGCAAAGTTTTTGAGAGAGTGCTTTATGACATAATTTACTCACATGTAAGATGTCATATTTCTGACAGTCAGCATGGGTTCGTGAGGGGTCGATCAACCGTGACCAATTTAACTTGTTTGACTGAGTACATCACTGCAGCCTTGGATGAATCTTCTCAAGTCGATGTGATTTATACAGATTTTTCGAAAGCGTTCGACAGACTTGATCATGGTATACTCCTCCAGAAGTTATCAGCTTTTGGATTGGATCTCGGATTTTTGCGCTTCATGAAGTCTTATCTCTCGGACAGAAAACTTTGTGTTCGGTGCTTCGGTTTTAAATCGAATACGTTCGTGGCGTCATCTGGTGTTCCACAGGGGTCTATTTTGGGGCCACTGTTGTTCATAATTTTCATCAACGATATTAGTCTGTATTTAGTATGTTGTTTCCTCCTTTATGTGGATGATTTTAAATTGTTCCGTCGTATTCTTTCGATTGAGGATTCTTGGGATCTTCAGGGTGACATAGATGGCTTGAATCGTTGGTGCAGGGATAACTTACTTCCCCTAAATATCGGAAAGTGTAACGTGTTATCATTCAGCCGAAAGAGAACAATGATTGAGTTTTCGTATAACGTTGACGGCCGTGTCCTTGGTAGGGTTGCGGAGTATAGGGACCTTGGAGTTCTGTTTGACCAGGGACTCAGTTTTGTACCACATGTGAGATCTATTGTTTCAAAAGGATTTCAAACGCTTGGTTTTATTTTGCGAAACTCAAGGTGGTTACAAGATAACAGGACACTTTTCACTTTGTTTAATGCTCTTGTGAGGTCAAGGCTCGAATATGGGTGCTTAATATGGAGCCCGGGGTACGATGTGCATGTCAATAGTTTAGAGAATGTACAGAGGCGATTTTTGAAGTATATATGTTTTCGAATTGACGGTGTTTATCCAAACAGGGGTACTGCACATGCAAATCTTTTAAGTAGATTTGAAGTTAATTCTCTAGAGCGACGGCGTACTTATTTAGGTATTCTGTTCCTGATGAAGATTTTATCCTCGGTAATTGATTGTCCCTACTTGCTTGCCCTTATAAATTTTCATGTTCCTAGACTACCCGTGCGAAATATGACCACATTTTACCTACCTTTTCCACGTTCTAATGTACTTCTTTTTTCGCCTCTGTATAGAATGTGTAGTGATTACATGTCCCATCAGGACATTATTGATATATTTCATTGCAATCCATCTGATGTAAAAAGGGCCATTCTTGGTTAAATTTATTTTTTTTTTATCGCGAGTGTGAGCTTTTTTCTCCAATGGAGTTTTTTTCAGCTCATGCTCTGCTTTGGGTATTTTAAAGGTGCTTATTGTTTGTTTAGTTTAGTTACGAATTGTACACGAAGTTAAATTATCGTATTATTTTTTATTGTAAATTTCTCCCATTCTATAATTGGCCTAGGCTGTGGAATGGTGTATTACTTAAATAAAAATAAAAAAATAAAATAAATAAACAATCACTAAGATAATTGAATAGTTTTTACAATTCGAGGCTAGACACCTAGAGGCCTTAGTCCTGCTAGGTGTGCCGGCAATAAAAAACATTGAGTGGTTATTACATTGCGGTGCATTTACCCATAATGTTTTCCATTTCAAACTCTTGTTTTTATTTCACGGCATTTCTGTGCTTGTTCAAATTTATAACCAGAACGGTCAAGAACCCTTTGAGGTTAATACTCAATGCTACTACTGAACACGCTCAACGCTGTTTGACTCGCCAAGAAGAAAACAGAAAACTATTTAAACCCATTATCCCTGAAAGCAAGAGTACAATGAAATTGAAAAAAGGTTATTTTTGTTAAATGAGTCCTGAACATTTTGTTTTTATGTTTTTTCACAGTGTCTGCTTAGAATAGCCTACTTAGTTTTGTTATACAGGGTGAGCCATAACATAAAGAATACTTTTATTTCACAAAACATTCAAATATTCATTAGATAGCGTCCAACTTAGTTTCATGAGTTGGGTTCTTTGAATTTTTGGTATTTTTATGGTTCGTAATGGTCATAACGTGAAATCTGGAAGACGTGGGTGATATCTTCTGTTCGAAAAAGATTAATCAAATGAATGAAAAACTATATTTCGAAATTCATTTCATAGGAAAAAACCGTTTGTGACAACTAAAAATAGCATTTTTTATGGTTTTTTAACACTCTGTGTTTTTTGAACCGAGCCGATTCGGAAAAAAATGGTTAAGGAAAAAAAGAAAAACCTCAAGAATCACCTGTTGAAATATTTGTAAGCGTCAAAAACTGACCCTGTATATTAGGGTGTCATAAACATTGCATTCTTGAACCTGTGCGTTTCCTTTTTTATTAATAAATATTTCCGGAGAATAGATTCTGAGGTACAAAATTTCATTCCTGTCCTTGTCATACGATTCTTCCGAGAGTTTGCAGAAATGTTTGATTTACATTCACCTGAAAAATCCCGAGTCAGGTTATAAGATGTATCGCGTTTCCCAACACCTTTTTAAAAATATACGCAGACGTCTGAGGACCTCTAACCTCAGATCGCAATACTAAATAAAATAAACGCGTCTATATTTATTCGACAACTTTTTTTTAACCGAAAGCATAGTTGTCCTACGACAAAACAGAAAAAGAAGTATTTTTTGTCAAATGGGACAAATAATAGATAAAATCGGGAAAAAACAAATGCAGTGGAGTAGCACATTTAGGTTTCACACCCTAAATTTCAGCAAGAAAGAGTTTGTAAACGTTACTGGAGCTCAGTTCACGCTGATCTTTCTCACATTTTTTTACTAGGCAGGATACCGTAAGCCGGGGCGATAATGATCTGCAGGAGTAAAATTGACAATTCATCATTGAATCGCGTATGTGACAAGGGGCAGCTATACAGTAATTGCTGCACGTGGTAGTTTGGTAGTTATCATTTCCTTGGGACTGCCTGAGATTACTTCATGTGGTTATTACTTTGGAAATTTGCATTGTTCTGCAGAAATACTTTTTTCAATCAAATCTGTTTTTCCTCCTCTTCTCAAAGTCCGGGTACTTTGAATTGAAAAGAAAAAACAGTGATGGGCGCGTTTTTTTTGCCTCGCAAAAACTTTTATTGCTTTGTTGTGACACTAAGTTTTAGCCATTTAGCTTTTCAAAACACGTCTGCTCTTTAAAGATGGCAGCAAATATTGAGTGGAGTAACATTGATCACGTAATCAAGCTTACCCAACTTTATATACGTTCGAAAAATAAATTCATTATGTCTATTACAATTCATAAAATATGAAATGAAATGAAAATAACGTACAAAAACTCGATCTGTTCAAATTATGTTTTTTTTTTGTAAAAGAAACGATAAGAACAGTGTAATCGATCTAACACTGCAGGATCAATCGCTAACTGTTCGAATTATGACAAAACTAGAGTTCAAATTGTTCGAGGCCACCTGCCGAATACATATATGGTCAAGGGTTAACTGATGGCTAGACTAGTTTGGGCAGGAGGGCAGGCTATACAGGATGAGTGTTCGACTCTTTTTACTCGTAGAAATATTTCAATAGTAGATTCTTGAGGTCAAAAGAAACACATTTTTTCCGAATCGGCTCGGCTTAAAAGATACATGCTGTTGGAAAATCGTAAAAAAACTTTACATAAATCTCACCAATGGTTTTATCGAATACAATGAATTTCGGAATATAGTTTTTCATTTATTTGATGAATGTATTTCGAACACAAGGTATCACCCACCTCTTTCAGTTTTCTCAGTATGACCATTACGTACCATCAAAATGCCAAAACTTCAAGGAACCCAACTCTTGAAACTAATTTGGACGCTATCTAATGAATATTTGAACGTTTTTTAAAATGATAGTATTTTTTATTTTTTCTCGTATAATGAGCTGTTTTCGAGTAATTTGATGCAATGTCTGTGATATTCGGAAAATTGGGTACTTTGGCTGAATGCAACTCTGTTTAAAAGATCCACAGATGTGTAGTGTCATATATTTAGATTGTTATTCTGAAGGGAATTCATAGCTCATTATGAAAACTTAAAATGGCTATATCTTTTTATCAGGAACGAATCGGAAAAAATGGTATAGAAAAAAAGTTTTTCTTTTGACCTCAAGAATGTACTGTACGAGTCAAGGACTCACCGTGTAGAGTTTAGGCTCAGCACTACACCCTTTTCTAGCTGATTACACATTTATGGCACCTTCCAAGAAGAAAGCAATGATGCATTCAAAACAAACATTTATGGATGTCAATACCTTTAATTTTTTAAGGAAGCAATTTCGTGAAAATATTTTTATCAAATAGCCTGTCATTGTATTTCTTTGTTTTACAGGCGCATAATAAGATCTTCAATTATTGAAGAATTTATTTGATAGAAATGGAGGGAATGGTATGGTATGGTTGTGTGAAAAAAATTAAGAATTAGCTGTCGATAAGAGCAAACAGCAACCGGTGACCATAAAATTTCCAACAATTAGATTCCAGCGTCTCATTCAACATTTTGTAAATATTACCTCAACAATAAACCGTAAGTCCAGTAAACCGGCAAAAATCCCGCCAAGAAACCACCTGAAATTTTTCGTCGCAAATTCGCACGCTTACTCCCGGTTCCGCAAGCGGCTGTGGAGCTGCCTTCGCGATGGTCCCGGAACCACTGGCTGATGTCGTTCGGCGTCCAGACGGCGTCGCCCGCGCACTTTGCCGAGACATTGCGCGACGTTTCGGAAGGCTCTCTTTCGTTCCTGGTCTTCGGGGTATCTGCATATTTACGAATGGGACAATTAAAAATGCATGAGTGTGTTTGTGAAGCGTCACATGAAAGGGAGGTCAAGAGTCTGAGCTTTCGATTTGATGGCGGTGTATCTGATGCTGTCCAAAGAGGAATGACGGAAGGAAGTTTATCCCTTCAATTCCCCCAGGAGCATTTCGATGTTATCGAACTGAAAACGTTCGCTGATCGAATTCAGAATATTCCGCTGCCTTGGTTCTCCTCGATATTTTGGGACAACGATATTCATTTATTAGTTTTTATGTTGATTGGAACCCAAAGGATCTTCAAAATTGAGTTTTCAAACATGTGTAACTAAACACATAGAATTTGAATTGAAAATTAAAAAGTCCCGACCCATGGAATGATATTGTGTTACCTACCAACACTTGTGTCAACTTTGTATGCCATCAGCGCTATATCTATACTCCATTCACTTTTATTTTAGCACTGGGTTGGCCATGAAAACATGTAGTGCTATGACGCTTGTCCAAACATTTTTGTGTTTTAAGGCTTAGTACATATGAGGGCGTTAGACGCCGCGTTGAGAGCGCGTTTGTAGTTTTTACTTCGAGCGTCGCGTTTGCAGCGCGCTTCGAGTTACTAGACTGGGCATTGGAGCGTACACATGTACGCGCCCTCAACGCGGCGTCTAAGGCTATGTCCTAATTGGTAAACGATCGCGCGAGCAGGCGATCGCGTTGGTCGGTCGCATCGCGTCTTGATCGCGCGATGAAAAATGGGTGTCCTAATTCGGAACGCCTATTTGGGCGAATAGATGTGGTCGGTCCGATCAACTCACTATAGCGCGACCACCTCACACTGTGCAGTTGCTGTTTTTCAAGATTGAATGACTTCTAGAAAGTCTGAATCTTTGCTAGGAAATTCGCACTTCCCGATACTTCTCGCAGAATTGGCTCTTCCAAATAAGAGGAAAAAATGTAATTAGTTAGAACCCGATCCGAATTAGGTGAATTTCATCATCTTTAGCGAGCTGAGAAGTCAAGATGATTTGTTTTTTCATTACACGAAAATGTCAACTTCAACATTTGACTACATTTGCAAGGAAATTGAACGAGAGTGCCGTCATAAAGTTACTAATTTCAAAATACCAGAATGAAATTCTGTTCGTCGTCAGTTACATGTATGCATTAATTTCTCAACTCACTTCTAAAATTTCAATCCAATGAGCATAGTGTCTGTAGAAAATTTCTTGAAATGTGTTGAACCTTTTTCATGCAAACACATCATATTAATTGAGTAGTGGAATTAATGTCTGTGAATTAAATATCAATGAATATGTTTACGGCATGCAGACGATTATTGAATTCTGAAAAAGTACACCTCCTGTTCAGTGGTCGGAGAATCCGCATCCGCTCCCTACAGATGTCGCTAAATGTCGACGATGCCATGGGTAATGGGTAAAAAGTATCTTGATGATCACTGAAAGTGAATGTTGTTCCCTCACCACCTGCTAACAATCTCTAACCCTTGCGAACAATAAAACGTTCACAAGGAGATTCGTACTAACATATGGATTCTGATTCAGTATAGGTCCGTCAACGCAGATGGAAACCGTGACCTCTGGTGGCTTAGTTGGATAGAGCACTTGACCGGTAATCAAGAGGGGCGCGGGTTCGAATCCTGCCCGGAGGTGTACTTTTTCAGAATTCAATAATCGTCTGCATGCCGTAAACATATTCATTGATACATCATATTAATGATGATGCCTTATTCATCCAAATTGGAATATTTTGAAAAAAATGAATATATTATATTTAGCTGGTTTGTATATTCAAATATTTCAACAACAATATTTATGAAAGGTTTCAAGAATCACTATTTAGCTACAAGAAGAATAGGATATTTCATCTGCGATGAGGTTTTCGATTTTGCTCCTCAACCTCAACTTTTGGACAGCTTCCATTCCCTTGAAATATGAAGCCAACGATTTTAAGAAAAGAGTATCCTCATCGACAGCAGTTGCGTCTTCATAATTTATCTTGAAAGCAGCACTTCATTAATAAGATTTTCCTCAAAGTCCATCCTGTCCAACGTTCGATCGCGCGATCTAAAACAAACTTGCTTGTTCTGGAGCGATCAATCGCATTGACCGCTCGAAGTCGGTAACCAATTCGGTCACAACCCATTAAAAGCATAGGTTTGTATCTAGGCGTTGAGCCGATGCGATGTACTCGACGCGATGTCGAAACAAACAAGTGCGAGCGTCTTCCTCCATCGCGCGAGCCAGTTTGGTGCTGTATTCGGACAGCCGGCTTTATTTGTTCACGTTTGATTTTTTCATCGCCCGATCCAACGACCAACGCCATCGCCCGATCGCGCGATCTTTTGCCAATTAGGACATAGGGTAACGCTCTCATGTGTACATAGCCTAAATCAGCACTATGTTGTCGTTCTCTACGTAAAAGTCTTAGGCCTTGTACACATGAGAGCGTTAGACGCCGCGTTGAGCGCGCCTACATGTGTACGCTCCAATGCCCTGTCTAGTAACACGAATCGCGCTGCAAACGCGACGGTCGAAGTAAAAACTACAAACGCGCGCTCAACGCGGCGTTTAACGCCCTCATGTGTACTAAGCCTAATGCCCGTTTCCACCGTTTCGCTGGTAAGGGTACGTTCATACCGAAGATGCCTGGATGAGCGCGGTGGAGGTCGCGGTCGCGATCGTTACATCGATGTCAAAACAAACCTTCATATCCTAAGGGTACGTTCATACCGAAGATGCATGGATGAGCGCGGTGGAGGTCGCGATCGCGGTCGAGGTTTACATCGATGTCTGGCAGTACATGTCGAAGATGCTTTCCTTTCAGTCAAAGCTCACAAACGAACTGAAAAATAAATACGTTACCCTGGTGAATATCACGTGATTTGAAGAGCGCCAATAAGCGTGCAAGGTACCTCGCGGCAACAGCCCGATCGCCATATAAAATCAAACTATTTTGTTCTGCTATCGAAATCGCTGAAAACCGCGATGATAAGCGGCGAGGGTGAACGGGTGAAACATCCTTGGTATGTACGGTCTCATCAGAATATGAAGGTTTCTTTGACATCGATGTAAAGATCGCGATCGCGACCTCCACTGCGCTCATCCATGCATCTTCGGTATGTACGTACCCTAATGAGACCGTACATACCAAGGATGTTTCACCCGTTCACCCTCGCCGCTTATCATCGCGGTTTACAGCGATGTCGATCGCATTTTTTTTTTTTTTTTTTTTTTTGGTGTAGCAGGGGGAAAATCTGCAAACAGACGAACACACCCTCTGCTGAGGGGGAACAGTGTGGGGATTCTCACTCTCTGAGCTCGAGACCCACTAAAAACCCTTAACTGCTTCTTCATAGGTTCCGGGCATTTTGCCTATTAACCAGTTGACTCTTATGGTTTCTGGACTCTCGCACGATCATAGTCGTGTTGATAGTTGTATGCTGCCTATAGCTTTTATAGGTTAAGCTCTTTTTTGGTTACATTTAAATCCTTAACTGATCTCTCGGTCTTCGGTGGTAGGTTCTTGACCTTCTAGCTTCTTCTGTTGGATCGTAGTCGACTAATCTTCGTAGTTCCTCATTTGGATGTTGTTTGGCTTTGTCGAATATCCTTTCCGCCTTTCTCTTCATAAATTCTGTAACTGGTTCCCATTCCAAGTCCTTGTAGATTTGTTTGTTCCTAACAAACCAGGGTACGTCCATCGCCATTCTAAGGAGTTTATTCTCAGTGGCCTGTATTCTCTTGATGTGGGTCTTGGCTGCGAAGCCCCATGCCGCCGATCCATATGTGAGTTGTGGTCGCGCAATAGTTTTAATCATCGTCAACTTGATGTTCTTATTCATATGACTTCTTCTGCCTATGAGTGGATAAAGTTTACTCATTGCGGCTTTTGTTTTATCAACAGCACATTTGATGTGGTTTTTCCATGTAAGTCCTCTGTCAAGCGTCACTCCTAGGTATGTTGCTTCATTTTTCCATTCAACCTCTTGTCCATCAACTTCAAGGTTTTCTTCCATCCTCAATCTTCTCTTTTGCAGTAATATTGCTTGAGTCTTTCTTCCATTGATTTGGATTTTCCATTTGATGCACCATTTGAGTAATTCATCTATGGCTTCCTGCAGTCTCCGGTGTATGATCTCTGGGCGTCGATGTCTGAACGCTATTCCTGTGTCATCTGCGTACAAGGTGAGCATATTCCTAGCATTCTTCGGGATATCATAAACGTATATTACGTAAAGCAGAGGTCCAAGTACCGATCCTTGAGGCACTCCCGCTTCCAATTGTCTGGTTTGAGAGGTTGCTCCATCTATCTTCACATAAAAGTTTCTATTCCTCAGATAGTTCCTTATAATCTTGCATAGCTTGGTCGAATATCCTGCTTTTTTCATCTTGTAGATTAGGCCTTCGTGCCATACTCTATCAAAAGCTCTCTCGATATCCATCAGAACTAATCCTGTGGCCTGTTTGGTCTGCATTCCTTCGGTGACGTATTCTATGAGCCGTAGTAATTGGAGTTCAGTCGAGTGTTCTCGTCGAAATCCAAATTGTTCGGGTGGAATTATCTTCAACATTTCTGTTTCCTCATTCAGCCTTTTGGCGATAACCCTCTCGACGACTTTTCCTAGTGCTGATAGTAGGCTGATTGGTCTATAATTTTGAGGAAATTTCCGTTCCTTTCCAGGCTTGTTGAAAACTATCATTTCTGCAGTTTTCCATCTCTTTGGGTAGTATTCGGTCCTCATCACTCCGTTTGTTATATTCGTCAAGGCTGCTATTCCTTTTCTAGGCAATTTCTTCAACATATAATTCGTTATCCTATCTTCTCCCGGTGCTTTCCGGTTTTTCAGTTTCATTATGATCTCTTTGATTTCTGTTGGTGAAGCCGGTTTTGGAATGATTTCGGTTTCCGGTGGTTCCATCATCAGTTCTTCGTTTGCCTCCACTTCTTCTTCTAGATCTTCATTGTCATCATCATTTCTGTAATTTATTCTGGCTTCTCTCTCAATTGTGTCGGCAAGTGCTTCGGCTTTTTCAAGTCTCGTATATACCATTCCGTTTGCTCCATGCAGTGGAGGTATAACTGTCTGTTCTCGTCGTAAGCGTTTTTGCATTTTCCAAGCTGAGTGATCTATTGTATTCAGTTCCCTTAATCTCTGTTGCCATCTGTTATTACGCAGTTCTGTTAAAGCATTTTTCAATATCTGACTATGCTTATTCAGTTTCTTCTTGTCTTCTTCTCTTTTTGTTGTTCTGTAGATTTTCCTGAGTCTTCTGTTCTTTTTTATAAGTTCCTTTATATCCCTTGGCGTATCTCCATGTGAATGTTTCGGAATTGGTTTCCTTATTCTCTTGGTGCTTTCTTCATAGGCTTCTTTTATATGATTTTCCAATTTTTCAACTGCTTCATCTAATTCATCCTGGGTGTTTATTTGGGGAATTTCCCTGATTTTCTCCTGAAGTAAATTCTTATATTTCTCCCAGTCTGTGCGTTCCTTGGTTTGTGTCTCTTCTTCGTTTCTTGGGCCATGACCCACTATGAATTCTATGGGATTGTGGTCTGAAGTTCCGTCTTCTATTGTATCAATGCTGATTTCTTCAGTGATGTCTTTCATTACGACAATGTCCAGTACATCGGGTAGTCCATTTACTCTTGGTATGTAGGTCGGTATATCAGGTCCTATCACAACTGCATTAAGTTTTTCAGCATAAATCTTCAGTCTTCTCCCGTTTGTATTTTCCACCCTACTGTTCCATTCCTGCGATTTGCAGTTAAGATCACCAATTATGATTTTCGGGTGTCTTCCTTCTAGTAGCATTTTTAGATCCTCTTCCAGCATGTCCTTATCCGGTGATTTATAAGTTGAAATAATCTTCACTTGCCCTCGATTAGTATTCACAATAATCGATATTGCTTCTACTTCTTGTCCATTGAATATTTGGTCGAAATGGTGATCCATATTCCTTCTAGCCAGTATAGCAACGCCACCTGTGCTGTTAGGTCTATCATTTCTGTAAATATCGTAATTGGGAAATGCTATCCGAACGTTGGGGTTAAGTCTCGTTTCTTGAAGAGCTATGACATCCGGTCTCTTCTCTTCAATCAGTTCTTCGAATTCTGATCTGCGGGCTCTCAATCCTTCGACGTTCCAAGAGACGATTATGAGATTGTTCTTTATCGTCGTGTCAGCCATTAAATATTCTTAATAATTTGCTGCATCTTCTTCTCAATCTCTTTCTCCAGATTCTGCATCATCGTGCTGAGGAGGTTTTTTCGTGAACTTATCCAGTTCCTCAGTGATTCCAGAAATTCCTTTTCTGGTTTCGGCTTTTTTGACGGTTTTTGCCTTTTCCGTCTTTTTCTCAGGTTTCTTCGTCTCTTTGACTGCTTCGGTTGCAGTTTCCTGGGGTTTCTTCACTTCCGAAGAGTTTGGGGATGGCCTCGGTGTATTTTGTGTTGGCCTCGAGCTGGTCTGGTTCGATCTTGGCGATCTCTTGGTCTTTTTAGTGACCAATTTCCATTCGCTACATCCCTTGTAGCTGGCTGGATGTCCTTGCTCTCCACAGAGAACACAAGAGGCATTTCGCTCCTCGTTCTCCCTGGTGAGCGTACACTCCTTGGAGCTGTGATTACCGGAGCATTTCACGCACCTCCATGGAAAAGTGCACTTACTTTGGGCATGTCCATATCGCTGACAGCGGTAACATTGTCCAGGCCCGGTCGTCCTTCTCTTAGGTTCAACAACACAGTTCATGTTGTAGAGCCTTCTCACCTCGAAGATACCCTTATTCTGGGTTTTAACCAGCAATAAGGGCATCGGCCTCTTAGTTATATTTGAGGTCATTCTTATGACCTCAGCATCGACGATCCCTTGATCCTTGAGGTCGTCAAGGATCGTCGGAATATCTGCATCCAGCGGTAGATATCTCACTACCGCATAGATTTTCTTTTCTTCCTCCCGTTGAAGAGTGTAAAACTCCCTATTTATTTTATGAAGGAAGTCCGTCATTCTTCTGTGGTCTTCCGCGGTTTGTGGAACGACCCTAATTCCGTCCTTCACAGTAGTCGCTCTGCTGTAATTTATTCCGTTTCGCATTAACGCGTTGGAAATTGACGTCCATTCGGACGTACCTCTCAGGGTAACTGGGGGGATTTTTTCTTTTCTCTCCACTGGAGTGGTTTTCTCTTGGGCTGGGGTTTCCAAGACTATTTTCTTGTTTGTATCTTCATTTGACGAGGAGCTATCCTTTCTCACTCTTTTGGCGGGTGGGGAAATTTTGGTTTGAGGGGTTTTGACCACCTCCATCTTCTGTTTTTGAACCGGTAAGTTCACTTCTTGGACATTTTTCAAAATAATGTTCTTCTTGAGTGCTTTGGAGTAACTTTCCTTATTTCCCTCCTGCAACTCGAGCCTCTCCCTGAGATTTTTAATCTCAGCAACTAAGCTAGATACGCATCTATCTAACTCATTCACCCTCGCTTTCAAACTTGCGTTCTCCTCTCTCAAAATATCGTGTTCGGACACGACATTAGCGATTTCTGGCGCGTCTTCTTCCATTACGGAATCGCAGTCCGAATGGTCAGACATTTTAGAATCTAATTAATAATTACTTTGCTACTCAAAGAAATTGGAAATAAAATTTTTCAAGACAAAAGAAAAATGTATCTCATGCATAAAAACAAAACGGCTCATCAAAAATTCTCTACGCTATGAGAAAAATCAGAAAGAAAGATACGAAAAATAAGCTCACCTGATGTTTTCTGCAGTACCAACGAGAAAATAAAAAAAAAATTCTCTGGACACTTAGGATGAACACCAACTTTGAAAATTTTAACGAATTAAAATTCCGATAACAAATATAGAACCTACAAAAACTCCACAGACGGAATCAAATATTCCGTAGCTTTGTTAGTGGGCACTTTCACCTCCGCTTTCACTTTTACGGCACTGTGACTTTCTCGTCCGCTTTCTCTTTTATAGCACTAGGAGCACTGTAGCACGTCTTCTCCTGTCAAGCGATTGTCGATCGCAGAACAAAATAGTTTGATTTTATATGGCGATCGGGCTGTTGCCGCGAGGTACCTTGCACGCTTATTGGCGCTCTTCAAATCACGTGACATTCACCAGGGTAACGTATTTATTTTCATTCGCTTGACAAGAGAAGACGTGCTACAGTGCTCCTAGTGCTATAAAAGAGAAAGCGGACGAGAAAGTCGAAGTGTCATAAAAGAGAAAGCGGACGAGAAAGTCGAAGTGTCACAGTGCCGTAAAAGTGAAAGCGGAGGTGAAAGTGTACACTGGCGAAGCTGCGGAATTTATGATTCCGTCTACGAAACTTCCGAAGTTTTTTGTAAGTTCTATAAGTGTATGTGTTATAGAGCGGAAATTCGTTCAAATTCAGTGTATTCAGTGTAGAGTCCAGATCCCAAGATCGCTGGTTCCACGGATATCACTGGTGAGTCGATTTATTTTTCTGATAGTATAGAAAATATTTAATTTAGCCACATAGCTTAATAGTAACATAGTAGTAAGGATTTCCAATATTCATTATTATTCCGAAATACCTCATATAGTTCAATACGGACAAAAGCCATGTCGGAGGTCTCAGACAATGAGAGCTCCTACATGGAAGCTACGGACAACGAAGAATTTAGCGATGGAGATGCAGAGGAGCTTGTAAGGCTCAAAGAAGAGAATGGGCAGTTGAAGGCTCAAATAAATAAACTGACTGAAACCGTGTCTCAGTTGGTCGGGGAGATACGCCTCTTGAGAGAGGAAGTTAACAAAAATAAAGCTCCTCAATCCCCTAGTTTTGCTGAAATTGCAAAACAGAATACGGCACAGAAATCCCCCACATTTGCAGAAATTGCAAAGCCGGTAGCGGTCCCCAAAAATTCCTCCAAACAGGAAGTAGCTCCAGAACCGGAGAAGAAGAGAAATTTTGCAACTCAAGTTGCTAAAACCCAGAACGCGCCGCCCACAAAACGCGCGCGTAAAGAAAGTTCATCTTCAGACGAAGAGACCGCAAAAAAAGCAACGGAGTTACCTAAAAAAGATAAAATTCCACCCATCACGACGATGGGTACAGCCGATTGGGTAGAGATCTCAAAAGCTCTCTACTTGAAGAAATTCAGCTACAACAGAGCAACCGTCGTAAAAGACGGAATCAGGATCGTAGCCTCGACTGTGGACGACTACAGGAACATAACAAAATATTTTGACCAGATTGGTAAGGAGTACTTCACGTACCAGATGGAGGAAGAGAAAAAGATATATGCAGTTATAAGACATCTCCCAATAGATGCTGACCTAGATTTAATAAAAAATGATCTAAAGGTCCAAGGAATCCATGACGCCGAGGTGTCCAGAATGACATCCAATAAAACCAAAAAGTTTATACCCTTATACCTGGTAAAAACTCAGAGAAAGGAGATTTTCGAAATAAGACGCCTCTACAATCTCTGCATTGTAGTGGAATCAAAAAGAAGGGCAGAAAATCCAAGCCAATGCTTCAGATGTCAGAGGTACGGACATGCCCAAAACAAGTGCTCTTTTCCATACAGATGCGTCAAATGTTTGGGCAATCATTGCACAAAAGATTGCGAACTTACCAGAAAAGGTGAGGAGAGAAATGCCACATGCGTTCTGTGCGGTGAAGAAGGCCATCCAGCAAGCTACAAAGGATGTAGCGAATTCAAATTAGTTACAAGGAAGAGGAAAACAGGCCAGAAATCGGCTCAGCAGAGCACGATTCCTCTAAAAGTCCAGGAGAAAAAGAAGCCCACCCCCTCCAAAGTAGACGACAAGAAAAAAGAAGTACCCAAACCAGTACAGAAGAAGGAGACACCGAAAATGCCCCAAGCTAAACCCACGATCAACAAAACAAAAGAAAACAGAAAAGTCTCTGAATCCGCCGACGATTTAGACACTTTTACTGAAAAAATTTTCAACAAAATCATGTTGAAAATTGAAAGAGAGATGGAGAAAAAACTCCAAGGAATGTTCAGTAAACTGAAATAATGGAACATACAACTAGGAAAAATTCCCTTAAAATAGTCTCCTGGAACATAAACGGGGTCAGAACTCGAAAACCCGAGATAGAAGAAATAATATCAGAGAGAAAACCTGATATTATAGCCTTACAGGAAACAAGAATACAACCAAATACGCGATTGAATATCATGAATTATGAGATATATAGATGTGACAGAATCGCAAACACTGGGGGAGGTGTTGCCTTACTGGTTAGACGAGATCTGAAACACTATTTTAAAGGAAGATCTGACGAGTCACAAATAGAAACAGTGACGATTGTAGCTGAAATAAATCGACAAAGAGTCGAAGTCACATCGGCATATAAAAGACCCCCAAATAACCTATTGGAAGAAGAAATCAACAACTTACTAGATGGAACAAACCCGAAAATCTGCATCGGAGATTTTAATTGCAAATCTCCAGAATGGAACAGCAGGATGGAAAACAGAAATGGCAGAAAACTGAAAGATCTCGCTGAAAAACATGAAGCTATCGTTATTGGACCTGAAGAACCAACGTACCTAGCATTCGGAAATGGATTACCAGATATAATTGATATCGCAATTATGAAAAATATCACTAGAGAATTCTCGATAGAGACCTTGTGGGACGGAACCTCTAACCACAACCCCATCGAATTAACAATAGGAGATGGGCCAAGAAGAGAACTAATGCAAACAAGAGAATACACCGATTGGACTAAATATAGCCATCTGATACAATCGGAGGTAACAGAAATACCGACAATCAACACACCGGAAGACCTAGAAAGAGCAGTTGATAAACTAGAAAAGAATATAATAGATGCCTACAAAAAGAGCACAAAGAAAATAACGAGACCAGCACCGATACATCCACACGGTGATACACCCAGAGAAATCAAAGATCTCATCAGGGAAAATCGGAGACTAAGAAAAACATACAGGCTCAACAAAACAGATATAAATAAGAGAAATCTAAACCGACACAGCCAAGTTCTGAAAAATGCCCTGAAGGACATGAGAACAAATAGATGGAACAAAAGAGTTCAAGAATTAAATACTATCGATCATTCTGCATGGAAAATGCAAAAATGTCTGAGAAGAGAAAAGACTAAAATACCACCTCTCCACGGAGAAAGAGGAATGGCATATAAGAATATCGATAAAGCAGAAGCACTGGCGGACTCGATAGAAAGAGAATCGAGAATAAATTACAGACCTGATGACGATAATGACGAGCTGGAAGATCTTGTAGAGAACAACGAAGAAGAAATGGACGAACCACCAGTAGACGACAAAATAGAAAAACCAACTTCTCCATTTGAAATAAAAGAGATAATCAGAAGCTTGAAAAATAGAAAAGCTCCCGGAAGTGATAAAATAACGAATGCTATGTTGAAGAAATTACCTAGAAAAGGTATAGCTGCTCTCACAAATATTGCAAACGGTATAATGAGGACTGAACACTATCCGGAAAAGTGGAAAACTGCAGAAGTCATAGTGTTCAACAAACCAGGCAAAGATAAGAAATTCCCCCAAAACTACAGGCCGATAAGTTTATTGTCCGCCCTAGGAAAAGTAGTAGAAAGGGTAATCGCTAGGAGGCTTACAGAAGAAACTGAAAATCTGAATCTCATTCCAGCAGAGCAATTCGGATTCAGAAGAGACCACTCAACTGAACAGCAATTACTGAGACTCACAGAATACATAACAGAAGGATTCCAAAATAAACAAGCAACCGGTCTTGTACTACTAGATGTCGCCAGAGCATTCGACAGAGTATGGCATGAAGGATTGATTTACAAAATGAGATATGCTGGATATTCAATGAAACTGTGCAAGTTGATTAGGAATTATTTGAGGAACAGAAGATTCTACGTGAAAGTGGAAGGAGAAAACTCCACAACCAGATATATGGAAGCAGGGGTGCCTCAAGGGTCAGTACTTGGGCCGTTACTGTATAACATATATATTCACGATATACCAAAATCTCCAAGGACTATGCTGACACTCTATGCCGACGACACAGGAATCGCAATGCGACATCGCAAGCCAGAAATTATAGAAGGAATGTTACAAGAAGCTATAGATGAAATAAATGACTGGTGTATTAAATGGAAAATAAAACTCAACGGACAAAAGAGCCAAGCGATATTACTGCAGAAGAGGAGACTAAGAACTACAACAAATCTAGAGGTAGATGGAGAAGAAATCGAATGGAAAAACGAAGCAAAATATTTAGGTATCACCCTAGACAAAGGTCTAACATGGAGAAGCCATATCAAACAAGCCGTTGACAAAACCAAGGCAGCGATGAATATGCTCTACCCGCTGATAGGTAGAAAGAGCCATATGTCAAATGAGACAAAATTGAAAATAATCGAAGCCGTTGCTAGACCGCAACTGACTTATGGATCAGGTGCTTGGGGATTCGCGGCAAAGAGCCATATACAAAGAATTCAGGCAACAGAAAACAAGCTACTACGATGTGCCATAGATGCGCCTTGGTTTGTCAGGAACAAACAGATATATCGAGATTTGAAGTGGGAAACCATCACCGAATTTATGAAGAGGAAAGCTGAAAAGTTATTCGAAACAGCGAAGGAACATCCAAACGAAGAACTCAGGAGACTAGTGGACTACGATCCGGAGGAAGACAGAAGAAGAATGAGAATTTACAAAAGGAGACCGAGAGATCAATTGAGGAGAGATTAAAATGAGTACGACAACTTATTAAAACTATACTAAGAAGAGATATCCGAAATGGACGAACATGAAAACCCTAGCACGACAATGTGCAAGAAGAAATCAACCGATTAAAGGATAAATGGTTTATAGGCAAATGCCCGGAACCAACAAAAAGCAGGTTAGGTTTAGTGGGTCGCGAACTCAGGAGAGTGAGTAACCCCACAGTGTTCCCTAGAAATGGGTTCCTCTGGGCGAGAGATAGAGCCCCGTGTTTTCACGGTCGCAGATTCCCCCTGCTATAAAAAAAAAAAAAAAAAAAAAAAAAAAAAAAAAAAAAAAAAAATTTATTTTTCAGTTCGTTTATGAGCTTTGACTGAAAGGAAAGCATCTTCGACATGTACTGCCAGGCATCGATGTAAACCTCGACCGCGACCGCGACCTCCACTGCGCTCATCCATGCATCTTCGGTATGAACGTACCCTAACCATGGTTACTAGTCGATGTTTAATATTTAAACGTTGCTTAGCGGTTGCTGGGTTGCACCGTGGAATCATAATCGTTGTTTACTTTAATCATCGATAGGTTTGGCAACATCACTTACAGCATTGAAAATTCAAGATTTCAGCCAAGCACATCATAGAAGATGAATTAAAATGAAAAAGAATTCAAGGTTTTGTGACTAAAGTTCTGTTGTCAAGGTGGGAAATTCGAACATTTCTTTTGGAGTTTCGGTGTTGTGTTTCGAATTTGAATTGCGAACATGGGTAGCATCCACACATTCTATTAGTCTAGAAAAAGATGCCTTCTTGTGAAAGGACTGTTGAATTTGCACTATTTCCTCATCTTTGGCATTTTAATGAATTAATTAACCAATTGCTAATGAAAATTCAGCAATAATTCTTGATGCTGTCGATACATCTACATTTATGAAATTGGCAACAGAAGCCAAGTGACCAGCACTAGCAACCTCAATGTAGCTGTCAATTGATTTATTGTTGCAACACTATTATTCATGAAATATCTATATTTGTATAATATAATTGATTATTAAATTCCAAATCATTTTCCGTATATGGCAGCAAAAATAACACGGTTTCTTTCGTTAAACGAAATCTTTTGAAAAATTGAGGTTGTCCATTTCTTCGAAATAATTTCTTCTCCGAGGAAACGTCTGGGAAATCCAAATTCAATATTGCCAAGTGCATCAAAATAATCATCAAGTGATATATCATCTTCCAAATCATCCATTATTATTTTGGAATTTTATATCAACACAAATAGAAAACACAGTTGTCAATCAAATATGAAGTTTTATAATACTTCAATCAACGTCTTAATCGAGCATTAAACGGGCAAATTTCTGCGTTTAGTTTAAACAACGTTTAAGGGCCTTATAATCAACGTTTAGGAACGGTGCAACCCGGTTAGGGAATTAAACGTTGTTTAAGAATATAAGCGTTGTTTAAACAAACGGTGCAAACGGCCATAAGTAATTACTATATTTTCTTATTAAATTAATTAATTCGAAAATATGTGATAAACATAACTAACGTTTATACAGACTGCTTGACGGGATTCCTTATCTAGTTATTTGCATGGAAAGTAGAAGAGATCAGTCTTGAAATATATTTATTTTCGCAATGGGTATTATTAATTTAGTGACACATAATAATAAGAAGTTTCTTGAGAAGATTCAATGTAGGTTACCTTCTTTGGCTAAAGGTTGAAGACGTTACATCAGTTGTTGACGACCAGAAGAATCATTTTGGTAAATCCAAGTTTCGTCAAATCTGATATTTCGATCCAAAGCTTTATAATGCAGAAAAGTTCCCAAGAAAGTAATTTTGGGTGCAACGACTTGCTTCTGTTCACATAAAACATTCCGTTCGTTCACCCTTTTGTATGTATAATTTTAAAATTTTGTTAAGTGATGTCCTTCCCCCTTTTGATTCCAAATCATTTTTTGCATAATAAAGTGTGTCAATAATTACTGAAGTGTTCATTTTTCAAATTATAATCCCAAATTTTCCGCTGCAGGTCTTTTCTAAAAATAAACTCCTCAAATGCCTCCATCTTTTTGGGTCCCCCAATAGGAGGAAATTCTTTGTAATCCTCTTCATTCACAATATTCCTGTTTGTGGAAACGTTCAGCAGAAATAAAAGTCTTCTAGATTCGGATGAAACATAATATGAATTCACTTACATTGAATATGTTCCATACCGTCTGATATATTGAAGTTTTCAGAATATCAGGGTTACTATTCGAATGAGCGGCCCTCAATTCCGAAGAGCACTTCCTGATACTCTGTCTTTTTTTTTTTCAATAACTTTCGGCATTTTGGTAGTATTAATCAGATACTCCGGTGTTTATGAATATTAGCAACGATATTATTGATAGTACTTGTGGCAAACAAATCGAACAAAAGAGAAAGAATATTCACAAAATAATAAGATATGGAGAACCGATTACAATCAATATTGTAATTGCTGATAGATAAAGAAAAATCAAATAGAAATAACGGAATGAAAAAAAATTGAAATATACCATATGCCTGATAAAACGATATTGATGAAAAAGAATAATAGATCAAAAATAGTAAATTTTGAATTATACGTTCGATGGAGCACGTATACCCCATTCACTTTTATTTTAGCACTCGGTTGGCCATGGAAATTTGACACATTACACTCTGTATAGTACGAAAATGTGGGGTTATGACGCTTGTCAAAACATTTTTGGGTTTTAAATCAACGCTATGTCGCCCGTTCTACGTAAAAGTTTCTGTTATTACGTATTTTATCACAATGTCGACTCTCTTCGGAAAATATGTGACGAACATAATTGAAGTTTATACAAACTGATTGAAGGCATGCCAAATCCAGTTATTTGCATGGAAAATACAAGAGATCAGTATAATATCATAATATGCACTAGCTTGAGAAGAGTTAATGTTCGTTATCTTCTTTGGCTAAAGTTTGAATACGTTACATCAGTTGTGGATTTCAAAAATATTAACCCGAAGATGAAATGCATATGATGCATTTAGTCCGAGAGCTGGCAGCGAAAACAACTACCTCATAAGTTACCAAAAGTTTGGTTTGGCACTTTGGTTCAACTTTATTACCAAAACTTGAAACCGCCCGTCTGCCGGGCGAGAGCGGTCGCCTTATGGGATAAAAAAAATTGAAAAGATGAGAAAAAATCGATTGGAACCTCCTAATAGTTACCAAGATGAATGTTGTGTCAAAATGATCTAGGATCTTAACTGAATTGAAATCGCAAGCGTCTGCCAACAGGGGTGGTCGCCCTTTTGAAACAGACGCTGTCAAATATAGCAAAAAGTCGACAGCAACTTCCTCATAGGTTACCACTGCCATTTTTGTGCCAAATTGTCACTGAATATACTATGAACCAAAGTTCAAAAAGAAAACACTGGAAGACGGTCGCATTCTCAAGACAGACGGCCTAAAGCAGTACTACCTGAAGTAGGTAGTACGCGTAGAAACCCAAAATTTCTCATAGTTGATAACCATTTGGGATTTTTTTTTAATTGAATATTGTCTCTTGAAATGAGTGCTAACATATGTGTCAAAAAACGCCATCAATTTCTTCACAAGTTACCTCAATTTTTTTGCAAGAAAGTCAAATCATTCATTATTGTAGGTTATGAGGACCAATGGAAAAATCTGTAGAGGACGGCCGCATTTAACAGACATATGACTTCAATGTCTATAAATATGTAAAAGTAGGCCTAGTATAATTATTTAAAACAACAACGAAAAAAAGTGGGGGTCCCCAAGCTGAAATTTAATGTAGAAAAAGAACTATTGAAAATTTATTCTATATTGAACATCCAATGGAAAAACACTAACCAAATTTAAAAGAATTTCAACAGAAAGGAAACACATATAAAATCTGAATAGCTAACAAAAGAAATGATAAAAAGTATGAAAATGCTAACTTTATTAATTACTCTTCATCACTACTTGCGCTGTGGAACACTTCATCTTCCTCATCTATATCTGGAGTTGGGAATTCACAAATTTCTCGAAGTGTAGAAGGGGTTTGTGGTCCAATAAACCATTCCACTTCGTATCTTCCATCAACTAGACGCCATGCATGTCTTTCAGGATCAAAAAAATTCGGATGAGCTTCTGTGGCGTAATTCCAGATAGCGCAAACTTGATTCATCCTTTTTATTTTATTTATAAGCACCTTTTTACAAGGTGGCATCAAGCTTCCATCAAAATTCTTCACTTTGTCCAATGGATTTTTTGCTTGAGAAACAAAGCCACCATGGTTTCTAAGAAACAAATCTAGCCTCACTTTATCTACACTATTGGCGTTATGCCTGCCATACATACAGCATACAAATTTTTCAATGCCTTGAATTTGCTCTTCTGATATTTCCTGTGAATGCTCAAAAGAAGCAAAAATGTTGGCAATATTGGGATACTCTTCAATAATCCTAAAAGGCTTAATCTTACCCTTGCGAGCGAATGATGCTGTATAATCACTGCCCGTGAAAGCATGATAGGCAGGTAATGCTTTAGAAAGTACGTCTCCTAAATTTGTATATATATCGTTAATAGAAATGTATCTGAGAGTATTTTTTGAGTGAAGTCCAGTTTCTATCCAAATATCCACTTTATTCCTCAGTTTGTGCACATTTCCTACTGCTATTACTAATATATCAGTATCTGAGGCACGTATAACCACATTTGTACTGTCCGGTAAATTTGATATGTGGAATAGAATTCTTGTATCAGCTTCATGATGACTAGAATATAGAATCTGATCAATCTCACATTTCACAAGTCCGTCAATCTCATCAAACATGTAACATGTATCTTCACAATTTACGCGAAGAATTTTGTTTCCCAAAATACCCGGAGGAATACTTGTTTTCCAGTGTTTCACTAAAAATTTCACAAATTCGGCTTTAAACGAGTCACTCCTCAATGCTTGCAAAAAATCGTTAGGCTGCCTTTGCTCTTCTCCAATAATACTGAACACGTCATTTCTTCCCAATAATCCTGCTCTCCTGTCTCTTTCGATATCTTTTATCGATGGCAGCACACACTTATCAAAAATAAGGTCTATTCTTTTGCTTGAAGTCTTGCATAACTTTTTAATAATATGAATTGCCAATTGACCATAAGTAAGAGGAGGGTCACGTAAGAGATGCAAAAAAAAAGAATCCATCAAAAATCGTACAATCTATTTTAGTTGGACTGGAAGAAGTAGATATGCGATTCTCTAATAACTTGTATAATTTTGATTTATCTGTCTTATTGATACTACCGTCGAGATGACTCAGTGACAACGGAACGATGGTCAATGGATACGATAGCACATTTAATAAATCAATTTTATGTTCCAACGATAATACTAAAAGTCGTCCCAATAGGTTTCTTTCAACTTTCACTTCAGCTGTTTTTCCATCACTTCTCTTAATTTTTATTTTATTTTCCGATGCAAATGTATGAATTACTTGTTTCGATATGGGTTTTTCAAACCTGTTCGCACCCTCATTGCATTCAGTAATAAATTGGTCTCTTAGCTTTTCTCCTCTGGAAATTACATTCAAAAGAAAATTCTTGGTTTTATCGCTGGCGATTTTTCCAGTAGATAGATTAGCGAGTTCATTCATGTTTAATATTTCAGATGAAAAGGGATTCAAAGTGTCGGTAATTCGACTCACAAGCTCTTTCACCAAAGTGTTATCTTTTTTAATTCTATTTTCTCGAAGATCATTCATAACGTCCTCTGTAGAGTTTAAATTCAGGGTATCTGTAAATGTGTGACTAAAGATGTGCGTAGTGAATGACTTGTAGCCCATCGGCGCCTTGCGGATATCGAATTTGTAAACGAGCTAATTCCTGTAAACGAAATAATTCATAATTCAATTATATATCTATATATTGGATGAGTGTTTGACTCGTACAAATATTTTAACAGTAGATCTTGAACTAAAAAAAACATTCATTTTTTTCTCCGAATCGGCTTGGTTTAAAAGATACAGGATATTGAAAAAAAAGAAGAGATTGTTTTTCTAGTTCTATCTCACAAACGGCTTCATCCGAATATAGTTTTTCATTCATTTGATGAATCTTTTTCGAACACAAAATATCATACCTACATCTTCCAGTTTTCCCATTGTGACCATTACGTAACATAAAAATATATGAACGTTTCGAAAAATAAAAGTTCTCTTCATATTTTCTCGTATAATTCGCCGTTTTCTAGTAGTTTTTTGTTCAAAAATCAAAAATATCTGTGAAGTTTGATAAATTGGTTACTTCGGCTGAATACAGTTTTTGAGAGATCCACGGTTGTGTAGTGTTACAGATTTCGCTAGTTATTCTGAAGGTAATTTTGTTTTTCCAGGGGTGGCACAGCATATTATGAAAACATAAAATGGCTATATATTTTTATCAGGGTCGAATCGGTAAAATTGGTATAGGAAAAAAGTGTGTCTTTTGACGTCAAGAATCAACTGTTAAAAATATTTGTTCGAGTCATATATATATATATATATATATATATATATATATATATATATATATATATTTATTTATACATAAAAAAAACGTAAAAATAAATTGTTACCTGTCAGTCTACTTGCAGCGTCTTTGTTGATGGTTTGTTCCAACGTAAGATCAATTGGAGAACCGGAAAATGATTTTGTGCTGCGCCTTATTGAAATGCCCCCATTTATCAATATTTCCTTCAAACCAGGATGGGTGTCCTCGACATTTATCAAATTGTTGTAGAATCTGACAACCCATCTTGCATAGTTTTGATGGTTAAAAGAGAACATAAGTGTAGCAATTTGAGGTAAACATGTGACATATAATTCAAAATCTCCTGTTCTTATGCTCCTCGAAAATTCTTGGTAAAGTTTTATTAAATTCACGTATATTATCCAATATTTAGCTGTCGCCCCATGTAAGCCTTCTTCTGTTTTATGGTAATATTCGTCATATCCATCCAAAATCTCAATAAGACTGGTCGAAAAGTTGACTTCACACAACTTTTGTGTTTGAATCATTTTCAGTTCTTTAGTCAACTTATCAATACATATATCATTCATTGAGAGATATGCTCGAAAATGCAGGATATGCAATGATGCTGCAAATATGGGGTGAATTCGTTTACAACGATTGTAGTGTGTCCCCGTGATAAAGCCTTTGAGTGAACCCTGAGCCAAAGTACCAGATTCTGTAAGAATATATGGACCACCAGATTCTTCCATATATTTTCCAACTGCCTTGAAGTAGGACATTTGAATATGAAAAGCTCCCAATTGAATGAATACATTGTCATATTTTGGACGCTCTTCGCTCTGTATTTGCATTGCGAGCTTTGCTATCGCCAAGTCATAAGTGACGGATATATACTTCTGTTGGCAAGTTATGGCAATATTCTGAGAAATATTTAATGTATGTGCTACTACTGACAGGCTTGTAGGTGATTGGTTTATCGGTGGTAGGTAGCAAATATTTTGAACTGGACAAGTTTCTGTGACAGGTTCTATATTTGTTATCGGAATTTTAATTCGTTAAAATTTTCAAAGTTGGTGTTCATCCTAAGTGTCCAGAGAATTTTTTTTTTTCTCGTTGGTACTGCAGAAAACATCAGGTGAGCTTATTTTTCGTATCTCTTTTCTGATTTTTATCATAGCGTATAAAACATTCGGCTTTATACCATAGTTTTATATTAGACTATTTCAGTGAAGATTTCTGAATATTTTATTATTTTCAAATTGTTTGATATTTTGAGATTTGTCGGAAACCTCAGATAATGAGGGTTCCTACATGCAAGCGACCGATGCTGAAGAGTTCAGCGAAGGCGAACACGAGGAGCTTGTAAAGCTCAGAGAAGAAAATGGGCAGTTGAAAGCTCAAATAGTCAAACTGACTGAAACTGTGTCACAGTTGGTCGGTGAGATGCGCCTCTTGAGGGAGGAAATGACCCGCAATAATATGACGAAATCTCCCACTTACGCCGCAATCACAAAGCCGGTAGCGGGTTCCAAGAATAATTCCCTTATAGGAATTGTTTCACAACCCGAAACAAGGAAAAATGATTCAACGCAGGTCGCGAAGGCCCCAAACGCGCCCCCAACTAAACGCGCGCGAAAAGAAAGCTCCTCTTCTGATGAGGAGACTGTCAAGAAGGCAACGGAAGTGCCTAAAAGAGATAAAATTCCACCCATCACGATGATGGCACCTCAGATTGGGTAGAGATATCTAAAGCTCTCTACACAAAAAGGATAAATTACAACCGTGCAACTACAGTTAAAGACGGTATAAAAATCATCGCGTCAACCGTAGATGATTTTAGAAAAATCACTACATTCTTCGAGCAGCATGGTAAAGAATTTTTTACCTACCAAATGGAGGAGGAGAAGAAGAAGATATATGCCGTTATTAGGCATTTACCAATCGACGCTGATATTGCGTTGATTAAGGACGACCTGATATTCCAGGGAATATCAGACGCTGAGGTGTCCAGAATGACATCGAACAAGACAAAGAAGGCAATACCTCTCTACCTGGTTAAAACCCAGAAAAAGGAAATCTTCGAAGTGAAGCGACTCTACAACCTCTGTATTGTGGTTGAACATGAAAAGAGGCCTGAAAGTCCAAGCCAGTGCTTTAGATGCCAAGGGTACGGACATGCACAAAACAAATGCTCCTTCCCGTGGAGATGCGTGAAGTGCTCAGGAAGTCATAGCAGCAATGACTGCACACTCACCAGAAAAGGTGAAGAGAGAAATGCCACATGCGTCTTATGTGGAGAAGAGGGCCATCCAGCTAGCTACAAAGGATGTAGCGAGTTCAAGTTGGTGACCAGAAAGAAAAATTCCCGAAAATCAGTTGAACAGAAAAAGAAGGTAACAAAAACAACAACTTCTGAACAAAAAATTCAGGAAGTAGCGAAGACCCAACCTACAGAGCAGGAAAAGAAGAGGGAAACTCCAAAACCAGTCCAGAAAAAAGAAGGACAGAAAAAACTTACAATGAAACAGGCTGTGAACAGCCAACAGGAGAAGAAAAAGATATCTGAATCAGCCGATGATTTAGATATCTTCACGGAAAAAATTTTCAACAAGATAATGTTGAAAATTGAGAGGGAAATGGAGAAAAAACTCCAAGCATTATTCAGTAAACTGAATTAATGGACCTTACGGATATTAGGAAGAAATCCCTCAAGATAATCTCGTGGAACATAAACGGGATCAACACTCGGAAAGCCGAGATAGAACAAATAATATCAGAAAGACAACCTGATATTATAGCCCTACAGGAAACAAGAATAAACCGGAACAGAAGACTGAATTTCATGAATTATGAAACATATAGATGTGACAGAATTACAAACACCGGAGGAGGAGTAGCAATATTGGTGAGAACAGATCTGAAACACTACTTTAAAAGTAGATCCGACGAAACACAAGAAAAAACAGAAAAAGTGACGATTGTTGCCGAATTAAATCGGCAAAGAGTCGAAATAACCTCGGCGTATAAGCCACCACAAAACAATCTATTGGAAGAAGAGATAAACAACATGTTGGAAGGATCAAACCCGAAAACCTCCATCGGAGATTTCAACTGTAAATCCCCATTATGGAATAGCATAACAGAGAATAGAAATGGCAAAAAACTCAAGGATTTCGCCGAAAAACAAAATGCCATAGTTATTGGACCAGAGCTACCGACATATCTTGCTTTTGGAAGAGGAATACCAGATGTAATAGATATCGCGATATTGAAAAATATAACTCAAGAATTCTCGATTGAAACTTTGGAAGATGGAATCTCAAACCACAATCCCGTGGAATTGACAATTGGAGAAGAACCAAGAGAAAAACTGCTGGAAATAAGAGAATATACCAATTGGACTAAATACAGCCATTTAATACAATCGGAAATAACAGAAATTCCAACAATAAGCACTCCAGACGATTTGGAATGTGCGGTTGATAAACTGGAAGAGATTATATTGAAAGCTTACGAAAAAAGCACGAGAAGAGTGAAGAGACCAGCACCAAGTCATCCGCATGGCGATACGCCTAAAGAAGTAAAAGATCTTATACAAGAAAATCGAAGACTTAGAAGAATATACAGGATGAACAAAAACGATCTAAATAGAAGGAACCTCAACCGACATAGCCAAGTTCTGAAAAATGCTCTGAAAGATCTAAGAACAAGCAGATGGAACAAAAGGGTTCAAGAACTGAATACAATCGATCATTCTGCATGGAGAATGCAAAAAAGCCTACGAGGAGAAAAGACTAAAATTCCACCCCTACACGGAGAAAGCGGAATGGCTTATACCAATACTGATAAGGCAGATGCATTGGCGGACTCGATCGAACGAGAATCGAGAATAAATTACAGGATAGACGACGATAATGAAGATTTGGAAGAACTGGTTGAAGAAAATGATGAAGAAATGGATGAATTACCAGCGACTGCTGAAATAGACAAGCCAACATCGCCAAATGAAATCAGGGAAATATTTAGAAGTTTGAAGAAGAGGAAAGCTCCCGGAATCGATAAAATAACGAATGTTATGTTAAAGAAATTACCTAGAAAAGGTATAGCCGCTCTAACAAATATCGCGAATGGAATTATGAGGACAGAACACTACCCAGAAAAATGGAAAACAGCAAAAGTCATAGTATTCAATAAACCATTCAAAGAGAAGAAGTTTCCACAAAACTACAGACCGATAAGTCTACTGTCGGCGTTAGGAAAAGTAGTAGAAAGAATTATCGCCACGAGGCTAAATGAGGAAACCGAAAATCTGGAACTGATACCACCAGATCAGTTCGGATTCAGAAGAGAGCATTCAACAGAACAACAATTATTAAGGCTCACAGAGTACATAACAGAGGGATTCCAAAATAAACAAGCTACAGGTCTTGTTTTACTAGACGTCGCCAGAGCATTCGACAGAGTATGGCATGAAGGATTAATATATAAGATGAGATGTGCTGGATATTCGATCAAAATATGCAAGTTGATCAGGAATTATCTCAAAAATAGAAGATTTTACGTAAAAGTGGGGGGAGAATGCTCCTCAACAAGAGATATAGAGGCTGGAGTACCCCAAGGATCAGTACTTGGGCCACTTCTGTACAACATATACATCCACGATATTCCGAAAAATCCAAGAACTATGCTAACGTTATATGCTGACGACACAGGCATAGCAACTCGACACCGAAACCCTGAAATAATAGAACGAGTTCTACAAGAGTCGATTGACGAAACAAATGACTGGTGCATAAAGTGGAAAATCAAGCTCAATGGACAAAAGAGCCAAGCAATATTACTACAGAAGAGAAGACTGCGACCCACAACAAAACTGGATGTTGACGGCGAAGAAATCGACTGGAAAAATGAAGCCAAATATTTAGGAATAACGCTTGACAAAGGACTTACCTGGAAAAGTCATATCAAACAAGCAATCGACAAAACGAAAGCAGCGATGAATAGACTCTATCCTCTGATAGGAAGAAGAAGCCACATGTCGAAAGAGACAAAATTGAAGATAATCAAAGCCGTTGCTAGGCCTCAACTGACTTATGGATCAGTTGCCTGGGGTTTCGCGGCAAAGAGCCATATCAAAAGAATTCAGGCCACTGAAAACAAGCTGCTACGATGTGCAATAGATGCACCTTGGTTTGTCAGGAATAGACAGATTTATAAGGACCTGAAATGGGAAACCATAACTGAATTCATGAACAGAAAAGCAGAGAAATTATTCGAAACAGCGAAAAACCATCCGAATCAAGAACTCAGGAGACTAGTGGACTACGACCCAGAGGAAGACAAAAGGAGAATGCGAATTTACCGAAGGAGACCAAGAGATCAATTAAAAAGAGATTAAAATAACAACAGAAACTTATTGAAAAATTCAATTAAGTGTTAATCCAATAGAGGATAAACACACAAATCCCAGCACGATAGTGTGCGAGAAGAAAACCGACCGAGAGATGAACGGTTTATAGGCAAATGCCCGGAACCAAAATTCAAGAAGCAGTAGGGTTTTTAGTGGGTCTCGAGCTCAGGAGAGTGAGAAACCCCACACTGTTCCCCCTCAGGAGATGAGGGCGGTTCGTCTGACTTGCAGATTTTCCCCCTGCTACACCAAAAAAAAAAAAAAAAAAGTTTCTGTGATTTTCAAATTATTCCATCCCGTCCACATAGGTACTTCTTCTCGTAGTATAGCAAGTGACATAACCCACAAATGGTCTAATTGACGAATACGCTTATACTTTGAATGGTCAAGTTTTGCTATAAAAGGTAAATGAACGATCTCATTCAACCTAGGTTTTTTATGGTATGGTTCAATTTCTGCGTCCATCACATCAAACATTCGTCGTCTTTTTTTCTGGGAAGTAATCCTAGGCTGGTCACTATTATTAGTTTCTTTTTCGGTATTGTCAATTATTATAGTGCTTTTGTTTTGATAAATTATACCAACGGTATCATGAAGAGTATCTTTGCCAGACAAAGTATCTACAAACCTATCATAATTATCGAAAGCAAGTGCAGTCGACAAATTAGGTTTTTGCTCAATACCATAAGGTGTAATGAAAGGGCCCTCGAAAGAAGAATAAGGGAGCTCCGTTTCGAGTTCTTCTACTACTGAATAGCTGACACAGTGACCTAATCTATTCAATATATTTATGATTTTTCTACTTCCTGTTAGACTCTTCATAACCATACCTAGCCCCATGTGTTTTGTAGTTTTAATCCGACCGTTCGTCACTGAGCTGATGGCATCTTGTGCTAGAGACTCAATCCTAATTTTTTTATTCGTTTCGATATTTTTTTCGTATGGCCCCCCTAGAAAATTTGTGAAAAAGTCGTGCAGCAGTGGCGGTATGGAACATTCTCCAGTATATATATATCTTTCAAAGTTATTTGAGAAGGCAGAGTTGTTTTGTTGATTTTCAATACTTCTCTCCTTAATGCAAACGCAACATTCTGTACATCACTTTTCAATGTTTTATTCTTACTTTTACACATGTGCACAGCAGTCGAAGAATCAATGTCCTTATTATGTATAATAAACTTTCCCCGATGTTTTGTGAAGTTTAAAAGATTTATATAAACCATTCTTAATTTTCTGAATAAATGGTATGGGGTAAATTTCTCATATTTTATCGTCTTATTATCGTCAACACTTTCTAAGAAATATTGAATATAAATACGATGAATTCTAGTCAAGAAGTAAGCGTCTTGTTTTTCAATGATAAATGTTTTGATAAATTCCTTTAATTTACCAAAGGCAATTCTATGACTGTTCCGAATAGTGTACCAATTACTCTGTTTATTTTCTATTCCAGATCGTTTTTTTAACTTCATAGTGTACTTTACTCGGCATGGTCTGTGATAGTGTATTTTTTTTGCAACAAAATCTACATGAGTGATTTTGAATAAAAGCTGCTGATCGTTGAGAGCTAATGCGTAATGCTTAATGTTGTCTTCAAAGTTTTTCGTTCGACAATTCGTTAAATGAACTCGTTTCTTGTTTTTATAAATGAATTTTTTATCGCAAAAAATGCAGGTTTTCCCCAAACTTCCACTGCCGCAATTTTTCAAAAAGGTCTTTTTTGATCTTGTAGTTCTTGAAGAAGCTTTTTTTCGATTATTGTCTTCTGTTTTTGTTTTATCATCGTCCAATTTCTGACGTAAATACGCCTTTACTTTATCTTTTTTGATGACTGTTAGTTTTCTGTAACAGCTCGAATGGTAACTCAGATTAGAAATGCCACTTCGGCATGGAAGTTGAATTTCAGCATACTTCAAATTAAAATGCTTTCGACAGCCTAAAGCTACTTGACATTTTTTGAATGTTTCTACCGTAAATAATTTTAAATTTTCTGAGTCATCTTCAACGTGAATACAGCAATATCTTTATATCCCTAATGAAGAACCCGTCACTCCCAAGTCCATGACCTTTAATGAATATATAAAATGGAAATTAGGAGAAGTTTCATCTAATAATCTAATAAACTATCGCCACCAGTAAATGAAATTACAATCCATAAATTATTGTAGGCAAAAAACGCCAAAGCTTCAACGATTAACCCCCGGTTTCAAAAAGTTTTAACGCTGAATAAACGCTTGATTGTCGGATAAACGTTAAATTGTTTTCAACCGACAATTCAGTCATAAGCATTAAGAACATCAATTTCGCATCTAATTATGATCTATATACGTCCATTCAACGATTCTCAATTTCTACTTATTCAATATATTCAGAAATGAAAAGGTTTCATCAATCAAATTATAATATTCAAAATTATTGAAATTAACTCACCAATAAATCACAATAAAGGAGTAGAACGCAATAATGAAAGGAGTAAACTCTACTAAATAATATGGAAAACTGATAATAATGACGTGCCGATGACAGAATACAAATATACATGTGGCAATCACCACTGTACATTCACACTACACCACAATGTTGTCAGTGGTGTTCATAGTTGCTTCCTATTGTACATCACATTGGAGGGAAATGACTTATTTTTTGAATTAAATCGAATGATCCACATCTTCTGAACTGCATGTACCAATAGATCCTCTTCTATATAATATTTTTGCGAAGAAATTCTTTATTCCCAAGGTTCTTTGAAATTATTTTAATAGCTCACCTGAACGCAATTTAGGCCGTCTGTCTTGAGAAGAATAAAATAAAAAGGATGAATCAAGTTTGCGCTATCTGGAATTACGCCACAGAAGCTCATCCGAATTTTTTTGATCCTGAAAGACATACATGGCGTCTAGTTGATGGAAGATACGAAGTGGAATGGTTTATTGGACCACAAACCCCTTCTACACTTCGAGAAATTTGTGAATTCCCAACTCCAGATATAGATGAGGAAGATGAAGTGTTCCACAGCGCAAGTAGTGATGAAGAGTAATTAATAAAGTTAGCATTTTCATACTTTTTATCATTTCTTTTGTTAGCTATTCAGATTTTATATGTGTTTCCTTTCTGTTGAAATTCTTTTAAATTTGGTTAGTGTTTTTCCATTGGATGTTCAATATAGAATAAATTTTCAATAGTTCTTTTTCTACATTAAATTTCAGCTTGGGGACCCCCACTTTTTTTCGTTGTTGTTTTAAATAATTATACTAGGCCTACTTTTACATATTTATAGACATTGAAGTCATATGTCTGTTAAATGCGGCCGTCCTCTACAGATTTTTCCATTGGTCCTCATAACCTACAATAATGAATGATTTTACTTTCTTGCAAAAAAATTGAGGTAACTTGTGAAGAAATTGATGGCGTTTTTTGACACATATGTTAGCACTCATTTCAAGAGACAATATTCAATTAAAAAAAAATCCCAAATGGTTATCAACTATGAGAAATTTTGGGTTTCTACGCGTACTACCTACTTCAGGTAGTACTACTTTAGGCCGTCTGTCTTGAGAATGCGACCGTCTTCCAGTGTTTTCTTTTTGAACTTTGGTTCATAGTATATTCAGTGACAATTTGGCACAAAAATGGCAGTGGTAACCTATGAGGAAGTTGCTGTCGACTTTTTGCTATATTTGACAGCGTCTGTTTCAAAAGGGCGACCACCCCTGTTGGCAGACGCTTGCGATTTCAATTCAGTTAAGATCCTAGATCATTTTGACACAACATTCATCTTGGTAACTATTAGGAGGTTCCAATCGATTTTTTCTCATCTTTTCAATTTTTTTTATCCCATAAGGCGACCGCTCTCGCCCGGCAGACGGGCGGTTTCAAGTTTTGGTAATAAAGTTGAACCAAAGTGCCAAACCAAACTTTTGGTAACTTATGAGGTAGTTGTTTTCGCTGCCAGCTCTCGGACTAATTGGTTGGGAACACTTTCTCCCGAAGGAATTGACAGATAATTACAAGAATGTTAAATTCTTCAACCAAAATCATCTTGCATCAATATAAGTAATAGGAATTGAAGGAAGTTTCAAGTCAAGATGAACTTCACCTTTGGAAATATAAGTCGTTTAGATTAAGATGAAACATTATATAAATTCTCTTACATAGAATATGTTCGCTACCATCACAAGTATTGTGGATTTTAGAATATCGGGGTTACCTACTATTTGAATGAGAGGACCTGAATTCTAAATAGCACTTATTAGTTGTGCCAACGGCGGTATGACATTAACGACATTTCATGAGTGCCAACCTTACTCCGTTCTAGTTACAAAAACTTGAGAAAATTATTTCATGGCCAACCGACTGCTAAAATGAATGTGAATGGAGTATACATGTTATTACTGGATACTGAAAGATTCAAAATAACACAAACTAGCTCCATAAATAACAACATCGAAGATGTTAATTAACTGATTATAAAATTAAAAAACAAAACATATTATGAATGCTAAAAATGAAAATACTAAAGAAAGAATTCAAAAGTAACACCAAAAAGTAGAAATATTTGATTCTAAAGTGATGACCAGTCTTCTGTTACGCTTACAAAATCTCCTCACTAATGATTGTATTCTGCTTTTCATCTGTAACTTACAAATCTGTAGCGTACGATCGATCTGTCAGTGTCCGATTGACAGATTCGTAAAAAATGCAATTCTGGAAATGTTCCTATAACTTATTTACAATGTTACTTTTGAACTACTCATCGTAAATAGTTACGGATTCCTGTAAGCTACAGATCACTAAAAACGTCCAGAAATGCAATTTTCCTGTAAGCTTAAGAAAAGTTACAAATTAGCTTACAGATGAAAGCAGAATACCAAATTGAAAAATTAGGTTTAAAATCCGATTTCGATGAAAACTCATAATAATGCTCAACCGACAATACTCCAGGGCCAAACATAATAAAGAAAAAAAACACTTAGCAGTATGTGGTTGGTCGGAAAATTTGGTATGAATTAAAAGTGAAATTTAATATAAATGAAAAGAACTCGGTAGAAATTCCGGAACAGGGATTGGTGGTAATTTTTAGGCGTGGAAAATGGCTTTTATACGATTTCCGGCTGAACAATATCTCGTATTAGAAAACTTCGTATTCGAAAATTGTGGATATTAACAAATTACAACTTCAGCAATTTTCGCAAAAAAAGAAATTTCGGTTTTTATTTTTTCTGCAGCAAAATTGTATCGATTCAGATGACAACCACTGAAAATATTGATTTCTATGTGTTGAATGGAGAGTAATTTTTTCCGAAGCTAAATATCCATTTTTGTATTTCATATGAGTCACAATTGGAAAAAAGGCAAATTTTTAGACCAAATTGTTTTTTTGAATTTTCAACTTTTTTGAAGAATTTTTTCCATAAAAGCATATCGTTCAAAACAGGAAAAATGAAGCTCTGCAATGATATCACTCCCAACAGCAATATTTTCTTCTGAAATACCCACACGAGCATACACTATCATCATCATCTGATCTAACCTCGGAGCGCCGTATTCGAAATTTCACTGAATTCCTTCAGAATTCAGGGGGTGATAGCTCCGCCATCTTGAATGTTTCATAAATGCGATTTTTGGTGAAATTATTTATTTTCATGAGGAGTTGTTCCTCCAGTCAAAGTAAGCCTCATCTTTGAAAACACCCATATAATTTGGATAAGAATTTTTCCACAAAATTCGCAACGGTGACATATTTCGTTTCGAATCTGAATGATAATCACAGTGTTGAGAAGGCAAAAAAATTAACAGTGTCTTGACCTATTTTAGTTCATTCGATATTGTCCTCATGTCAGCTTATGATGACTTTCAGCTCATTCTTCAGACAGCAAATATTACGAGTGGGAAATGTAGATTTTGTACAACTGTAAGAATATACTTCTCCTACAACAAATTTCATTGCTCATCATAACTTTTAAATCTTGAGTACCACTCACTCATCAAGGATGATTGATGTGTACTCGACCTTGAATGAAAGTTCACACCTTGTGTGAGAATCAGCAGTACAAAAGCTTTTTTCTTGGATTTTTTCTTGTATTTTTTTAATTCCATTCCCTAGCATCTTCATTGGGAAATCAGTTATGAATAAATCAACTGGATCCTACGTGTAACTTTTGAAAATTTGATATTTTCGAATTATTTTCTCGTGGGTTATCTCAGAAATTTGAATATTATAATTTTTAAACAATAAATTATTTCACTCAAGAACGTGAACTCTACCCTTACCCTCACTATCAATATCTTGAGTAAATCTCATGCACCAGAGAGATGAAAATACATTCTTCATTATCTATAAAAAATCATATGAGAGAATTTCGAGTTCGATGTTGAAAGTCACCGGAATATTCATGAAATGGAGAAAAACTCTTGACAAATTCAGAAAGAACACTCTAAGTTCATTATCCGTCTTATGTTATGGTCCAAATGATAATTTTAATCTTCCAACATGCTGAGATAAAAGAAAATATGTATAATCAGTTTTCAGAGTAGCGGTCGTAAAACCTAGACATTAACGAAGCGGAAATTTCCCTCGGATTTACGAGCATTCTGTTGTATTAAGTTATCCTACATAAGTAAGAAGGGTATAAAATACGAATTTTCCTTAAATATCCCGCTATGTAATATACATATATATAAGCATATGTTATGGAAAAGAAATCATAGTAAAAGATATAATTTTGCCGACGAATACGAATATTGCAACAATATGTATACATTATTGAATTGTTGTCGTCAATACTTGATGTAAATAAATAATTGAACTTGAAACAGATTATACGATTTTCATAAAATCAGAGTTTTTAAACCACTGCACGTGTTTCGTTATGACAACAGCATCTTCAGGTGAGTGAAGTAATCCTGCAGCTGTTCTTCGAGTCTTCCAAACACTACTGTCATATCTACCTATCCTGTAATGGATCTTGTACTTGATGTTGTTTCTACTATTCCTGAAATTTGTGTCTCGATTTCTGCCATTAGGGATTGTAACAGGCAACTTTCAACAAGTTCATATGCAGTGAAAATTTTTCTGCAAGTCAATTGAGAACTGGTCATCCACGTAAATTGTATGCAGGAAGCATCCCTTGCATGAAGGATCCATTTAGGGGAAATTATGACTTTTATACGTCCATTCAATTATTCTCATTTGCTATTCCTTCAATGTATTCAGAAATAAACAAATTAATTCGGATGCATAACATCCGCAGATAATTAAATCAACGAATGTTACGATCTAAATCGAACTAACAAACCACCATCGCTCGAAGTATTACCAGAAATTTCATTTCGTCGACAAAGAGTAGATGCTGACCATGGTTTCGGTCTTATTTGACCTCGTCAGAAATGTAAAAGTTTTATCGATGTCGACTGGGGAATCGAGTGACTGTCAAATTGTTATTCGAAAAGTCAAAGTTGATTCCTGTTGTGAGTGTTTTGTTGATTCATTAACCAATTTGTATATTGTGTCATAAAGAGACCATATCATAAAGAGACCATATCATAAAAATATCATATACATCATATATGTATATGTATAACTCTATAAAGTTTTTTAATTGTGGTTTTGAAAATTCTATAAATAATACATATAATATGTAAAAAACTGAAATGTGAATGCTATGATGGCATATGATGATATTAATTGTACAAATTCAGGTAAGTTCATTAATTCAAAACAACGTATTGCATAGAAATAATAACTTTGACGTGTTGCACATCACCACATACCATATATTTGGTGTCTTAGTCAAACCTCTATTTGTTATCCATAATTTAGAATTTTAGTAAACTTTTCATAAAATGCAAATAAAAATAAAGCACATCCGACGGCGTATTTCAATGATATCAATTGATTCCAAACAATGTTTAAATGAAAACTAACATCCTTGTCACAAAACAAAACCATATTTCTGTTTTGTCACTCAGAATGTTTGTTTTCTGGTCTCAACAATGTAAATATTGAAATTCAATACAAGGAATAGAATTCGAATTTCGCGCTCCTCAATTATAAAACAGAAAACTGTTATTAAACAGTTTTTCTGTATTGACAGTACATTTTGAGCGCCATCTCATTGTCAAGTGTGTTTTCACTGACCAAAATGTAGTCTGTTTTTAGTACAAGAGATATGAGGGCGTTTCCCATATTTCTACTCTCTAATCTTTGGATTGAATGTTGTCATCATAAAAACAATGAAGGATAATGGGAATATGACAGCCTTTCAAAATCGTTTTCTGCAGTTTGTTAATCATGTTTTATGTTTGACTGAGATTTCATACCTTGTAAATTCGATGATTTGTTTAGCCTACAGAGATTCATTTTGGGTGAGTCTCTATTGTGTGTATGATGTCTTTTATTGTTTTCTGATTTATCATATTTTCAGCTGTGAGAAGAAGTATGAATATACAGACAAAACGTCGGTTAATTAAAAATCTGTTTTTGAAAGGATGTCAAATACCCATTATCCTTCATTGTTTTCATAACTGATAAGGACGTGAATATTATTCTGTTGTTGTCATCATGTTTCCATTAAGCAATGGATTCATATTCCAGAAGATAGACAAATATCCAAAGTTCAGAAAGGAGAGCAATATCGGCAGCCAACACACTGACATACATTTCCAGGAAACGATTTTGTATACCATCAGGATCGACTGAATTTGAGTTCCTACGCATGGTATGGTGACAAAACGGTGTGAATACATCAATAAAGGATTAATTAAAACCGACATTGTAGTCACAAATGATAATTCGACAACACAAAGAGTGACAAGAAAGATGATGGTTTAATTTTCCGGCTGAAATTGATTTATGCACTTTATGTACTTCCGACATATCATGGCCAGCCCCGCTCTCTCATCTCATCATGGCGTAATTCCGCTTCCTCCAAGCTCCCGATGTTATCAGATTCATGAAAATGGCTTCCGGTTTTAGGTCGCGTACATCATAATGTACTAAATATACACTCGCTGTTTTGAGTTTTGAGTAATGCCTAATGCTCCGCACAGTTTGCTACATTAGCGGGCTAACAGTCCAACAGTCGTGGCATAAATTACCGAGAAATCGTCCTTTCACCATCTAGATTCACGGTGCTTGTCAGGAATTGTAGAAATGTCCTTTCGCCACATATCTGCGTCGACACCTCCGGAATTCTTGCATACTGAAGTTTTGGTTGAATGAGGAAATTGATCTCAAATATCAAATTTGAAGAGATCTTTCGATACATGTGTTCTATAAACATTGTTCGAGAAAATTGATTCTTGCGATAAAGATCAAAAGGAAAACAATTTCGTTCTGATTAGAATTTGTGAAATTCTCCTCAATTTGGGTTATCACCGCATATGCAAGTTTAAACTGAAGAATTATGAGTTTCATTCATGAATTTTTTAAATCCACCGCGGAAACTATTCAAAATCATTCTTCACATTTTAGGTTTAGCTTCGTTTCTAGTTTACGATTTAGCGCTACTAGAAAATATAAAGAACAATGACTTGTTCAGAAAATTTATGATAAGGTACGTACTCACTGGCGAGCCTCAACAGCAACCAGCCATAAAAATCCCGTCAAATTTTACGACTCTCCTCGTTCGTCGCAAAATTCATAGACAGGCATTTTTGTCTATCTCATCGAGATAGTGTACAGGGTGGGCAAATTTCGATGTTTTAGCACTACAGTTTTTAAACCACAGGAGATACACAAAATCTGATACCCCATTCTCGTTCTCTTTTTCTGAGAAACTAATAATAGTAGTAGTCATTTTTGGCCACTTTCTTTTGTTTTCGAGTTATAATCAAAAATCGGAAAAATGGCGATATCGAAATAAATTTATATCTCCGCTAATACTGACGATAGAGCTCTGAAATTGAAACATTATACAGGCACTTTTTTACGTAGAACCCAGTGGCGTGCTCGCCTTTTTTGCAGGATTTTTAATTACGAAGATATGACCCAAAGTTATGTTTTTTTAAATGGGAACACTAGTTTCCTATGCAATTTTTTGAAAGCTTGATTTTTACTGATTTCAAAAATATATAACATCATATGGTTTGTAACAATATAAATAATAGAAAATGGTCAAAAACACTTTTTTCCAGTATTTCTATGGTTTCAACTTTTGACGAGCACAGAAAAATAGAATTTCCTATATCAAAAGCTGTCTCCTTCCGGCAATGTCATTCTTTCTATGCTTTTTACCAATTTTCACAAAATTTGAATCAAGATATATTTAATAAATTTTCATAATAATGAAAGGACTTATAGAAGGAGGCACTAGTAATCATACGATGCTATATTTTTCTATGCTCATCAAAAGTGGAAACCATAGAAATATTGAGAAAAAAGGTTTTTGACCATTTTCTATTATTTATATTGATACAAACCATATGACGTTATATATTTTTGAAATCAGTAAAAATTAAGCTTTCAAAAAATTACACAGAAAACTAGTGTTCCCATTAAAAAAAACATAACTTTGGGTCATAGCTTCGTAATTAAAAATCCTGCAGAAAAGGCGAGCACGCCACTGGATTATACGTAAAAAAGTGCCTGTATAATGTTTCAATTTCAGAGCTCTATCGTCAGTATTAGCGGAGATATAAATTTATTTCGATATCGCCATTTTTCCAATTTTTGCTTATAACTCGAAAACAAAAGAAAGTGGCCAAAAATGACTACTACTATTGTTAGTTTTTCAGAAAAAGAGAACGAGAATGGGGTATCAGATTTTGTGTATCTCCTCTGGTTTAAAAACTGTAGTGCTAAAACATCGAAATTTGCTCACTCTGTACTTGTAGTCCTTTGTTATCAACGCATATTTCAGTTGATATTGCCAACTTTTGCAATAGAAACAAAACTGTTGAGACCAATCTAAAAACTCTGAACACTTATAACATGTTCTATGAATGTTGTCTGTCAAATGTAATATGAGACATATAAGTTTATGGTCGATAACAGAAAAAATATGGACAAAGATTATAGAGTAGAAAGATGGGAAACGAGGCGACTAAAGCGATTTGAGCGACATCTGTGTGTCACGCGTGTTATTAAAACGCTAGGACTGGTTAAAATATTAATTTGAGTGCCATTTGCAGAAATATATGACATTTTTTAAGATTTCAGACGTCAATTTTGATCAAAGAGGTTTTGAATGTTTTGACTCTCAAACGCTTTTTGTTTATCTGGCTCGTTCTAGTTGCCGATTTTTGGAGTTTTTTGCCTTATTTCTTGGTGAAAACTTCAAAATATTGTTCGAAAATTATTGAATGGTGAAGAACGGTGGATAAAATAATAAAATGTATTTTACGTGATTAAGTTTTTCACTCAACTAAGGAAAATGGAAGCGTAAGTATTAAAAGTCGTAACATGTGAATCGGTCATTCATTGATTCTTATTTTCAGTGCTCCGAAGTGGATAAAATTCTCAGGGCTTGAAGACTGCAGGTCAATTGAGAACTGTTCATCGACGTAAATTGTTGTATGCAGAAAGCATCCCTTGCATAAACGGCCTATTAAGTTAATATGATGATCTTTATAGGTCCATTCAATGATTCTCAATTGCTACACTTTCAATATATTCAGAAATGCAGAGGTTTTATTGATTTCCATTTGGGAACCAAGTGACTGTCAAATTGTTGTTTAGAAAGTCAAAGTTTTATGAAACCTGCTGTGAGTGTTCTGTTCATTCATTAATCAATTTGTATATTGTGTCATGAAGAGACCATATCATAGGAAATCATAAAAAAAGCACCAAGAAACTATACTGACATACAGGTCTTGCATATGTCTGCAATATTTGTATATTTTACAAATTCAACTAAGTTCATTAATTCAGAACAACCTATTGTACAGAAACAACACCTTCGACGTATAGCAGATCACCATATACTTTAGTGTCCTAGGAAAAGCTTCATTTATTGCCCACTATTTCAATTTCTGTAAATTTTTTATGAATTGCAAATAAACATATAGCACAACCAACAGCGTTTTTCGTTGATATCAATTGATTCCAAACAATGTTTAGATGAAAACTAACATCCTGATCACAAAGCAAAACCATACTTTTGTTTTGTCGCTCAGGATGTTTGTTTTCTAGAATAGATAGATAGAAATAGATAGAAACATAGTCAATATTGGAATGCAATACGAGAAATAGAATTCGAATTTCGCGCCCCTCAATCAAAAAACAGAAAACTGTTATCAAAAAGTATTCCTGTATTGACAGTGCGTTTTTAGCGCCATCTCATTGTCACGCGTGTTTTCACTGGCCAAAATGTAGTCGGTTTTTAGTACTAGCGATATGAGGGCGTTTCCTATCTTTCTACTCTATAATCTTTGAATATGGATGTATGTACTGCGATGTGTCTGTCGTTGAAATAAAGTTCTTAAAATATAAAGTGTTTGTTTGAAGCATCGGTGAATTAAATCATCAAACATCACAACCTTATTAGCTCTGATTCTACTGCAAACCAAAGTTTTATCAGAAACGCTTTAAATTTTAAATAACCATTATTATTTTTCATTTTTAAGTAGAGTAGTTTCGGGTAATATGGCCTGTACCGATTTTTCCAAAACTTACCAACTGTAGTGGGGTCGTAACATCCATATCGTCTAGGCTCTTCATTTGACCGTCTCAGTTGATCCCTGTGTCGCACCGAGTGCGCATGTGTGAAGTCTGTGCGGAAACCGAAAATTATCGGTAGAGATCTTATTTTTTGGGTAAGTTCAACTTATTCTATCTCGTTATGCATTATCTTTTTTTATATTGCGGTTGCATAGTAATGTAGGTAATTTATAAGACTATTTTGTAGTGACATTTTCTGAAAGAATTGTCCTCAAATTCTTAGGTTATATTCTTAATGAGCAGAAAAGAACCCTGCGGACATTATGGCCCACTATGTAGGTGGCTTGTATAGACCACCAGACCATAGTGTCCACCCGTTATCTCGTCTTTCTAAATGATTTTTTTTTCTCCCGAGACAATAGCTACAAGAAAACTCGTTGCAGAAAGGAAACCACAAACATGGTGCAAGGATTTCATGAAAAATACGAAAAGAAGCAAATGGGTTAATTGAAAGGCTGAAAGCTACCAAACTGTATAATGTAGTTATTTCGAACAACTTTGAGACGTTTGGCATCTAAAGAAGATCTACCAGCCGAGATAGCGACTTTTGCGAAATTAGGAGGAAAACTCACCTTACAATGGCCTGGGCCATATTGACCTACCTTGTTTAAACTCTAACGAATATTCGATTTTGACAAGAAGGGTTGTTTGAGTTATGTTTCGATGTTAATTAGCTTCAATTTATCATTGTTGTTTACTTTCAAGTTGAAAGAAGAGATATATCGAATAAAGATTGTTCGATCTTATAAATTTTATATTTTATTTCGAAAAAGGCTTGTGGTGTGCCATATTACCCGAAGTTACTCTACTTAAAATATTTTTTTTGGGAAACGGTTGAAATGGTTGTTTCAAAATGGGACGTTTCAAAGATATTTCATAAAAAATATTTTATAAAAAATACATCATTTTCGTCAGAAAAAGTATTCCCTAATAGGGAAGAGTAATCCTTGTATCGAATCTCACGAACCAGCAAGTAAACGTATTCTTCTATCCCTATACTTTCTCAAATTAGTAAAATCTGAATTATTTGAGGCGCAAAACTCCTAGTTTTGAAAAAACTAGTTTTATTGAAAACTAGCTCCACCTGCTCGCTTCGCAGGACAAATTTTCTTCATTTGAGATATTTTTCCCAACATTACAGCAGAATGGTGCGGAGATAAGAAGTAAAATGTTTTTTTGGGGACGACTCTTTCAATCGCCAAAAAAACATAAAAATCGTAAAAATAAAGATGATATGATTCAGTATATAGGGTGATTCGCATAAAAGGCAATAACGTCGGTACGGGAGGGTGGGGGGTGTAATGGTGCTAATTATTACTTATTACTCATCACCAATTTTCAAGCATATTTCTTTCACAATTATTTTTACCCAATATTTCTTTCAATTTTACATACACACTAATAATTTGGCACTATATTTGTGATTAGATCTATCAATTATTGCAGCAGTTGCCCTGCTTCATTTGCTGATTTTGTGATTTTCATATTTTCACCTGACAAATCCACAAGACTAGCTTTGAAAGTGATTCCACGAATCTTTAGATGAGTCAAGAAAAGCTGATAGTCTGATAGCCACTCTTGCATTTCAACCAGCGAAAACGCGAAAAAGATTATGATGCAGATTAAAATAGACTTGCTTCTGAGAAAAGGAGAATTCATTTCGAACTCGATTCATGAAGACTAGAGACCTCTATAATCATTATTATTCAAGTTTCTTATACTTCGTACAGAAAATGTTTTTATGCATTACATGTATTATTCCATATACCGGGTGTAAATGACTAGGAAAAAATTTAAGGGGTGAATCTTTGTCAAAACAAAGATGGCACCTGAAAAGCAATCCGTAATTTTTTTCTTAGGAACCAGAAAACAGATGAAATTGAGCAGACATTCTATGGGAGTGAGAATTAAGGCAGAAGAAAATTTTTGGTGGTGTTCCCCAGCAAGATATCCGCCTACTAGGTACCAACCACAGCCCATACAACTCACGGCACGTACCTGTTGATATTTTTTTCTCCTCAAAAAATATCAGATACTTTCAGCAAGAAATTACAGTAGACCTCATTTGGTATAAAATGAATAATGAGAAAAGTTTCCTGCTAAACAAATTTTAGGGGTGCCTCTTTCTACCCCTTGAAATTATGGGGAAAGACCACCATAAATTTTCTTTATTTCCTTCTCCCTTCCATAGAATGTGCTTCGAAAGTTCGTTTTTCAAGCACTTTCGATAAATCATGAGCGATGCATTCTGTATCAGATCGAAAATGAAACTCAGTACCTTACTTCTGATGAGTAGGACAAAGTCATAGGCCACAACAACGAACCCAGTTCTTCCCACGGGTCCCAGGCTTCGTCCAATCATCGCTTCAGGATAACAAATTCAAGGCAAAATCAAGAATATACGCCAACATTATTTGTGCCGTGGCCTTTGAAACGCAAGAAGAAAAACTAATGTGAAAGTTATTGCAAACGTTTAATTATTCTCACTTTAGGCCCGATACTTCACCTTCGAAAAAATTTGGACCATATTTTGAATGAGTAGCTGTCAAATAATTTATGAAGGATACGTCATTTCAGTGCTTTCACATGAAGCAAAGAGTATAATCTTTGATATGGAGTTATTTGACGGATAACAATTCTATAAAAACACGGTACATTACTTTTAACGGATTGTCGTAAGATCAGGCCATAGATGACCTCATTGTACAAATCGTCATAATTCCAACTTGAAAGCAAATATTTCGTGCGAATCACACAAACAATAACCGTACATCAAGTATACGAGGATATATTGAAAAATTCGTAAACTACTAGAGAACCAAGCACAATTTCAATGTCAAAATATTTTATTACATGGTCTCCTCTACTTTCACCTACGAATAACTAAATTTATTCGATGGATAAGTCTTATTCTTAGGATGAGTAAAAATGCTGTCTTTTAACTTTCAGATAATGTTATTCATCCATAGACATAGAGTCTATATGTCTATGTATTCATCGAATAAATCCGTCATTGAAACTTAAGAATAAGAGTTTATTTTTCATAGATCGAATGTCCGTACGTCATTATTAGTTTAATTTTTTAGATTTTTGATGTATGGTTATTCTTTATGTGATTTTCACGAAATATTTGCTTTTTAGTTGGAATTATGACAGTTTCTACAATGCACTGTCTTATTATACATTAATCAGTGAAAAGTAGTATACCGTGTTTTCATAGAATTGTTATTCGTCAAATAATTTCAAATGAAAGCATCGAACTAAGGTGTCCTTCAGATTAAAAATTATTTGACAGATACTTATTCAACATAGTCAAAATTTATACGAAGGTGAAAGTTTGGTGAAAGTACCGGGCCTTAATTGGATACATTTATTACAGCGAGCCTGCAACGTCTCAAGACCATTCAAAAAAAATGTTTCTTCTTGCTCTGCAAACCAGACCTCCACAGCTTCTAATACCTCATCGTTGGAAGAAAATTTACGACCTTTTAAACTTTTTTTCAGTTGAGGAAAGAGATGATAGTCGGATGGAGCCAAATCTGGTGAATAAGGGGGGTGTTCTAGTAATTCAAACCCTAAATCACGAATTTTTTGCATGGCAAAATGAGATTTGTGTGCAGGGGCGTTGTCCTGCAAAAACAAAACACCTTTAAACACCTTTGGATAGCTTTCCCCGTTTTTTCTCTTTGATTTTTTCCCGTAGAGTGGTCAGTAATGTCGAATAGTAATCTCCGGTTATAGTTCTACCCTTATCCAAAAAATCAATCATGATTACTCCATTGCAATCCCAAAAAATTGATGCAAGAACTTTTCCAGCTGATTTTTGGACACGAAACTTCTTAGGTCTTGGAGGACCAGAGTGTCGCCATTCCATCGATTGTTGCTTTGTTTCTGGATCGTAGAAATGTACCCTAGTCTCATCCATAGTACAATTCGGTTTAAGAAGTCTACATCGTTTTCAAATCGAACACAGATCGAACGCGATGCTTCTACCCTTGCACGCTTTTCGTCAACATTCAAACATTTGGGGATTCATTTTGTACCAATTTTTCTTATGTCCAAATTGACGTGAACATATGATGAACGCGTTCGTATGAAATATTCAGTGCTTTAGATATCCGTTTTAGCCCAATTCGACGGTCTGATAAAATCATGTCATGAACTGCATCGATATTTTCGGGGACTGACACAGAAACTGGCCTTCTCGATCGGTCATCATCTTTAATGAAAAATTCACCTCTTTTGAAGCTTGCAGTCCAATTTTTCACGGTCGAAGGACATTGATTGCCAAGGATATTAAGCATATCTTCGTATATTTGCTTACTTCTTAACCCTTTTAAATACAGGTATTTGATGATGGCTCGATATTCCAATTTTTCGATTTTCACAATTTCGGTGGGCATCTTCTTTTTTTGAATTTATTGCGTAATTTCTTGTTTACTTTTTTGACCTCAAACTTTTCACTGAAACTTCTAATGAGTTATTGTTCGTTGGTATGATAACGCAATATTTTTTTTCAGCATGGAACTGGTCTAGGCTAACTGACAGACAGATTTATTCGGCGAATAGGGATTATTGAAAAACACTATCTGATAGTAAAAAGAAAGCATTTTTACTTATCCTAAGAATAAGAATTATCTGTCAAATAAATTCAGTTATACGCCGGTGAAAGTGTACTGGGCCTAAAGAATATTGGTGTAATCGAAGCACATAAACAATTTTTCGGAAATGATGAAGAGGAAATAGATTTGTTGAAAATAATGGAATTGTGGTTCGGCAAGGAACTGGACACAGCTATTCAACAAATTTGATGAGACACCATAAATTTCACACGTCTCATTGTAAGCCTGAGCCACTTTTTTGCCTTTATGAAAATAAAAAAGTAAAATGTTTACAAAATGCTTATTCTTGCACCCCATGTTAAATTTGACCGCTTATACATAGTTGTGAATTTGTTTGTAGTGCTACGTGAAAGTGTTAGCTAACAAATCTCAAAAGAAGAAAATGTTCTCATGATTGGAAGATTAATGAAATATATATCTTTCTTGGGTTGCTATGCAAAATCGAATTAGTGTTGGTAAAAGCTCATAAGTACAGATTTCGTTTTGCGGATTTCAGGTTGGTATTGTGAATAAACAGTGATCTATAGACCTTTATGTGTGAATCTATGCACTGACCGAAGATAATTTGAATTTATTTTGTACTGTTGTTCCTGTTCCCAATTCAATCGAATAAATTGGTGACCTAATTATATAAACTTTGAATGCTGATTAATAATTAATATGCCCTCAATTTAAATACTTCCCTGTTTCAAATACTTTTCTATGTTGTATTTATACAATCTTTGACTCGTACAAATATTTCAACCTTAAATTATTGAGGTCAAATACAACAGTTTTTTTTCTATACAATTTTTTCTGATTCGGCTCTGATAAAAAGATAAAGCCAATTTAATTTTCCATAATGAGCTCTGCCACCCCTGAAGAAACAAAATTACCTAGCTAAATCTGTGACACTACATATTTGTGAATCTTTTAAACAGAGTTGTATTTAGCCAGAGTTTCCAATTTTTTCAAATTTGACATGCTTTTTAATTTTTGAACGGCGCTTTATACGAAAAAGATTAAGAATACTTTTATTTTACCAAACGTTCAAATATTCATTAGATAGCGTCCAACTTAGTTTCAAGAGTTGAGTTCTTTGAATTGTGTGTATTTTTATGGTACGTTTTTGGTATTTCTATGGTACGTAAAGGTCATAATGAGAAAATTGGAAGACGAGGGTGAAATCTTGTGTGCGAAAAAGACTCATCGAATAAATAAAAAACTATATTCCGAAATTCATTTCATTCGATGAAAATTGTGAGAACTAAAAATAAATTTTTTTATGGCTTGTCAACAGCCTGTATCTTTCAAACCGAGCCGATTTGTAAAGAATGCTAAAAGAAAATTAGTGTTTCTTTTGACTTCAAGAATCTACTGTTGAAATATTTGTACGAGTCAAAGACTCACCCTGTATATTCTAGTTCTGTGATTGAATTTGCAGAAATTATTGAAGATGTGTTATGACCAGATATTAAGCTGTGTCTGGACTTTCAAGGCCAACTGGGATATCAATCATTCTTGAATGGATTATAACTTAGTGTATTGATGGCACACCGATATTACTTTTTTGCCAACTCGTACGTTTATGAACGAGCGACTCTCGGTTTTACCGGAAATAGCATATTTCTTTCTAATTTCAAATGGTACGCCCAGTACTGATAACTTCTACTAGAAAGCCCATAGCAACACAATTCCGACAATGTGACATACTTGTGGTATAATAATATTAAAAATAATGAAAAAAATTTGATTGACGGAAATCAACATTAAGAGTAAACTATAGAGATCATAACGCCATCGAAGAAGAATAGCGACCAAATGAAGCAGAAGACCTCTTGTTGAAAGCTAGAAGCTGCAACGAGTTACTAAATCAATCCATATTATCCTATTTCAAGAATGGATTAATTTCATTCTTGGCACCCCAAATCAATCCAATCTTGCAAGCGAGTATTTAAAGAATACCTGATTACGGTAAGGCCTATACACCGGAACAATCAGAAGTAGCATTCAAAAGAGACTAGGAAACAAAAAATATATAATCGACTAATGCCCGGTTTTTGAACTCTATTTGTCGGAATTAATCTATTCGATAAACTTAATATACCGATAACTGGTAATTTTAAGAATGTTGATATCGGTTGAAGGAACAATAAAAACCTAGATCTCTATGGCGACGTTTCGGTGGTTTATTTCTCACCTTCCTCAGGCTACAATTAATGAAAAAACAATTTCAAACACAACAACGATATCACAATAATACAAAAAATACAAAAGGATCAAGTTGACAGTCAATCATCAATCAAAAAAATACACAAATAAAAGTTGACCACAATGTATCAAACTCTATTGACTTAGGAATGAACAGAATGGAGAGACTCACCCGAGAGATCAAAGCTCTATTCCAAAAATGGAAAACGTTTCTAATTTAGTCATTAGTATGAATGGATAATTAAGGTTATCTTCAACATCGACAACAATCAACGTGATAAGATGTGCAAGCATATTGGCAAAGTCATAAACTGAATCCTCCTCGACGACTACATTTGTTTTCAATCCTGGCAACCCCACTGTTGATTATGAGCGGTGGTAATGCATAAAAATTTCTTATTCTCATTTGCATCTTTTTATCAAATTAATATATATGTTATTCAGAGACATGGTATCAGTAATTAAATTTACATTATTTTCGGTGTTCTTTATGGAAATCATTTCTTTAGTCAGTCTTTTTTCTAGATTATCTTCTCTGTGAAGGATTTTTGGATTTTCAAAATCGAAATTATGGCCGGTATTCTTACAGTGGTCTGATAGTCCTGTGGTGGTTAGGCCTTTCTTACAATCATTTTGGTGCTGTCGGATTATATTCTTTAATAGTTGTTTGGTCTGGCCTACATAACTACCTTCACAATCACCGCAATTTAGTTTATATACTAGATTGGTTTGGAGTATACCGGGAACTGTGTCTTTCACCTTCGAGAAATAATTCCTGATCGTCTTCTTGTAATATTCCACAATTCTAACATTAGTATTAGTCAAAATTCTAACGATTTGTTTGGTCAGTGTAGGTACAAATGGAAGTTTGAAAGTACGTATCTGTGATTGTTCACCAACATTTTCAGAAATCATCGTTGCGTGGCTCATCTGGTCCTGACTAGTATTCTGTGATGAATAAAATAGACTATTGATGAGTGTTAGTGGATATCCATTATTTTTCAGGTACTGAGTAAAAAACAAAAAATTCTTTTGATGGAAACATGGATCAGATAGAGTTATGCTCTTTTGTTTTATGTTCTTTATTATTGCTATCTTATGTTTGAAGGCGTGACATGATTTATAATTTAGAATCCTTCCAGAGGATGTTGGCTTTTGGTATAAATCGGTGATAATTTTATCTTCCTTTCTTATAATCAATAAATCTAAATAGGGTATAGAGCAATTATTTTCGAGTTCGTAGGTGAATTTCAGGTCAGGGTGATAAGAATTTAATAGTTCCAACATGTACTGAACCTTGTCTCTAGGTATACATGTAATGATGTCATCGACATAGATATATAAAAAGGGTATTAAAAAGCTACACTTCTCCACCACATACAATAACAGCGAGTTCAAGACAATTTCTGCGAAAATGGGGGATGCTGGATTTCCCGTGGCGGATCCTTTGACTTGTTTGTAGAATTGGCCCATGTATTGACAATAACTGGTATTGAAAATAAGATCTACTGCACTAGTGAAACAATGTTCAGACAAATCGGTGAATGCACCAATTTCATTCCAATGTATTGCGTATTATCTCTATGAGTTTTCTCCTCGGAATATTAGTAAACAATGAACAAACATCAAAACTGACCAAAACATAATCTTCGGGTATTGTAACATTCGTTAATTTCTCTTTCAAGTCCATGGAATTTCTAATGATGTATTTGAGTGTGGTTCTTATGTTAACCAAAATTTCTGCTATGAATTTCGAAATTTTATAGGTCGGGGAGCCAGTACATGAAATAATCGGTCTCAAAGGTCGATTTGGCTTATGAATTTTGATCAATCCATAAATTTTCGGAGCTATGAAATTATATGTTTTTAGATACTTTGCCCTTGCTTCTGAGATGAAACTGTTGTCTTTTTATAACTTTATGAACGTATTGCATTTGTTCTGAATTGACGTGGTTGGATCATTCGTCATTTTTTCATACGAAGATATGTCACACAGCAGACAATTTAGTTTTTCTCGATATTCATCTCTTTCCAAAATGATGACCCGATTGCCTTTGTCCACATTCAAGAAAGAGAAGTGTAGCTTTTTAATACCTTTTTTATATATCTATGTCGATGACATCATTACATGTATACCTAGAGACAAGGTTCAGTACATGTTGGAACTATTAAATTCTTATCACCCTGACCTGAATTTCACCTACGAACTCGAAAATAATTGCTCTATACCCTATTTAGATTTATTGATTATAAGAAAGGAAGATAAAATTATCACCGATTTATACCAAAAGCCAACATCCTCTGGAAGGATTCTAAATTATAAATCATGTCACGCCTTCAAACATAAGATAGCTATAATAAAGAACATAAAACAAAAGATCATAACTCTATCTGATCCATGTTTCCATCAAAAGAATTTTTTGTTTTTTACTCAGTACCTGAAAAATAATGGATATCCACTAACACTCATCAATAGTCTATTTTATTCATCACAGAATACTAGTCAGGACCAGATGAGCCACGCAACGATGATTTCTGAAAATGTTGGTGAACAATCACAGATACGTACTTTCAAACTTCCATTTGTACCTACACTGACCAAACAAATCGTTAGAATTTTGACTAATACTAATGTTAGAATTGTGGAATATTACAAGAAGACGATCAGGAATTATTTCTCGAAGGTGAAAGACACAGTTCCCGGTATACTCCAAACCAATCTAGTATATAAACTAAATTGCGGTGATTGTGAAGGTAGTTATGTAGGCCAGACCAAACAACTATTAAAGAATATAATCCGACAGCACCAAAATGATTGTAAGAAAGGCCTAACCACCACAGGACTATCAGACCACTGTAAGAATACCGGCCATAATTTCGATTTTGAAAATCCAAAAATCCTTCACAGAGAAGATAATCTAGAAAAAAGACTGACTAAAGAAATGATTTCCATAAAGAACACCGAAAATAATGTAAATTTAATTACTGATACCATGTCCCTGAATAACATATATATTAATTTGATAAAAAGATGCAAATGAGAATAAGAAATTTTTATGCATTACCACCGCTCATAATCAACAGTGGGGTTGCCAGGATTGAAAACAAATGTAGTCGTCGAGGAGGATTCAGTTTATGACTTTGCCAATATGCTTGCACATCTTATCACGTTGATTGTTGTCGATGTTGAAGATAACCTTAATTATCCATTCATACTAATGACTAAATTAGAAACGTTTTCCATTTTTGGAATAGAGCTTTGATCTCTCGGGTGAGTCTCTCCATTCTGTTCATTCCTAAGTCAATACAGTTTGATACATTGTGGTCAACTTTTATTTGTGTATTTTTTTGATTGATGATTGACTGTCAACTTGATCCTTTTGTATTTTTTGTATTATTGTGATATCGTTGTTGTGTTTGAAATTGTTTTTTCATTAATTGTAGCCTGAGGAAAGTGAGAAATAAACCACCGAAACGTCGCCATAGAGATCCAGGTTTTTATTGTTCCTTCAACCGATATCAACATTCTTAATATTTATATTGGAACGAAAATTTGAAGAATCATACTGGTAATTTTAGTTGCTGGTTGGGCGGTGGCCGCGGTGGGAAAGAACAACTTCCAGTAACTTTGGATTAAGTTACAATGGCGTACTTCTTGAAGTTCTTGTTTACAGGCATATAACAAATAACCTAAGATTAGTAGCTATCATAATAGTGTTTAGGGTTTTTAGTATTGATTGAAGGAATAGTAGGATATCTGATATCTGATTGACAGTTGTCAGAACATTGAAAGTGATCTCAGAAGCTCAAACAAAATTAATATAGTTTATCCTTTACCCTTTAAAGTTTTCCAACTCATAACTGATGATGGTTAATAAACGAGCCCAGAATCCGGGCATGAATCAGACTGATAAGTAAGCTCTCGTAGGACATGATACTCGAAGAATGGACAAATCATCATATTTTTAGGTACCTACTATCCGAGAATGAATATGAAAACCATGGAAGTAGGTGATGAGATATATCCGCTGAAGTGAAGAGGCTCTTGTTGTAGTGAATAGCGCCTGGCTGTTATGAGACGAATGTACTAATACAAAGGGGATAGAAGTATCGAATTTGCCTTGCCAAGTTCTGATATATTCCAAAATTCCAAAATATTTCGTGACAGATTCATTTAGTTATTTTTTTCGGACTTTTAGTGTTTTATGTATCCCCAATACTCAGTTCTCATTCTGAAAAGTACGATTTCGTGTCCTGCAATTTCAAAACGAAAGTTAATTTTATTGTTGACGCTACCGGCTATGGCGTAACAAACATCCCGGATAAATATAGTATGACATTTAACCAATTTTCAGTTTGATGCTGAACATATCGATATTGTCGACTCATACCTATTGCTCGGAAAATGAGAATACATAATGGAATAGACCTTCAGTTCAGTTCAATATTTCATCAAACAAGCAGGCTTTTCATTCATACTTTTCCCCTTCATTTATTGCATCTCGTGAATCCTGTTATATAGATTGGTATTTCCCACATCATAATGGATATCAGCTAGTTTTTTAAACTAACGGGAGTTTTCCTTTTTTCAGCGACCAAAATTATTTCAAATTAGATATTGCATCCAGAAAGTTATGTGATTTTAGCTAGAACTTCGTATTTTTTATATGGCCCCATAACTTTTTATGGGGCCATATTCACCTATATTCTAGGTACCGTAGATTCGGGTGACTTGGGACGATTGTTGAATTGTACTTGTCATATTTTCAAAACAGTGACCTATTTTTATCTGAAAAAGAGGTTCGAATATGCTTAATAACGTTATAAGACGTCAGCAATTTCAGCTTGTTAATGACAGGCTTCGTAGTTTTTTATTTTGTTCATCTTTCGAAATAGAAGACTGGCGGTATTGTTTGATGGTACCGAGCAAAAATCTTTTGTATTTGTCGAACCTGAAATTTCAAACCAAAGGTCAATTTTATTTAACTTTATTGAATAGAATAGAATATTACTGAAAAAAATTGGGTGCCGTAGATTCGGGACGATTGTTGAATTCAACTTGTCATATTTTCAAAATATGTTCGAATATGCTTAATGACTCAGATTATTGATTAGGATATATACCATGCTCCAGAATTTGGATATAAATTTTGAAAATAATAAAATATACTTGTCCCAAGTCACCCACCGATTTGTTTCACTGTATATATTTTACTGTATGATACCGGCGACGGCGTAGTTAGTAGATATATAACCCGCTCTTTTGTATTTTTTTTTTCTTATCTTTTTTTTAGATTCAGCATTTACTAAGGCATATCAATATATAAAAAAAACTTATCTCTGAATATCTACATTTTGAACATGCTGTACGTTATTCTATGAAGAATAATGTACTTAAACTCAATATAGTCCCATCAAGGTGGCAAAATATCATTTTGCGGGGGCGGCGAAATTTTATTTTCCCACGTCTGCAAAATGTCTGGCGGCAGCCCTGAGTGACACCTCTGTACATAAACCAAGTACCTAAATCCTCAGAAATACAAAATTATAGGCCGATCTCGATTCTTTGCGCAGTGGCTAAACTATTTGAACAAATTATATATGCAATATTGTCGGCAATGGTATGAAGAAATATATGCCAAGGACAACATGGATTTACGCCAAGAAAAACAACCACCAATATGTTGCAATTTTGACATGATATTATATATATATCATGGAAAGCTCACAAGAAGACTTCATTTATACCTACTAGATAAAAATCAAACGGTAACTTCAACAAAATATTTTAATAATTTTACAACAATTGTTTCGCTAACACTGCAGCTTCATTAGGTCAGCCGACAGATTTGACCAATCTCCTAAGGTACACTCCAAGGTACCATGCAATGGCTTGTGAGTTTGTGATCTAGCTGTTTTCGTCCTTAATTTGATTTGGTTGAATTTTAGTTGTAATTCTTCAATACACTAACTCCGATATCTAGATTGAGTAAATTGTTGTATTCCTCAAGTAAAAAGATTTTGTAATCTGTTTGGGAAATAAATAAACGAATAACTCTGAATGTTGTGGCTATAATTATAAATTTGAACAATTGCGAAAAATCTCCTGACTTTTCTGATAATCTGCATTTTGGTTTGAATTTTAATCATCTTGAGATGAATAATCTGTTAAAACCAGTAATAAGAAGTGTATCAAATTAAGAATTGCGCATGTGTTAGATCACAGGTGTATTTCACCTTATATAACAACGAAGAATTATCGACCAGTGATTAGTGCCTTGAACTAATTAAATTGGTCAAATGTAATCCTGAGTGAAGCCCACATAGAACATTAAAATAGGTCTTAGCCTGGTATTTATATGGTAATTCAGTTGCATTCGTGTCTATCCAATTTCAAAGCTATGACACATATACTATTTCTGATTCAATAATCCTTACTAATGAACTTTCTTTCTCGATACAGAAAACAACCAAACAAACAGTGTTAATTCCTAAGTCAATTAGGAATTATTCCGTATATTGTTAGGGTAGTAATTGAGCAACTATTATCACTTATTGCGGTTTTGATTGAGTTCAGTTAGACATTCAATACAATCGGCGTTAGATCAGACAGTAAACAGTCTTCTCTCGATAAAAATCGAGTGTGGATTCTCTGAATTGAATGAATGAAAATATTGAATTAAATGTTGATCCGTAAAACAGAAATATTCAACTCTGATGTTATTGAATCCCGGTGAATTTTGAACAAACTCGGACATCAAAACTATTTTTCAGAAAATCTAGCTCAACGAATTCAGGTTGACATAAGCAAACGAAGAAAAATCAGGTAACTAGAAGAAATCAAGGTTTATAATTTCCATGAAGTTCTCTACTTAGGACCAGCAGCGGATGAATAACTGAAAATCCCTTTTGATACATGACTTTCATTAGAACCTTGCAAGATCGCACATGCTAGTAACTGTGCCACATTAGTGGAATTGTCGTGTCGGACCGGTTTGTTATTGGCCAGTCGAATTCAGTTTCGGTAAAGCTTTGCATTAATTTAATTAATACCTCTGCGGTGATAAATTTCGGTCATATTTCATTATTTTATGAAACGCATTGTTACTCAGTCTGTCATCCATATGCCCAGTGGATTTTTTGGTGAAATATGTTTCGTTCAAACAATAGTTGTGAACAAACAACAATATGTGGAGCCAAAACCAATGTATATCGATGTTTATCTATAAATATATACAGACTGGGCAATTGAAACCAAATATCGGTCCGACACGTCGGTTTTTCATTTGAAGGGTACAACTTCTAAGATCATATTCAAAACCGTATCGCTTCAACTCTTAGTGCTACAACCACAATCCCTATATTTTGGTTAGGGAAGATGGAGTAAGTGATTCCTTATTTGAAAGGCATTACTGTTTTGATTTCTGAGTTCAGCATATTCAATTTGCCCATTCAATCCAGTTGTTTTTGAGATATCCAAATCTAAATTTTGTACAGAATTGGACATTTCGTTAGATGCTTTGCAAATCAATCAAATTTTCACTATTTTATTCTATGGTTTCCACGATAATCTTTAAATTCCGTACACCAGACATCAAAATAATTTCTCTTTGTTTCTTTTATGAACAATTAAGATGAAAATAGTTCATTCATTGGCAGAAAATATTGAAATAATTTTCTATTATTCAAAAAAAATCAGTGCGAGAACCTTACAGCAGATTTATCATCGAAATTGCAGAATAAATGAGTGAAAATTCAATTGATTCACACTGCATGCTTGAAGGGTAAATCAGCGTTGTTTGAAATTCAGATGTGGATGTTTCGAAAACGAATGGATTGAATGAGAAAGAATTAAACATGCTGAATGTAGAATGAGGTATCTTATAGCCTGTCTTCCATATTCAAAATATAGGATTTGGGATTGTAACACCAAGGGCATTGTATAAAGACAATGCCAAGGGTATCCCCTGGAATAGAAGTGTCCGGGCGTTTTTATACAGGGTAAGTCAAAAATATGTACCGAGCTTTCTGGGGATGATAGTACATTGAAAAATAACTATAGTTTGATGGCTTGAGATATCTTATAGCCTGTCTTCCTTATTCAAAATATAGGGTTTGGGGTTGTAACACTAAGGGTATCCCTGGAATCGACGTGTCCCGGCGTTTTTATACAGGGTGAGTCAAAAATGTGAACCGAGCTTTCTGGGGATGATAGTACATTGAAAAATAACTATAGTTTGATGACTGAACTCCTGGCCCAAAATGCATATTAAGGGAGATATATCCTTCTACATTTGATAAAATTTAAAAAATTTCTCCGCATATCTTTTAAACGGTGAATACCACCATATTGAAATTTTGTGCATAAATGTATATATATTGTTAAAATACATTTTTTTATTGCACTTCTACATTTCTGATATTTTTGTAAAGGGTGTTTTTAGAGGGTGAGTCATGATTTTTTTTGGGACAAATTCTTTCGTTTTGGTGAGAAAAAAGGAAGCATTCGATGGAGCGAAGAAAAGTACGTGAAAAGGGTACTAGTAGCCAAACACAAAAAATTGAACTGTTTTCGAGATATTAGAGTTTTTGTAGCCACATGATGTCATCAGATTCATTCATCGCGAGATTAATCGATAACGATATTTTAGCGGGCCATGAACAATTTCGTTCTTAATCTTAACATGTCCTACTAAAATATCGTTATCGATTGATCTCGCGATGCATGAATCTGATGTCACTCCATACCCAAAACGAAATCAATAAAACCTTTGAATTTCTGAATATATTGAAGGAGTAGCATTTGAGAATCTTTGAATGGACATATAAGAGTCATAATTTCCCTTAAATGGGCCCTTCATGCAAGGGATGCTTCCTTCATACAACAATTTACGTTCTCAATTGACTTGCAGTAAAATGTTCATTGCACATGGTGTAGTCGTTGGTAGTGTTTGCATCCTTTACGTCCTGGAAATTTTATCCTCTTCGTAGCACTGAAAATAAAAATGAATGACCGCTTCACATGTTACCAGTTTCAATACTTAGGTACATATCATATTTGATCCACAATTCTTCACCACACAATAATTTTCGAACGATATTTCAAGGTTTTCACCAAGAAATTAGACAAAAATTTCAATAATCAGCAGCTAGTACGAGCTTGATAAACAAAAGGCGGTACGAGAATCAAAATGGCTATCTGAAATCTCACAAAATTTCATAGGTTTCTGCGAATGTCCCTCGAACTAATATTTTAACCAGTTTTAGGGTCTTAAGAACACATTTGAAACACAGATAGCGCTCACATTAGTCGCTTCGGTTCCTATCTTTTTATTCTATTATATAATCTTTGGTAAAAACGTTTAGAAGAATGAGACGCGGTAACTTATGTGAACTTGTTAGTGAACTTATTAGTCAGAGTGCCCTTATTGCTACCGTATAACTATTGTAAGCCAATTTTTACAGGGATTGAGACTGTGCGCATAAAATCAATAGTGATAATTTGAAAGAAATTTATTGGTGGGTTTTCGACTTATTTTCAAATTTTTCTTATTGATGTTTTGAGTCTTGTTTTTATCAGCATGTAAAAAATATCGAAATAAACCATTTCAGGATCTATTTTATCAATAATTTTTTCCAACGTGGTCATTTTGGAAGTTTTTTATGGGTGATTTTTGGTTAAACGGTTTATGTAATCAAACTTCTGTTGAAAAAACAATCACTTTCAAAAACAGCCTGTATATCTATAGAGCATTATGCTACGGAATATACCTGGCCATTAATGAAAAAAAGGTAAACTATCTTCATGTGATCTAAAAAAGGCCTTTGACAGCACCGATATTCAGTCGCTGCTGAGGAAGTTGGACCTTCTGTCAAAAAATAAGACTCGCCATTAAGACACCCTGTATACTTGAGTAGGAAAACTTTGATTTCCTCTTCGTTGTTCGTCAAATAAAAACAAAATGTCATTGAATCTCCTTCAAACTCGAGTTCAGTAGGGAAACAGAGTTAGAATCATCTCAACGATTGCCCAAAATAAACTAAATTTTACGAAATTTGCCACCTCCATCAATCACAGAACGGATAGATCGAAAAACTCCGTTCTTCCAGAATGGTCGAATCGATGGAATGCACAATCTACAGGAATTGTTGGATGTGGACTCTTTTGGCATTGCATTAAGAGATTGAACCAGCCCGAAGAACAGAAATAAATGGACTCTGAACGAAAATTGAGGGGATAATCTTGGAAATTCAGCTGGCTCCAAAACGGTAAATTGTGAGAGAATGGGATATGTGCTCTTCATTCGATTGCTTTTCAGTTCGGGCATATCCCAGTTCAATATTCAGAAAACAATAACGAACCACTCAATGAACACCGGAAAAAATCATTATCGTGAGTATATCTACCGGGTTCAACATACACATGACGGCATATCGTGGATTAAGTAAGGGGTATTCCACGAATGAACATTCGTAAACTTCCAGTATGAATTGGAATATAATGGTCTATTGTAGTAATTACTTCACCCACCTGAAGATGCTATTGTGAAAATCGCATAATCTGTTTCAAGTTCAATAAAACTTTGCTGATGCCACTTTCGAGCTCCTAGCATCCCAACAGTTGAAAGGATTAGTAATCAATCTCCAATCTCTTCAATTTTGCAATTGGGATATTAATCATCAATGAATGGTGAACCTATAATTGACCAAATTCATCAATTTTCCGTTAATAACTCCTAATCTACGGATTGGTACGAATGAAAATCAATGTAGAATTCATGATAGAAAGGAGATAATAAGGAACTTATCCAAATGATCAAGTTCATTAAAATTTAGTGTTCTTACGATAGGTACGACCGACAATTCGAGAGACACCTTTAATTGTTTTTCAGATATACCTGAGAGATCGTTTCACTATACAGGGTGAGCATTTTACTAGTAGGGGTATTACAAAATGACATGGTGTTTTTTTTCCCTCATATTTATTTATTTAACGCAATTTTAATCGATCCTCTGGTTTTTACCCATTTTAGGTTCATTGACTATCAGTATCCAAGTCTTTTGATTAAGTAGGAACTATAATAAAATACAGGGTGATTCATAACTATTGGGACATAGGCTAAAGGCAGATTGTTTGGACCAAAATATGGCGATAGGACCTTGATAAAATATTGCTGTGGAAAAAGATAAAGGGCGTGAAAGTTGAATTTTCAAAAAATTTTCAATTTTAATTTTTTTTTTTCAACCCCTATCTAATAGAACTTACACACTTTTCTGAGACCGTAAATGGGTACATTATTGAACGAAATTACTTTACGTAATCTGTTTTTTTAGAAATAATCTTTATATTAGAAAATCGGAGATGTGCATATAGAGCATATATGCTCTATCTTTACTAAAGTAAAGATGGATTTGGAATTTGATAGAAGTATTTGAGAACTTGGAAACAGCTTTTCATGAGGCATCCTTTGACGATACAGCTTTAATACCTTGTTCAGAATATTCTCACTGGCCACTGCATTAGGGCTAATTTTCGATATTGTTATTTAATAAATATTATTTCTCGGAAAACCGGGGTGAGCCAAGAAAATTAAAAACACTGGAATAATGACTCCTTATGCTAGAATCTGAAACTGATCGATTCGGGATAAAATTTCGAAAACGCAACGTACATTTATTTTTTCAATCTGCACAATTAAACTGAAATTATCACAATATCCACCCGGTATTTTGAAAAACGTGTTAGTATGATGGAATATGCTCATTTATATTCTACTACATTAAAAAATTTCATACCTACCATAAATTAGTGATAGAAATAAAATTGGTCGAATCACCCTGTAGAGTCTTGATAGTGATAGTACTTGATAGTGGCCATAAACCAAACAGGGATTCGAAATCGTCTTGACTAGTATAAACTTTTCCTGAAATCTAACGGTCACCTCCGGAATCACCCTGTATAAAAAATTCATTACATTGTAATCCGAATGAATCATAATTTTCCATTTAACACGAAAATTCGTTATAACTAATGGCAGCATTAAAAGTTAGGATTATTTTGACATTCTAACAATGATATTATACTTCTGACTGCTGACGTCATTTTATTCTTGAGATGGACGAAGCATAGGAATAATATAAAATAACAATCAGGTGATTGTCTTTCAAATTCTCTGTAATATTCGAAAATATCAAGTTGGTAGAACTAAATTGTCTTTGAAATATATGGTTGTTCCCATCCGGTTATCAAAATAACCGATATTCTACGATATTCTACGATGGAGCGCATCTTCCTCATTTTTTTGTAGTTAAAAATATCCAGCAAAGAAATTCGAAAAAAAAAATGCATAGAGGAAAGTACCAAATATGTGCCTACTCATTAAAAAAAAAGCTCCAGGACCAAGGATTGAAATAACCGATATTATGTCTAAGATGCATGTTCCTAATTTTTTCTCGAAAGTTTAAAATGGCTATACACATTTTTTCTGAGTAAGTATTTCTGAAACATTCCTCTATGCACTCTTTTCATCAATTTTCTTGGCCGACTACTTTTTACTTTCGAAAAAAAATGAGTATCATACAAATTTACAATTATCAATATACTCAGGCGTTTTTACGCTCAATAACCCTCCTTTCATAGGTATATTCTCCAATTGTGACTAAAGGTAAGCTCTGTAATAGAAAAACAGGTTCTTTCATTGTTGAAATCCATACATCAACTGAAATCGACAAAAATATTGACCCTAAGTTTTTTGATGCCTACATTTTTTCGGTAACATGAATGAGGACAGATCTGCCTTGCTAACAAGAAAGGTCCTATCTGCAAAATTTTATAAATTGACTTTTTTGGCTCATAGTATTCGTAAACATATTATTTACATTTGTGTATGAAATGAAATTGTTCTATATGCTTTTTAAGTTTCTTGTTCTATATACCTATACCTAAATGTTTAGTCCTAACTGAATAAAAAGCCATGTCGACTAACATAAATTGTCCGATTTTTTTTTAAATGCAGTTAGGACAATTTAAACTAGCATTTTGTACTGAGCGAGATCAGTTAGGACATCATGTTGCGAGGTTTGGAAACATTCAAGGAAATTATTTTTACGCCACGTATCTAAAGCCCGTTTGCAACAGCCGAGAATTCTCTAAAGAATTTACTCGAGAATTCATGCGGCATGAATTCTTTACCGTTACATACCCACTTTCGGTAAAATTCACTGTTCAGTTGCATACAGAATAATCTCTGCCGTTTCCTTACCAAAATTTGGTAAAGAATTCTCGTCATTTACAAACGGACTTTAAAATACAATGGGAGTTTCGTCTAGCTTGGAAAGGAGTTCAATACCTACCCGCTGGCTGTATTATGGCATGAGTGTATTGCTAGCAGATCTAAAGATGCTTTTTTTTGGCGAATAGGGACATTAAACAAATAACAGTTTGGCTTGAAAATTGTTCAAGTCAAGTCAAAATAAAAATTGGTCAATTTTCAGTTTTCATATGTGTTTATTTAACATTTCAGAAGTTGATGTAGAAAACATTATAATCAAGTGTTTTGAGCCAGGCCATACTCTATCATTTTGACGATTTTTGTTGTAAAATATTGGTAAAACAAACAAATTCGTCAAAACTTAATCAGATGTAGCTAATCTATCATCATGTGTATTTGCAATTAATTTTCACTGGTTTGTTGATTTCACCATATTCCGAGAAATAGTTAAATATTGAGCATTGGCGACTTGCCAATTCTCGATGCTGAAAAACGAAATTTAAATTCACATGAAACTGGAAACTGGAATATGCATTATTTTCATAGATACATTATACGAGCTAATACCTCATATTCAAAATATTTCGTGAACATTCTTCTCCATTGAATGAAATAATATAGGTTCAGCAAAAAATTATCTATTACATATATATGTTGGTTTCACAACCAAATTTAATTTAGCCTACTCTGAATCCATTCAATTATAAAACATGCGCGGAGCGGAAAGTATAGACGTAAAAGGAAATAGAGTTAATGGGCAACTAACATCAGGCGACTTTCGTGAGTGATACCCAGAAAAGGGATATGAGAATGGGGGAATTTAGTTATTTTCTATTCGGCGCAAAGACTATTTCACTGTTCGAGACTGTTCAGATGCCCTTCACCCTTCACTATAATCTTTATGTCGTTTCTAGTACTTTCTGCGGGCAATTAGAAAATAATCTGTAACATGATGTCTGCACTTTCATTTAGAATATATCATTTGTATAATATTATGAGAAAAACAAGCAATCTTTTTTTTAATTGATTTTTTTAAAACACCATATTTTACACAAAAAAGCGTTATTCCAAACATGCGTTTAAATTGGAGATGTTAAGTTTTCAGCACTGAAATCCACCAAAGTTTTTATGAGCTGACCTTAATAAATTCCCGTCATTGAAGTGAAAGAATTTCAGCCTGCCCGTAGGTCGTAAGTACTGAAATTAATGAATTGCTGAAAATTTATTTTGGTACATACTTTGAAATAACATACCTACATTCCAGCATTCCAATAAAAATAATGTCAATAAGAACAGATTGCATATCGAGGGCACTATAATGCATTCACATTTATTTTAGCAGTCGGTTGGCCATGAAATAATTTTCTCAAGTTTTTGTAACTAGAACGGAGTAAGGTTGGCACTCATGAAATGTCGTTAATGTCATAACGCCGTTGCCACAACTAATATCAATTTTATTATAATACGAAAATGCCGAAAGTGATTGAAAAAAGAGACAGGGTTTCAGGAAGTGCTATTTAGAATTCAGGTCCGCTCATTCAAATAGTTATACCCTGATATTCTAAAATCTACAATACGTCAGACGGTAGCGAACATATTCCATGTAAGAGAATAGAGAATTTATGTAATGTTTCATCTGACTCTAAACGACTTATATTTCATCTGAATATTTCCACAATCAGAAAGATTGTGAATGAAGAGGATGACAAAGAATTTCCTTTCTATTAGGAGACCCAAAAAAGTGGTGGCATTTGAGAATTTTATGTTTGAGTGAATTAATGCAAAAAGTTTACTACAGAATTTTCGATTAATGTCATCGTAGAATAAGTTCCCGAAAATTGATTTTTCTATTTTTCATTCGACTTGTCCTATACATTGTAAGTGTCTTAAGATACCAATAAATACCTAATTATTTTTGCTACAGAAGAAGTAAAGATAAATAACATCTATTTCCGAAGATTTTATGGCCAGCAAGAAAAAGATGCATTTTTGGAAAAATTATTTAACCAAAACTGGAACCTTGTGCGAGAGATAGATAGATCCGAAGTGAATAGACAATGGGATGTTTTCATGTCTGAATTCATAAATATATTCAACGAGAATTTTCCCAAAAAACCATCTCTAAACAAAAAGCGAGCCTATATTCACAAAACACCTGAAATTGAAAAAATTAAAAACGAATTAGACATCCTCTTAGTCTTAAGTAACGTGAGCCCACAACATCTTGATCTTTACCAAAAAACAAAAAAAGAATATGACAATGCATTGAAAAACCAGAGAACCAAAACATATGAGGAAAGAATAATCAAGTCAGACAATAAAGGTAAAACTATGTGGCAAATATGCAAAGAGATCACTGGCACAACAAGATCCACTGAAGATTGGCAATTGGAAGGGACTCCAGAAGAAATAGCAGAAAATTTCAACGATCACTTCAACACAGTAAACACCCTCCTAAATAACATATCTACAACACCTATAGATTATTCTCACATGCAGCGTATAGAGAAGTCCTTCTACCTGAGACCAACAACACCTTCCGAAATAGAGAACTTAACAAAAACCATCAAAAACAAATTCAGCAGCGGAGATGACGAAATTCCTATTATGATAGTCAAGTTATCATTACCAGCAGTCAGCGAAATACTATCATACATCATAAATAATTCTTTCAAACATGGTATATTTCCAGATTCCTTGAAACTAGCACTCATAAAACCAATATTCAAAACAGGCAACCCAGAACTTCTTAACAACTACAGACCCATAAGCTTACTACCAGCATTCTCCAGAATTTTTGAAGTACTAGTCTCGACAAGATTAACTGGATACTTTAAAGAAAATAACCTTTTTTCACATACCCAACATGGATTTCTACATGGACGCTCAACACAGACAGCTATCTTTGAATTCTTGCAGTACATTTTGGAGTCACTTGAGGACAGTAAGATGGCTCTGGGTATTTTCCTAGACCTCTCTAAAGCCTATGACTCATTAAACAAAGAATATCTTCTTCAGAAATTAGAGTTTTATGGAGTAAGAGGAAACACAATTAAATGGCTTGATTCATTCATGACTAACAGAAAACAAAGAGTTACCATCACACAAAATAAAAATCAATCAAAGTCAAAAATATTGATAAGAAAAATAGGAATCGACCAAGGAAGCGTCATCGGCACACTCTTATTCTTAATATACCTAAACGATCTAGGCCACATAGTACTGCAAGATGAAGGAAACATGGTGAATTTTGTCGACGACACAAATCTATTAACCAGTGCCGACGATTTTGAAGAGCTCTCGAGACAAGCAAACCACATCTTCGTGAAATCAAAAACATGGTTCAACCAAAATAACCTAGTTCTAAATGAAGACAAATCAAAAATCATTATTTTTGACACAAGTAGGTCAAACAAGGAAAAATCAGATTCAGTAACCTTATCCAACTGCAACTACCAACTTTCGAACTACGTCAGATTTCTGGGAGTCTACATTGATCAATTCCTCAATTGGCGTCAACACACAGAAATCATTTCAGTGAAGTTGAGTAAAACATGCTTTGCACTAAGATCAATAACCCAATATATGAATGAGAAAACCTTAAGAACAGTATATTTTGGAAACTTTGAATCCACCTACAAATATGGAATAATTTTCTGGGGAACAAATGAAAACTTAGAGAAAATATTCCTAATTCAGAAGAGATCAATTCGAATAATTTACAAAATGAAATTTAGGGAATCATGTAGAGGAACATTTAGATTTAGAGGAATTTTCACTGTTTATGGCCTGTATTTGTTTGAATGCCTTATGTTCTTACATAAAAATAGGAGTAGTTTCATATCTGAGAATATAAATAGTTACAACACAAGAAATTTAAATATAATGTTTCCAACCCATAGATTAACATTAACTGAGAAGAGCGCTGCTTATATGAGCATCAGAGCCTTCAATAAGTTACCAAATGATATAAAACGCATAAATAACTATAAATCGTTCAGGAATAAAGTTAAAAATCTACTGATTGCATTGGAACCATACAACCTCAGGGACTATTTTGAAGCTACTGAGTGAACTAAAAATTTTTGTGACGTCATTTCATTTAATTTTGGATTTATTGTAACTCTTCATGTAATTCGAATTTATCTGAAATAAAGAAATATCTTATCTTATCTTATCTTATTATTATTATTAATTATGCATTAAGATGAACAGCCACAAATACGCGCGCCAGATGTCCTGCTAGTTGTTTATTCATGTGAACTTTTTGTTCAAAGGTAAAGTTCATCTTGATTGAAACTTCCTTTAATTCTTTTTACTTATATTGATGCAAGACGATTTTTGTTGAAGAATTTAACATTCTTGTAATTATCTGTTAATTCCTTCGGGAGATACCCATTCCCAACCACTGCAACATATGCATTTCATCTTCGGGTTGATATTTTTGAAATCTACAACTGATGTAACTATGGAGGGTCTCTACCCTCCATAGATGTAACGTATTCAAACTTTAGCCAAAGAAGATAACGAACATTAACTCTCCTCAAGCAAGTACATATTATGATATTATACTGATCTCTTGTATTTTCCATGCAAATAACTGGATTTGGTATGCCTTCACTCAGTTTGTATAAACTTCAATTATGTTCGTCACATATTTTCCGAAGAGATTCGACATTGTGATAAAATACGTAATAACAGAAACTTTTACGTAGAACGGGCAACATAGCGTTGATTTAAAACCCAAAAATGTTTTGACAAGCTTCATAACCCCACATTTTCGTACTATACAGAGTGAAACGTGTCAAATTTCCATGGCCAACCGACTGCTAAAATAAAGTTGAATGAAGTATATATATAAATATATATATCATAATTTGATGCGGGAATGATATTTTGAATGCTCGTGATTGATTTACAGATCAAGCTTTGCGTAACCGGGGTTAATGTCTTAAGAAAAAAATTATAGGGTCTCTACACAGTTATGTGAAATGAAGAAAATAATTTTGCCTGCTGCTCTAGAGGAATAGACCATATTTGGCTAAATTTGTTACAAAAAGTGAAATTTTGATAAAATGTGTTTCAGCGATTTTCATAAATAATTAAGTATAAAAAAATTCTTAATGAGAATCCTGACAATTCAAGAGAATATTTTAAGCTCCTATACATCAAATTGACTTTTGATTTTCACATTGTTCCTATTATTGTATCTATTTTTATGTACCATCCCTTCCAAAAATATTGTAGGTATAATTTCACCCAAGAGGAGTTTCTATATCCAAAATTGTTTCAACTCATTATCCTTGGGCATTTCTCCATAGCAAGGATAATGTGTGGAATCCTTTAGAATCGATTAGCTAACCGGAGTATCTGAAGTTACCTGCTCCAGAGTCTGAAATTTTCCGTAAGATGTCTCTGAGGATCTGAGTGAAAATATCGGAAAAGACTCCAACAACATCGAGGCCAGTGGAACTGTGTCCTCTTTATGCTGTGTGTCATAGCTCCTCTGGCAGCTGGCCTGGGGGAAAATCTCAGCAGACCTATATTCGAAATAATACTTTATGTTTTCTTGTCTCGGGAACGTTTGATTTATTATCAAGCTTCCCATGGCTCTTCTGACAAGGCAGATAAAATTTTCCAATCCTCTTGTATATACAGGAAAAACTTCCTAGGGGAGTAATTTGATGGGAATTGATGAGATAGTTTCATTCTTTTGGCGTGAATAATTTTTCAGTTTCGAATTTTTTTTTTTCATTTCGGGCTGTTTTGAATGTTATGAGGAGAATTTAACTGTGCAGGCAATGTCAAAACCTAAAAGGATTACACGGACAATTAATTTTTTTCAGTCATTCAATTGTAAAAAAAATTGTTTGTTTTTTATCAGTGATACGGTAATAAATAAGCATACGGTTCGGCTATCTGAAAAATCTTTCGAAAATTGGAAACCATAAAATATTAGGAGTATTTCCATGAAGGTTTGCGTTGAGACTAATAACTTCAATACACCGAAAGCACATCAGGCCATTTCAATACATCAAAATGATCATTCATTCATTGCTGTATCCTGTTACCGGCAATAAATCTACAGGAGGGCACACAGTCGCAATTAGCCCTAAGAAATTATAAGTCAAAATGATCAACACATATAGTATAACAATTGCAAAATGGCGAATGCTATTGTTAAACATTTTCGAGGTGAAAATACTGAAAAAACAAATGCTTTCTAAAATCTGTCGTGAAGTATTATCTTTGAGTACAATTTGAGGTTTTTAAATTAAAAATATTAAGAACATCCGTTAAAAAATTTTTTTTTACCCATGAGCAGGCGCAGCATATTTTGATTATGTTCCAGAAATGTTGCTCATTGCCCAAACCTGGAAGTCTCTCCTAGGATCCTTTATATCGAATTCTTCAATTTCTTCTTTGTAGGTGTTTTCCTCTACACCACAATATATACTTTTATATATTTTCCCTCTGAATAACTGAAACCGAGTCTGAAACATAAGGAAAAATTATGGAAATGATATTTCAGGTATTGGGAGAGAAAAGTCCTTCTTCAATTTTCATATGGTTTCCATTCCAATATCTGAAACACAAGAAATCTATCTATATTAATAAAAGAGGATCTATGGTTTACTTCAAAATGCTTTATTGTTCAAACGATCGCACCAAATTGGACCATTCTTTTTTTGTTGTGTTTATTATTGTTAGGGCAAGGTTTATATAACAAAATTTTCCCAAAAAAAATTGTACAGAACAGAAAAAATGGCATTCCTTTTTCTTACGACCAATCGAGCAATCATAGAGTACTTATAGGTTTGCCGGGTCAGCTCGTCGTTAATAATAGAAAACGGTGTTCCAGACATTGGGAGAAAAAATCCATGAAGAAGTTAAAAAAATCCTCTCTCCTAAATTATCTTGCAATCAATGTGGTCAGGGAGTTTTCATTTTTGTAGTTAAACGATGAAAACTTTAGTCCACGAAGACATTTGCCCACTTGCAACAAAAGCTTCAAATAAAACTTCTAAAACTAGAAGAAATACAAAAATTATGGTGAGATTCCATTTTCCGTGAGCTTTTCAAAGTTCACAATTTTATTCCTAGAAAATGAAGGTAATATAATAATAAATAAAAGAAATAAATTGACCGCTTTCATTTTGAGTTATTGGATGTAGAAATATTGATCTTATTCCAGACTTTCATTTTCGAGCTGAATCATCATCTGTCCGTAATCAGAGGCTTTTTTGGCAGTTCTATAATATCTTTTTGTTATCGCAGGTAGATAACTATACTGCATTCACATTTGTTTTAGCAGTCGGTTGGCCATGAAATAATTTTATCGAGTTTTTGTAACTAGAACGGAGTAAGGTTGGCACTCATGAAATGTCGTTAATGTCATAACGCCGTTGCCACAACTAATATCAATTCTTATTACGAAAATAAAGAAAGTGATTGAAAAAAGAGACAGGGTTTCAGAAAGTGCTATTTAGAATTCAGGTCCACTCATTCAAATAGTTATACCCTGATATTCTAAAATCCACAATACGTCAGACGGTTGCGAACATATTCAATGTAAGAAAATTTATATAATGTTTCATCTGAATCTAAACGACTTATATTTAACCTGAATATTTCCACAATCAGAAAGATTGTGAATGAAGAGGGTGACAAAGAATTTCCTTCTATTGGGAGACCCAAAAAAGTGGTGGCACTTGAAAATTTTATGTTTGAATGAATTAAAACTTAAAAGTTTACTGCAGGAATTTCGATGAATGTCATCGTAGAATAAGTTCCCGAAAATTGATTTTTCAATTTTTCATTTGACTCGTCCTATACATTATAAATGTCTTAAGGTACCAATAAATAGCTTATTATTATATTATTTTATCAATGCATTGAAATGAACAGCCACAAATACGCGCCAGTTGTCCTGCTAATTGTTTATTCATGTGAAATTTTTGTTCAGAGGTGAAGTTCATCGTGATTGAAACTTCCTTTAATTTCTTTTACTTATATTGATGCAAGATGACTTTTGTTGAAGAATTTAACATTCTTGTAATTATCTGTTAATTCCTTCAGGAGATACCCCACCACTGCTTCATATGCATTTCATCTTCGGTTTAATATTTCTGAAATCTACAACTGATGTAACGTTTCCAAACTTTAGCCAAAGAAGATAACGAACATTAACTATCCTCAAGCTAGTGTATTTTATGATATTACTAGCTGACCCCGCAAACGTTGTTTTGCCATATAAATAATTTCCATGTTGTATCATAAAAAAATAGAAATAAAAAATTTTGTCTAAAAAATAAAAAAAAAATTTAGGGGTGGACTACCCCTAACATTTAGGGGGATGAAAAATAGATGTTGGCCGATTCTCATAGATAGCTGACCCGGCAAACGTTGTTTTGCCATATGAATAATATCCTAATGATTAAATTACTAAAATGGCTATTAAAACATAAGGGTTGATCGTAGAATGGTGAAAATTGAGGATTGTATGTATTTTTGTATGTTGTATCATAAAAAAATAGAAATTAAAAATTTTGTCTAAAAAATACAAAAAAAAATTTAGGGGTGGACCACCCCTTACATTTAGGGGGATGAAAAATAGATGTTGGCCGATTCTCATAGATAGCTGACCCGGCAAACGTTGTTTTGCCATATAAATAATTTCCTAATGATTAAATTACTAAAATGGCTATTAAAAAATAAGGGTTGATCGTAGAAGGGTGAAAATTGAGGATTGTATGTATTTTTGTATGTTGTATCATAAAAAAATAGAAATTAAAAATTTTGTCCAAAAAATGACATAAAAAATTTAGGGGTGGACTACCCCTAACATTTAGGGGGATGAAAAATAGATGTTGGCCGATTCTCATAGATACCGGATAAGCACAAAAAATTTCATCAAAATCGGTCAAGCCGTTTCGGAGGAGTACGGTAACGAAAACTATGACACGAGAATTTTATATATTAGATACTGATCTCTTGTATTTTCCATGCATATAACTGGATTTGGTATGCCTTCAATCAGTTTGTATAAAACTTCAATTATGTTCGTCACATATTTTCCGAAGAGATTCGACATTGTGATAAAATACGTAATAACAGAAACTTTTACATAGAACGGGCAACATAGCATTGATTTCAAACCCAAAAATATTTTGACAAGCGTCATAACCCCACATTTTCGTACTATACAGAGTGAAATGTGTCAAATTTCCATGGCCAACCGACTTCTGCAATAAAAGTGAATGGAGTATACTCACCTATGAACCCTCCCCTTTTTTCCAAATTTGGGACCGGCAATGATAAGAGTGCAACCCGCTGAGTTACTGAATCCACGTGAAGCAGACATACAAGGAGAATATTGGGATACTTGAAAGATATAATATGGAGAAACAAATACATGAGCGTGGAAAATAAAATACGAATATATGTATAAGATATGTGTCAGGCCAGTGCTGACATACGCAGCCGAAACAAGGACAAAGACATCTCATAAGAAAAGGCTAATAAAAACAACAGAAATTAAGGTGCTCAGAGCTATAAGGGGAATTTCAATCAGAGACAGAAAAAGGAATGAGGACACACTGAGAGAAACGAGAGTTGGGGATGTGGTAAAATGAACACGAGGATGTAGAGAACATGCCCATAGATTTGACACAGTAAGGCTAGCGAAATGAGCAACAACCCGGAAGCTCAAATCATAATAGACCACCAGAAATACCACCGTAAAGATGGCACGACAGCTGGCTTGGCTATTTCGCCAAACTACCCTGTAACTTTTCACTTTCCCCTTTTCACTTGTCAGATAGATTACGTTGCAGGAAAAGCATTCAGAATCGAAAAGTGCAGAGAAAAAGATGACTTATGCTCAACGCTGCATAGGTCGCTTCATGGAATAAAACAAATCAATCTGATTGGGAGACTCTTAGCTGGTAACTAGGCGAAAGACTTGAGGATTCTGAATCAATTGGATTCAAACCTCATGGTTAAACCCTTGGATCTAATGCCAATTATACCTACAATTACTAGGAACCCTTGAATTCACAACGATCATTGAGAATCGTTGAATTGCTGGGGATTTTGTCAATTACCATCAGGAGTGGATTACAACAGACAACCACGGCGGTATTCATGGAAAAGGAAAACCTCTATATATGTGAAAAGTTTCTTCATGTTTGAGCTTCCAGAAAAAATACTAGAAAGATTTCCAATCAATTTTCATTTAGTTTCATCAAACAACAACCCTAATTATCTTAAATTCAGTTCGTTTATCGCTTGATTCGAATCGATACCAAACTGTTAACGAGCTTTTCCGCTTGGATGAGCCATCCTGCAATAAGTTCTAAGCTGGGTTTCCATTATGTCATCTTTAGAAAATTAAGTCCTTCAGTCGGGAGCAGAAAGGCCCTATTAATGACTATCGAATTGGACGGTTGCCAGCTCTACCCATGATAAATGAATTTTTAAGTTTTTCGATGGTCCGGTTCTCCGAATCAAGTTGCTTGTCAGCACGTGGTCAAACGGTCCGCGCGCCGCCTCAAAGGCGTATAAGGTGCGCGTTATAGCGGAGACGGCGAAAGCATGCTAGATTGTTACGATAGGCCAACGGTGTGGGTGCTTTTATGCCGCCTCCGACGCGATGTTACGCGAACTGACAACGTCATCAACAACGAGGATTTAAGGTTAGTTTTCCGATACTACAGACTTTTATGCATGATTTGTGATTTTTTTGGTTTTGGTTTATTATTCCCTATAATTGAACCTTTCGTATATAATGCAGCACAAAAAAAGGTCAAATCAATCCCGAAAGTTTTCGAGTAGAAATATACATTCAGTGGCGGCGCTAAACAAAAAGATAATGTCGGCGACCGTTTCTAGAGCCTCTTACATTTTCCAGTCAGCAAGAAAAGTTGAAAGGGAATGGGAAGAATTGAGGGAGTACAAAAGTTCGCATAAAGCTTTCATTACTAATCAAATTATGTTAAAACTGCATGTTGAACTTGATTACGATCGGCTTCTATGCAGTAATTAAATTCTCGTTCGATATTTCCAAGTGAAGCACTTCAGGTTTGATCCAAGGATCAACAATAACACCAAACTCGTCAACCAAGAAGATATGTAGTGTAAGCACATTCTATAGCCTGAGAGGCTATAGAATGTAAGAGAACATGTTGACGAAGACGTACTCTGTTACTGTTTAGATCTTATTAATTAAAATTCGTTCAGAAACTATACTTCATTCAACTTTATTTTAGCAGTCGGTTGGCCATGGAAATTTGACACATTTCACTCTGTATAGTACGAAAATGTGGGGTTATGAAGCTTGTAAAAACATTTTTGGGTTTTAAATCAACGCTATGTTGCCCGTTCTACGTAAAAGTTTCTGTTATTACGTATTTTATCACAATGTCGAATCTCTTCGGAAAATATGTGACGAACATAATTGAAGTTTATACAAACTGAAACTGGCATACCAAATCCAGTTATTTGCATGGAAAATACAAGAGATCAGTATAATATCATAATATGCACTAGCTTGAGGAGAGTTAATGTTCGTTATCTTCTTTGGCTTACATCATTTGTAGATTTCAAAAATATTAACCCGAAGATGAAATGCATATGTTGCAGTGGTTGGCAATGGGTATCTCCCGAAGGAATTTACAGATAATTACAAGAATGTTAAATTTTTCAACAAAAATCATCTTGCATCAATATAAGTAAAAGGAGTTGAAGGAAGTTTCAAGTTAAGATGCAACTTCACCGTTGAACAAAAATTTCACATGAATAAACAAGTAACAGGGCAACTTGCGCGTATTTGTGGCTATTCATCTTAATACATTGATGTAATTATAATAATTAGGTATTTATTAGTACCTTAAGACATTTACATTGTATAGGACAAGTCAAATGAAAAACAGAAAAATCCATTTTAGGGAACTTATTCCCGATGACATTTATCGAAAATCCTGTAGTAAACTTTTCGCATTAATTCACTCAAACTAAAATTCCCAAATGCCACCACTTTTTTGGGTCTCCCAATAGAAGGAAATTCTTTGTCATACTCTTCATTCACAATCTTTCTGATTGTGGAAATTTTCAGCTGAAATATAAGTCGTTCAGATTCAGATGAAACATTATATAAATTCTCTTACATTGAATATGTTCGCTATCGTCTGACGTATTGTGGATTTTAGAATATCAGGGTATAACTATTTGAATGAGCGGACCTGAATTCTAAATAGCACTTCCTGAAACCCTGTCTCTTTTTTCAATCACTTTCGGCATTTTCGAATTTTTGTAATAAAAATTGATATTAGTTGTGGCAACGGCGTTATGACATTAACGACATTTCATGAGTGCCAACCTAACTTCGTTCTAGTTACAAAAACTTGAGAAAATTATTTCATGGCCAACCGACTGCTAAAATAAATTTGAATGAAGTATATGTATTCATTTTTGCTACTAAAAAAAATTAAATTATTGACATATAATTATCAGTAGCTTGAGGAGACTTAATGGTGGTTATCTTCTTTGGTTGAAGTTTGAGGACATTACATCAGTTGTAGATTTGAAAAAAATTAACCCAAAGATGAAATGCATATGATGCAAAGGTTGGGAATGGGTATCTCGCAAAAGAATTAACGGGTAATTACAAGAATGTTTGGCGGTATGTGCTGAGATGAGTTCACGCTATTTGAGGAAATGCGTGCTCTTGGGGTGATTGTTTCGTCCCACTGCTAGGGTCGGACTCATCAGGTAGGTTAATGAACCCTAGCAGCTACCTACGACAATCGCCGAAGCAGCGTAGTTTGTGCCTGCTATAAACGCCGGTTACGTCGAGGGTATCGAGTTTTGCGTCGCCGGTGGCGCCATCGTTTGGCGTATGCTGCACCGCAATAGACGTATAATCTACCCTGTGATCGCAACCGTCGTGCGCAGTGATGCCATCGTTTGGCTACCCTTGGTACCATCATGGTGAGATGAAGTATTCCTCTACCATGGGTACAACTACGCCGCCACAACACTCCCCCACCAGCGGCGCTGACTGGGGAAGCGATGCGATACGGTAGGCAGGGTACCGCCGTTTACGGAGATGGGAAAGGGCGTCTAGAGTAGCGTCAGAAATACCAGAGATGGGAGCGTGCATTGTGAGCGAGCTATTGTCTCAACCGGTCTGGCCTTCTGGGATACGTCGTTAAGACGGCCCTCCCACATCACGTCGGGGTCACCACTTTGGCGGTATGTGCTGAGATGAGTTCACGCCATTTGAAGAATGGCGTGCTCTTGGGGTGATTGTTTCGTCCCACTGCTAGGGTCGGACTCATCAGGTAGGTTAATGAACCCTAGCAGCTACCTACGACAATCGCCGAAGCAGCGTAGTTTGTGCCTGCTATAAACGCCGGTTACGTCGAGGGTATCGAGTTTTGCGTCGCCGGTGGCGCCATCGTTTGGCGTATGCTGCACCGCAATAGACGTATAATCTACCCTGTGATCGCAACCGTCGTGCGCAGTGATGCCATCGTTTGGCTACCCTTGGTACCATCATGGTGAGATGAAGTATTCCTCTACCATGGGTACAACTACGCCGCCACAAATGTTTAATTCTTCAACAAAAATCATTTTGCATCAATGGAAATCAAAATAATCAAAGGAAGTTTCAAGGCAAGAGGAACTTCACCTTTGAACAAAAATTTCATATGAATTAACACTTTTTGGGTCTTCAAATAAAAGGAAATTATTTGTCATCCTCTTCATTTACAATCTGTCTGGTTGTGGAAGCATTCAGCTAAAATATAAGTCGTTTAGATTAAGATGAAACATTATATAAATATATAAATTCACTTACATTGAATATGTTCGCAACCATTTGATATATTGTAGATATGGGAATGTCTAGTTTTCTAATACTTTCGAATAGTAGGGTTACCTACCATTTGAATGAGCGGCCCTGAATTCTAAATAGCACTCCCGAAACCCTGTCTTTTCTCTTTTTCAATCACAAATCGGTATTTTTGTAATATTGATATAAATTGTGGCAACGGCGTTATGACATTAACAACATTTCGTGAGTGCCAACCATATTCCGTCCTAGTTACAAAAACTTGAGAAAATTATTCCATGGCCAACCGAGTGCTAAAATAGAAGTGAATGGAGTATAGGTAATACTCCACGACCGTTGCGTCTTTCAACGAGGAAAACCTTTCTGTATGGATTTTCCTCCTTTCAAGTTTGCCATACACGACATTTAATATTCCAAGATTTAAAACATCATTTTGAGTGTACCTACTTCTAGATACAGCAGAACACCTGCCAAAGAATACAGAACAAAATTGTCCTCACTTCTTTCAACCGTGAAAACAATTTTTCCTCTTCAATGTGCTAACCTGCATTAACTTTATTTTCCTGTTATTATAACGTGCGTTCAAAATAATTCTTCGTCAAGTAGGCTATGAAATTTTGAAGGCTGATGTTCGATGGCTGAACGTATGTCTTTTCTTGAATTACTTCATCTTCCCAAAATGTAAACAATGATGACATTAACCTATATATCGTAATTTTGTACGGAAAGGCACTTTTCAGAAAAGGTTACCTGTAAATTTCATCCAACGTTCGAAAAGCATTTCTTTCATTGAGTAAGATGACAAGAATCCAAACAATCTGAGGCGGTTAGAAAAGTTCTTCGTAAAAATTTTAACCGTCCACTATTTTCATACGTAAGAGACATGAATCTTGAATTGATCATGGTAGTATATGTTTTTTTGTAAGAAGGTTCTAGTTACTTCAGTCATATGAATAGATCACAGTAAGATTCTCAATAATATGTTTATTAATTCTCTATAAATATTCAATTGATTCAGTCATTACTGAAAATCTATGACTAAACTAAAAGAACTGAATTATATGAAAATAGCTATTGGACAATTTATTAAAATTCAATTCAGCTATAAAAAGGCATGATGATTTCTCCTTCATAACGTTCTGCTATTGAAGTTCCATAAAAGAAAGTAGGTCCACATTTTGCCTTTGACTGATGCATACTGTCAGTATGCATCAGTTCAGTATGATACTGAACTCCAATTTTTTTCGGATGCTACAAGGTTAGGTAATCACAACCTTTTCAGTTTTCTGATAACATGTCAATCTTTATGGAAACAAATGGATATCTTTTTTTCAAAATCGGGTGGCATATGCCAACGGATACTCCATCCACTTGAGATAAAATCTGAAGAGAGGTTTGTCGAGCTTCTGTCACCATGTTTTCATTATTACTGAACTCTAGAGTTTTCTTTTTTGGTATACCACTTCCTTTTTTGTTTGAACATACCTGTTTCGTCAACACATCGCAAAACAGTACAATGAAAAAATTCATTCTTAATAATCAACAGCAACATAGGCTTCAATGAAGTCGCCGGAACAGAATATTTCCATTTTCCTTCAATTTTCTTTCCAATTTTGAAGTAGAATTCAATAGTAAAAGTCTTTCACACGTCCGTAAAAACCATCTTTATAATTTGCTGATAATTTTAATTCAACAAAGCACGAGCTAAAAATTACGTTCAGACACGAAATATCGACGTTCAAAATTCCATAGCCTACTTGACGACGAATTTTTTTGAACGCACGTTATTTCTAGAAAGTATGGATATTTCCATAGATCCCCAATTGAGTCTAAGGTTATTTCAAATTCCTTACGAAGTTCTCTGAGAAGACTCCTGCATATCAGCATTTTAGAACATAATTAGAAATTTCTGGTCCAACCAAATAAAGTTGTTACGAATTTTCCATGCGATTGCTTTCTACCCACGAAAAATGATGTTCATTCAGAAAAGTCTAGATATTTTTCAAATAGACTAGTTCAATTTTGTCCTGGTAGAAACCCAACAAGACAATTCTTATGTATTATCAACTTGAAGAATGAAGTAAATAGATTACAACTTGACAAAACCTCTTTAGAATTACTCGAGCAAACTCGAAGGAAACAAAGGATTTCTTTCAGAGAACACAAAATTCAATCAACTGTAATCCTGTGGTGGATCCGTTTTGAAATTAAACGCTTTCACAGTTTCACAGCAATTTGAACTAAACCGTCACTCTGAAACTTAAGCTCATAAATAACATGATGGGATTCCTTTTGAACTCCATGACTCGCAGGACACCCATCAAAATATTTTATTCTACAGATTATGGAGCGTGGCAAAACATGAGGAAGATTCTTGGAACAATTATCATGATTTAGAAAAATAAATTAATAACAAAAAAGTGCAATATATATATTCTATATATTCTTTTGAAAAAGAGTGTTACAAACTTTTACAATCTGAAAAACAATGAAGCGGGTGTAAAGAAATGGCAGCAAGAGACAGATCCTAAACACTTGTTCCTCGTTCCAGATCTCAGTGTAAGCAGAGGAAAAGTGTCAACGGGGTACCATACATATCTTCGTATGATACATGAAGAAACAGAGATAAAAACCTCAGAAAAAACTCTCTGTTTGCCCGTATAAGTGTAATGATGTATTTGTGTAAAAAATTAGCTGAAATTATTATATTGAAGGACATCTTCTTCATATGACAAAATCCAAAAACTTCCTCCCATTCTTTCTACTATGATGGTTGACGAAGAATAATCTGAAAACAAAAAAGAAAGAAAAAAACGAGAGGCGTATTGAATTTTATATTAATCATCAAATAATTTTAAAATTTGTAACCCAAAAAAGTGCAATCAAAACTCAATTCGGGTGTTTCAACATCTTCATTTTAAGTTATTGGATTAGAAACTATACGAGGATGTATTGATATCTAGTTAGCTTAGACCAGTTTCATGTATAAAAAAAAATATCGCGTTACCATACCAACGAACAATAACTCATTAGAAGTATCAGGGTGAAGTTTGAGGTCAAAAAAGTAAACCAGAATTACGCAATAAATTAAAAGAAAGAAGATGTCCACCGAAATTGGGAAAATCGAGAAATTGGAGTATCGAGCCATCTTCAAATAGCTGTATTTACAAGAATTAAGAGGTAAGCAGATTTCCGAAGATGTGCTTAATACCCTTGGTGATCAATGTCCTTCGTATGCGACCGTGAAAAATTGGACTGCAAGCTTCAAAAGAGGTAAATTTTTCATTGTAGATTATGATCGATCGAGAAGGCCAGTTTCTGTTTCAGTCTCCGAAAATATCGATGCAGTTCATGACATGATTTTATCAGACCGTCGAATTGGGCTAAAACGGATATCTGAAGCATTGAATATTTCATACGAACGCGTTCATCATATGTTCACGTCAATTTGGACATGAAATGAATCCCCAAATGTTTGAATGTTGACTAAAAGCTTGCAAGGGTAGAAGCTTCGCGTTTGATCTGTGCTCGATTTGAAGACGATGTGAACTTCATAAACCGAATTGGTGCTATGGATGAGACTTGGGTACATTTCTACGATCCAGAAACAATCGATGGAATGGTGACACTCTGGTTCTCCAAGACCAAAGAAGTTTCGTGTCCAAAAACCTGCTGGAAAAGATCTTGCTTCAGTTTTTTGGGATTGCCATGGAGTTATCATGATTGATTGATTTTTGGATAAGGGTAGGAAAATAACCGGAGAATACTATTTGATATTACTGACCACTCTACGGGAAAAAATTAAAGAGAAAAGACGCGGAAAGCTATCCAAAGGTGTTTTGTTTTTGCAGGACAACGCCTCTGCACACAAATCTCATGTTGCCATGCAAACAATTCGTGATGTAGGGTTTGAATTACTAGAACACCCCTCTTATTCACCAGATTAGGCTCCATCTGATTATCATCTCTTTCTTCAACTGAAAAAAAATTTAAAAGGTCGTAAATTTTCTTCCAACGAGGAGGTAATAAAAGCTGTGGAGGTCTGGTTTGCAGAGCAAGAAGAAACATTTTCTTTGAAAGGTCTAGAGACGTTGCAGGTTCTCTGTAATAAATGTATCCAATTGAGAGGAGAATATGTTGAGTAATAAGATATTTTGACATTGAAATTTTGTTTGGTTCTATAGTAGGCTAAGAATTTTTCAATATATCCTCGTAATTTTTTCTCGAGAGACTTTTTGTTTCTTTCGATAACCACAACATCAAAAAAAAACAAAGATTATGGTGGGATTTTATTTCCCGTCAGCTATCCAACAAGCTCAAGCATCGTAGATTAGAGATTTCCATAAAAAAATATTTCCAATTGATGTGTTTCAGCGTGTCATTTTAAGATTTTGGTTGGATAAATATTAATTTTATTACCACTATTCTACAGAACAAATTAATCAAGCTAATAGAAATAAGTCCGGACCTTTATTCGGGAAATTGTTCATCGTTCTTCCGTTTCATTTCTTTTCAACTGGTCGTGAAATGGATCTTTATTATTTGGGTTACCCTGTTCGCTCTTTTTATATACTCACGAAATGAGTTCTGGAGAACATGACGACCTAGGTATCCGGAATATGGCAATTCACTTTTTAGGAGTGATAGACCCTATCCTACGCCAGATGTTTTCCCAGAAGACAATAAAAGAAAAAGTTATATAGGCTCCCACGCTGTCTCATACAACTGACAAAAAGAGAAGGTAGGATTGCAAGAGTCCAACGCAAGGACCTCCTACTCAATTTGTTCTGAAATTTGTTACTTTTTCGATAAAAAGCCGGCAGAATGAGCTAGGGTTCCCAATTTAAGGAATGGTGTGATGTCTAGGGGTAAAATAGATATTTCATGTATCGGAATACTTATAAGACTGAAAGACGTCTTTGTAGAGATATTGGACACTGCTTAAGATAAAAGAATTATTTCACCACAAGATGCAACGGTTCGCTCTCAGATAGCGATTTTCCAACCCTATAAATCAGTTGATTATGTCCTTTTACCTCACCCACTCGGTGATTATGAAATTAATATATAGCGAAAACTAAAATCAAAATTAGTGCGTTCCATTCGTTTGTACATAGATTATTTTCTATTCTCTTTCGAAAGAATATTTCGGTAGAGTTGATGATCTGAAATTATTATATATAAATAACGATTTTTATGTTAAAATTATTGAAGAACTTAGAAATAAGAAGAAACGAAACAACCTACCAAAAGAAATGCACCAAGGACCTCTAGATGCAGCGGTTCGCTAACAGTTAGCGATTTCTGAACCCTCCAAATCAGTTGATTTTCCCCCCTTAACACTCCCACTTGCTGCCTGTAGGTCTCACTAATTCTCACTTTTTAAGTAGTAACAATTTACAAAAAACTTAATGTTTTTGGATGCTCAGTCAATCTCAATCCCAGCATATAAATATAATGGTGGTTTTATATTCATTTCAAGCATTTCAATTCAAAATTAACCTGAGGAATCGAAATTTTGAAAATATATCCATGCTGTCTGTCTGGTTTAATGAATGGTCCAATGATGTCAAATGTGACAAAACAACTTCGATTCAAAGTGTCGTCGGGATAATTTTGAATACTGATTGAAATAAATATACAAGGTGTCAATTTGAGAAAGTATCACCCCTAATATCCTGACCAAAGATTATAGAGTAGCAAGATGGGAAACCAAGCGACTTAAATGATTTGAGCGCCATCTGTGTTTCTAAGACCCTAAGACTGGTAAAAATATTTATTCGAGATCCGTTTTCAGGAACATGTGAAAGGATGTAAGATTTGAGATAGCTATTCCAATCAAAGATTCCCGATTGATACTCCTTCAATATATTCAGAATGCAAAAGTTTTATTGATTTCGATTTGGGAATCGATTGACTGTCAAATTATTGTTTGATGAAACCTGCTGTCAGTGTTTTGTTCATTCATTAATCAATTTTTATATTGTGTCATAAAAAGACCTATCATAAAGGAATCGTAAAAAAACCATAAATAAACTACACTGAAGGGCTAACATAAGGTCCTTTCGTCTGTTTCTCAGTGTAGTGTAATCTACACTGCACTTTAAATCAGCTGATTTTCGGTGTAATTGCGCAAACGAATGAAAAAAACACTGACGTCACGCTCATAGACTAATAATTCGAATTCGAAATATGGTTTCGTTTCTCAGAAGATGTGTTACTTTTTCATCCTCTTGTAAAGTGATGAACTTATCGCAAATTTCAAATGTAATAGTATCCATTTTGAAGTAGATTACTGTGACGTCCGTGACATTGATATCAAATTTTGAATTTCACACCACAGAACTAATATTACACCTCCTTTTGACTAGGTGTAGATAAACTACACCTCCCCTACACTGGTGTAAATCCAATCGCAAACGAATACTAAAATCGAGTGTAAATTACACCGAGTGTAGAAAAGTGCTACACTTTCTATGCAAACGAAAGGACCTAAATACAGGCCTTGTATAACTCTGTAAGGTTTTTTTCGAATTGTGGTTCTGAAAATTATGTAAATAATATGTAAGTACCTGAAATGTGTATGCTATGATGGTATATTGAATATAGGTTCATATTAATTTCTGATATGAATTGTAGAAATTCAACTAAGTTTGTTAATTCAAAACAATGTACCTATTGCACACAAAAAACTCCTTTCATGTATAGCCGATCACCATATACTCTTGTGTCCTAGTCAGAGCTCTATTCGTAGTTCATAATTCATATAAAAATTTTTTATAAATTACAAATAAAAATAAAGCACATCCAACAGCGTATTTCATTCATATCACTTAATTCCAAACAATGTTCAGATGAAAACTTACATCCTGGTCACAAAACTAAACCATAATTTTGTATGGCTCAGGCTGTTTGTTTTCCGGTCTCAACAAAATCGATATTGAAATTGAATACAAGAAATAGAATTCGCATTTCGCGCCCTTCAATTATTAAACAGAAAACTGTTACCAAACAGTTTTTCTTTATGGACTGTACGTTTTCAGCACCATCTCATTGTAGAATGTTTTTTCACTGGCTAAAATGTAGGCGATTTTTAGTACTGGAGATATGAGGGCGTCTCCCATCTTTCTACTTTATAATCGTTGATCATGACACTAGGCAGAATTAGAAAAAAAGAAAGGTAATCTTCTGATTAGTAGAGGTACATTAAATAGGATTAGTTCCAATCAATTTGTATCAACCCTGTGAGAGTGATGACAGAAACCCCTAAAGTCTCAACTGGGAAGGGGGGTTGAATGATACCTCGTTTCAAAGGTAATTCGATTGCCTTTCCAGAAATGCCATACACTTGACTTTTTTCATTAGTACCCATAAAAAGAGAAGAAAAGTCATAGCTAAAGATGCAATGAAACATGAATATAATGAAAAAATTGTACTATAAAATATACAGTAGAGTACTTACAATGACTGTAAAAGTGCCTATGCACACACACACGCGAACTGTAATCCAGAACTTTCAATTTGAACTGAAACTCTAAGAAATTTGTAGTGCAGTTAAATTTAAGATCTACGTATTAGCAGTCCTGGACTGCAGTTCGCTGGTGCGTGTATAGGCACTTTAAACTTTATTAATCGTATAAGACATCAAAAACAATGTGTAGGACAAGTCTGAGGAAGAAAGAGAAAAAATACAATAAAATTGGATTGCAGTACATTTCAAAATTTTATGATATACAGGGTGTCTCATGAGTCGTTGGCCATAGCCCAATGGTGAATGCAGCTCATCCAGGCCTTTCAGAAAACTTGTTTATTTTGTATCCTAAGGCTATTAGTTTCGGAGATACGGGGTGATTCATGAATATTGACCGAAATTTGCGATAGCCATAACTCTGTAGTGCAAGGTCGGATTTCGATCAAATTTTATGGGTTTGTTCATTTCAGAAAGCTCTTTCAAACGAAGCATGAAATATCAATATTTTCAGGGCAGTACTCAGAATATCGTGATTTTTCATTCAAGCCCCAAAATCTATATTTTTTTACATCCCTTACAGAAATTTCGTTATTGCCATGAGAAACTCTACATTGTTTATTCTAAGGAAATCAATTTTCACTTTGCATGGCACACTTGTCACAAGGGAATAGGAACCGGACGAAATCATATTTTATGTCATTTTTTCGAAATGCGGTCCTGTTTTTATTCCCCGGGTGATAATATTTATGGTCTTCTGCCGAGATTCTGAATTATTTTTAATTCTGTTCAATTCTTCTTCATTTTAAACTCTCAGCACATACTGAGTGTTCGGAAAAAAGTTTTTAATAGTATGCAAAGTCGAGCTGTGAATTCCTTTGAAATTACATATTGAATTTAAATACAAATGATTCAAACTCTCTTGGAAAATGTAATCCGTAAATGTATTTGCTTCATAACACACATAACTATTAAAATATATTCTTCCGAAAAACCTTAATCTTTTCATTTCCTTTCATAAAACAACAATGAAGGAACCGGACGAATTCATGTTTTATATCATTTATTCGAAATGCGGTCCTATTTTTATTTCTTTGGTGATATTATCCATTGTCTTCGGTCAAGATTTTAAATTTTTTAAAATTCTGTCCAGCTCTTTTTCATTTTAAACCATTAGTTCCCACTGCATGTGCGTGAAAAAATGACTTCTGACTTCACGGGAGCATTTGCGGCAGAGGATAGAAGAAGCCAGAGACTTTTCTCTATGGAGACCTTTCTCTATGGAAGAAGCCTGTGTAGAAACAAAATCCCGGTATGATAAGAAGGGCAATAAATAATCTGATTTTAAGCGCTGGGAAATGCGTCAAGATGAAGGAACCCCATTTCGAACATCTCTTATGATACTACATTTTCATTGTTGAAGAATAAATTTCAATACTTATGTGTGTTATGAAGCAAATTACGGATTACATTTTCCAAGATGGTTCCCATCATTTGTATCTATATTCAATATGTTATTTCAAAAGAATTCACAGCTCGACTTTGCATACTCTTCATAAACACTTTTTAACGAACACTCAGTATGTGCTGACGGTTCAAAATGAAGAATAATTGAACAGAATTTAAAAAAATTCAGAATCTCGGCAAAGGACAATGAATATTATCACCGAAGGAATAAAAACAGGACCGAATTTCGAAAAAATGAGATAAAATATGATTTCTTCCGGTTTCTATTCCCTTGTGACAATTGTGCTATGCAAAGTGAAAATTGAATTCTTTAGAATAAACTATGTAGTTTTTCATGGCAATAACGAAATTTCTGTAAGGGATGTAAAAAATATAGATTTTGGGGCTTGAATGAAAAATCACGATATTCTGAGTACTGCCCTGAAAATATTGATATCTCATGCGCCGTTTGAAAGAGCATTCTGAAGTGAACAAACCCATAAAATTTGATCAAAATTGGACCTTGCCGTCCAGAGTTATGGCTATCGCAAATTTCGGCCAATATTCATGAATCATCCCGTATCTCCGAAACTAATAGCCTTAAGATACAAAACAAGCAAGTTTTCTGAAAGGCCTGGATGACCTGCATTCACCATTAGGCTATGGCCAACGACTCATGAAACACCCTGTATAGTACGAAATCCTTAGTAAGAAGCCTTATAGAGTAATGTTACGATGTAACAATCATTTATTATTCCCTATTATCATATATTTGCGAGGGTAAGCTCTGCACATAACATGGAAATGAGCTTTATTTAGGGCCATGTCACTTATAATGCAGATTGGTTTTCACACAAAAAAACTAAGCAAAAAGTACAAACTTTGCTCGCAATAATGAATCTATACAAACTTCCATGCTTGAAGTTCTTGTAGAGAGGGGGAATTTTCAGCTGGTCACTCAAATTAACAGTAAAAGTTGTTTCATTTCAAATCAGTTTGTATACGTTTCTTTCCAGACCCTACTGGCGGCAACTGGAAAAAGAACGTAATGTGGGGAAGTCGGTGAATTGCAGAGCTCTCGTCAATTTCCAGTCCGATATTATGGCACTTTTCCTGATTTAATGCCTTGTTTACATCGGATGGCGCGACTCTGCGCTCTCTTTTCGGGAGCCCCGAAAGTATGGAATAAAAAGAATGCGGGAAACTTGTTTTGCAGCTAAAATCGATAAGACAGATCGTTCTCTGTATTTGCAGAGCTGAGTTTGTCCGTACGAAGTATAAGATATATCGAATTACAATTTAAACGAATTTTTCCGTATATATCTAGATACGACTGATGGAGATAGAAAATATGTGTATTATTTTATGTCAACGTTTCTGATGCGTCTTCGGATGATATGAAATTGAATCATTTTCCATATACAAGGTGGTCCAACGAAAACTTAACGCCTCGATTTTCCGACTTTGAAATGAAAATGTGGACTCGTCAATTTCTGATTCGAGGTCTTCTTTTACGCTTTTTTCATCCTCATAACTTCAACCTACTAACGGGGGTAAGCACAACTCTTTGATTTTGAATAGGGATAACCAATTTTGAAGATAGTATCAAGTACTATCTGACTCTAAAATTTCGCTTCAAAATATCCATCGATAGTGAAATAACAGCAAAAATAGTAGAAGAGACAATGTGAAATTCATCTCAAGAATATTATTCGCATCCGACACATTTTACAGGTATTTAGTTGTTATGTTAAATTTTTGTCCAAAAAAATATCAATTTTTTTTCTAAAAAAGTAGGCGGACCATTTTTCGATTTACCTTAGTCTATCGTGAATTTTCAAGAACGTTACGAGTATGTCAAAGCGATTGTAAATTTGTAGTAGAATTAAAATGGTGTAGATAGATATTCCATAGAAGAAAGGGTGGAAACGATAAAATTATTTTTTAGAAATAATGTCTTAGGTCATGAAGCAATATCAGAGACAAACTCTGGCAATAGTGGCATATATCCGACCTTTAGTACTAGGAAATTATCCGATGTAGGATGAGCATGTATTGATATCTAGTTAGCATAGACCAGTTCCATGCAAAAAATAAATATTGCGTTACCATAGCAACGAACAATAACTCATTAGAAGTGTCATTGTGAAGTTTGGGGTCAAAAAAGTGAACCAGAATTACGCAGTAAATTAAGGGAAAGAAGAAGAATTGTGAAAATCGAAATATTGGAGTATCGAGCCGTCATCAAGTACCTGTATCTAAAAGGGTTAAGAGGTAAGCAGATTTAAGAAGATATGCTTAATACCCTTGGTGATCAATGTCCTTCCTATGCGACCGTGAAAAATTGGACTGCAAGCTTCAAAAAAGGTAAATTTTCCATTGAAGATGATGACCGATAGGGAAGGCCAGTTTCTGTGTCAGTTCCCGAAAATATCGATGCACTTCATGACATGATTTTATCAGACCGTCGAATTGGGCTAAAACGGATATCTGAAACACTGAATATTTCATACGAACGCGTTCATCATATAGTTCACGTCAATTTGGACATGAGAAAAATTGCTGCAAAATGGATCCCCAAATGTTTGAATGTTGACCAAAAACGTGCAAGGGTAGAAACATCGCGTTCGATCTGTGCTCGATTTGAAAACGATGTAGAATTCTTAAACCTGCAGTGAAATTTCAGGATCAGATAGTACTCGATAAGATCTTCAACATGAGGTATCGCAATACCCCTCAACCCTATTCAAAATCAAGGGGTTGTGCTCATCTCCGTTAGGGTGTTGCAGTAAGAGCGGGGAAGTTGTTCCCCCTCGAGTCAGAAATGACAGGTCTAAGCGACTTTCCACATTTTATTTTCAAAGCCGGAAAATCGAGTTAAGTTTTCGTTGAACCTCACTGTATTTAAGTTACACGTTCACTGAAATTTGCGTAATTGTGATGAATATGAAGGGAAATGCTAAGGGTTTAATGAAATCAGCTTTGAAATAAAAGGAAAAATAAATGGTAATGAGATATCGCTTGTTTAACTTAATATTCATGACGGTCATCAAACACTGCTTGACTCCAAAAAAACTATTTTCCAGACTTAGTTGAAAACTCTGCTCAAAAATAACGTTTTAAGGGTTAGTGTTGAATTTTCAGCGTACGTTGTCTAATAGTTACTGGTAGACCTACAGCATTTGTTTTTCATTTTCTAATGATTTCCACTCGAAACTTTCCACAATCCTTCGGTGAAAGGAAATTGAATTCAAAAGCCCTTCCCCATATTTTGTTCTACTTTGTAGAAAAAGAAGTTTCACATGTCATTTTTCAAAATTAATCAAAAGGATCTTCATTTAAAATGTCTGTTTCAGAATGGTTCTGCTCAATCATACTTTTATTCAAATGGGTACCTTATTTTTGTATTCAATCTTTTCATTTTCCTGAAAATTTTGAGTATTTCTGATCTGACATAACAGATCAGAACGCATAAACTTGAAACTTAAGAAATAGAACAAGCAAGTTTCAAATAAACCTATACGGACGTAGACTTTTATGTAACAGATATTTTGCCTAAAACAAATCATACATTCCGAAACCCCTATGTTTGACAAACGTGAATTATTATGATGAAGTCTGTATATGCAAACAAAAGTAGGTTTCTAGAAAACTTCGATGAAAAGGAATTGACTACTATTTTTCGTTTGCAATTATTCTTATAAAGCTCAAAATCTGAAAAACATAGTAAAAAAAATAACAATGAATTTACACGTACCTACACTGAGAAAAATCTTGAGGTTACAATGTGAAATTACCCACATATTAGCTGGACAGGTTACAGTTACACAGCTGGATTATTTTTTTCACAACTAATATCTGGATGTTTCTACAAGAGTGTTGCGGAATTTCATGAAAAATGTAAAACTATCATGTATATTTATAGTGAATATGAAATTTACCGAAAATTTGTGTTAATTCTCTGTGATATCACAAGGGTTGTAATATTCACCTGAAAAATTACAACTGCAATGCAATATTACAATAAATTTGCGAATTTCAACATGAAACGGTAATTTCACAACATTATTGTGATCTAAATTTTTGTGAATCACAATATTTTTGTGAATTATCACATGAAAATGTGATTTCACAACTTTATTTCACAAAGTTATTGTGATTTGAGAATTTTTCTTGTGAATTTGCGAAGAAAAAAATGTTGTGTTGTAGAATTACAATGCAGAACCCTTTTAATTGCAAAATTCCTTCACAAATGTGCTTATACAATGTGTTATTAAGGCGGTTGTGAAATTACCACGAAAAAATATAATTGTACATGATATCGCGGCACAATTTCCTTCAAGGATCGAACACTTTTTATTTACATGTCTACGGCAAGAGAAAAATCTTACGCGAAATTTTTGAAATTTGTTATGGTCAAAATATTTCTCTCGAATATGAAAACAGAATTAAAAAAAATCAATCGGTTTCCATTAGAGCGTTCCAAAGATGCCGCTTGAAATGTAATAAACAACTGATGATCTCACGAAGGCCAAAATTGTGCTGTTCTTTTTCCGATCCACGCAGAGTCTGATCTGAAGTTGACTTTTCAGAAGCTCATCTAGTGGCAGCTCCAGGAGCTTTCGGGTGTAGATCGGTGAAGGAAAGACGAATTTTTTTGTTGTTATAACTATTCTGTGCATGCCTAGGAGTGTGTGTACAGGATTTTTTTATTGCTTCCTCAACTCCTCATTTTGGACTGCTGCCTTATATTGATCTGTGTCCACACACCCCAATGCCTGTACCTCTTTCTAATTTTGATCCATCAGTACAACATAGAGTCCATACAGATGACTTTTTGTCCAATTTATTCATCACATTGAGGCAGTCCACAATGACGTTTTTTGTAGAAATTTTTTTCTCGACTTGTTCTTTATATGAATACATTTCTGAAGATATAAATAAAATATATTTTATTCTATTCTTTGTATAATTCATATAGGAGATTATAGGTTCCTGCATTCCTCCTCAACCATAATCGAAAAACAAATTCTGTCACTTGGTCAGAAAATATTTTGAGTAGGTACCTACTGCTGAAAAAACTCGTAAGTCTGGGTATTTCTGTAAAATATCTATTTTAAAAATGTGTTAAACACATTCATAGCTTGAACGTAATATTACAATATGATTGCAAATATCAAGTCATTTTCCACCTATGCGGTACGTGACGTCGCTCGGCTGGATCCGAATTCACAGCTTCAATGGAATTTCATAATGCAATTGTAAAATCACAACTTTTATCTGCTTCTAGATTCATTCCGTGGCCAATCAAAACGTTTTCTGCAACTGGCACCTGCTCGTTGCCCAATCCCATATCCTATCGTAAATACTCACTAACTTACCCCATAACCCAATTCATTCTGGAATGATCCACCGTGTCTTCAAGCAAGAACTCTGAAGTGCGAAGAGTGATACATGGTTCAGTTTTTTGTTTAATATGATTTAGTTCTTTCAAGTTCCAAGTATTTGTGCCTTCCAAGTTCCTTGAAAGTTTCAAGTGTGTGACAAAAGAAATATATACTGGTAAGTAGATACTTCACATTTTTTGAAAGCGATGTTTATTTTTTCGATTTGTGGTTTTCCTTTGGCAGATACTAATGAAAAAAATTGAACACCGCATGCATACAACAAATATTCTGTATCGAAATATTGCTTATTGGATTCCTACTTATTTCATTTTTTTTTCAGGAATAAACCACCGATACGAATTCTTTATGGAAAAACGATATGTGTTTGCAACCTATGTATTCAGGGAGGCCCTCAATTTAATCTATGGAGATGTTCCAAAGGATGCATTTCAACATTAATCCGGATTCTGGAAGTAAGTCAAGCACGAGGAAATCAAGTTTTATAAAAAACAAATTCATAAATTTATCTATTCCAGAAGTTTGTGTCTTTTTCGTTGAAAGAAGACTAGGTATACTTTGTTTTTGAATTTTAATTTTATACTCTTATGATATGAACCGCTAACTAAGCGCATATCAATATTTTCAGAAGCTGATATTTCATAGTTGAATGCTTCACAATTATGTTGATTTTTTTATATTTTGAAAAAATGTTTATCATTTTAGATGATATTCGTGGTTGTTGTTTTTGTTTGATGTAATGTTTCATACTGTTTTTTATATTGAAGATTATATTAATTTCATGTTGTGGTTGTTTTTTAACTGATATAATGTTTCAAATTTTTTGTTTTCCATATTGATGACTATATTTTATGATGTAGTTGTTATTTTTAATTAATTTAATGTTTTTTTTTTCCATATTGAAGTGTATATTCTAGGCAGTGATTGTGCCAAATTCAGTTGAATTTTTGAAATTAACAATTAAGTTCTGTACAACTACTTTGATCAATAACAAAATAAAGACAATTATCCAGTACTTTTCATGGTTATTTCACGAAGTAATTTTAAAAGGGTGTGGGGTATTTCTACAATGAATTCTGGAATTTTAACAAATACTTGAAATTCACAATTAAATTCTGTGAATCTGCTCTGTTTATTCACAACATTATAGTATTTTACGGTCTAATTGATGCTGAATTTCACGACGTATTTTCGCGAGAACGAGAGGTGATTCCACAATGAATCCTGTAATTTCACAAAATTTTCTAATTTTACAATTTATTTCTGTAATAATCCTTTGCGAATTCACAGAATAAATGTAATTTTACAGTTGATACCATAAAATTCTATTGTGATTTCACAATGAGTATTCACAGGTTTAGTTTCTAGAAAAATCATTAGAAAAAATTTCATGTGAAATCACAACTAACTTGTGATTTATATTTTCTGTGATTTTACAAGGTTTTCGTTTCAGAATATTCCTTGTGAAATTCCAGTGATTATCGTTGGTCACAAATAACCCAAGATTTTCACTGTAATTTCACTATTTCGTTCTCTCAGTGTACAGTTGATAGAGAATTTTATACATATTCCATGATGATTTATGGAAATCTACCAAATGTCAATTGGTTTCGGCTTCTCGAAATGAATCTAATTATTCAATATTCAAGGAAGCTCTCAACGTTAATGCATTTATTCTCCATATTTCCTCACAGGAAATTTGATTATTATCTACGTCACATCCTAAGCTAAGAACATTAAATCGTCACAATCATGAAGGCTAGATAGACAGTTTCCTCATTGGTATCACAAATTCTCCTTTATGTTCCGAGGACGAAGATTTAAACCATATATTATCTTTAGTTGTAGCAAAACCCCCTCCTCGGGGAACAAAAACGTCTATGATATTTTGGTAGAACACGATTAAAAGCATACTGATATAAAACACGTATTGTGAATATTTGTGTGTGGCTGAAGAACTAGATTCAGTGCCAATTGTGGTAAAAAAAATTTTTTACACGCATTTTCAGAAATTATCTTGCCGAGAATTCTCTTTTATGTCTTCTATCAAAGATAAACAGATGCCTGGAGTGTTGATTTGAGGTAGAAGAAAGTCGGTCGGAGCCATATCAGAGAAATGCGGTGTTTGTTTGATGGTTACATCAGATTCTTTGAGTTTTGGGCCTTAAATTTGTTCACAGAGATTGGATTGCATTGTGAGATGATTCTTTATAATGGTGAAAAATCCACAAGTTTTCTTTCCACAAATATGATTTTTTCACGCCATGAAACTTAGGTGAACGATAAAGGAAATTAATTTAGATACGCATGCTGATATAATCAATTCGTTCCATTCTCGTCGAGGTAGGAGTTGTGTTGCTCTGACGAAGCCCCATGAAACCGAAACCATGGCCAGCTTCTACTTTTTCTCGCAGGCATGCAATTTCTATTGATACTTTGCATTATGGTAGTTTTCTTGTTCAATTTAAATCGTAATATATATTTGTTGACTTTATTTCAACAGGTGTTATGTATCCAAATTTATTTCGTTCACTAGGAGTAATAATTTTATAGCCATACAATTCGAAAATTAATTATTGCGTTATTATCGGGTATTTTGTTTGTTTCTCTATCATGCATGGTTTGATCTCTACAATCTTTCTTGCAGAGCGATGCTCATAGCAATTTTTTCGTGACAGTCGCCATATGCAGGGTGTCCCGGATAAGATGAGAAACATTTTAAAGTGTAATAGAGAATACCTAGAACATCACGAAAAAACCCCATATGAAATATTTAGGAGTTCTAGACTCTGATTAACAGGGTGTTTTTCAAATTTGAATGGGAATCAGAACCACATTATCTTCTGAATAGATTTATCCAAAATTTGAAATGAAAATTGCTTCTATGAGGTTCCAGAACAATGCAATCAGATATCATTCGTTTTGCAGGACCGTATCATATAAATTTGGAAATTTCTTAAGAGTTCGCGAAATCACTCTGTACAATGAATTTCATGGTTTCTTCGATAGCTGCGTCTTTTATTCAATTCACCAAATAATAGTGCATGGCACCATCCAGGTTGCCGAGGACTGATTTTTTTCCCTTGATAGTGACAATAATTTTTTTTCTCTCGTGTCGATATTTAACATCCTTTTCATCTCATAACGAAATTAATTTTGAATCTTTTTGAATTAAATCAATGAGGGTTACCGCGTGTGAATTCGCCGCTAGATGCTCTAGTGTAGCGTGAGGTCCACATCATAGACTCAACTATATGATTAATCATAAGTTTATGGTCGCCATATATCTACAATACTTTTATTGATATTACGTGTTTTATGCTATAAAAGAAGTGAAGCCAAATCATTGTCCAGAAAGGGACTTACTCACATGCGCAAATTAAAAATACAAAAATAACGAACAAGATATTGATTAGTAATAACCAAATATTTCTATAATCAACTTCTCCAATATTATGATCTGTGTAATGACAAGTCCCCGTCATCGTAGACAAACAAATCTTGCATTAGTTTGTCTCATAGACCTATAAAACACATGGACGCGCCCTTTCAGTGAGTTTCAATAGCCACGAGTGCGGCCAACATGAGATGGAGCTAGTATGGGCAATATGGTATTAATTTCCTGAAAATTTTGAGTATTTCTGATCTGACATAACAGATCAGAACGCATAAAAAATATTGACATAAGAAATAGAACAAGCAAGTTTCAAATAAACCTATACGGACGTAGACTTTTATGTAACAGATATTTTGCCTAGAACAAATCATACATTCCAAAACCCCTATGTTTGACAAACGTGAATTATTATGATGAAGTCTGTATATGCAAACAATAGTAGGTTTCTAGAAAACTTCGATGAAAAGGAATTGACTACTATTTTTCGTTTGCAATTATTCTCATAAAGCTCAAAATCTGAAAAACATAGTAAAAAAAATAACAATGAATTTACACGTACCTACAGTTGATAGAGAATTTTATACATATTCCATGATGATTTATGGAAATCTACCAAATGTCAATTGGTTTCGGCTTCTCGAAATGAATCTAATTATTCAATATTCAAGGAAGCTCTCAACGTTAATGCATTTATTCTCCATATTTCCTCACAGGAAATTTGATTATTATCTACGTCACATCCTAAGCTAAGAACATTAAATCGTCACAATCATGAAGGCTAGATAGACAGTTTCCTCATTGGTATCACAAATTCTCCTTTATGTTCCGAGGACGAAGATTTAAACCATATATTATCTTTAGTTGTAGCTAAGATGTCTAAAACACTGGTGTGTGCACTTGCCACTTTTTGCAAGCATCAACATTTCAGAAAATCGGGGATATGGGATCAGTTTCGTGGCGGCGCCACCATGTCATTTGCTTCGTTCTATCCTTGTTCTATCAAAGGAAGTCCAATGATACTCTCTCGTTTTATTTTGTTTTGCGTTGATATCGAATGTCGATCAACGTCCAACGAGTACAAAATATGAACTTGAACTGGTGCATTTTGTCAGCTGTTAAGGAATATTTGTGCTTCACAGTTCAATTTTCGTTGTAAAAACAAATTTCAACACTATCGAATAAGGGTTCGAATGAGGATTTACTGTTCTTCAAGATAATTTCCGTTTGACAACTTGAATTCGTGAGGGGATAATTCAATATGATTTTAATAAAACACAGTTAATTGGTCAAATATGCAATATATTCAGTTGACGGAAAGGAAATTTTCACTATATCTACTCAGGAAGAATATTTGAAGTAACAGACTCGAATAGATTTATGTATTTCTGATTCTCAATACATGCTCACAATTCACATTACATATTTCCAATACAGTTTCTTTGAAATATTGCTGAAGTTTCCATAAAACTTAGCTATATCGGTCCCGAATGTTCGTTCATCTGATTTGGTTCTGCTTCAAATTCCAACAACACCGAATTCTTAGCTGTAGCTCTTGATTGTCCATATGGAAAACTGAACTTACTGAACGACATGTTGAATAAATTAATGTTCTACACCCCTTTCTCGAAACTAATACATTTTCACACACCAATAATCGCTTATAAATACAACATGTTCGTACGTCGTAGGAAATTATTTTCAAATATCAAATGACAATGCTCTGTCAAATTCTAAACAGCGCTACCTACAGTGGAAAAAACGAAACTGATCCCATATCCCCACGAAATTAAAAACAAAATCGAATCAGTGAATACACCAGAGTTTTAGACATCTTAGTTGTAGCAAAACCCCCTCCTCGGGGAACAAAAACGTCTATGATATTTTGGTAGAACACGATTAAAAGCATACTGATATAAAACACGTATTGTGAATATTTGTGTGTGGCTGAAGAACTAGATTCAGTGCCAATTGTGGTAAAAAAAATTTTTTACACGCATTTTCAGAAATTATCTTGCCGAGAATTCTCTTTTATGTCTTCTATCAAAGATAAACAGATGCCTCGAGTGTTGATTTGAGGTAGAAGAAAGTCGGTCGGAGCCATATCAGAGAAATGCGGTGTTTGTTTGATGGTTACATCAGATTCTTTGAGTTTTGGGCCTTAAATTTGTTCACAGAGATTGGATTGCATTGTGAGATGATTCTTTATAATGGTGAAAAATCCACAAGTTTTCTTTCCACAAATATGATTTTTTCACGCCATGAAACTTAGGTGAACGATAAAGGAAATTAATTTAGATACGCATGCTGATATAATCAATTCGTTCCATTCTCGTCGAGGTAGGAGTTGTGTTGCTCTGACGAAGCCCCATGAAACCGAAACCATGGCCAGCTTCTACTTTTTCTCGCAGGCATGCAATTTCTATTGATACTTTGCATTATGGTAGTTTTCTTGTTCAATTTAAATCGTAATATATATTTGTTGACTTTATTTCAACAGGTGTTATGTATCCAAATTTATTTCGTTTACTAGGAGTAATAATTTTTATATACCTTCTGGCAAGAATTTCGAGTGCACAATACTATCACGTTCTTTCGGTTATAGTTGAACGTAAAATTTTTAGCGAAAATAAATCTTTTTCAAATGGATATACCATAATGCTTGGGACGCAATCGATTCATCAGTCTACTATTCCCTACTGGGATAATAATAATCAGCACTGTGCTAGAAGTTACGTGAAAATACAGTTAGAACGTTATAAAATCCATTTAAATTCTATGCTTAAACTTGCACAGAAAGTTATATGACCCCAAAAATAGAAAGCAATAAAATGAAAATAATGCTCTCCCTGGCCAGTTTTTAGTATTTATACTAGAGATGTAGGAAACCATTGGAATTTCCATTAAGTTTTGTTACTTTCTATCTCATATTCCCAATGTTGAATGATAAATTATAGCTCCCAGTCAGATATATAGATATCTTTTTTATCTGGAACGAAAATCTTGTAATTTATTGATTGTAAATGCGGGCAAAGTGAGGATAATACTGAAAATATAGACCGGGTGCTATTACGACTCGTATATCTTCGATTAGCTCAAATGTACTGAAAGTTTTCTTCCATCCCCATAATCCATTAAATATGCTCGTATTTCATTTCACCCTTTTTTCAATAGCTTTTTATTCATGTCGATTTGAACATACACCAAATGACAATAAATATTTTCTTATTTAAAGCGATTACTATGATCAACCCATTTTACTATGGGTTTTCTATTTGGAGTTCCATACACTCAATAAAAATATTATGTATACTTCATTCAACTTTATTTTAGCAGTCGGTTGGCCATGGAAATTTGACACATTTCACTCTGTATAGTACGAAAATGTGGGGTTATGAAGCTTGTCAAAACATTTTTGGGTTTTAAATCAACGCTATGTTGCCCATTCTACGTAAAAGTTTCTGTTATTACGTATTTTATCACAATGTCGAATATCTGACGAACATAATTGAAGTTTATACAAACTCATTGAAGGCATACCAAATCCAGTTATTTGCATGGAAAATACAAGAGATCAGTATAATATCATAATATGCACTAGCTTGAGGAGAGTTAATGTTCGTTATCTTCTTTGGCTTACATCATTTGTAGATTTCAAAAATATTAACCCGAAGATGAAATGCATATGATGCAGTGGTTGGCAATGGGTATCTCCCGAAGGAATTAACAAATAATTGCAAGAATGTTAAATTTTTCAATGAAAATCATCTTGCATCAATATAAGTAAAAGGAGTTGAAGGAAGTTTCAAGTTAAGATGCAACTTCACCGTTGAACAAAAATTTCACATGAATAAACAGTAACAGGGCAACTTGCACGTATTTGTGGCTATTCATCTTAATACATTGATGTAATTATAATATTTAGGTATTTATTAGTACCTTAAGACATTTACATTGTATAGGACAAGTCAAATGAAAAACAGAAAAATCCATTTTAGGGAACTCATTCTCCGATGACATTTATCAAAAATCCTGTAGTTAACTTTTCGCATTAATTCACTCAAACATAAAATTCTGAAATGCCACCACTTTTTTGGGTCTCCCAATAGAAGGAAATTCTTTGTCATACTCTTCATTCACAATCTTTCTCATTGTGAAAATATTCAGCTGAAATATAAGTCGTTTAGATTCAGATGAAACATTATATAAATTCTCTTACCTTGAATATATTCGCTACCGTCTGACGTATTGTGGATTTTAGAATATAACTATTTGAATGAGCGGACCTGAATTCTAAATAGCACTTCCTGAAACCCTGTCTCTTTTATCAATCACTTTCGGCATTTTCGAATTTTCGTAATGAAAATTGATATTAGTTTTGGCTAAGATGTCTAAAAGTTGTGGCAACGGCGTTATGACATTAACGACATTTCATGAGTGCCAACCTAACTTCGTTCTAGTTACAAAAACTTGAGAAAATTATTTCATGGCCAACCGACTGCTAAAATAAATTTGAATGAAGTATAGAAGAATAATGGAAAACAGTGGTGATGAAAAGTCGTTAGATTATAATAGTTGAGGTTTACGGCCGGTATCATAATCAAATTCCTTTGAGCTTGAAGCTAAAGTGTCAGTTTTGGTAGGACTAGAGGAAGTTTCAAAATTAAAGGAACATAAAGTTGTATAATGAAACTGGTCGTTAGAGTGGTAACAAATTGGCGAATGCGTAGTAATTTCGAAATATGTAATATTTTTTGAACTCTCATTATTACTCTCTCAGTCTCAGTCATAAAAAAATATTTCATCCAAGACTAAATAAAGGTAGTTTCATCACTTTGATTCTACAGAATTTTTATAATGTTGATGTAATCGTCTCTTATCAGGAACTATTCGCTAGATCAGCTAGATAATGCTCACAGAAACTTTTGAAACAATATTCTAGAGTCAATTACTAACTAGTTTTCAACTTTCAGTGTTTCTTCAAATTATTTTTCTCGGAGGCAATCATCAGTGAATTACTTCAGTTCCTTGATGGGTTTATGAGTTTGAACAAGCACAAATGCTGCTGAGTTCAAGTTTACATCAGTGCTTTCCTAATTGTTTTCTTCAATCTTGTGAGCTATTTGAGCACAACTTGGGCAAAAGTTCTTGGAGCGTCTTCTGACACATTTTTCATGCTTCAGCATGCCTGTTTTCATCAGCAATCCCAAAATTTTGGAATTTTCGATATTTGATAGCTATCAATAACTCGTTATTGAAACCTCAAAATAAATCAGTAGACATTTGATTGGTTTACACAGCACGCTAAGGATTAAAGTTAAAATGATATGGATGTTAACATAACCTCAAAAAATGTTCCCCTCGAATGAAAAATGTGCAGAAAAATCTCAAACTCTGGCTTCTATTCAACGCGCTGACATTGAATGGATAACTTACTACAGGAATGAATTATTCGCACCGCCTGATCAATGGCCAGGCGTGTTAAAGATTCTATCAGACATTGCGGTATTTCATCACAATAACTCATTCTCGGGGTTCTTTTTTGTCACTTAGTATATTAGTCGGTTGCCCCGATTTAGTGACACAGTTCCACTACGTATCATCGGAAATGCCAGCCCCAGTTTCGATTCCGCTTCTTCCAGATGAACACCTTCTATTATATGTTAGAATTTCCAGTAATTGAAAGAGTTTTGACAGTAGGGAAGGTTTTTCATAATAGTAGGTGGATCCCAGTATTTCGAGAATTTCAATAACAATATTCACTTGGTAATTTCTAATGTTTTCGTAAGGATTCTGTGTTTATGTGTACGTATAGTGTTTATATGCGTACTATGTGATGTTTGTGTGTGTCTTTGTTAGTGTATGTAGATTCGGAAGTTTCCCACAGCTCCTATTGGAAACTGACTTTTCTATGCAGCTCCTACTGCTCCATTGTAAGAATTTTTCAATTATTTGTATCCTAGTGGAAGTTTTTATCGAAAAAAGGATTTCGATAAATATGCAAAAATATTTCAAAATTTTTTCTTTCAAAATATAAAAAGTTGATATCCTCGTTTATGGTATTTTGAAAATTGGTATTTTTTCACCGATGCTACTTATTTGGAAAGTTTCGAAGAGGCCTTTTGCGTTATAGCCTACAGTTTTTCGTGAAAAAAAATTCATTTGAATTTCGCATCTTCATAAAAATTAATCTTTCGATTTGTTGAATATGAAAACTGAAAACCATTTTCATAGAGAAAAACATTTGCCAATATTGTAGTGAGCCTATACTTATTGTCCATAATAATCAAAAAAATTATGTATATTAATATACACTCACTACAATCAGGTCGATTCTGTTCGCATCTTGTTATAACATTGCTAAATCTACAACATTGTTATAATTATAAAATATAGCAATATGACTGAGCAAACGAATATTCTGTTTCACCGTTTTACGCAAGATTGGTTATGAGTTTTGGCCATAGCAATATTGTTGAAAAATAATCGAATGTTTGAGCTGACAACACTGTTTTGAAGGGTGAGATTCTCATTTCATAGAAAAGAACATGTAATTCTATAACTTTTCTATGGAAAAGAAGAATAAGTTGTGTTACTTGTGTTTAATCAAAGAGTATCATCAATTGATACTCTTCGGTTTAATGTTTTATTCGGTATTTGGATTGCGAGTTTTTGGTTGAACTGTGCATCATGTCTGAAAATAAGCAAACAACAAAAAATCAGATGGAATTGATTTCATAATCAATCTCCTAGAAATTCTCTATGGATTTTCACCCACTTGTAGGTAAAAAGGAACTGTATTTTTACTGGTCGGTTCCTCTACCAATCTATTCAAATCTTCTCTCCTTATTCAAACGAAACAGTTCCAGAAACTTTTCATCAGGCAATTCAAATGAATTACTGGTGTCCCTAATATATCGAAATCGTAGTCTCATATTTTCACTATAAATGAAAAGTTCAAGTGAAGGTTTCCAAAAAGTTACTAACACGAAGCATGTTTATAATAACTTGCCTATTTTCTAAATTTCTAACGCTTGGAAGAAATGTAAAAACAAGAGATTCACTGCCATTTCCAACTTTTTTATGAAATAGCAAGTACTTAAATGATATTGCTGATATAGCAAACTGAAATAACAAGATCTTCTAGAAATTGACAGATCATATTGCTCAAAATCAATGATAAGAATACCAGTTTTTCAAACTTTGCTGTGATAGCAATATCTTTTCTATAACCATATTACTATTTCCAAACAGAATCGACCTGAATATTGGCAAATATTTTTCTCTATGAAAATGCTTTTTCCGATGTAATTTCCTTGAATTAGTCATATCAAACTGAAAAAAATTACTTCTGAAAATTCCACATAGTGCTGTGTCAATTCAGGCTTTCAGTATGCAATTTAGTTTTTTTTTTTTCATTTGAATTTCTTTTTAATTTAATTGTGTACCAAGGTGTCTTGGAAACTAAAAGAGGTGAAGCAGAACGCATGCAACAACGTTTTCGAACTATTCTTCCAGGAAAAACGGAATGGTAAGAATCTGGGCCTCCAGTGATCCTTGGTTTTCGAGATATAGGCGAAAATTCTAAGGATTTTTTCTTATCTGAAGCACCATCCTCAAGCATTTTTTTGTGAATAAACTGATGGAATTTCGAACAAATTTTTTCCGGATTCAAAATAATGCATCTGTTCAAAATTGTAAAATTGCAGTAATATGAATAGTGGCAACAGAAAAAACTTCATAGCTTTCCAAGAACATCAATAAACCCGATCAATCTGACAACTTCAGGTAAACATATTTTATCTTGCAAACGGTTGATGATCTACATACGGAGCCTTGAACCAAAATAGTGAAATTGAATTTTTTCGTCGATATGTGAACTAAAAATAGGGGGTGCAGTATAAAATAATACAATTGTTTGTGTTGGCTATTACGAATTTTTGTGACAATTGCAATCGAACAATTCGATAGCCATACAATTCGAAAATTAATTATTGCGTTATTATCGGGTATTTTGTTTGTTCTCTATCATGCATGGTTTGATCTCTACAATCTTTCTTGCAGAGCGATGCTCATAGCAATTTTTTCGTGACAGTCTCCATATGCAGGGTGTCCCGGATAAGATGAGAAACATTTTAAAGTGTAATAGAGAATACCTAGAAGATCACGAAAAAACCCCATATGAAATATTTAGGAGTTCTAGACTCTGATTAACAGGGTGTTTTTCAAATTTGAATGGGAATCAGAACCACATTATCTTCTGAATAGATTTATCCAAAATTTGAAATGAAAATTGCTTCTATGAGGTTCCAGAACAATGCAATCAGATATCATTCGTTTTGCAGGACCGTATCATATAAATTTGGAAAGTTCTTAAGAGTTCGCGAAATCACTCTGTACAATGAATTTCATGGTTTCTTCGATAGCTGCGTAAACTGTAAGATTCTTTTATTCAATTCACCAAATAATAGTGCATGGCACCATCCAGGTTGCCGAGGACTGATTTTTTTCCCTTGATAGTGACAAAAAATTTTTTTCTCTCGTGTCGATATTTAACATCCTTTTCATCTCATAACGAAATTAATTTTGAATCTTTTTGAATTAAATCAATGAGGGTTACCGCATGTGAATTCGCCGCTAGATGCTCTAGTGTAGCGTGGGACCACATCATAGACTCAACTATATGATTAATCATAAGTTTATGGTCTCCATATATCTATAATACTTTTATTGATATTACGTGTTTTATGCTATAAAAGAAGTGAAGCCAAATCATTGTCAGAAAGGGACTTACTCACATGCGCAAATTAAAAATACAAAAATAACGAACAAGATATTGATTAGTAACCAAATATTTCTATATTCAATTTCTCCAATATTATGATCTGTGAAATGACAAGTCCCCGTCATCGTAGACAAACAAATCTTGCACATAGACAACTTATAGATGGGAAACTCTCCCTCTAATGTTTGGGTTTAATACGCCCCCTGGTGGGTGTTGAAAGAGTTATTTGTAAAAATGCTGCCAACTGGCGGTGATAAATGGTACTAATTGGCGCGAAAATTTAAAATAGCCTCACCTTTCTGATTCTTTCAATTTATTTCCTATTTTGAATTCTAAATCACTCACTCAAAATATGATAATATGATCTTATCGAATTTTTTTCGAATGATATATTATCATAATAGTGAGTATGAGTTGTTGGACATGTAAAGGCACTAAGAAAAACAAAAATTGAAAAAACCAAACATTATATTTTCTATTCTGATAAGTCAGTCTTTTCAGTAAAATTTTTTCGTGAATGTTCATCATCACCCTTTTCTTGACTGCTCCTCGTCTCAATAAGTGGATGGAATTTGAACAGCCAGCAGGTTCCCCTATCATCAGATCATTGTTGCCTTCATGGATCTCTGGAACATTCGTACATTCTTGCATTTCCAGAACATCATCACTTTCATCTGAAAATTTATTAATTTATTACTTGAAATGAATAGTTAACGAAACAGTTATGTAATAACCAATTCGGTTACCACAAATCCATGTCATATCAATTCATTCAACTCACCAGGAAGAAACCAGGACGGGTCCTTTTCGGCCCTCTGTTTTGTGATTTTTTGGAAAATGTCTATCACAAACAAGATATGTTTTCCGTATCTGTTGTGGTGTTTTATTTTTTAGGATAGAATTATTCACTTTTTCCACCCAAAGTTTGAAGAGAGTAGGATATTTTTCTGGATTCAGAAACCGATGACGCTTGCATGTCCTATCCTCACAATTTGGAACACAACACTTAGGTTTCAACCTCATATTTCTTTCCATGTTGAAATTTAGAATATTTCAATATTCGCTCACCCGGCTAACCAAAAACTCAATGTTACCCCTGTGACAGTTCAACAGTGAAAGACAGAGCATAGACAACTTAAGTTGTCTATGAGACAGAGGAAATGGAAATCACAGAACACACCCACTTGACTTACTTTATGATGGAAATCGTAACGAAAGACCGAAAACCACGATGCGAGCGCTGTCTGGTGGGTGTTGATGAAATTAAAATCACCTCCAAACGTTTAGTAGGAGAGTTTCCCATCTATAAGTTGTCTATGATCTTGCATTAGTTTGTCTATGTTCAGGACCTCACTCTACAAAGGCGCCAACTGGTGAGCAAAAAAACGGTAGCCCTCATTGAATATACATTATTGAATGCTAATTTCAGTTTTTATTTGATCGAATACATCAGTTTTCTTAAGCGTAACTCAAGGAATGGTCTTTAACAATAATTTATATTTAAGTCTTTTGATTAGTAAGAATAAACTTGTGATGAATAAGAAATGGGTAGTATAAAACAAAAACTAAGCGGCTCTCATTTTCTGTTCGAAATGAAGGCATTCCAATATAAAGGAGCTGATAAATGTTTTCAGATGTAGGCCTTCATTTCGAACAGACAATGAGAGCCGCTTAGTTTTTGTTCTATTTAATCTATTTCTTATCACTTTATAGTTTATTTTTGCTGATTAAATGACTCGAAAATAAATTGTTGACCCATTTTTGAGTTACGCCTCAGAAAACTGATCTATTCGATCAAATGACTGAAATTAATATTCAATAATATATATTCAATTGATTAAATGCATAAATATTCAAAATTCATATTATTATGAGATGAATAGGATGTTGAATATCGACACGAGAGGAAGAAAATTATTGTCACTATCAAGGGAAAAAAATCAGTCCTCGGCAACCTGGATGGTGCCATGCACTATTATTTGGTGAATTGAATAAAAGAATCTTACAGTTTACGCAGCTATCGAAGTACTCATGAAATTCATAGTACAGGGTGGGCAAATTTCGATGTTTTAGCACTACAGCTTTCAAACCAGAGGAGATAGACAAAATCTGTTACCCCATTCTCGTTCTTTTTCTGAGAAACTAACAAGAGTAGTAGTCATTTTTGGCCACCTTCTTTTGTTTTCGAGTTATAAGCGAAAATTGGAAAAATGGCGATTTCGAAATAAATTTATATCTCCGCTAATACTGATGATACAGCTCTGACATGAAAACATTATACAGGCACTTTTTTACTTAGAATCCAGTTGCGTGCTCGTCCTTTTAGCAGGATTTTTAATTTCGAAGCTATGACCCAAAGTTATGTTTTTTTAAATAGGAACACTAGATTTCTGTGCAATTTTTTTAAAGCTTAATTTTTACTGCGTCCAAAAATATATAACATCATATGGTTTCTATCGATATAAATAATAGAAAATGGTCAAAAACTTATTTTATCAATATTTCTATGGTTTCTACTTTTGATGAGAATTCGCGAATCCAATTACCGTTGAGGGCGCTGCGAAATGAAAACAAACTTTGACGTTTGTCAGTACTCTTTTCGAGATTTGTACGGCCTAACAGAGTTTTTCTAGAAAATCAAGATATTTATCGGAAGTGAATTGATTGATTTAGTTTCGTGAAAGAAAGATCAACATTCTTTGGAAATATTTCATTTGAAAAGGATGAATTGTGGAATAAAATCGAGCGATGATATTGTTGATCCACTGTACCTAGACACAAAATACTATTATTTCACAGATTCTTTCTTGAATTAAACCTACCTAATAAAGTTGAGGCAGCATATGCTGAGTTTGTGAAGTTTCTATTTAAAGTATTTCAATTTCATGTAACGATATAGATATTCCTCATACTGAAATCTCAGGAGACATAAAAAATGATTCAGCTCATGGAACAAGTTCTAGAGATGAGAAAAAGCATTCATTTGGAAGTATGAAAATTATGAAATTGTATTTCTCAATCGTCAATTGAATTTAGCAGAAAACTCTCGCAAAGAAAAATCGTTTAACCTAACTCCTGCCAGTTGAAAGTACTGGTATAAATACTTTTTCCAATATTTTTTCGGAATCAATATTTCTATTCAGAAACCTAGACAATAATCCCAATATAACTTCTCCAAATAATAATTATAATACTTTGTTGGACAACGTGAGATAAAAAAAAACATAAGGAGCTAAACTTGTTTTGACTTTGCAGTACTGACAAAGTAGTTTCGTAATTGAGTCGGCAGAGGGCGTCTAGATTTTTGGATTCGCCAATAGAAAAATGTAGCATCCTATGATTGCCACACTCTCCTTCTATTAGTTCTTTCATTTCTATGCTTCTTACTCAATTTCTCCAAAATTCAAATTTTGTGTAAATTGGTAAAAAGCATAGAAAGAATCACATTGCCGGAAGGAGACTGCTCTTGTTATGGGAAGTTCTATTTTTCTGTGTTCGTCAAAAGTTGAAACCATAGAAATATTGAGAAAATAGGTATTTGACCATTTTCTATTGTTTATATTGATACAAACCATATGATGTTATATATTTTTAAAATCAGTGAAAATTAAGCTTTAAAAAAATTGCATAGAAATCTAGTGTCCCATTTAAAAAACATAACTTTGGGTCATAGCTTCGTAATTAAGAATCCTGCTTAAAAGGCAAGAACGCCACTGGATTCTACTTAAAAAAGTGCCTGTATAATGTTTTCATTTCAGAGCTCTATCATCAGTATTAGCGGAGATATAAATTTATTTCGAAATCGCCATTTTTCCAATTTTCGCTTATAACTCGAAAACAAAAGAAGGTGGCCAAAAATGACTACTACTCTTGTTAGTTTCTCCGAAAAAGAGAACGAGAATGGCGTATCAGATTTTGTCTATCTCCACTGGTTTGAAAGCTGTAGTGCTTGGATTGGATTGGAATAACACTAAAATTTTAATGACGGAGCCAGACCATTATTTTATTGGATCAAGATAATAATTTGGCAAATTGTTCGGTAGGAATAGATCATATTTGGATCAATTTACCGAAGAAGGAACTGTCATCTGGTAATTTCAAAATTAAATGAATCAACGTTTCTATGCAGTCTCTGTTTCTATGTATTGAAAATTAATGTCAAACAAAAGATACAATTTAGAAGATTTTCGAAAATTGATTTTCGTCTGATGAAAGAGTCTGATATAGACTCCGAAACGTTACAATATAAAATTATAATTTCAACGTTCTTTATTTTCAGTTCATTGTCAGGCAACAATTTTTTCTAGTTGATTTGCTTCTGACAAATTAGTGCAAGAATATACGCAGGAGCTAATCGTTTATTTCCTTTTTTAATTGATTTTGTTCCAGAGATTGGGAGTGAAAACCCTAAAAAGTTTCAGGAAATGCAGAATCCTCCCAGAATAATCTTCAATTCATTTCACTATAATACAAAGTAGAATTGAAGGAGGGAAAATGAAACGCACTACTCAAAATTCAAATGGAAATACCATTTAATGGATCTGAAAACACGACAGGGACTGGCGCAGAAATATTCTGTGCTGGTTCCAAATGGTCAGAAATGAGTCATGTCATTCCTACATCAAAGCAATGTGCTCTCATGTCATCACATTAATATGGGCAAAAATAGGAAACAAGGTCGGACAAGAGGCCAACACACTTGCCAGAAAAGATACCTAAACCAACTCCTTTCATTGACCTGGGATCTTTTCGTGGTATAGGAAAATATACCTAAAGGAAAGAGTTTTAGGAGAAGAAAAAACTGAAAGAGTAATATTCTGGCAGAATCATATGTGATTGGATAATTCTTGAATTTCACTTTTTTCACTAAGAAGTATCTGGATCAAGAATATGCTACACCATCTTACTGAAGGGCAAGCTGTAGACGACGTCGAGAGCAACTCTAATGGTCTGTAAAATACAGCTTAAAGTCGCAAAGCAATGTAACCCCCTTACGATCTACTCTTCCACCTGTACACCACAAAAAATCCACGAAGCACTTCAAAGATGGAAATCATATTACGAGGCGTCGTGGAGTGAAAGGATTACCCCACCAAAAACATCAAAACCGTTTAGGATCCTATTAGAAGAATTTCGAATAATGCATAACATATATCCGCCAACATATATAAAATATTCACCTCGTCCCTTTTTTATCGGATACAATCCTGCAAAAATTTTTACCCAACATCGTTCGTCAAAATTCAATCTGTCATCTCCCATAAAGAAAAGCGGAACTGGAAAATGAACGTTGGTATGCAACGATCGGAACAATTTCCCGTTGCGGCTACGGCAAGCTGGAATTTAATCAGTGATTAAGGTTTCGTTTCTGGTGCCACACCTCCACCGGCTTCGCTAAGTCTTATCGAAGCCAATAAATAAAGCAGGATATAGATGTTTCTACCCTTATAATCCATAACACTCTATTCGGATCCGAAATAGATATCAACTAAATTTAATTAACAATAAATACTTTATGGAATAGTCGCGACAAAAATGTTATACTACATAAATCATATCATTGAAATACGATATATTTCCATCCATAATTGAATTTTCATCAGGATTCGTGGAGCTAACTGAATCTGCAGGAGATGGGGGTGTCTACAAGGTATATTTGAAGTCAACTCTTCAAATACTCCATTCACTTTTATTTTACCACTCGGTTGGCCATGGAAATTTGACACATTTCACTTTGTATAGTACGAAAATGTGAGGTTATGAAGCGTGTCAAAACATTTTTGGGTTTTAAATCAACGCTATGTTGCCCGTTCTATGTAAAAGTTTCTGTTATTACGTATTTTATCACAATGTCGAATCTCTTCGGAAAATGTGTGACGAACATAATTGAAGTTTATACAAACTGATTGAAGGCATACCAAATTCAGTTATTCGCATGGAAAATACAAGAGATCAGTATAATATCATAATATGCACTAGCTTGAGGAGAGTTTATGTTCGTTATCTTCTTTGGCTAAAGTTTGAATACGTTACATCAGTTGTATATATTGGGTAAAATATTAACCCGAAGATTAAATGCATATGATGCAGTGGTTGGGAATGGGTATCGCCCGAAGGAATTAACAAATAATTACAAGAATGTTAAATAATTCTTCAACAAAAATCAGCTTGCATCATATAAGTAAAATAAATAAGGAAGTTTTAAGTCAAGATGAACTCCACCTTTAAACAAAAATTTCACATGAATAAACAATAAACAGGACACTATCGCGTATTTGTGGCTATTCATCTTAATACATTGATATAATAAAAATAATTTATTGGTACCTTAAGACTTTTACAATGTATGGGATAAGTCAAATGAAAAATAGAAAAATCAATTTTCGGGAACTTATCTACGATGATATTCATCGAAAATCCTGTAGTAAACTTATTTATTGATCATAATTCACAGACATTAATTCCACTTTTCAGTAAACTTTTTGCATTAATTCAGTCAAACATAAAATTCTCAAATGCCACCACTTTTTTGGGTCTCCCAATAGAAGGAAATTCTTTGTTATCCTCTTCATTCACAGTCTTTCTGCTTGTGGAAATATTCAGCTGAAATATAAGTCGTTTAGATTCAGATGAAACATTATATACATTCTCTTACATTGAATATGTTCGCTTCCGTCTGACGTATTGTGGATTTTAGAATATCAGGGTATAACTATTTGAATGAGCGGACCTGAATTCTAAATAGCACTTCCTGAAACCCTGTCTCTTTTTTCAATAATTTTCGGCATTTTCGTAGAAAAAATTGATATTAGTTGTGGCAACGGCGTTATGACATTAACGACATTTCATGAGTGCCAACCTTACTCCGTTCTAGTTACAAAAACTTGAGAAAATTATTTCATGGCCAACCGACTGCTAAAATAAATGTGAATGGAGTATATGTATGATTTCATTTCTGTAGGTCTGAAGAAACAATCATATATCCATACCATATCCATACCTTCAACAAATATAGATTTTTTTTCAAACAAATTCAAGACGATGAAAACGATTATTATGGGTTTGGCAACCCTAGATCTTTTCAGGATCTGAAAAGTTGTTTTCAAACATTTCATGTATGTCGCATAGTTCTGTCAGCGACATACTTAGCCAATAGCTATTGGTGCAACCAGTTGGGAAAAGCAAAATATTCTTCGTAATGAGCGTATATCAAAGAACGCGAATGGTTTTTGTATAAAAATTATCAGCAAATTATAAAGATTACGGACGTGCAATTCAATATTTAATCCTACTTCAAAATTGGGGAGAAAATAGAAGGAGGGTGAAATATTCTATTTTTAAACGTTCCAGCGACTTCATAGAGTTGCTGTAGATTATTATCAATCTTTCCAAAGTACTGCTTTCGCGTTATAGCTAATACAGGTATGTTCAAACAAATAAGGAAGTAGTCGGCCAAAGAAGAAAACCCAAGTGTTATTCAGCAATAATGAAAATATGATGACAGAAGCTCCACGAACTTCTGCTCGGGTTTTATCTCTAACAAATAAGGAAGTAGTCGGCCAAAGAAGAAAACCCAAGTGTTATTCAGCAATAATGAAAATATGATGACAGAAGCTCCACGAACTTCTGCTCGGGTTTTATCTCAAGTGGCTGGAGTCTCCGTTGGCATATCATAAGCAACACGATTTTGAAAAAAAGACATCAATTTGTTGCCACAAAGATTGTCATGTTAAAAGGAAATTGAAAAGGTTGATTACCTTCCCTTGTAGGGTAGGTAATAAAATTGGAGTTTGTTATGCATCAGTCGGAGGCAAATTTCAGGACATATTTTGTTTGATGGAACTTGAATAGCAGAATGAGTTTCTATAGCAAAATTGAATTTTGATGAATTGCCCAATAGTTATTTTCAACTTAGCTACTCTAAGGAAGCTGTTTCAGGGTTGACTTATAATCCTTAATATCTCACACACTATGATTTTTTCCTAGACCTCATTTGAAAAATTGTATTTTTCAAATATCCGGACTAGAATCACTGAATATTCATCACATTAACATTCTTCATTTTTTTTGGCCCTCTTTATGAGTCTCATAACTGCTCGTTTTATTCGATCTAATAATTGTTCCATTGTCAGGATATTTGTTTCTTAGAACTTGGTCTTCAAATAACCGCAAAAAAAGAAATTAAGGGGTGTCAGATCAGGGGATCAAGCAGGCCACTGTTGGGGTTTTCCCCTTCCAATCCATTTGTCTGCATATCTGTATTAGTAAACTTGTGGGGCATTCTGAAAATTTTTAACTACAACTTGGTAAAGGGACCTGAAATACTGATAAATACTTCTTCTGTGCATGAATATATGATCAATGCTTCAATAACAAAGAGTAATAAGACCATAATCTTCATACATTCAATAATGTCAATAATGGAATCAATGAAAAATTCAAAAAACATTTTTATCATATTCGAATTTTCAATTATAACCCCCACTAAAAGGGCGAATGGCGTTAAAATGAATCCGGAAAAGTACTTGAGGTACAAGTTGGCTATAAAAGGCGATTATTTCTGAAGTTGTCAAGTTATCATTATATTTCTCATGATAGCGTAGTTTTTTATTTCTAACTTAGTTCATCATCAGTCATGTGGCCTATTATCACGGTAAATTTCAATTCTGAATAACGAGATGTGCTATAAATATCAAAATCAAATGGAAACCATATTTCGAGAACTAAAAAGTCAGTTGAACATTTCCAAATCCATTTTTATGCAGGGCAGTTTTTTCAAGAGGCGTTTGACCACAAAACATTTATTCATTAAAAATAATCCACGAATGAGCATACCACCGATTCATTGAATTTGATACAAACGCAGATAACTAAAATATTAAAATTATGATGAAAAACTACATACAGGATATTTTCCATGAGTTTGAATTTGAATATAGACTCAATGTGTCCTGAGTTTTAGCAAATTTTAACTTTTGTTTCATTGAAACTAATTAACAATTATCAAACTGATAATAAATTTCAAGTCGAATCGATCAAAAATGTCAGGAGTTATAGCAAAACAAAAATTCGAAAAATTTTGCTATGGTTTCGGTATCGTCAAAACAACAGAGGGATCATCAATTCATTACATTTTTCGAAAACACTGAATCTATTGGGAGTAAAATCAGAAGCCACTCTACTTAGGTTTCCATCGTTGAAATGACATGTATGGAAATATGCAAATTTCAAACCTTTTGATTTATATCGAGCATTGCTTGAAATCCAATAGAGATTAATAAATCGAAATTTCGAATTTTCCTGTCCACGCTGTAAGAATAAAATCATTTTATGACTGCCCTAGAATATAAAAAAGGTGAATATCCAAAAATCAGTACCTTCAACAGGAGTGTAGAAATATTTCTCCCCCCCCTACTTACGATAAAATGAAAATAAATTCTGATCTCATAAAATAAAACAAAACAAATATAACCCATCGAAAAAAGAGGCGAATTCACTAGATAGGATCAAGTCTGAAGAAAAAGGAAGAAGGAAGGGATATTTTCTTTCAGAGTGTACCTATTTCAGAGAATTTTATCCATCTAATCCTTTGTTACTGCTTGGCTTGAGCTCTCTATGAATTAGAGAATTCAATATTTGTACGTCTAGGTAAAAAATCCTTCAATATGACTGGAACTATAGCAGGAGTAGACTAGATACTCTGTATTCTTCAAAAGTATGGGGATGAATTTCGGGATACTCGTTCATCGAAAGCTTCCTTTTGAGTTTAACTATATATACAGGGTGTTTCAACGAGAATTTGATCCCCTAGAACTCAGAAACGAAGAATTTGAGAAGATTAAAAAAGAACAGGTTAGGAACACTATGCAACATTCGGGAATGACAACCATAACCACACATTCATCAGAAATGATAAATGTTCTTGTTGTTTGATCCTCATTTTGATATCCGAAGGCACCAGAACTAGAGTAAAATCATTGTTGAAGGCTGTGGTTTCTGCTTCTTCTTATCAGTTTGAACATAGAGACACTCGGATAATGCAATAAATATTAGCGTATACATAGGATGATACATAGTTCCATATGAGTAATGATAAATTTCCTTTTTTTTTTCAGAGGTTCGGCAGCATGTTTTACACTCGTAGAGTGTTAGAAATATGAACAGTTCAGTTATATGGATCCTGGTGACCATAGGGTTCACAACGTCAATCGTCCTGTCACTCCCACCTGTTGTTAAAATCGGTAAGTTAATTGAGCCTAGTTAATTTATTCAGGTGAGTATTTGACTCGTAGAAATATTTCAACAGTAGATAGATAGAGGTCAACGGAAACACTTTTCTCCCTTACCATTTTTTCCGATTCGGCCCTGATAAAAAGATGTAGCCATTTTAAGTTTTCATAATTAGCTGTGCCACCCTTGGAAAAACGAAATAACTTTCAGAATAATTAGCTAAATCTGTGGCACTACACATCTATGAATCTTTTAAGCAGAGTTCAACGTTCAAATATTCATTAGATTGCGGCCAACTTAGTTTCAATAGTTGGGTTCTTTGAATTTTTGATATTTTCATGGTACGCTATGGTCATAATGAGAAAACTGGAAGACGTAGGTGATATCTGGTGTTCGAAAAAGTTTCTCAAATAAATAAAAAAGTATATTCCGAAATGAAAATCGTTTGTGAATGAAATAACATTTTTTTACGGAGAAAAAGTCATTTGGGATCAGCTAGTTGCAATAGATTACCCGAAATATAATTTGGAGGGCCTTTCAGACGATTCTACCAAGTATTTGTATCAACGTAGACTTGACATGTATTTAAAATCTCCGGAAAACCAAAGAACAACTGATATATACCAGAATATTGTTGAAAGTATACATCAAGCAGCGAGAGAAGCTATTGGAGAGAAAAGAAAATTCAACAGTGCAAAAATATGGTGGAACGATGAAATAGAAGAAATAATAGCACAAAAGAAGAAAGCTTATATGAAGTGGATCACAACAAGGCTACAGGAAGATCGGGATACTTACAACGCGATGAAAAGAGAAACACGAAACAAGATTAACAAAGCAAAGAACGAAATATGGGATAAAAAATGCCGAGAAATAGATACATACATAGGAGGAAGGAAATCTACAGAAGTGTGGAAGTTTATAAAAAATGTTAAATCAACAGGAAAGGAAAAATCCAACATAAGCGTAATCCGACAACAACAATGGATACAGCACTACACAGAATTACTTCAGGAACGACGTCCACAATACAGAGACGAGGAGAACGCATTTAACATTCAAGGTGAGAACATTGAAATTGATATGGAAATGGTGGTGGAGAATATAAAAGGCCTGAAACAGGGTAGATCCTGTGGACCAGAAGGGATATATGCGGAGCTCATCAAGAACGGTACTAAAAAACTTTTCCACCTGCTTACTACAATATTCAGCCGATACATAAACGGTGAGGATGTCCCAGATGCTTGGAAACAGGCTTATATATCTTCAATCCATAAAAAAGGAAAAAAAGACGTATGCTCGAACTACAGAGGCATCTCAGTTACAAGTACGCTTAGCAGACTATACGGAAGACTTTTAAGAACCCTAATAGAAAAAGAAATTGACGAAGAGGAGGAACAATGTGGATTCAGAGCTGGAAGATCTTGCACGGACAATGTGTTCTGTATGAAACAGATAATTGAAAAAAGAAGTTCAGTTAACCTAGCAACGCATATTTTATTCGTAGATCTAACCAAGGCTTATGATTCAATACCTTGGTGTATGCTATGGGAAACACTACAGAACACAAATATAAACAAGACTTTGATTGGGGCATTGAAGAATCTATATTATGGCTCAACATCTAGAATTAAAATAGGAAACAAATTGTCAAGTCCATTTTATGTCAATAAGGGCTTACGACAGGGATGCACCATATCAACCACTTTATTTAAAGTATATATAAAAAATGCTTTAATGCAATGGAAGCGAAAATGTTCTGGGATGGGTATACCCCTGAATGATACAAACATTTACACCTTACAGTTTGCGGATGATCAGGTAATAGTCGCAGGAGACAAAGAAGATCTGGAATACATGACACGCAAACTGAAAGAAACATATGAATATTGGGGATTAGAAATGAACCTGGAAAAAACCAAATACCTTTGTATAGGAGACGAAAAGAGTGTACTGGATATTGGGGGTGCAGAAGGCATACAACCTTGCGAGGAGTACAAGTATTTGGGAGTGAAGTTCGACACAAGCGGCACAGATGACAATGAGATAAGATCTAGAGTAACAGCGGCAAGAAAAGTGATTGGCTGTTTGAATGGAATATTGTGGAGCAAAAACATAACTAAATCACGAAAGTTCAACATCTATAATACAATGATCAAAAGCCAATTAACATATGGGTCCGAGACATGGAGACTGACAGAAAGAAATAAGAAGAGGATAGAAGCTGCAGAGATGGATGCGTTGAGGAGATCGGCTAGAATATCAAGAATGCAAAGAATAAGAAACCAGGAAGTACGTAATCAAATGGGAGTAGAAGGCACAATCATGGATGATATAGAGAGAAAACAACTGATCTGGTATGGACATGTTCAACGGATGGGACAAACACGATTACCGAAACAAATAATGGAATGGATACCAAATATAAAAAGACGAAGAGGAAGACCAAAGAAAAACTGGTTGGAGGGAATACGAAAAGCAATGAGCGATCGAAACTTACAAATAGGACAATGGGAAGATCGCAAACAATGGAATCTAGGCATCGGACAACGTCGTCGCGCGTTTTAAACCGATATATACCCTAATAGCACAAAGTAGTCCTATGGACATCCATAGGACGTCCTCTTCGGACATTGCGGACATCCATGGGACGTCCATTTCTGGTACAATGGACGTTCTATGGACATCCGAGAGACGTACAAATGTCACAACTTTGAACAGAATTCGGACGTCCATCGCGGACGTCCAATGGATATCCCGTTGGGACCATCATTAGCAATCTCAACGGTACAAAAATTTACCACGACGTTGGCTATCCTATCTATTTGAATTTTATGTCCTAGACATTGGGTGTCTTACACTCAGACGCAGATATTATTTTTTCTGTGTTGTTCTCATTTTCATCCATACTTACTAGAAAGTTTTCACACTTGGCCCGGATTCGAACTCGCGAGTACGTGGGGACACCGCATTACTGAGTCTTCGGTGCAACCGTCCTAGCTACCGAGACCATACGATATACCTACTTGTAGGAACATATTCATTATATTGTTAACTGATTTATGGAATAGTAGTCGATTAATACAGAAATACCATATAATAAAAACTGAAGTCTTGAAACTCAAATATAGATTATTTTATAATAGTAATTACTCAAGTATTTAGTCTTCGTTCATCATAACGTTATACATAATATAATATTCATAAGATATTTATATACTACAAAGCGGAAAAATGGAGTTTAGTGAAAAATAATATTAAATTTTGGTGTTCATTGATATACATATATGTATTATTTGGTCCATATTACGGACTCCTAGTGAATATCCGGTATGGACATTCAAAAGATGTCCCTACCGGATATCCACTAGGTGTCCTTGATGGACGTTATAAGGACCATGTAACATATACATGTTATTTGGTCCATATTACGTCCCTTACGGACTCCTAGTGAATATCCAGTATGGACATTCAAAAGATGTCCCTACCGGATATCCAATAGGTGTCCGTCATGGACCTTATACGGACCATGTAATATATACATGTTATTCAGTCCATATTACGTCCATTACGGACTCCTAGTGAATATCCGGTATGGACATTCAAAAGATGTCCCTACCGGATATCCAATAGGTGTCCGTCATGGACGTTATACGGACCATGTAATATATACATGTTATTTAGTCCATATTACGTCCATTACGGACTCCTAGTGAATATCCGGTATGGACATTCAAAAGATGTCCCTACCGGATATCCACTAGGTGTCCGTGATGGACGTTATACGGACCATGTAATATATATATATATGAAAAGTTATATGGTCCGTACTATGTTCATCTCGGACAACTAATGGATATCCAGTAAGGACATATATTTGACATTGCATGTATCAAGTCGGTCAGGGACCATTTTGGGACTACATGATACGGACATGTGTCATATGGTCCGTATTATGTCCATCACGGGCATCCAATGGATATCCGATACGGACATTGTACATGAATTGGACTAACAATGGATATCCATCTTGGACGTCTTAAAACTGTCCGGAAACGGACGTCCAAAGGACATACAAATCAAGTACATGGACGTTCCGACGTTAAATGGACATGAATTGGACGTCCCAAGGACGTTGTGTGCTATATATATATATATATATATATATATAGTTGCATCTATTGAAACCTTCCTAAAATTAACATTGGAAGGGCAAGAAGGACTTTTGAACCTTCAATATTAGAACATAGATTTCAAGTCCTATTCTCACTACATATATGCCGACAAATTGATGAGAAATATGAGTTTGATGAGAAATACAATATTTCACATGAAGCAATTGAATGTCCCAAATACCGATCTGCAGGAACTTATATATATGTTACGGCTAAAGATAGGTGTGATCATAAACTTAAGATTAGCCGGCTAAACTTAGATTTAGCTTCGGGTATTTGCTTATGTTAGTTTCTTTTTTTTTTTGGTGTAGCAGGGGGAAAATCTGCAAACAGACGAACACACCCTCTGCTGAGGGGCAACAGTGTGGGGATTCTCACTCTCTGAGCTCGAGACCCACTAAAAACCCTTAACTGCTTCTTCATAGGTTCCGGGCATTTTGCCTATTAACCAGTTGACTCTTATGGTTTCTGGACTCTCACACGATCATAGTCGTGTTGATAGTTGTATGCTGCCTATAGCTTTTATAGGTTAAGCTCTTCTTTGGTTACATTTAAATCCTTAACTGATCTCTCGGTCTTCGGTGGTAGGTTCTTGACCTTCTAGCTTCTTCCGTTGGATCGTAGTCGACTAATCTTCGTAGTTCCTCATTTGGATGTTGTTTGGCTTTGTCGAATATCCTTTCCGCCTTTCTCTTCATGAATTCTGTAACTGGTTCCCATTCCAAGTCCTTGTAGATTTGTTTGTTCCTAACAAACCAGGGTACGTCCATCGCCATTCTAAGGAGTTTATTCTCAGTGGCCTGTATTCTCTTGATGTGGGTCTTGGCTGCGAAGCCCCATGCCGCCGATCCATATGTGAGTTGTGGTCGCGCAATAGTTTTAATCATCGTCAACTTGATGTTCTTATTCATATGACTTCTTCTTTTGTTTTATCAACAGCACATTTGATGTGGTTTTTCCATGTAAGTCCTCTGTCAAGCGTCACTCCTAGGTATGTTGCTTCATTTTTCCATTCAACCTCTTCTCCATCAACTTCAAGGTTTTCTTCCATCCTCAATCTTCTCTTTTGCTTGAGTCTTTCTTCCATTGATTTGGATTTTCCATTTGATGCACCATTTGAGTAATTCATCTATGGCTTCCTGCAGTCTCCGGTGTATGATCTCTGGGCGTCGATGTCTGAACGCTATTCCTGTGTCATCTGCGTACAAGGTGAGCATATTTCTAGCATTCTTCGGGATATGATAAACGTATATTACGTAAAGCAGTTAGTTTCTATTTTAGCCGGCTAAACTTAAGTGTAACCACATCCCATCGGCTAAAAAAGTAGAAGCTAATAGAAAAGAAGAAAAGTATTGGCTAGGCTTAAGGGGCGTAAATTTTCGGCAATTAAAAAAATGTAAAGAAATAGTAATAGATATATACTCAAACTATTAATGCAATGCATTTTTTGTATTAATTTCACATATTTTTAATAGCAGAAAGGCATTCTGCTCAGCAGTTAAGAATGAACATATATTTATTTGTTTCTACTGTGTCTCAACGCATTCTTATTAGCGCATCTAAAAATCTCAACGCCTGATGATAAAATTCCAGACGAACATGCTATTTTGAGTGTAAGAGTAAACTGTAGAGTTAATGGTTATCTTTCATTTTGCTATTATTCATAATTTGCACCCTTGATTCATCAAGGGTGGCGACCGGCCGTATTTTGGAATTCATATATGACTTGGGAAGAAATCAGCTAGAAAAAGAAAAAATCAGCTAGAAAAGGTGTTTTCAACTATTTTCATCTTCATAGTTTTTTTTTGTCCGTTTTTGCAAAAGTTGGAAAAGGTTAAAAAAAATTGAAACATCAGAAACTATCACAGAAAATTTTTCCATAAACCGAATTATTATATGGTAGGAAAAATATGCTTTTGTGCACAGATTATTCTTTATATCTAATGTCTTAATTTCATTTCCTTGTGAGGTCATATTCTTGTTTCACAGGACAATTAACTATCCACGTTCCTATAGTCCTGTGGAAAGCTGTATCTATATCTAACATCTATATGTGGACTGATTTTCAAAAACTTAGGCTCGATTTGCAGAGCATTAATCTCCTAAACAAATGGAAATTACTCATTATATGTTAAATTGAAAACCAATGGGCGTTATGTAACAAAACCTCAAAACAATAGCATTCGATGCTATTCTGCATATTTCAATTATAAAAATTGAAACAAAAACGTGGCTTCGTGCGTTCGTCTTCCCCATCCGACCATTCAAAAGACTTCACCCCTCCGCGTGTCCATCGAATACATTTTTAGCCTTTCCGTTTTGGGTAATGTGCACATTAGCCGGCTAAAGATGAAATTCTCTGACGCAGATGAATATATCATCGAACTCTAGCCGGTCCTCGAATATAAACCAAAATTTAGCCGTCTAATCAAGTTTATGCTCACACCTATCTTTAGTCGTAACATATACACCATTATACTTTTGTACCCTTATCTTGACCTTTCACAGGCTTCGAATATTCGAATAACAGGCTAGTTGTTTGGAAATAAATATCTGAAGAAGCTAATGTAGTGTTTCATGTTTTAATAAAATAAGTAATGAAAATGAAGGTATATGTGTATTATTTCATTAATGTACGATGGATTTCTATTCGAATTTCTATCAAGTCTTGATGATAATTCATAATAACTTATAGTCTAATAAATTACTTCTTTTTTAACGTGAACCATAAACTCAATTATAGGTACTCAGATTGAAGAATCCTTCGAAATAATGTGTCATTCAGTTGAAAGGGCGACTTTGAACACTAGAGGGTGGAAATCATTAAATAAGTTTCTTGTTTCGATTCCGACAACCTAAATATGTTTCATTATTTTTCTCATTTGACATCTCCTTCAAGATTCTTTCAAGTGGGTTCTACATGGACATCCACGCCACGATTTGTCAAAACTGACTCTTTTTGTAAATTCAAGGCACTTGGACAATAAACAAGTCGACCCTCAGGAAATGGATCACTTCACTCCCCTTTCATGGGGAGTGTAGAACGTGCTTCAATCTCGAACTTACCAAAAAATATATAAATGAAGCTCTCAAGCAATTTTTCATCCTGTTTTTCAGTGGTTTACCAACATCTAGGACCTGGGGTGAAAACATTTAGAATTCATTCCTTCTTCGAATAGACCTGTGAATATTCTCAGTGAAATAGGAAAACAAAATGATTTACGAAAGACATTATTCATATTTCACAGTTCTTTTACCATATCGATACGTTTGAATTTTTTTACTTTTTCTGTAACTGTAACTTCAGTAGAATAGGTGAAGTATACCTTTTTGTCTTTTGTATTCAAATGACCAGAGATTATCACATCATTCATTGTGAATACATCGAGTAGAAACGCGATTTCAACAGAATCTATATTGAAATTTACAATATGGCGGCTTAGAAGCACAGATCACAATGTTATGATCTGTAATTGGGAACGTCATGTGAGCAAATCCGCTTTGCAAAAACAATGAAAAACGAGACCGCTATTGTCGCCACTGTAGTTTGAAATACAGTGACTCTATCATGTTTGATAGAGTCACTGTAGTTTGAAATAAAGTGACTCTATCAAACACAGTGGCGACATTTGGAAATTTAGCAAGAATATGGCTGCTTAGAAGCACAGATTTCAATGCTACGATCTCTAATTCCGAATGCGGATTGGCTCACGTCACGTCACGTGACCAAATCCGCCTTATTCTTGCTAAAACGATGAAAAACGAGACCACAATTGTCGCCACTGTGTTTGATAGAGTCACTGTAGTCTGAAACACAGTTTAACGACATCTCTACAAACCTGAACAAATATGAAGCAAGTGTTACAAAGGTATCTGTTTCTCACAAATTATCTGCAAACAAATTTCTTGATTTATACAACATGTGAGCACCACTGCAATCGGAGGCTTCTAAACAGATAAGTAGTCTAGGTAAGTACTATCATTTTCTGTGTCAGAACGAAAATTAACCCTATTTTTTCCGAGAGTTTTCGTACACAACCTTCAAACAGTTGAAGTCAAAATTATGACCAGTTGAAAAATGGTGAAACTAAATGGAGTTCACTTTTTACATCTTTTCACTTCAGCGTAGTTTATATTGTATTTCTTGTTTTTGTAGAAATGTACTTGCCCTTTTGTTTTTTCTTACTTTTTTGACACCCCCTTTACATGTGGTTCATTCTGAGTTGTAAACCTTGTTATGATTACATGCCCTGATGAAGTTAATGCACAATAAACAAAACGTTAGCTATTAGGAATTCATTATTGCTCTCATCCGAAAATTCCTGTATCCAAATTACAAATATCCTTTCATTCTTCGTGTTTCAATGCTCAATGCTATTAGTGTGTGTTATTAAAGTATATGGCTCTTTAGTATATGTAGTATTTATTATACAGGGTGTTTCAGGAGTAAACGGACAAACAGAAACGTTAGTGAGGGCATTGGGCTGAGTTCAAAGGACCTCATATGTGTGTTGGGTTCTCCGTTTCCGTTTCTCAAAATTCTCTTTCTCTTTCATTTTGCTATAACTCCATACTGATATTTTCGATGGATTCGTCTGAAAATTCATCAATTCATCAATATCAGGTTGAAGTTGTTAGTTTTAATAAAACAGGACATTAAAATTTGACAAAACTCAGGACCGGATTCATTAAGGCTATATTCAAATTCAAACTCATAAAAAACACCCTGTATGTAGATTTTCAACATAATTTCAATATTTTAGTTATCTGCATGTACGAAATTCTCAAATTCAATGCACTCCATCCGTGGATTATTTTTAATGAATACATAGTTGTTTTGTGATCAAACGCCTCTTGAAAAAACATCGCTGCGTGAAAAAGAATTCGAAAATATTCAACTGACTTTTTTCTTCCTCAATATATGCCTTGCATTTGTTTTTGATATTTATAGCATATCTGGTTATTCAGAATTTTCATTAACAGTGATAATAAACTGTATTATTGATAATGAAAAAAAAATGGAAATAAAAAACTACGGTATCAGGAAAATAGCAATTATAACTTGATATCTTCAGAATGAATCGATTTTTATGGATAAAGTGTACCTGAAGTAATTTTCCGGATTGATTTTCATCCCATTCGCCCTTTTAGTGAAGGTAATGATTAAAAATTCGAATAAGTATGATAAATGCTCTTTCAATTCTTCATTGATTCCTTTATTGCCATTGTTAGATCTATAAAGATCTATTGATCTGTTGTAATTACTCTTTTTTATTGAAACATTTATCATATTCATGCACAGAAAAAAGTATTTATCAGTTTTTCAGGTCCCTTCATCAATTTAAGTAGTTGAAAATTTTCAGAATGTCTCACAAATTGACTAATAGCATTGAGTATTGGGTTTAATACTCATTGCTAATAGAGAATATGCAGACGGGTGGATTTGAAGGGTAGAACCCCAACATTGGACTGCTAGATCTCCTGATCTGAAACCGATTTCTTTCTTTGTGGTTATTTGAAGGCCAAGATTTATGACAAAGGAAAAATTATTAGATTGAATAAATGCTGCTTGCGACGAAATTCCTAGAAATCCTTGTAATAAAACAAGCATAAAGGGGACCAAATAGTTATTCATAGAAAGACGCTTCATTCTGAAGATCAAGTTATCATTATTACTTTCAAGGTGGCATAGTTTTCCTTTCCATATTTGTCTATTTTCAATTAAAAAACATTATATCATTATGAATGACAGAATTTTGAATGACCGAATATGGTATAATTTTTGAATACATTCAATAGAATATTCGTTGAAGAAAAAATTGCAAATAAGAATTTCTAAATACATTTTCATGAAGTGCTCTATTCTTTAGGGGCGTCTGACCACAAAACAATTATTTATAAACTATCATCAACAGTTTGGGCAACCCAATAATTCGTTTATTTTGAGACAATGTTAAAATTATGATCAAAAAACTAGGTACATACAGGTCGTTTTTTAGTTGGAAGTTTAGTGAGCCTGGTCCTGATTTTGTCAAATTTTAATGCTCCGTTTCATTGAAACTAACAACTTTAAGCTAAATATAAATTTTCAATCGAATAGATCGAGAATTTCAGGAGTTATAGCCAAACGAAAATTTGAGAAATTTCAGAAAACCCCCTGTATAACGGAAACGGAGTACCGAAGGCACCTACATGGGGTGTTTTTGAACTCAGCTCAATGCCCACTATTTACGGTTTTTATTTGTGCGTGTACTCGTGAAACACCCTGTGTCGCTCCAAATTCAGTGTGAGCTTTATAAAAAGCAGAAGGCCTGGCCTGCCTTGTAGTTCAGTCCCAAACTGACGATGATAAAAATAATCTTGGAGTCCGACAAGGCGGCAGAATGAACGTGAAAGTCCAATAATTTCATTTCCGCCTCGGAGAAAACTCCAGGACCAACTCATATAAATTCATTCTAGCGCGAATAATACTTTGTGAGACACACGAAATTGTCTTTATAGAAAAGACACATCTTCAAGGGACACGGTGAAACTCCAAATGCAATTAATCTTTTCCAGGGGCAATATTTACGGAAGACCAAGAAAACAGTGCTGTCGAATTAGCCTTCAAGTATGCCGTCTACAAGATCAACAAGGACAAGAAGCTCCTGCCACGCACGTCGCTGGTGTACGACATCCAGTACGTGCCCAGAGATGATAGTTTCCATGCAAGCAAACGAGGTAGGTGGGAAGATTGAACGAAATATCATCCATATTTTTCATTCAGATGTGCGAAGCGATTTGTCCGTCTTATCTAAATTCATACAGTAAGAATTTGGGAAGTTTCGGTCCCAAGGTATGATGATGAGATCCAGGATTTCACTTTGCATTTATGTCACAATTTTTCTGATTTTTTGACTCAGTAATTCATTGGGTTATAATTTAAATTTACGATCAAAATAGGAATAAGAATAGGTTTTTATGGAACATATAGAAACAATCCTATAGCGGAATGTTATCACAAATAAATATCCTACCACATAGGATTTAACATTATTCTTACAAATGAGCCAAATGAACTCAACAGTGCGAGTCTCTAACTTGGAATAAATTCAATATATCAGTGACAGTGTTTTTGTTTTAAAGTATTCTCGTCAGGTTGATTAGACTTTTGAATTGCGCTCTTTTTGATGTGATAAAATGTTACGCAGCTTGGCCCAAATTATTATTAGATTATCATCGATATGTTACCGGCAATGTGTATAATTCGGGCATTCTATACAATGCCTAGGCAATGCATAGAATGGCATTCTATACAGTATACAATGCCTAGGCAATGTATAGAATGGCATTCTATACAGTATACAATGCCTACACAATGTATAGAATGCCTGGGTCTTCTAGGCAATGTCTGAAATAATACGAATGCGTTTGTCCATTTCATACTTTAGCTAGGCATTGTATACAATTCCTAGGTATTGTATAGAATGCCTGCTGATCTGCTGGGAATGTGTGAAATGAAATGATTCAGGTGTGAATTTCTTATAAGAACGGGTGTGTAACAATAAAAAAAAATGGTGAATTGGCAAAATTTCTATTTGCAAATTACTTAAATCGCGACAGTTTCGAGATGGGATTTATCTCTTCTTCAGGCTAAAAAAAAAAATTACAAGACATTGTAAAACAAAATATGACAAACTACACCTAATAAAGCTTACCGAAATAAATACTTTTACAATAATATTGGTAATTCAAATGTTTCGACATCACACAGGCACTAAAAACTAGATTAGATGGAACCTTCTAGAATTCTAAATATAAACAATCAATCAGACATGCTCCAACGACGAGGTTAGTTGTTATAATCCAATTACTTGTGTTCACATCAACTTTGTATCCTAATGGCCTACCACAAATCATTTAATATTTAGAAATTAAATTGCAATAAATCTGGCTCAAATTATCAATGTCGGTCCTATAATTTACAGAGTTACACGTCTTTATATAAAACATTTCGGCAAAAGATCTTTTAATATAATTTTTCTCTTTGTGCAGAATTTCAACATTATCGAGATTAAAATCGAACATGTGTCCTGTACTAAGATGATGATAGACTAGGGCCGTTTTGTTGTCAGAGGGATGCTTAATCGAATATTTGTGATCAGATATTCTCTTACAAAGATGTTGCCTAGTTGTTCCTACATAACTTTGTTGACAATGTAGACAATTGATCTTATGTATCAGATAAGATTCCCATTTTTTAGGAACTTTGTCCTTTAGTTTAGTAAAGAACACTTTTTCGAAAGTGTTGTCACTCCAAGTTATGAACTTCATGTTTTCTTTCTTTAAAACTCTTTTCAGATTGTGTGTCAAATTTGGAATAAGTGGAAGTTTAACAAATTTAACAATATCATTGTCTATGTTATTTGGGCGAATATCGTTGACTGGAATAGCATTAGGGTTAGAATTTACAAATTTGCTAATTAATCTCGTTGGATAACCGTTTTTAACTAAGTCACTTCTTAAAATATCTAAGTTGGATGACACAAACTCTGGGCTACATATTCTAAGCACTCTCAAATATCCCTGTTTAATGATATTCATCTTTTGATGTAATGGATGTTGGGACCAATAATTAATTGTCCTGCATGTATTCGTGGGTTTTTTATACAGATTCGTTCTTATACTTTTACTACTAGGATCTCTAATTAACAGGATTTCTAAAAAGGGTAATGAAAGATTTACATCATCCTCTAATTCAAATGTGAACTTGAGATTAGGCTCTATGCTATTAAAAATATTCAGAATATAATCCAACAAGCTCCTCGGGATAGCCATGCAAATATCATCCACATAAATAAATATGAATGGGAAAAATATTTTAGATCTACAAATGACTTCATTAATTATGTAGTTCATGACTAAGTGTGCAAAAATTGGCGAACATGGAGCTCCCATAGGACATCCAAAAACTTGTTCGTAAAATTTATTCGAATATTGTACGTAGCTACTTTTAAAACAAAACTCAACCAACTCTAAAAAAGTTGCAAGGTCAAAAGTACAAAAATCTGTTATAGTGGGCCAATTATCAATGATTAGAGATTTAATAAGTGTGTGAGCTATATTTGTGTATAAACTCTCCACATCAAAGGAAACTAAAATGTAACCGTCAGGAATCTCTACATTTTTCAACTTCTCAACAACTTCTATGGAATTTTTAACATTGTATTTGAAAGAAGGTATAAGGTTACTTAAAATATCATTCACCAACTTAGAAATGTTGTATCCAGGTGAATCAATGCTAGAAGTAATTGGACGAAGAGGTAGTCCATCTTTATGTATTTTACATAAACCGTGTGCATTGCAGAAAATCCGGAGTGGTTGTTTAATTCTACGTCTAAAATGTTACCTCCGGATGTCTCCACCATATTGTCTTTAGGCCCAAAATTTATTGCTCCATATAACAATAATAACATTCCAGTACTTGAGATTTTGAAAGATGTGGAATATATAATTCAGAATGAATTTCCTGTAGAAAGTAGAGATGAAAAAAGAGCATTGTGTACTAATATAATCACCAATTTTAGAAACAAGCCATCGTGTACAGGCAATAAACCAATTGATAGGAGTATTGTCGGTAAGATGAAGACTACAAGAAAGTTCCTTAGGGATAATCCTGACATAATAGTGTCGAGAGCTGACAAGGGAAATCGAACAGTACTGCTGTATAAATCAGATTACATAACGAAAATGGACATTTTAGTGAATGACGAAAAGACTTTTAGATTGTTAAAAGGTGATCCAACATTGTCGTTGCAAAATAGGGCTAATAAATTAATTTTAGAGTTGTATAGATCTAAGGATATAACTGAAGAGAGAAAGAATTGTCTCATAAGATATAATAGTGTGCCACCTAGACTTTACGGTTTATGTAAAATACATAAAGATGGACTACCTCTTCGTCCAATTACTTCTAGCATTGATTCACCTGGATACAACATTTCTAAGTTGGTGAATGATATTTTAAGTAACCTTATACCTTCTTTCAAATACAATGTTAAAAATTCCATAGAAGTTGTTGAGAAGTTGAAAAATGTAGAGATTCCTGACGGTTACATTTTAGTTTCCTTTGATGTGGAGAGTTTATACACAAATATAGCTCACACACTTATTAAATCTCTAATCATTGATAATTGGCCCACTATAACAGATTTTTGTACTTTTGACCTTGCAACTTTTTTAGAGTTGGTTGAGTTTTGTTTTAAAAGTAGCTACGTACAATATTCGAATAAATTTTACGAACAAGTTTTTGGATGTCCTATGGGAGCTCCATGTTCGCCAATTTTTGCACACTTAGTCATGAACTACATAATTAATGAAGTCATTTGTAGATCTAACATATTTTTCCCATTCATATTTATTTATGTGGATGATATTTGCATGGCTATCCCGAGGAGCTTGTTGGATTATATTCTGAATATTTTTAATAGCATAGAGCCTAATCTCAAGTTCACATTTGAATTAGAGGATGATGTAAATCTTTCATTACCCTTTTTAGAAATCCTGTTAATTAGAGATCCTAGTAGTAAAAGTATAAGAACGAATCTGTATAAAAAACCCACGAATACATGCAGGACAATTAATTATTGGTCCCAACATCCATTACATCAAAAGATGAATATCATTAAACAGGGATATTTGAGAGTGCTTAGAATATGTAGCCCAGAGTTTGTGTCATCCAACTTAGATATTTTAAGAAGTGACTTAGTTAAAAACGGTTATCCAACGAGATTAATTAGCAAATTTGTAAATTCTAACCCTAATGCTATTCCAGTCAACGATATTCGCCCAAATAACATAGACAATGATATTGTTAAATTTGTTAAACTTCCACTTATTCCAAATTTGACACACAATCTGAAAAGAGTTTTAAAGAAAGAAAACATGAAGTTCATAACTTGGAGTGACAACACTTTCGAAAAAGTGTTCTTTACTAAACTAAAGGACAAAGTTCCTAAAAAATGGGAATCTTATCTGATACATAAGATCAATTGTCTACATTGTCAACAAAGTTATGTAGGAACAACTAGGCAACATCTTTGTAAGAGAATATCTGATCACAAATATTCGATTAAGCATCCCTCTGACAACAAAACGGCCCTAGTCTATCATCATCTTAGTACAGGACACATGTTCGATTTTAATCTCGATAATGTTGAAATTTTGCACAAAGAGAAAAATTATATTAAAAGATCTTTTGCCGAAATGTTTTATATAAAGACGTGTAACTCTGTAAATTATAGGACCGACATTGATAATTTGAGCCAGATTTATTGCAATTTACTTTCTAAATATTAAATGATTTGTGGTAGGCCATTAGGATACAAAGTTGATGTGAACACAAGTAATTGGATTATAACAACTAACCTCGTCGTTGGAGCATGTCTGATTGATTGTTTATATTTAGAATTCTAGAAGGTTCCATCTAATCTAGTTTTTAGTGCCTGTGTGATGTCGAAACATTTGAATTACCAATATTATTGTAAAAGTATTTATTTCGGTAAGCTTTATTAGGTGTAGTTTGTCATATTTTGTTTTACAATGTCTTGTAATTTTTTTTTTAGCCTGAAGAAGAGATAAATCCCATCTCGAAACTGTCGCGATTTAAGTAATTTGCAAATAGAAATTTTGCCAATTCACCATTTTTTTATTTCTATAACGATTTCCTGACAATCTTAGTACTAGAGTAGTGTGTAACAATTCGTTATCTACTGAGGGGATCTCGAGAGAGGTATAAGAGCTAGAAGAAAACGGATGACACAGTTTTTTTCGGAGAAACAAAGAAGGTTGAAAACAGTAGCCTCCTACTATTCTTTGTTTTCGAATTATCAGCAGATTTTGACGATTTCGAAATGTTCTCATAACTTTTTTGTCTTTAAACTTACAGATCTGAAACTTGAACTTCTCAGGCACTTTCATACGTAGAATCTACTGAAAAAAGATTTTTCTCGAATTCATAAATAACAAATTCAATAAATGTTTGCATTCAAAAAAAAACAAAAGCTTGCCTAATGAATCGTAGATAGCTACGGTTTTCGCCATTCTTTGTTCCTCTGGAAAATAGCTCGATTCTCGAGATGCCCTCAGTAGACAACGAATTTTCCCAACCTGTACTATTTATTAAGTTTTGTAGTATGAAATTGATATTATTTTATGTTTACAAAAATTTTTTTTCATTTCCTCTTTTGATAGATGTTTAAAGAAACAGAGAGATGTCTGAAAAGCCATTCTGCACAAAAATTAAGTTTTCAGTTCCTAGATGATATGTTCAATATTTACTTTTTATTTAAAATGAACATCAGAGACACTAGTTGATCGGCCGCTATTTCAATGAATTCGCAACAAACGAATGCGCTTCTTAAATCGTCAACATCTTCCTCATCAATGAGATCTTATAGTCCAAGAGGCAGAGCCAAAAAAAGTCTCCGAATTTATTAAGCCTGGTTTTTTCTCAGGTGATTACAATCATAATATACAATAAAATGCTGCGGTCAGTCAAGTGGATGTTAGAACATGTGCCTCTGGTGCGCCGTCAAACATGTCGTGATCACCGACATAATAAAATCAATTTCTTAAGGCTGAAACTTTATTAACTTTTGTTTTTTGGTATGTAAATCAAAGTTATGATAGTCAGTCAACGTCCAATCGGGACACAGCTGGTCAGTCAGCTTCAATGTGCATAGCGCGAGGCGTAGCGTCGTTTATAAGGGTGCAATTCGTTTATTAAACGTAAAATTTTTTTAACTACTACTGACTTTATTATTAATAAATAAAATGGTCAGTCAGCCATTCCGTAAAACAGCGCCCGTCAGTCAGTGAATAAAAATTTACATTTTTTTCGCTCTCTATAGATATTACATCATAATCATTCAAAGTAACATATTTATTTTAATAAGGCACTTCCGTGTCGCAATTCTGTCTTAAAATCTCAGAAATAAAATTCGTTCGAAATCAACAGTGTACTCAACTAGTCAACTAACGCAGGTATACGAACAGTATACCTTGAACTCCTTGATTTTCAAACATTTTTAACTAATATTCATTTAATTCATCAGGGATAACAAGCTATAAATAATCATCACATAATTCATCATCTGAATCTTTCATTTCATTATTCTCACTATCGTGATCTGACATGTCGCAAGCTCAGGTGTTGCAGAATCTAAAAAATAAATAAATTGGTGATTGTTTAATTCAGATAAATTCAGATATAATTTCTATACCTGTATTTTCTTGTAAAGGTTGAATAATAACATCCTGTACAAGTTCTGGTAATTGATCGCCTTTGAACCAATCACACTCATATTTCTCATCCACCAATTTTCAGATGTAGTCAGTAGGAGCAAAGATTATAGAGTACTCTATAATCTTTGAGTAGGCGATAGCTCCGTTGGAATTTGACTGTGAGCATTACGCCAAATATTTGTAATGAATCTCGCTCTTAATAACTGCTGCATCAATTCTGATTGGCATGGTGGCATACTCGACCCATCTACATTCCTTATTTTAATTTTAAAACGATCGTTTGTGGTACTAAGACATTTATACGTCTTCGAAAATAAAACGAATCTTGCCTCGTCAATTGATTTTATTTTTTTCAAGACGTATTAATGGCAATCAAATTCTTGAACCCTATTTAACATATTATTCTGGTTGCTTCCACCTGCAAGTCCCAGGTCAGCGAATGTTTTTTGAAAATCTTCGCTCGCTTCATTATCTGCGGAGGTTTTTTTAGCTTTCTCAATAAAAGCTCTCAACTCTCACATCCAGGTAGAGCATGCAGTCCAGGAAGAGCATTGCAAACAGAATTTCCTAATTTTTGATGCATTCTACTGACATTAATCATCCTTTGATGATTCCTAGTCCCAACTCCTAACTACGCGCATTAATGCTGAGTGACCAGCTGTGTCCCGATTGGACGTTGACTGACTATCATAATTTTGATTTACATACTAAAACACAAAAATTTATAAAGTTTCAGCCTTAAGAAATTGATTTTATTATGTCGGTGATCACGACATGTTTGACCGCGCACCAGAGGAACATGTTCTAGCATCCACTTGACTGACCGCAGCATTTTATTGTTCATTCATTCATTGCTGTATCCCGTTACCGGGAATTTATTATAATTGTAATCACCTGAGAAAAAACCAGGCTTAATAAATTCAGAGACTTTTTTTGGCTCTGCCTCTCCGTCTATTACCTTAACACATTGCCTGCTAGGCGTTACGTATTCTATAGAATACCTAGGCAATGTATGAAATGAATAATATTTCATACTTTGCCTGACTTGTTCAGGCATTCTATACAATGCCTGGGCAATGCTGGATTATACCCACACATTGCCGGTAAAATATATCTATTTTAAATAGTAATCCTAAGGATTTTTAGAATATGCTGAAAGGGTATATCAAGGTGGGTACGGGGTGGGCAACATTGGTGATACCTGCACTACAACATGTTCAACCCAACTAGATAGAGGACAATGCATGGCACATTACGGTCGTCTTTTTTCGAGAAACTAATAATACTGCATTCCTCTTCTTTTGTTTTCGATTGTTTCGAAAATTAAAATCATTCAAGTAATAATCTCCGTTTCTGTTTTTGCTAGGATGCTCAAATAAAAATATATACTTTTTTGATAGCAATCCAGTGGCGTACTATGATTTTTTCCAACAGGTATATTTGCTGAGCTATAACAAAAGATGTGTTCTTTCTAATGAAAACAATATTTTAAAATGACTCAGAAAGACTGGGGGCGATGTATGATATTTCTGAAACTGGATAAAATCCGATTCTTTCTAAGTCATTCTATACTACTATTTCCATACGAAAAAACACAACTTGATGTTATAGCTCAGCAAATAAACCTGTTGGAAAAAATCATAGAACGCCACTGGATTGCTATTAAAAAAAGTGTCTCAATAATGTTTTCATTATTGAGAAACAGAAAAAATGGCCAAAGTTGAAATCGCCCAAATTTGAATTTTGACCTATAACTCGAAAACTAAAGAAGATAAAGGAATGCAATTGATTGCATTATTAATTTCTCGAAAAAACACGAACGTACTGTGCTATTCATTTTCCTCTATCTTGTTGGGTTAAAAATTTGTAGTTCGGGTATCACCAATTTTGAACGATTTTATTTTTCTACTTAATGCTTCACCTACTTCCATTATAACATGTAGTCTCACCATAACTCGCATTGTGACCACAATTTCTTGTCATTTCAGCTTGCAAGTTGGTCAATTTCGGGGTGCAAGCAATGTTCGGTCCATCAGACCCAGTGCTGGGTGCCCACATACATTCAATATGCGATGCCTTGGACATCCCTCATTTGGAGGCCAGACCAGACCTGGAATCTGAATTCAGAGAATTTGCTATCAATTTGTATCCAGCTCAACATTTGCTCAACGCTGCTTTCCAAGACGTGATGGCGTTTCTGAATTGGACCAGAGTGGCCATTGTGTACGAGGGAGATTACGGTGAGCAGAATGATTTTTTTCTAATTTATTTATCCATTAGTTTTTCCCGCTGATTTAGTTGAATAAACATTCTTTTCGACAAGGTAATAATTAATATCTAATGGGCAAATTTCCTAAAACTCCAAAATCGAATTTAAGATTATTTATGGAAACCCTTTTCCATTAGTTATCCAACACGTAAAATATTCGCTTCAAAATTCAGAAATTTCAGAAATACATCCTTCTAAACATAGTAAACATTCGAATATGTGAAAGCTTGTGACGTAGAATGCCTTTACTGAAGTCTAGTAATTTTTGTTAATTCGACAACAGTGGAACCGATCAAGAAGGTATCCACAGATTACATAAAATTGTTTCTGTAATCTGTGTCTATACCATCTTAAAACCCATAGACATAGAGACATGTCTATATGTCTATGTTAAAACCGATGACATTTTGTGTCATTGTTTGTTTTTCTTGTCAAATGTGATCACAAAACCTGATATTTATTACGTCTATATTAATCATAACTTTCATGACCATTATTGACTCGATGGGCGTTGCCGGATTGTGAAACTGACGTAGATAAGTTCATAAGAGCACATATGAAATCAGAATTTTCGTGAGTGAATACAGACAAAATGCAATATGTTAAAATTCTAAAAAAATATATTTCGATATATTTGAGTTATAAGGATTTTAATGACATATATTTTGAAATTTAGGAAAATACCCCGATGCTGTCAAATTAATGTTGTATAAATTGATACTTTTATATCAAAATTCCATTCACAAAAAGTGAGGGATCGAATGAATTATTAGCAATTCTAGATATAAAAAGAAATTAACATCTTGAGAGTCATAATAACGCGCTAGTTACATGATTTTTTTTTGCGAATACGGGTTTTCTGTAAAATTGAATATTTTCATCAGTAATGGTCTTCAGTCGGCAGATATAAACTGAATACATACTTCTTCGAAATACAGAGTCAACCCCAATAATATGTGAATCATTTAGTAAACAATTAATTTTCTTTCATCAAGCAATGAAACTGAATATTTAAATGGCAAATTCTAATATTTTATGGCAAGAAATTTAAGTCACGAAAATTCGAGAAAATATACCTAATACTTATAATTTATTCACGCCTTTGTACTGACACCAAGAAATAGCAGATCGGTTATGATTTTAACTTTCAATATTCGCAATAAGTCAAAATTTTGCAGAAACTTTGTCAGGTAGTATTCGATTCTTTTATAGAATTTCACTCAGTTACCTGCGGAAGTTTCCGGAGCATATCCTGAAAGACTGACGAATTTTATGTTCGTTTTCTGTAACCTACGAGTTCATCTCTCAAACCGTGATCTGCAAAAAATATCATCGCACCAATATCACCTCTCATTCATTGTTGCTATTTTATCAAGTAGTCATTTCTTACTTCATTTTGAATTTATGCTCCAATGAATCGTCCCAAGTTCGTTCAATTCTAACGAACTACCGTTCGATTTACAGAAAGTTCGTACGTCTGCAATTACTATATATTCACTCCACCATTTCAGTTTTATACGATTTTCCGATATTCCGCCTTAGTTTCTTCTTTATTTTCTCTTAACGCTTTTATTGCAATGGTAGCAGGAATCAATTCCCAGTAAAATTTCTTTTTATAATTTCGTATGATAAATCGAGATAGGAGAAATATTTGTTTCTAATGATTCTTTTCAGGAAATGAATAATTTGAGAGTATTAAAAATTAAGCTCACTTTATTTCAACAATAAACTAGGTACCCCTTTACTTTTCTCCGATAGAGAAATCTCAAAACAGCTCATAATATCTATTGCTCGAAAAATATTAAATTTGAACCTTGAGATAAAGTAGTCTGAATACCACATTCTAACAAATCTATCGTTTTGAGCTAATTAAAAGACTTTGTTTCCCGAAAAATATACCTTCACAATAATTCCGAAAGAAAAAAGAGTACCAATTATTTGAGTATATTCACTACTCGAGACACTACTCATTACAGTTGAATAAAATATTACATACACAATATGCATATATCTAGTAATCAATAAAAAAAAAACTTTGAACGAGAAAAGCACCTCATTGATATCATAAGAAAGTTGAAAATTAAACGAAGGATAAGATTCTATATATTAAGAATTGTAAGAGCTTTATTCCAGGAAGCTTAAGATAACACTTTTGCAAAACATCTATTTCTATCTATTTCTAATATTTTTCAAACAATTCCGTTTGTTGTGTTGAATAAAATATGTTTCGATTTCATTTGAGTGACTTTGATTTCATAATACTACATTCATTTTAAATATATTCATTGAAGCTTTTCCTACCTCTGAATCGTATTTTCCAACAGAGACTCGTTCTAACAATAGTCACATATAGAGGGGGTCTTTGAACAAATGCGATGAACTTAGGGAGATGATTCCTCGATGAAAATAAGCATCCCCCTGCTTATTTTCATCATTCCTATAATTTTTTTTCGAAATCGACCTCCCTTCCAAGATACAGGCTTTGGGAGGCAATGGCAAGTTGACAGTTTTTATTAATTTTTTTACGAGTTCTAAAAAACACTGAATCATAAACTATATATAATATGAAGCACTAAGTAGATGTTACTCACACAATTTTTTTAGATCTCATAACTTTATTATTAGGGGTTGAAAATAACAACCCCTTATGATTTTCCTTCAAAAATTATTATCCTGTGATAGATTTTCGAAAAATGAAATTGTCTTATGGTTTCCCATTCAATTCTTGAGAAAAAAGTCTGTTGCGAAGTCTGTTCCTTCCATTTCATCGTGTAAGTGTTCCATAGAATGACTACCTCCCGCTAAAATACATGTTATTTTCAACCCCTAATAATAAAGTTATGAGATCTAAAAAAATTGTGTGAGTAACATCTACTTAGGGCTTCATATTATTTATAGTTTTATGACTCAGTATTTTTTAGAACCCCTTAAAAGATAAAAACAGTGGACTCGTAATCGGCTTCCAAAGGCTGTATCTTTGAAGGGAGGTCGATTCCGAAAAAAATGTATAGGAACTACCCCCACTTATTTCCATCGGGGAATCTTCTCCCTAAGTTCTTCGCATTTGTTTACAGATAGCCTGTATAATAGGTATATAAACGATCATTGGTAAATTAAAAAAAAATTATTTCTTAAAATACGCCCTCATCCATTCCTTGCCTGGAGGCCATTTCTAAGCGCACCAAGAGATTTTACATTGTTTGGCAATGGGAAATAATACTTACAGTCCCTGGCCATATTATTAGACGCATTGATTCGTTGCAAAATCTCAATCAAAAATGCTTTGAAATTTGTTATTAGGTTATTGGTTTTTGAATATTGAATTATTAAATTAAATGTATATGTTACATATACTTCATCTGTAAATGGTTTTCACATATAATATATCATATTCAATAAAAAATATTGATTTATTGATGATTAAACAAGAAATTCTAATATTTTGCTGAGCCACCCTGAGTAGCTATGAGAGCTTTATACTATCAATGCGGAATTGCTCGGTTTGCTGCATTCGAGGATGATGATTTCATATGTGGATTATCGAAATAACGTCCGAACCTGCAGAATGCAAGACGTCCACTGGAAGACATAGTACTGATTCATACTTAAGTACTAATACTACAACATCAAAAATAAATGCCAAATAAAACAATTTAATGAGAGTCGTAGATAAAACTGTCATTCTGTGGAAATGAAATACAAATATTCTGCTATTTCCTCGGGCAATATCAGTAAATATAAAAAAAATCCTCAGTGCGTCTAATAAACTGGCCAGGGACTGTAGTTATTTTCACAGAAGATGACTCAAAATTCTGAGTCTGAACCTTTTTTTCCGAGTTTACGAACTCAAATTAACTGATTCGAGAAGTACTTGAAGAATTCAGCGACAGCCCCAATGAAAAGATGCCATCATTTTACTTGAAATTTACAAAACTTTTCGAAGCTTTTATTTGGTTATCTTACTCTTCTTCTAATAATGTACAAATTTGTTTTTCATCCAATAAAATAATAGATAAATGAATGACACTTGGAATGAATTTTATAAAGTACAGGTTCATTACATTAAAGTCAGTTATTCAAGTTGAAAGCCATGTGATTTCTGTAGGTTTTTGCAAATCGTTCCCAATATAATTCATTGACGTAAGAAAATTAGGACCTAAAATTTCCGTGAAACAAAATTCTATCACTAATATTCTCGGTAGGTATTCGCCGGACGGTCAAAACATAAAAAAAAACCAACTCGGAATTTCCTTCTCAGGGAATTCTCGATTTAAATGATGGCTTTGGGCCGGATGTTTATGACAGAGGTTAAGTGAAACCTTCAAGACCCTGGTCACGGAACGCGTGAAACCAGCACCGGAAGTTTCCAATATAAAACGGGGAAAACTTCCCTCCAATTTAAGACCTTCGAAAAGGAAGAATATATACAGGATACTTTTTAAGCTCACATACGCTACTGAAATATTGAATTTTTCGAGGTATATAATTAGAGATATGAAGCGAAGAGCCATCTCATTTACGGTGTGAGCAAAGAGTAGATATTCTTTTGTGTGAGCCCCTAACTTAAAATAAATTCAATAAATCAAAGAATGTTTTTTGAGTATGGTCCATTGATATTTTAAATTTCGCTCTTGTTAATGTATGAAAATATTCCAAATTCGCTATATATGACGTAGGTAATGAATAATTTCTTCAAATGGCAATTCAAAATTTTTTTGACTAATCCCAAAGGATATATCAGTCAACGCATACTTATCCAACATCAAATTCATATATCCATGCCCGGAGTGTGGTATAGTAGTAGGATATGTGAGTCACGGTTGTCTCTACAGTCACAGGCGAGCACACAGTCGCAACCCAGCGAGCACAAACATCCCTTAGATGTTTTGGGATGTTTCGAAAATGTTGGCATGAGGATGTTTCTTTGAAACGTAATATGCACTTCCCAAAGAGGTCTCCAAAGGCTATTGGAAATCTTTATTTGTTCTGATCTGTGCCATCTGTGGCATTTCTTCGTCTACCTACTGAGAGGTACTGTCGAGTTGAAAATAATGTAAACGTGTGGATATCTTCTCTTGACGTCGCATAGTTTGCCTTGGGAGGTTTATTCCAAATAAACAATATACAATTCATCTATTTCATTTTGCCGCCAATTCCACTTTATTCGTAATTTGGACTGTGGACTGTTCGGAGTTGAAAGTTGATTGGGGATTTGTATAATATTAACTACTTCTGTGTTGGTTTTGATTGTGAATTTAGGATCGATCTCTTCATAGTAACCAAATATAATACAATTAATAAGTAAGTATTACATGAATTAAATGTATAGTATAATGTCCAGAAACATACATATAACCTCAAAAGAATCCACGCTGCGTGGTTAATATTATTTGTGTATTTTGGGACTAGGTATAAGAGATCATTGTATTTTGGTTGGAATAATCGAATGGTATATGGAAGGTTATTATAATTATTCAAGAAATAACTTTATGAAGTTTAAAGCCATATCATCAAGGATTTCAACATATTTCGATAATCTATCTCTGCCGTTAATAATTCCCAGAATATTGTATAAGATTACTCTTCCGACGATGATAATAATCATTCATCACTTGTGAATCACAAAATAATTCAAATTGTCCCAGAAAAGTTGTTGTTTTTGAAAACTCCTTTAAATTGTTGTATTTTGTATCTTTAAATACCAGTACAAAAAATTAAATAAATAAAATCGTTTCGCAAATCAACCTGGTCAGGAGCTATACAACTCAAATCTTCCAGATCCTTTCATGCAGCTATTTTCTCTGTTATTTTAATTGGAAAAAATCATCTTAACCTTCATATATTTTGTGAATTAATTGTTCGAATTGTTTTTATTTTGTAGATGTGATCCATAAAAAATTCCAAATCACTAGGAAAGTATTCGAACTCTATGCCAAAGATTGGTTTAGGCATATTAGGCAGAGGAGGAGGGACGATAAAATGAAGGGAAAATAAATTTTTCATGAATTTTTTTATATTTTCCCTTTCGGTACATCTAAAATTATAATCAGTTTGTTTTCTATTATTTCTGTTTTTTTTATGTTAAATGTGATATTTCTTTTTGGTTATTTATGTTTGTTTTATTGAATGTGATATATTTTTTTGTTTATTCTCCCTTTCTGTACTATAATATTTATCATTTGTTTTCTGTTGTTCAATTTTTTATGTGAAATGTGATTTCTTTTTCTTTTGTACCTGTTGAAGTATCATTAAAATATTTCTATTCTTATATAGTATTCTGTATTTCATTTAAAAACTTTGTAGTTCATTTAAAATTGAATGTGGTATCCTCAAACATTCAAATGAAAGAAAAAAGGCCCCACAAAAGAATTTCATATAAAGTCTTACAAACAGCGATTTCGTGTGCGCAAAGCGCTTTAGAAATGTTCTATTGTGTACATGAAAAGGCTATCAAAAAAACTTCTGAGTAGTTCTTTTTGTGACATCCCAGGGACATCCATATAATAGGAAAGTATATAAAAGTTCTATTCATGTATAAACAGAACATCGCAGTGGATGTTCAATGTCTCGAAATCTCTTATTACTTTTAACATCTCTGAGATGTTTTTGTGCTCGCTGGGAATGAGACCCGAATTTTTTTATTTTTTTTTTTTCGTTTTTTTTTTTTTTCCCTTTTTTCGTCTTTTTGTAGATTCATTCCTGGCAACGGGATATAGCAATGAATGAATGAATGAATTCCTCCTCGTTACAGAAAAATGATAAAAGAACATAGTTCTGCAGTTGACGATTCATCAGCCTGGTAATAAGGGTAAATAAAGTTTCGAATAAACTTATTATTCTGAGAAACCATCAAATTAAACAATCCCCATTCAAAATGAGGTGGGTTTAATTGTTATATCTCTAAAGGTTTGCGAAGACCAAATTATACTCAATTTTTCTCCCAATCAAAATTCATTTAAAATTATCGAAATAATATTCGACATAATATATGTAAGGATTTCCAGATATAGTCGAAATTTCTAGATCATGATAGTCGGAGGATTTTGGATTGCGTAATAATATATTATATGACCATAAAAAATATGTTCGTGCGGTTTTGTAACAGAAGTCGCTGCTGGTTTATTATTGCATTTTTCAATCTGGCTTCTTTTTTCTGTATCTTTTATATCGCTGAGGTCTTAACAACATACACTAAATTAATTCACTATTATTTTAGCACTCGATTGGCCATGGAAATTTGACACATTCCGCTCTGTATACTCAGTACAAAAATGTAGTGTTATTACGGTTGTCAAAACATTTTTGGGTTCTAAATCAGCGCTATGTTGTCCATTCTGCGTAAAAGTCTCAGTAATTACGTATTTTATCACAATGTCGAATCACTTCGGAAAATATGAATTCGAAAATATGTGACGAACATAATTGAAGGCATACCAAATCTAGTTATTTGCATAGAAAATACAAGAGATCAGTTTTTAAATATATTTATTTTTGCTATGGAAGAAAATTGAAATATTGACCCATAATGATATGCAGTTGCTCGAGACGAGTTAATGTTGGATATCTTTTTTGGCTAAAGTTTGAAGATGTTAACATCACATGTAGATTTCAAAAAAATTAACCCTAAGATGATATGCATCATCAGATGCATAAGCAGTGGTAGGGAATGGGTATCCCTCGAAAGAAATAACGGACAATTACAAGAATGTTAAATTCTTCAACAAAAAATCATCTTGCATAACCTTCAAACAAAAATTTCTCATGAATTAACAATTAACAGGACAAGTGGCTGGAATTTATGGCTGTTTATTTTTAATACTTTGATATAATAATAATAATTATATATTTATTGATCCCTTAAAACATTAACAATGTATAGGACAAGTCAAATGAAAAATAGAAAAATTAATTTTCTGGTACTTATTCTACAATGACATTCATCGAAAATCCTGTAATATCTTTTCGCATTCGTTCACCCTAAAATCAAATTCTCGAATGTCACCACTTTTTTGGGTCTCCCAATAGAAGGAAATTCTTTGTCATCCTCTTCTTCACAATCTTTCTGATTGTGAAAACATTCAGCTAAAATATAAGTCGTTTAGATTCAGATGAAACATTATATAAATTCACTTACATTGAATATATTCGCTACCGTCTGATACACTGCAGATATAAGAATATCAGGATTAACTATTTGAATGAGCGAAACTGAATTCTAAATAGCAATTCCTGAAACCCTGTCTTCTGTCTTTTTCAATCACTTTCGACATTTTGTGATATAAATTGATATTAGCAAAGATTATAGAGTAGGAAGATAGGAAACGAAGTGACTAAAGTTATGTGAGCGCCATCTGTGTTTCAAATGTGTTTTTTAGGCCCTAAGACTGGTTAAAATTTTAATTCGAGGGACATATGAAATTTTGCGAGATGTCAGAGTCAGATAGCCAGTTTGATCAAACAGGGTTTTAATGTTTTGATTCTCGTATTGGACAACCTCGAATCAATTTTGTTTTTCAAGCCTGTTCTAGTTGCTGATTATTGGAATTTTTTTCTAATTTCTTGGCGAAAACCTCAGAATATCGTTCGAAAATTATTGTATGGTGAAGAACTGTGGATCAAATAAAACGAATTTTACTAAGGACAATGGGAATGTAAGTATTAAAACTGGTAACATGTGACTCGGTCATTCATTGATTTTTATTTTCAGTGCTACGAAGTAGATAAAATTTTTGGAGCGTAAAGGCCTGCAAACACTATTGACTACACCATGTGCAATGAACATTTTACTGCAAGTCGATTGAGAACTGTTCATCCACGTAAATTGTTGTATGCAGGAAGCATCCCTTGCATGAAGGGCTCATTTAGGGGAAATTATTACTTTTATACGTCCATTCAAAGATTCTCAATTGCCTTCAATATATTCAGAAATGCAAAAGGTTTATGGATTTCCATTTGGGAATCGGGTGACTGTCAAATTTTTGTTTGGAAAGTTAAAGTTTTATGAAACCTTCTGTGAGTGTTTTGTTCATTCATCAATCTATTCGTATATTGTGTTCATAAAGAGACCATACCATGAAGAAATCATAAATAAGCATGAAGAAATTATACTGACGGGCTTGTATACAGGTCTTGTATACCTCTGTAAGGTTTTTTCAATTGTGGTTATGAAAATTTTGTGAATAATATGTAAGTAACGGAAATGTGTATCCTATGACGGTAAATTGAATATTGGTTCATATCAATTTCTGATATAAATTGTACAAATTCAACTCAGTTTCTCAATTGAAAACGTTTTCACAGAAAAAAACACCTTTGACGTACCTATAGCAGATAACCATATACTCTTGTATCCTAGTCAAAGCTCTATTCGTTGTCCATAATTTCAAATTTTTGTAATTTTTTTATAGATTGCAAATAAAAATTTATCACATCCAACAGCATATTTCATTGATACCAATCGATTCCAAACAATGTTCAGACATCCTGGTCACAAAACAAAACCACCTTTTGTTTTGTCGCTCAGGATGTTTGTTTCCTGGTATCAACAAGGTCAATATTGAAATTCAATACATGGAATATAATTCGAATTTCACGCCCCTGAATTATAAAACAGAAAACTGTTATTGAACAGTTTTTCTGTATTGATAATACGTTTTCAGCGCCATCTCATTGTCAAATGTGTTTTCATTGGCCAAAATGTAGTCGGTTTTTAGTACTAGCTACAGTGACTCTATAAAACACAGTGGCGACAATTGTGGTCTCGTTTTTTATCGTTTTAGCAAGAATATGGCGGATTTGGTCACGTGACGTGACGTGAGCCAATCCGCATTCCGAATTAGAGATCATAGCATTGAAATCTATGCTTCTAAGCCGCCATATTCTTGCTAAATTTCCAATTGTCGCCACTGTGTTTGATAGAGTCACTGTAGTACTAGCGATATGAGGGCGTTTCCTATCTTTCTACTCTATAATCTTTGGATATTAGTTGTGGCAACATCGTTATGACATTAACGACATTTCATTACAAAAACTTGAGGAAATTATTTCATGGCCAACCGAGTGCTAAAATTTAAGTGAATGGAGTATAGTTGCTGAGTGCTCTGAAAATGTAAGCTTTTGCATCGAACAATGTGTTTTTGCGGCGGGCTTCATTACTTCAATATGAAGTACTTAAAAGGTGGCCGAAAGTCATCATATTTGGAAGTTTATGTTGGCCATACTCTTTTTCAAGTGACTTTTGTCGCTTTTTTCGGATAACCACAAAATTGAAAAAATATTTTACTGTGGGATTCCATTTTCCGTGGATTCCATTTTCAAAGGAGACCAAGCATATACATACATGATTCCATTGAGTTGCCTATTAGTTGAAGAAAAATTAATTTTATTCCGCACACATGTCCAACCCATGTCATTTATACTGGAAGAAATGGAATACGCTCAATATAATATATTTTTTAGATTGCTTCCAATTACTGAATTGTCTCAATTCAGGTCCAATAATTAACTGAAATAACCAATAATTAAAACAACAGTCGTATAAATATTGAATGCAGTAGTCAGTTACTTTGCAAATAACTTTGTTCCATATTACCATCAATAAGATTCTCTGAAGATTTTAATTTAACGCACAATTTTCAGGCATATTTTTAAAATTTCGACATCAAATTCATTCCCGAATGGAAAGGCATTGGAGGAAAGACTTCCTTATTTGAATGCCAATTTCAATATCAAATTCTAATTTTCAACCAATGGCGAAATTGTGACATTTCATAATATAAAACAAAAAATTATAAATAAGTATTATATATACCTATAATTACTATAAGAATTGTTTAATTAGAGGAGGGCACACCCATCTAGAATCACGTTTTTACATTTTGAATTATTGTTCAACCTCATTCGATTTAAAATTGAAAACTCAACCATCACTCCTCACTGAGTGAATCGATTCGGTCTCTCCGATATTCATACCGACAAATCCTTGGAGACTCGAACAGCTATCAACGTTTTTTTGCCATGGTTGCTCTTCGAGAACCTCTAGGGGGAAATGACGATGAATCGAGGAGGAAATGATTTTGTAGAATGGAAGTTCTTCTCTTATATAAGTCGAACATGTATTTCATTTGAAAATTCCCTAGGTCGAAGAAATCGTTGTTTCTATACCACTTTTTTAATTATAATTAGTTTGTGGACATGAATTCGAGGAACATTGTATTATTTTTATATTATTATCATATTAAATCCAAAACATTTTACTATAATACGTTTTTCAACATTCAAAATATTGTCGTGGAAAGCAAACATACATAAAATCATTATAGAAAGTTATTTTATTGTATCTAATTGAACCTATTAGGTATTACAAATGTAATATGTCGTAAGAGAAATGCAGACAAATTAACACAAAGACATACAGTTCCTTTTCTGAATCATAATTTTTTTTCTGCGGCTGTTCCGAAAATGAAACTTTCGATATGATTAATTGAATCGAAAGTATCAGTTTACATAAACAGTTCCGAAAGTAACTATTTTCGGGACGATCTTGCATCTATACCTTAGAACATAGATACATGGAATGGAAAACAAACATTCCAAAGACTGGAGTGAGATAGTTGCTCAGTGTCGCCAAACACAATTGAGACATTTGTCTCGGAGATAATTGTCACATCAATTTTCAGTAAGAATAGATAGGACCAAAGAGTAGAGTTGATACTCTTTGATAGGACTGTCCGAAATTCGAACTCGAATACAGCTCCTAGCGAGAATGGTTCTAGAACTGCGCAGAGGATTCGATACTAGGGCCAGGGCGCTACAGATTTGCGCAGTTCTAGAACAATTCTCAGACTGTCCGAAATTCGAACCCGAATACAGCCATGAAGTATCAAAATTTTTCAATCTAACGCCACTGCGTTAGTGTCGCGCTAGATAGAGAAACATCGAATATGTGTACTACAAAAAATTAATTCGTAGCACTGAATGTCCATTCCATGTACTTATCCATGTTCTTAGATCTATACTTCCATTCACTTTTATAAAAGCACTCCATGAAATAATTTTCTTAAGTGTTTTAACTAGAACGGAGTAAGGTTGACAGTAAAATGCCTAGATGTTTTTAGACATCTTAGTTTGCAGTCATAAAATGTTGTTAATGTAATAACGACGTTGCCACAACTAATATTAATCAATATAAGAAATGGATCACGCCATCATAGTAAGGCATGTAAATAATAAACAAAATAATTCAGATGAATAACATCCGCAGATAATTAAATAAAAGAATGTTACGATCTAAATCGAACTAACAAACTACCATCGCTCGAAGTATTACCAGAAATTTCATTTCGTCGACACAGAGTAGATGCTGGCCATGGTTTCGGTCTTATTTGACCTCGTCAGAGCAACAAAATTCATTCGTCAACGAAATGCTATGAATTGCCGGCTCCTTCTATTCCTTGTCAGCAGATTTAATTATCTGCGGATGTTATGCATCTGAATTATTTTGTTTATTAATCAATATTACAAAAATGCCGAAAGTGATTTAAAATAGAGTATCAGGAAGTTCTAGAATTGAGGGCCGCTCATTCAAATAGTAACCCTGACATTCTAAAATGTACAATAGATCAAACGGTATCGAACATATTCTATGTAGGTAAGTAAAACGATTTTAGTTAGTGGGGTAGCAGCAATCTTCAATTAAATTGTGAACTCTTTTTTCTTGCTGCTATCTCACTAATAAAAATCGTTTTAATTCACATAACAGCAACGAATTACAAATCCTATGTAAGTAAATTTATATTATGTTTCATCTGTATTTAAAAGACTTATATTTTAGCTTAATGTTTCCAGAACAAGAAATATAGTGATTAAAGAGGATGGCAAAAAAAAATTCCCTTCTATTCGGAGACCCAAAAAAAGATGGCACTTGAGAACTTTATTTTTAGAAAAGACCTGCAACGGCAAATTTGCACTTAATAATGCGTAAATATATTATTATATTACGTCGAGTTGATATGGAAAGTCCGTGAAACCGTGTGTTCCGATATTCCTGAAGAGTACTGTCAGTATTTCGGAGACGATGCCTATTGGCCCAGTCGTTCGAATTCTATTGTTGTTCTATTGTTATTCGATTGCGGCCAGTAAAACCAGCAATATCGGAACAGGCCCTTCATGTTCCATTAATCCTCACTATTCTTTTGATAAAATAAATAAAATTAAATTTTAATAGGGCATTAAATCTTAATGGGCTTTTCTGCAACTAGACCTAATGTATTAAAAATAAACAGCTATAAATATGAGCCAATTGTTCTTGTTTATAGGTGAAATTTTTCTTGCCTTCAACTTTTTTGACTTCCAATAATGGTAGATTTTTGTTGAAGAATCCAACATTCTTGTAATTATCCTTCAATTCATTTAATCTATAGGTTGACTTTTTTTAATTCAACAACAGGTGTAACGTCTTCAACCTTTAGCCGAAAGAGGATAACCAACATTAACTCTTCTCAAGTAATTGCACATTATTTATCAATAATTAAATTTTCCTCAGTACCAATAACAAATAAATTTAAAAACTGATAACTTGTCCTTTCCATCTTTCCACTAGATTAGAAATACCTTCAACCAGGTGGTACCTATAAACGTTAACGTTTATCATAGATGAATTCACTTATTTTCTTAAGTAAATTCACATTGTAAGAAATATGTAATTACTGAAAATTTTACGTACAAAAGAAAACATAGCGATAATTTGAAACTCAGCCGTCATAACCCCACATTTTCGTGAGGTGTGGAATGTATCAAATTTCCATGGCCAACCGAGTGCTTTTGTAAAATTGAATGGAGTATATGTAGACTTTCGTATTATATTATGACAGCCCTTGTCATGTAACATTGGTATTTATTTCTTCGCTTTACAAATCCGAAATATGATCGTCAGTGACAAAAGTGAGGCTGGTACCCATGTTTATATGAAACTTTTTACTTATTTTGAGGTCTAGAATAAGCTTCTAAAATATTTAAACATTATTGTTTTTGAACACCAGGTATATATGGCCTTCAGGTAGTACCTAGAAATTGATTGTGGGGACTACTGGACATAGTTTTCAAGAATCAGTTTCGTTGACTGACTAACTTTGATCTTGAGCCACAGTTATTCATGCTGGAAACAGAAATATTCGCGAACAGGTTCGGCACACTGAAAACAGATGCCTTTCAGCGTTTCCCTGAAACGATCCAGTACAGATACTATGCATGCTAAATATTGATGAACTCATTATTATTCGCGAGGTAAAGGACATGTAGTCGAAAAAGTCCTGAGGCTAAAGAAGTTATACCCGGACCAAGCGATACACGCACATTTTGATGAGCCTGTGCGCTTTCCCATTCACAGAAAGTCAATTGAAAAGCGTGATTAACAGTCTTTCAGCGGGACAACTTGTTATAAGCATGAAGTTCATAAATTGGACGAACAGAAAAGCTGCTATCTGTGGATGAACTAGGTGCTTGCGGATATTTACATATGTTCAAATGAAACTCATTGTCCCATTCGGGTCAACGGTTAATACTCGGATATTTGAAGTTCTGGCGCTTTCCTGTATTGTGATTTTTATGGATTTGTCTCGAGAAAATAAACCATTGCATTGATGCCTTTCTTGCTTTTATTTCGATTCCGTTTTATCAGAATGTTCATGTGTGCAAGAGTAAAGAAAGTCCTATGTTCAACCACCTTCATTACAAACTAGTTTCGAAACTAAAAACTCTCTCTCTCTCTCAATTTTACAAATCTAATCTGATTCGCAGTTGTACAAATTGAATATAAAATAACGCACAAATGTCATATCTTCATTATTTACTATTTTGTACAAAAATGATCGAACAGGACAATTTTTATTTTATGTTGCACAACTTTTTGTGAGTATACATTGTGATTCATAACCATGGTTAGCGAGTGAAATTGATAAAATGACAATATCTGCAGAATAACAAGAGATATGTGTTTGCCATGTTGGCAGAACAATAGGAACCTACTACTATTTGGCTTTCCATCACTAGGTTAGGGATAATTGCATTCGGAATTTCCCAGAAAAAACACCAAAAAAAGATTAAGGTGCTACGTAATGCCTCTTAGTTTCTAATTGAAACATTCGATATTTTTTTTCTGTTTTTGAGATCTACATTAAAAGGCCTTCAAATACAGCCTAAGTTCATGAATCTCGGGTCACTGTAATTTTTCTATAGAGAAAAAATGATCCACGTCACCATTCGGAAATAGAAAATATGACAAAATTACCTCAACAAATGTTGTGAAACAGAAAGTATAGTTTCTTATTTCATTTCTTTTCACTAACCTTGATAGGATGTATTTTGTAAAAAATACAATAACATTTCGTAAGTGATAGATTGTGTCATCTATTGACCTTTTTTCGTTTCGAATAGTAGTAAGATATTTTTTCCTGAAGTTATAGAGCATTATGTGATACGACTGGTCACAATACAACGAATCAGCCTATATAATTCAGCAGTTTTTCATGCAGCCTCTATAAGCAATGGAATGTAGTTGAGTGTTTTTGAATGGCAACTTTTCGTGCCAGAAATGGATAGACCCTTTGTTCAATTCAATATATATATTTCTATTATATAAGAGTGGAGAATAACAGTCACAAGCACATCTATATATCTAATACTCTTCCAGCAACTTTTCGGCTAATATGTAGCATTTATCAAGCTAAAAAGAGACAATGTCATGAAAAGATGGTAAATCATGAGATCTTACATACAACACTTGAATAACAATGAAAGCAAACAACCATGATAAGACTCACCCTCAGAAAAAAACATTAATAAGTACTTTAAAAAAATACATTGTATAACAATATAGTCATAAAATGCAAAAAAAAAGGAATCCAGAACACAGAGCATTCACAACAACCAATCGATGTGGTGTGATTGAAAGAAAATCAATTAATTTACAAATATCTAACGATCTAAGAGTCAACAATTTACTCATGAACAACATGTTCAATTGGACAGGTCGGTCGGACACAAATATGGTAAAAGCAAATAACTACACCTACTATCTTGATCTAATTTTATTCATTAAATTCAAATATGACGAATTAAGTCCGGCCAAATCAGTCCTATACTCCTATAATTAACAGTATTAGGAGTTCTCTTCATATTAAGCACCAAAATAAAAATTATGTTCATAAGCTCGAGCATGCGCTGATAATGCTGTTGAATGCAGTCTATCAGTATCTTGTAAATTAAACCTGACTTTTTATCTGTAGTAACTGGATCCTTCAATTTAATCAATTTGGTGCAAAAAAACGTTGCTGGAAGAGTAATAAATACATATATAAAGTTAATCCTCCAATTCTTGGTTTGGAATCAATTAAATAAAATAAACTCCAAAGTGTTGCTCTATGAATAAAGTTTATTATATTTATCGAAGGTTATAAGAAACTATTTACAAAACGCTTACCTATGAATAAAGAAACGACAATTGAAGTATATTCTTCACTTCTTTTCAATACAAGTCTATTCTATACAACTAATTAGTATTCTTTCAAAAACTACTGATTAAACGTCTAATCAATTATCCTAATCTACTAACAAAATTCAAATTAAAGAAATACGGTTTCTTTACATATATAGATTTTCCTGTGACTGTTATTCTCCAGGAAAGGATAGACCTTTTGTTGGTGACGATGATTTCGTCTTTGATAAGGTTTTTTATCGACCCTTCGTTTTGAACTCTAATAATTTTATTATTTTGAGGTCAATGACGTTACACTTTAGGAGTGATTAATATTTTTGAGTTGTCGGAAACATGCCTTTCCGTAGGGTATTCATTGATGATATCTCAAAAATCACAATTGCAAAAATAAGTGAACGCATAAGAAGTTCTTTAATCGATTATTGTCCTAAAAAGGCACACTTCCAAAACATCAATCACACCTGAAGAACATCATTGGCTTCAAAACACATAGGAAAATTATAAAGACGAATTCAGTATGTTCAACTATTTCCAGTCTATAAATGAAAAGGGTTGATTAAAAAACGTCATCTATTTTTTGTTTAAAATTAGCGTTGCCATTCAAAAAATCTCAACTAACCTAATTCCTTCATAGAGGGTGCATGAAAAACTCCTCAATTATACATGAAAAGCGTAAAAAAATAAAAATTGACCTACTTGAACATTTTTCTACAAAATAGTAAATACTGGATATATCAATTTCGTGGGTTACTTTTCACTCACTCTGTATGTTATGAAAAATGATTATTATTCTTCATTTTAAGATAAGCCACTGAAACCTCATGCTGGAATTGCTGGAAACTAATCAAAGTCATTATTTCAGGGATAATAAAGCTGAGGGAATTAATTAGGGCAACCAATACGGATCTCGAAGTCCACTTACGGCAAACTGATCTCGATTCCTACAGAGCTGTCCTCAAGGAGATAAAAACCAAAGAAATACACAATGTTGTAATTGACACGAAGCCCGAAAATATGCCGCATTTCCTGAAAGGGGTGAGTTGAGTTCATGATTTATGTATAACCTGGAACTTCATTAACTATTTCAACTACACTTATTGCTCAAATTCGGTTATTTCGAATGCGGAACTTGCAAAGATTCGATTTGCTCCGAGTCATGCTGTGCTGATTTTGATTGAGACATCGAGATCAATTCAACATAATGTCCTGTTTCAAATCTCAATTCAGTTTTCCACTGTTTTTGAGATCCCAAGGAGGGAGGGATAATTTAAAGATGTGTCTGGATTTATCCTGAAACTTTTTTAGTAAGAATTTGCTTATGCGTGGAATTATTGCCTTATAAACAATATTGAAAGAACAGGAATAATGTGACTAGTAGCTAGTAGTTAGTGCATGGTATTTCTGAGTACATTCTGATGCATTTCTTTATTCACCAATTTTATTGGCCGGCCATTTTGAACTTGAGAAATGAGGAATATGCGCTTCATCATAGACTGAATATGTTGTATGTATTAAAACAAAAATTGTTCTATTAGGACAATATTCTTAATCATGAATTAATTTGGAATGTTAGAATTTTAGAACATTACAGTTTGAATGTTCTATGAGCTGTTATTTTCGACATCAATGCATTTTAGATTTCAGGATAAAGAATATATTATAACATGAAATTGAATCATTTTCCTTAGATAGATTTTTCTTAGGTAGATTTTCCTTGGATAGATTTTCTTGAATAGATTTTCCTTGGATAGATTTTTCTTGGATAGATTTTCCTTGGATAGATTTTTCTTAGATAGATACCTTGAAACTCCCACCTGAGAGTACATCAACTATAAACTCTTTACTTACTCAAGATGTTTCATTTCTATATCTTCCTTCATAAACTAAGTCAATTCAATTGTTTACCAAACTGAAAAGAATCTCTCAATGTAGTAATTTTTGTAAGATCCTCATTTTGAACGTACCGTATATAATTCGCATGGGGAAAAATTGTTGGCCAGTGAATATAAGAAAGATTCGAAGTTGATATTATTACAGTTTTAGGTCTAACTCTAATTTAAAAGTACAAATCTGGGTCAGCTGATGACTGAAGTTAGGTACATAGGTTACGTTAATGTCAGCTGATGTGCTGATCTCGCTTGGCTGTTTTGCGAAAATGGACCTTATCGACTTGAGTGAATGGCACGAAGGGGTCTCGATTTTTTTTAATTCACAATTTATCTGTATATTTCGCGCCCGAATTTGGGTCACGGATCGTGCTACGTTATATGGAAAATGATTTTCTTACCATGGGTAAGCGTTTCCATGCTGGTTTCGTATAGAAAAGGACCCTGTCAACTAAATCTGTCTATAGAAAAGGAGATTGATTTTCAGGAATTATCAGACTCCTCCCGAAACTATAAGAAACGGTTACAGGCACCACGTGAAGTTGGATGCGTTTTCATTCGTGGAAAAAAATCTCGAATTTCTGAAGCTTTTTACTCCTATTTTCCATATGTTTTCCGAGTCGAGAGTAGTACGCTCCTATGCTCCGATTATTCGTCTTTCGTTTGGCATTTTTAGCGGACGTGAATATGCTGCGATTTTCGAAGGAATAGAGAATTCCCAAACCTCTAAATCAGCTGATTTTCGCCTCTCACCTCTCCTCTTACCTCGGTTTTTACGACGATTTTCCACTCGACATGCAAGTTTTGGTTAAACTGGAACTCGTAGATACACCTTTTGTAACCTCAGTGGATGAGAAATAATATGATGTGTGCTTAACGAAAATTTCAATCCGATATCTTGAAATATTAAGATTTTCTTCAGGAGTCACCCCGATTCCTGTGTCACCCGGTATATCTAATGCGCATACATTTGACACAAATTAGTAAAATTTTATCTGTTGCAAATTTAAGCTTCTTCCTCCCCACCAGTGAAACATTTTGTTCTGCATTTTTTAATACACCGAACAGTATGAAAGCTGTTTCGTTTTCAACGGGTTCATTGTTATGAAATAAATAGACGGCAGTAATCAATCTTTAGAAAATCTTGAACAATAGATCCCCAGGAATCAAGGATAATTCAAAATTTGCGTTACCAAAACCGTGGAAGGCTTCGAATGAAAAATGAAAAAAGATTGTGAACGAATTTTCTCCGCTTTATCTTTATCTCCCTCAAATCGGTGAGAAAGGTAGATAAAATCCTTTTTTATGTTCGACATCCAGTTGATGTATAACAACCTATCGTGGGAACAGTTTTATAGGCCATTGAACGAGGCAATTTCAATAGACGGAAGAAATCCTTGATGGCTCTCTCTGTGTTAATGACTGACAGTCATGCCATCAAGTTTTATGTTCAACCTAACCGGAACTGAACTCACATTGTTAAATGAAGAATTATATAGGTCAGTCATTATCTACGAGCTCTCTGTGGTTACATCCTCCCCTGAAGCTGGGGAATTTCCTGAAGTGGAAAATGTGGGTAATGCGACAGAATGAAAAGAAACTATAGAATCATTCCCGTGGTGTATTCCATAGAATTCAAAAAGACAATTTTTGTTGTTGAAGGATTTCAACACGTATCAACAAGCTACAATAGAGATGCACATATTGTCGCGATTCAGTCTCCCAGTAATATAATTATGTGCCTTTTTTCTTCTTTTTCTTTTTGAGCGCTTGTTTGTAGGATCGAGAACGTTATAATTTTTTCCAAGTATCTGATCTCTGTGTATTGAATTTTCTTGCATTTTCACCAGAAAACTACCTCAGACTCATTGATACAAAATCCGAACTCACTATGTTCATCAGTCCGTAAGCACTATATAAGGAGCCGAAGAAAAGAACTTAGGAATTGGAATTTTCATGTTAGCTGTCAAGAGAAAAGTTTACATCTGATTTTTTTTATATCTAAAAAAATACCAATTGAATGTAAACTCACCAACTATAGGTACTCCATTCACTTTCATAAAACCACTTGGTTGGTCATGGAAATTTAACACATTCCACACTATATAGTACGAAAATGTGAAGTTATGACCCTTGTCAAAGCATTTTTTGGTTTTAAATCAACGCTTTATTGTTGTCCGTTTTACGTAAAAGTCTCAGTAATTATGTATTTTATCACAATGTGAAATAACTTCGGAAAATTATGAAGAACATGATTAACGTTTATACAAACTGATAGAAGGGATTCCAAATCTAGTTATCTTGGTTTCTATTCGAGATATTCGACTTACTTTAGTGCTGTTCCGAGTTCGTCCTATTTTAGGTTTCTGTCGATGTTTCGATTCAATTTATGTGTGTTCTTCATGAAATTAAAACTTTCAGATCATTTCTCTTTCTTATATGTTATTATCTTCATTGAAGAAGAAAAATGAGTTTATTACAATTATACAAAAGACACAAAATGAATTAAGTCCCAAAATTAATGAAAAATATTTATATACTGGAATAATAATAAGGTCATTTCAAGAATGAAGTCGCAACACTAAATATCTTTGCGGATATATTTAAAGCCCTGGATGAAGACATAGTCTCCTAACACTATTCCGCAAGATCTGGGAACAAGGAGATGAGTCACGAGACTTCAGAGACGCTTTAGTTATCAACCTCTATAAGAACAAAGGCGATACGTCAAATTGCAACAATTACAGGGACACATCGTTGCTTAGCGTGGCCGGCAAAATTCTCTCAAAGATTATGGCTAATCGTCTGATTCCACTCTTAGAAAAGCTATTACCTGAATCCTAGTGTGGCTTTGGACCCAATCGAGGTACGATGGACCTAATTTTTACACTGCGACAGCTACGAGAGAGGGCCCGTGAACAACAATAAAGGATTTATACAGCCTATATAGATTTAAGTAAGGCCTTCGACTCGGTGAATCGGATAGCGCTATGGAAAATCATGGGACGCCTTGGAGTACCCGAAAAATTCTAAGGGTGACCGGCCACCGAATGCGAAGTTGAGCGTTTTTAATGCTAAATGACGAGCTACGTCACTCGATTCGTAGCTTGTCGATTATATTAGTACTGAAAACGCTCAGCTTCGCTCAACTTCGCATTCGGTGGCCGGTCACCCTTAGCAGTGTGCAAGAGCCTCCATACCAACAACACCGCTACACCATAATGGCTCTACAACCGACCATTTCTTAACCAACTCTGGAATTAAACAAGGCTGCGTGTTAGCGCCTTTACTGTTACTGTTCAATATTTTCTCCATAGCTGTCTCGATAATTGCTGACATGAGTATGTCTGTAAGAGGTGTTAGAATAAGATTCAGATTTGATGTAGGCCTATTCAACCTGAGGCGCCTCAGAGCAAAAACCCTTACAAAGTTCATCACGGAACTTCAATATGCAGACGACTACGCACTGATCGCTAGCAGCTCAGAGGATCTACAGATAATGTTGGACACCTATAAACATGAATATATACGAAGCTTCAGGTCTTAGACTCAATGTCGACAAAACCAAAATCCTGGTAAGTCCGCCAGAAAGCCTTCAAGTAGATATCAGCCTGGAGACCAAACTCTAGAAAAGGTCGAGCAGTTCAAATACTTGGGAAGCTTCATAAATACTAGGGCTAACCTAGACAGGGAAATACACAATCGTATCAATTCAGCATCACGGGCATTCTGGAAGCTAAAGGACAGAGTGTTTCAAAATCACAACTTCAATCTGAAGACCAAGACAGCTGTTTACAAAGCAGTGGTCCTTCCAACGGTTCTTTACGGAAGCGAAAGATGGACGCCCTACAGGCGACATATTAAGCAGCTTGAACAGACGCAACAACGTCATGTAAGACAAATAATGCACATCAGATGGTTCCACAAAGTTTCGAATGCAGAAGTCTTGCAACGCGCGAGTTTTACAACAATTGAGACTCAAGTAACAAGGGCCTGACTCAGGTGAAGCGGCCACATTCTGAGAATGCAAGACATAAGACTCCCCAAAATAGCTCTGTATGGCGAATTGACAGAGGGAGCCCGGAAACCAGGAGGCCATTATGAGCGGTTTAAGGATATACTACATCAATCCATAAAATCAGTTAATGCCAATCATAACTAGCGTTAGACAGGTCACACAGTCGCAATTAGACCTAAGAAATTATAAGTCTGTTCGCACTGTTTTTTTTTTGTCTTTTTGTAGATTTATTCCTGGTAACGGAATGCAGCAATGAATGAATGAAATATCTTTGAAACAGAAAGCAGATCAAATTTTTGAAACACCGGTAAACGGGAGGCTCTTCCACAAATCTGTGACTAAAAAAGTGTATAAAGAAATATAGGGTGTCCCATTTGAAAAACACCAATCCAATTCGATCTCTGAAATTGTAATTAATTTCTATGATCCGAAAAAAAAAATTTCAACATAATTAACCTCCTGCTTTCTCCAATTTTTTCAGATTCTTCAGCTGCAGATGAACGATTATAAGTACCATTACCTTTTCACCACCTTCGATTTGGAAGCGTTCGATCTGGAAGATTTCAAATACAACTTCGTCAACATGACTGCCTTTCGAGTTGTGGACACTCAGGATTTGTCTGTTAGAGAGCTTTTGAGAGACATGGCAGCATTCAGATCTGGCAGACCTGACCTGCTCCCCGTTTTGAATTCATCTTACATCCAGGTGAGTACACACTGCACTTTGAGGAAAATATCTGAGAACAAAATTGGAAACTTCATGATTTGCTTTGTACTGAGCTCAGCTATCTTGAATGAAATGTTAAAATCAGTGTCGCCACTGAAATACCTTCTACTTTGTAATTAGTCACAAACTGATTTATTTCAAACCGTTAGATATTATTTCGGGGGATAATATTTGTTTGAGGTTTTCACTTTCCCAATTCCCAATTTCATCCTGCTAGCCTCCTCCAATTCTTGAACAAGATTATTGGGTAGAGGAAAGGTTGATGAATAGTACGTAGTATATAATTGACAAAGGACAATCCTGAAAAATATATCACAACTATCAAATTTTACACTACCGGTTGAGTCGAATATACAAAGACACAGAGAATGCATGAAAAAACAAACGTTGGAAGAAACAAATATAAAAATTCGGCGAGCAAAACAAGCAAAAAATTATGTAACGAAAGCACAATATTAATTCTACCGACAAGGTGGTCCAGAATTTTGAGGATAATAATTTATATACAATTTAGTTAATATTTCAATTTTTCTGTATTTATGTGTCGATTTTTTCTCTTCACTTGTCTAATACATGGATTTCATGTTTGAAGGAAGAAATAAAGCATAATTTATTCTATAGTAGTATTATGTCCCTAAATTTTCAGTTTCAGAAAAAAGTGTAGATGAAGAAGTACCTACCCTTTTTTTCTCAACGTTGAAGTCCAGTGATAATTCTGGACCACTTTGTATAAGTGTTTACTTCCATTCAAATCTTAATAATTAACGTGACGACTTCCATATTTCTTCTGACCACAATCAGTCAAAATGATTAAGGGAAAATATACTACTAGCTATTGTACATCCATCAGACAAAATGAACCCACCGAAGTAACTTCATGAAAAATTGTTTTGGGAGAGAGAAAGAAATGATGAATATACTCTCGGAAATGTCGGGTAAAGTTTACCATTATGAAATTAAAGTTTGCAATTTTCTCATTCTGCCATGTTTCATTGAATACATTCAGTAACCTTACTGATATTTATGATATCATTTTACTGAAGTTGATAGGTGATCGATTTTCACGAAGGAATCTTGAATATTCTTCTACGTGGTCTTCATAAATGATTGTTACATGTGGTGGTGAGCACAAACAAAATATTAATATTTTTTAACTCTTTTTCCTCTAGACATGGCATATTTTTTGTTGTGTTTATTTATAGTTTATCCAATTTCGAGATGCTATAGTGGCTTAATGTTTCAGGAAAGTTTTATTCTTAGGTTAATCATACCAAATTTTGTAACGGGTTTAGTTTTCAAGGGTTTAATCTCGAGCGCCAGCTATTCTTTCAATAAGGGAGAAATAGCAAACCCACCCAGGTATCTTCTACTAGTCGGAGACAGAGTTAGGTGTTATCTAAGGTGGTAGCGATAACAAGTACTTCAAAACCGAATTTATCACGATAAATTTAATCTACATTGAACCATACAATGATCTCCTAGTCAAGAAAAATATACAGCTGATGACCAAGGAAAACAGAAATGTAACAAATAATATGTCACGGTGGTGAGAAATTCAAAATCAACACAGTGAAATTAATGAATGGAACAATATTCAAATTAATTATTTTCAGTCAAAATATCAGGTATTAAAGAAAGAAAGTAATCAATAGCGATCGCTTTGATTCCTTCTGAGACAATAAGGGATGTACGGGGTTTATACAAAATTCACAGTAACCGGTTGTCTCAGAAAGATCTAAGTCCCTGTAACCGGTTAATTTAGCGATGGGTTTGATCCCGAGCACTTTAAGTGATTTTCAGAGTACAGGCCAATCAGAATTGAAACTATTCAATAAACGGGACGGGGTTGTTTCAGGTGAAACACAATGCAATAATTTACAGGATAACGGGGTAGTTTATCGTGGTCTCTCCGTGGCAACCGCGGGTGTACCGCCGAGCATTACCAGCGGAAAGACTTCGAGACCTCTGCCGATTGGTTTCAGTCACCAGAGAGCCAGGCGACAGAAGTCTGCGGTAAACGGGAAAACTAAACGGAACACAACAGGGGAAGGACTGGATAGGCTTCTGTGGTCTTTTCGTGGCAACTTTGGGTGTACACGCCAAGCATTACCAGCGGAACGACTTCGAGACTCCCGTCGGTTGGTCTTGGTTCACCAGAGAGCCAGACGACCGAAGTCTGCGTTAAACAGGGGGATTAACAATAAGAATTAACACAATTAAACTAATGAAAGAATGAAACTTTGAATCACTAAGTATGCGGTATCAAGAAAAGCCTTACGGTTTGCTCTGGTACGGTCACACCACTAATTAGAAAAAAGAAAAACAGATCGCGGGATCCTCGAATTCAGAAAATTAATAGCGGAATCAAATCAAGAGCTGAATAAAGAATCAAGTCAAGAGCTGAATGAAGAATCAAATGAATATCGCACACAGATTAAGGAAATAACTGCCGAATCATGAATAATTGCCGAATAATGAATAATTGCCGAATGATGAATAACGTTCGTCTGGTGGTGCGGCCATATTTATCAACTTTCCAACATGTGGACGGTCATGTGACCGAAAGTGCATCAAAAAATTCGGTATTTCTCGAATATTCTCCCCAGAAGAAATATTCTCGGTGGGGTTATGTCTTTGTCGGTAAAAGAAACTGTCGTTATCTGCCATCCACGTTGTTTTATGCTGAATTCGGTGTGTTTTTGTGGACGGAAAAACAACGCTGAATGCAGAAAGACACTTTTTCTTGTTCTTTGTTTTTAATTATTACGGCAGATTATTGATGGAAATTTCAATTTACGGAATTTGAATTTGGAGACTGGGGAGGGTTGATACGTTTTTTGGAACTTTTATTTTGGAAACTGAATTATATGAAGAAACAGGACTTTTCTTATATTATATAATTCTTCAATTAATCGTTCAACAAAATAAATATAGAAATCTCAAAACATAAACATCTTATTTTGTACAGAACGTTGAACACGAAAACATGCAAAGTGTCTCAAGCCTCCCCACATACGGGAGGATTGATACGATGTACTGGGAGGCATGAGACACCAATTGAAAATATGAAAATATGAAGTCCCATTGGCATCACTTGCAAATGTCACATATAAACATTTTTGTGCCTTTTCTAACACCCGTAAATTTTTCGTGGCGCCATTGCGAGCACACCTGACACCTGATTCAGAATTCGTTCGATCTAGAGGATGAAAATGAACCATTGCAATATATATAGGCTACATCTTCGCCCTCTCAATCATATTCTTCAACTGTGTCATCCTCATTGTCCGAAATACCCCGGTCTACATACTCTTTCTTTCGTATACCTCTTTTGTTTGATTTTCTTGGTTCTTGTTCTGCCTTGGCTATGTATGCTGCTGGATGTACTAGGATTAGTTAGCTCAGTAGGTGGGTCAGCAATGATACTTGCTTGCTTTGGTCCCATAGGTGTAGAAAAATCAGGAAATGGTCGGTTAGTCGCTTCCGCACAAGAAAAGTCGGCCTCGTTAAATACATGAGGATTGTACGGATAAATTCCCGTTGTTAAAAATCCCCTTGATATGTTGGATGGTGAAAACGCCTTCATGTAGGCCTATCCAACTAGCTACGGAATATTTTTTGAAGATGATACATGTATCAGGCCTCCCTACGAGAAATGTCTCAAACCTCCCTGAAAGCTATTTTTAAAGTGATTCATGTTTTCATCTTATAATCATATATTTTGAAAACCACATAAAACTGTAAATTGAGTAGTTTTATGCCTATTTCCCAGTGAAATATTTGTTTATGCCGAATAATTAATGCATGATCATAAAACCCTTAGGTAACTTGAGTGAAAACTTACAATTTCTCACCTCGAAACACTCTTTGTTGAATATTTCACAAACAAACTATTGTTAGCCTTACAGATTAACGTCACGGAATGCCCTCTGCCAAAGAATAGCGTTCACTAGTATAATACTTTTGAAAACGTCTACAGACCGCGGATATAAGCCTGTATCAAGCCTCCCCATGTATCAATGCTCCCTAGTCTCCCCTATTAATCAGGATTCTGAAAAATATTTCCAAAATGAAACGGAATAACTATATTGAAACTGTAATCTCCATCAGACGGTGTTACATTGCTTCAACTGGACAATTCAGGGAAACGGACATTTAAAACGAGGCTTGATTTTATATAAAACAATCAAATATCGTTACGATTTTTAAACATAAAATAAAATCGTAACATTTGTTGAGATTTAATATCGGCAGGTGATGTGCATCTGAATTAATTTCGTTTATTATTCAAAAATATTTGAATCCTAAATAAAGGTTTTCTTCTGTCTAGTATTTCTTCTAGTATTATGAAAGAAAAAAAATATCATCCATAGCTACATTGCCCAAAAAAATAAATGTTATCGTTCGTTGAACTTCAGAACCCCACCAGCAAGTAATATGATTCTCTAGTCAATTTGATATTGGTGTTTATTGAGGATCGCATATGTAACAGCTCCACTACTGCAGTACTGTTCTACTGAAATTCATCCTGTATATAGATGCGGAATAATCCTGAAACTGCGGTTGGACCAATTTGAACTTTAACTCCGATAAATGTGTATGCTTCACTCTTTCGTTATATAAAGTTCCGAACTTTCGGTGAACTAATCTGCGCCCCTATAACAGGATATCAAATAACAGAAGCCATTTCGTAATCCCTTCCATAATGAAGGGAATAACGCCGAAACAAATTTAAACGAAAAGAGAAAAACATGGGACCCTTTGGCGTCGGTCGCCATCGAATAAAATAATCCCGCAAGTGAAGCTGTTGTTGCCAATTCTTTGTCCATTGCCAACAGTTCATCGTAGGCTCCGCTGAGGACAGACTTGTCCACAGGAATTTCGCAGTAATTGTATCGTTCTCACTGGTGCGTTGTCGGTCTAGGTCGAACTCCTGGAGGATTCATCTAAATTCATTTGAGTTTCAAAAAGTTTTATTCGAAATATATAACGAAGTCTGATTGGGGAAAAAGGGGTCTGTCCTGAACATCTAAATTACGAGGACTAAGGTATTGTATATCAGAAGGAAATCCAAATAAAACCACATTGCTAACGAATTGGCGAATGCGCCGGATACACTTAAAAAATCCTTCTTTCCATCTCTTATGTACACTGCGCAAAAAAATTAACGCACATTCTGAAAATCTCAATTTTAATGAAAATTAACTCTACATTGACTTCATAACTTATTTTTTATGTTCTCTCGGGAAGGTTTTGAACGAAACAAGACACATTAAATGGAAGAAAAATTCAGGATTTCACCGAATCTTATGTGAAAGAAGAGAAATGAACAACTTTCAAAATACTGAATTGCTGATAAGTGATTCAATACTTGGTATTTCCACCCCTTGCGTAAATTACAGCTCGGCAACGACGGTTCATACTCAGAATGATCTTAAAATGTTCTGATCTGATCCTTCCCAGATTTCTCCGAGTTGGATTCCTAAGTCATTAACAGTAGCTGGATGATTTTCTGAACTTCTCAGCCTTCTATTGAGGTTGTCCCAAACTTGCTCAATCGGATTGAGATCTGGACTTCTTGCTGGCCATTCCATTCGAGAGACTTCAACCTCTTCAATGTACTCCTGAACGATGCGCGCACGATGGGGTCTTGCATTATCGTCCATAAAAATGAAAGTTTCACCAATGTATGGGGCAAATGGCACTACATGCTCTTCAAGAATGTTCCTTATATGCTTATCAGCATTCATAGCTCCATTATCAACGACCACTAGGTCTGTGCGAGCAGTCAAAGATATTCCACCCCATACCATGATCGATCCTCCCCCGAAACCAGTAGTATTCAGGAAATTGCACTGAGCATATCTTTCATGTGGACGTCTGTATATAAGGGAACGTCGATCACAATGGTGGAGGCAGAATCTAGACTCATCTGTGAAAAGAACTCTTTCCCAATCGGCTTCTTCCCAATGGATATGCTCTCTCGCAAAATCCAAACGCACCCTTCGATGGGCTGGGGTAAGAGCTGGGCCTCTTGCCGCGACACGAGGCCTTAAATCATATTCTCTGAGGCGATTTCTTATTGTCTGAGTGCTAATTTGCACCTCATGAGTTTGCTCAAGCTGAATTTGAAGGAGGCGAGCGGTTGCAAACCGTTGTCTCAACGAAGAAATTCTCAAGTAATGTTCTTGAATGGCAGTTGTTACCCGTGGTCTACCCTGTCTGCAACAGTCTGGATACACTTGTACGGGAAACTAAAAAACTTTCTGCAATTCTTGTGTATGTCCACCCTTCTTCTCGCAAAACTACCGCTAGGGCACATTCCTCTTGGGTCAAATTGCGTGTTTCGCGTTGCATAGCGATCGACTGTAGAAAATCAAACGAAAGAAAAACTATTGATCACTAGAATTGATCGAGAACAACTGATTTTAGAATGGAGTCAATACATTCAAAATCTGATAATATCATCTTTTTTATTCCTGCTGGAAAAAAAGCATCTGTATCTATTGAAGAAAACCGTTGAAAGTGATAAATAATTATTTTCTTATCAAGTGCGGAAAGTGATACTTGCACGAAACTGCCGTTGCCCGAACGATGCGAAGCAGAGTTCGGGTAAGCAGTTGAGTGCGGGCAAGACACTTTCCGCAAGAGTTAGGAACAATATTTTTTCTACAAGCGCTTGAAATATAGAAATGTATCCATTTCACGAAACAGATCATATCTCATTTGATTAATTCATATATAATGACAGACGTAATTCTGCATGTCATTACTATGAGTTTCTCATCGTTGACGTTCTGTGCATAGAAACATGATAGAATTCAATTTTCTCTATAATATTTGCGTGCGGGAAAAACCCCTGCTAATCCATTCCCGCACGCAAATGCGTGCGGGAAAGAAATAGCAGGCGTTTTTCCCGCACCCTTTGGAAAAGTGACTCTTTGCAACTTGGAATGCGTGCGGGAAAAAGGTTGAACGCGCACGCTTGTAGAAAAAATAATTATCATTGAGAACACCTTCAGTTGTAGAATAAATTTGAGATTTCCATAATGTGCGTTAATTTTTTCGCGCAGTGTATATGATACCAACCCTCAAGGTCAGTTTAGGGTTTTTTGAGAATTGGCAAGGTGTTTATCTTGGAAAGCTCATTTATATCGAATATTACCTGGAGATTAATTTCGTTGATAATTATGTTGAAATATTTTAAATTCCCGGATAATGCGATGATGCAAGCTGAGAATTATGTGCAAACAAAAAAATTCACCTAGAAAATTCCACAGTCTACTTGACGACAAATATTTTGAACGCACATTGTAAGGGGTTGTCATAAATCTGCAACGAAATTAATATTTCTTCAACACATAGGTATTTAGATCAAAATGAAAACGTTGAAACCCTTCAATTGATTTTTAATTACCCTCATTTTCTGGTAATGAAACTGAGTGTTTCTCTTCAAACCCTAGCCGCAACTCCATCCAACTTTCCTTTTTCAAATGGAAACATAAACCATATGTGGGCTCGTTGGAAAGCTCACAGAAAATCAATTCCAACCATTTTAATTTTGTTATCAGAAAAATCTTATGTAAAATATCAAAATTAATAGTTTCTCAACCCATAACTTAAAATTAAGAAGATGGAACACGTTGTTCCGATTTCTTGGCATTGAAATTGGATACTTTTCTGCGACTCTACCTAATAGCTCACGGAAAAACGAATCTTACCATACTCTTTATTTTTATTTCAGTTTCTGTTTATCGGGAACTCAAAAAATTCTGAAACAAACAAGCTATCATCCAAAAATATCTTTCCTACAACAAAATTATTATTATTCATTATCACAAACTGTGTATCTCTCGAAACGTCGAGTTCATAGTCTTCAACCTGTAAAGGGTGATTTATCAATTTTTCATCAAGGTGGTCCCTCCAATTCAATTCTGTAGTAACTTTTTTTGTGAATTGTCAGCGCAAAAAATGGTTAACACATTGTAATATTTTTAATACTCGAAAGCTGGAGATATTGATTACTTGTATGAAATGATTGAGAATACTTGTGCATCGTTATTATTGTCTGTCAGGCGCTGTCGGGCATAAATATACTACATATAAGCTTCCACTCTCATCATTTCAATTATTGTTCTCATCTATTAGGTGTCAGACCCTCTATATGACTTTGTCATTACTTAATGTGGATTTGTCATCGTTTCTCAAACCCCTTAATCCATTATTATGTTGAATGAAAAATTGAAGCCATTATACTTATGACAAATAAATAACTCGTTTCTTTCGAATGGAGTACTTTAATCCTTATTTGATATGACTGTAGGTACTTGAATATACATACAACATTCAATCCAAATAGCGAAATTTTATCTGATTAAACTTATATCAGACGTATCGAAGTTTGATACCAGCGCAAGCTTCGTCAGACCTGCCTTTGCATTAGAGGCCCTGACCTGAGTCCACTTCTCTTTCGATTTGCCTAATGAAAGGTCTCAAGGCATCAAAACAATTATTTTCTGCATCTTTTTCGGCTTCTTCCTCTTCGTCATGAAGCTTTCTTTTCTTATTAGACTTCTTTATCTTCTTATTATTTTTATCGCTCACATTTTTTATTTTTAAGCAGTTCCTAAAACGTCAATTTCATGCAGAGAGTCAGTGTGTGCCAGCAAGCACAGCAGGTTTGGTCCATTCGGTTGGTTCCTTTTTCTTGGCGGAGCAAAAAATGTGGCCATTCTTTATGTTGTATCGCACCACAAGACAAACGAAAAGACTTTGCCAGAAAAACTGACTATATTAGGAGAGTTGTGACAAGTTGTCACAGAAAATGTGACAGAAAATGCATAACTATAGCCAGAACAATAATCCGTGATTTCGAAATGAGAAGACTGAAACATATGAGAAAAAATATACCTAATAACAATTCAAACATAATATGCAACAATGTATGGATATAATCGAAATTTTTGTGAAAAACCAACTTTTTGAAATTTTTCGTATACGAAAGTCGTACTGCTCTCACTTTTTTTTTCAAAAACTTCTTCTGAACGTTTTTAAAATAGATTAAATAATAGATTAAATTTGCTACAATATGATACTAGAGCTGTCTCTGTAGGCCTAATACTTCAAGCCCCTAATAATTCATAATTTTTTTCGAATTTCGGATTTTTTGCAATTTTGTCGTTTCGAACGAATTTTGACCCTTAATATTCGGTTGAAACCTTGTACATTTATGATGGGATGTTAAATGAAAGAGAAGTGTGAACGATGATGTTTAAGATAAGCTAAGAATAATGAAGTGGAAAAGATATGTTAAACAAATGTTAATAAGTTTATTCTTTGGGAAATTGAGTAATATTAAAAATCAAAAAACTTTATTGATTTAGCCCTCTTGGAAGGTCCCGGTTGGGGTTCGTCCGTATCTGGATTGACGTATTGGGATGTCATATCCCATCAGGCATACATTTTCATTCTGTATACATAAACTGCTACAATTTATTGTTTATTTGGACAGATCATGTATTATTGCTTGTTAATATTTAATACTTTATTTACTTTACTTATTTTAATTTTTTTTGTTTTGATGAAACAACTTCGACTTTCTGTTGCAGAAATCTTCTTCTACATTTTTCCCCTAATAAATTATGCACATAATTTATTCTTCGAAAACATTGATTATTTATTCTCGTATCACTTCTTAACTATGAACTGATATTTGGACCACCTCATAACAACATAATGAGTTTTTCTGTACTGATTAAAATGAATATTTAAATTATCCACAAAACCTAATCCTTGATCAGACGGAACGAGTTTTGTTTATATTGTGTGTTTCCCGAATGTTGCAGGCAGAAGCTGCCCTCATGTACGACTCTGTATACGTGTTCGCCCTAGGACTTCAAACTTTGGAGCAATCGCACTCCCTGGCGTACCCCAACGTATCTTGTGATAGAGAGCAGCCTTGGGATGGGGGGTTAAGCCTCATTAACTACATAAACATGGTGAGTTTCCATTTCGAAACGTCATCAATCAATCGTGACAGGTGATCGTGAATATATGAATGTTTTCATTCAGATGAAAACTTGACAATAAGACATAATGTACTATTAAGCTTGTAAAAAACCATTCTTGTTCGAAATTATGTTGAAGTAGTAGATTATACATTTAGGTCTAGGGAGTAGAAGGCAAATTTTTCCCGTGGTCTATACAGGGTGTTTATTCAAGATGCGGCAAAAATGCAGGAAGGGATTCCTTACCGAAAACATTAATATTTATTTCGTGAAGAAATTTGGTCATATGATTATGTTCCCTACTGGAATATGGGATGTCAAATAGGTATATATGGGAACTCTTCTTCCGTTTTCATTGGTGAAATTTCGTTGTCTTCTATTATTCTGAACAAAAAACTTAGGTTTCGTGTGGTCCCAAAAAAATGTAACCTCAAAAGGGTGTTTTGAGTGATTTTTGGGTTATATCCATTCAAAAAATCCGAACATCGCCAAGGAACCTTATAAAATTTCTAGAGCACTAAAAAAGTCTAGGATAATCTCACAAGGTTGCTAATGAAGCCAAAAGTAATAAAAACTTTTGTAGGAATTAAATAAATCCTTATTGGACGATGACTGGACTATTGATCAATTTACAGGTTGGTTTAAAAGGTCTAAGCGGTCCTATAGAGTTCAAGGAGGGTAGACGTATTCAGTTTAAGCTAGATCTACTGAAACTAAAACAACATTCCCTGGTGAAGGTAGGTGAATGGCGTCCAGGGTTTGGAGTGAATGTAACAGACCGAGGGGCCTTCTTTGAAGCTGGTACTACCAACGTTACCTTGGTGGTGACGACAATATTGGTGAGAATGTACAGTTACTCAGTTCGATGCATGGAATGATGATTATTTCATAGAATCTGCTGTATGAGAATTGGCTGTTTTCCCAAATTTCGAGATATATAGCATTGAAATCCTCATATCACAAATATATATTTTTTGTTTCAACATATTGCATTTTGTCTGTATTCGGTTACGGAAATTCCGATTTCAGAAGTGTTCTCTCACAAATATTCCACCTCACATATTCTACTGATAGCCTCACCTAGGTCGCCGTAATTTCCAATTCCCGGAGCTCTGGAGAAATAGTAGGTACTGATATCCATATCGCTATCACTATTGCTATAACTGAACACTGACATTCAAACCACGTTCCTAATTCACCAGTAAAATCTAGCCGATTTCGTAAAGAATTAATTCGACAACAGGAAATGGCAGTTATTGTCACAGGCACTTATTAGTTGGGGAGCCCAAGAGGGTAATTCGGGATTTACTAGAGCGTGTCAGAATAATTTAAGTGGAGATACCCTGGACCCTGTAGAGCACCTCTACCAGAAATTAGACCTGTATATAGTGGGAATTGTCTAGAATAGCCGTCAGAATAGTAAAAAAGACGATCATTTTACATACTCGAGCGTGTCAAATTAAGATATATGCGGTTAATTACATGTGGAAAATTATATATTTTCTCAATCTGACAAAATGTGTGGGAGGGCGCCAAACTTGCAAAAAATAACGTCAACTGTAAATTCTCGAGCGCGGTGGCTCTTTTTTCTTATTTGGAAACTTATGATACAAGAATAACGAAAAAAATATAATCTGACAGTTTCAGCAAGCCGAAACAATTAAAATTGGCCATAAAAGTCACAAAAATCAGTTATTTTTAATCATCTCCTCTCCTGGGCTTCAAATTGTGTTCACATTCATTAAAAAACTTATTGAGTATAACATTTTCTACAAATTTTGTTTCTTTGAACGTTTTTGATACATATATGGCGATGAATGTACTGGGTTTCTACATTGACCTTGGTCTTTCGCATGTGTGGCTAAGCTCCCCGGCCTTATATCGCCTTCTAACTCGAAAACGGTTAAGAGTGGGTATGTAAAATTGCATCATACAAAAGTTGTTTAAAATTTTGTTATCAACAACTTTCATAATGAATACAGAAACGATGAAAGGTAGAGGAAGAGAGGTAATCTAAAAAAATGCCTTTTTATCATCTTCAAAATGTCTGATTAGTGTCAGGTTAATGGGTCAACACGTCTGCAACACCAAGATTAACCATCTGAATGAAAATCTGACACGCTCAAGTATGTACATTCAACGATTTTTTTGAAAATGTCAAAGGACTGCTGTGACCTTGCGTCTCGTCCGAATTGTCGGTCTCTTGACAAGTAGCTTCCTTTGTGTCCAATTAACATATTCTCTGGAAATCTTAGACGCTGGAAAAAAATTGTTTTTTTACCATTTTCAACTCTTCCGTACTACCAGCCCCACTGTCAGCAAACTGTCAAATTAACATGAATTCATTATTAGAGTCACGTATGGCATATACAGTATCTTAATCTGACACTCTCGAGTATGTACACCTGACGAAATCTACAGACGCTTTCGCCATCGCTGAAAGTGCTTACATCATAGTACCTTTTTTTCTTTCTACCATCTAATCTTGCAAATCCACTTGGTCTCCACGACACTCCAGTAAATCCCGATTTAGCATCGTCGGCTTCTCAACTATATGTGACTGTACTGACAAAGATTCGATCTAACATTGAAACATTGTATTCGTAATTTTTTTCATTCCATTTGTCAAAAAATTTCTCAACGCATCAGGGTGAGAAAACGTTTCGAGCTTTCTTAGGCAGCACTTTTCTGCTTAATCTTTCTGACAGGCGGTGATATTTTATGAATATATTGAGTCTCACATTTTAACCCAATTTTTCGGAGGTTCAAACTCAGAGACATGTTTTGCCTGTCACTATAGCATTTTTCAGGAGGATTAAGGTAAATAAATCACCCTAGTAAAAATTCTGTTTTTAATTTTGTTTCTAATTTGATCATGGATGTTCATCAAGTGTGGGCTACATCAATTCAATGTTTAAAAGTTTTGTTGTCGGAAATTTTCGAATATAGTTGATTCTAAGTTATACGATATCGAAGAAAGAAGCTGTAGAAAAACTGTGAAAAAGTTTTGGATATATCAATCATGTGCCGGACATTAATTTCAGAAACAAAAGCGACTGGAATTAATGTCAAGATGGATATGAAAGCAAAACACTAATTCATTATGTTTGTTCAGTGTATTCAACGAAACACAACAGCACAAAAATCCGATAGCTGGTGCTGATCTACACTAGATCGCTTTGAACGTCGTTCCTGTAATTTGGTTTTGAACTCCATGACAGTTGGTAAAACTCAAGACAGAAGAGAAACGAATTGAATTAAATGAATAGCCGGAAAATTGGAAAAAATATTTTCAATCACGTTATTCGTGTACTTAAAAATTCATTGACTCTGTGGAGGAAAAGTTTAAAAAATTATAAATAAATATTGTATGAGAACAAACTGTCTTTTATTTTACCTACTAGGATCAGCGAAAAGAGAATTAAGCTCTCGTAATTAACAAGGCAAAATTCATAACCGGCTATTCAAATTCCCCGTGTTGCAAATCCTAAAACCCCAATTTGGACATAGTTGTGGAATGTTGAGGATTTATTAGGAATACAAAGTGAGGATGGTCAGATAACCATATTTGATGCTGAAGGCAAATATTTCATTTTCAAAGTGAGTTGAGAAAATAAACCATAATGTAGTGAACTCGATAGTGAATTGATGGAAATGTCAATAATTTCTCAGGGATTTCTTATAACTAGAAAATACTAGAAAACTAATCCTCAAAAAAATTTCTGCGTCTCAGAAACTTTTCGCAAGATGTTGTTATTCAATATTTTTCGTTTCCTGTTCAATGATTATCACACTAAAGTAGGTGGATCCACTTGAGAAAACACCAGCCTGAAGATTACGATGAAGTGTAAATCTGTCTTTAAAAAAGCGCGATCTCAGAGCATTTCACGATAATCCACATTTACCCCTGAAGATTTCTATCACAATGTTCTACGACATATAAATCTCGGATAATCCTGAGGATTTAGCTGATTCAATGTTCAATGTAACTCTGCCGATCTCTGATGCTGCGTAAACGTTTTTTATCGGCTTTCCCTTTCGATAGGGGTTATCCGAAAAAATTAAGGCAGAGTTGAAAAATTCCCCAGAATATCCGTGAATTTTGAAGGCATGCCAGAGTTATTTTAATACGATAACTAGTTTAAAAGGAATATAGTGCAGACGTCCCATACCACTTCCAGACCAAAGATTGAACGCAAACACTATCGCGTTGTGCCAATTTGCATTGGGATTCATAAAAATTTGAATCGATTCGAAGCTGTCGTCGAAATAGGATTCACTTCACATTTATGAAATTTTGGTTGAGGAGGTTCGGTGATACTTTCAAAATCATGAAATGTTAATCTAAAAAATTAAGATTAATCTCGTCCACACAAACAAAAATAGTGCATATTTCTAACAGAAGTGCTACTGCTTAAAATCTGTATTGCATTTTCAACAAAAAACTTTTCTGACTACAAGAAAACGTTTTACTAACAATAGAGAACATCCATTTGATGTATCATATCTGCACCGAACGCAGGCTAAGAAAATCAAACCGTTGGAAAGCGTTCGGGTAGATTTGGCAATTCCACCGTATCAAACATATCCGAATATCAATACAGAAGTGCATTAGTTGGCGATCAAACTTCGGTTTGGACGAGGACTTAATCATTCGATTTGAGGAACAGTTCATATACAATACGGGATCTGGAAAGCACCAGAAAGAAGTCTCTACAAATGTAATAAATAAGCCACGAACCGAAACAGAGTCAGTACAAGATAGCAGTAAGCGACGAAGTGTGGAAATGAATCCAGTGCTTTAGTTATGTCAATAAATTAGTTTAGGTGTTTATTTTACAACTGAGGATAAATTATTGAATTGATGTGGCAGATACTTGATGACAACCCATTAATAAATTAATTTAAAAAAAAACTTGAATATTTTTATTAGAATATAATAATACTTTATGTATCCTTTGAGATACAAACTATAATAAAAATTCATCATCAATGTGTCAAATCAAACGAATTCTTCAAGATAATTCTATTCAATAAAAATGATAAGATCGGTAAAAAGAGGTTGTAATATGTTTCTGATGATGAAAGAAAAATTCCCCCTTAAGCATCAAGTTTTAACTATCATTTTTATACAGAGTGAGAAAAAAGGTGAAAAGTTTTTCATTGGTGGTGAATAATTGATTTCTATTAAATGGCAATCCTAACTTTTTGTACCAGAAATACATGGATAACCCTTTGTTTACTAAGGTTGATTTGATCTTTGTTTTTTTTATCAACCCTTTTTCATATAGGGAATTTAACTTTTTATGCATTTTGACGTGTTATCCCTTCAAGAGTGATCATGATTGACTACTCTACAATGCGATAACACTCCAATCACTCCTAATAGCTATTTATGTAACAAGTACATAAATTAGGTCTTTATGGACGAGTCCAAAAGCGAGGCCAATAACTTGGGCAAGTCCATAAAGCCTAATTATGTACGAGTTGCATACAAAGCTTTATGTTGGACTGCAATGCAGAAATTTTATTTTCTGAAATGGCTTATTACTGAAAAACATTAAGTGTGCTTTTGATTTTCTTACCTTAGTAACCAGCGACCTTAGCAACCTTAGTAAAAACAGTTGTGTACTTCCCTAATTTTGTGACAAACGTCATAATAATCCAAAAAATAGATAGTGCTGGAGAAGAAAGCGTAGAAAATTCAGCCGTAAGCGCCAAAGAATCTCTCTTACGCACTAAATCTAAAGTGCTTATGAAAATATGTATGCGGCCTATAACAAGTGGTGTAAAACAAAGAAAATTGTGAAATCGACAGAAGGCAGTATTCTGACTTACTTCAATAGTGAATTGAAAGCTCACAAAAGTTCTTCGCTATGGACTACATAGATGAATCGAAAAGTACTAAAATAAGTGTTGCCACCATAATATTGGGCCAGGAAGTAGTTGATTCTAGCATCAAGAGTATTGCAGATCGAAAACTGTGCTTCCACTTCGAGCTCGACTTCCTCAGGCATGCATTTTTATAATAACAAAGAATGTGTTTTTAATATTCACTACCACACTAATGTTTAGAATAGTAATTCATGATTTTGTTTTAAGGTCGAAGTTCAATTCTTCTTGTTGATGTTGTTTGCATCTAGTATATTTACTTGACAGAATGATAGTGACAGTTGAGTCCAATAAAGTGGTGTCCAATATAGTAGTCAATTATGGACTCTAAACGAATTCATAAATAAAGTGTTCATGATGCAGTCGAACATAATAGCTATTTATGTAACAAGTACATAAATTAGGTCTTTATGGACGAGTCCAAAAGTTTATGGCAGAGCGAGCAAAGCGAGCGAGGCCAATAACTTGGGCAAGTCCATAAAGCCTAATTATGTACGAGTTGCATACAAAGCTTTATGTTGGACTGCAATGCAGAAATTTTATTTTCTGAAATGGCTTATTACTGAAAAACATTAAGTGTGCTTTTGATTTTCTTACCTTAGTAACCAGCGACCTTAGCAACCTTAGTAAACACAGTTGTTTACTTCGCTAATTTTGTGACAAACGTCATAATAATCCAAAAAATAGATAGTGCTGGAGATGAAAGCGTAGAAAATTCAGCCGTAAGCGCCAAAGAATCTCTCTTACCCACTAAATCTAAAAGTTCTTATGAAAATATGTATGCGGCCTATAACAAGTGGTGTAAAACAAAGAAAAATTGTAAAATCGACAGAAGACATTATTCTGGCTTACCTCAATAGTGAATTGAAAGCTCACAAAAGTTCTTCGCTATGGACTACATAGATGAATCGAAAAGTACTAAAATAAGTGTTGCCACCATAATATTGGGCCAGGAAGTAGTTGATTCAAGCATCAAGAGTATTGCAGATCGGAAAAGTGTGCTTCCACTTCGAGCTCGACTTCCTCAGGCATGCATTTTTATAATGACAAAGAATGTGTTTTTAATATTCACTACCACACTAATGTTTAGAATAGTAATTCATGATTTTGTTTTTAGGTCGAAGTTCAATTCTTCTTCCTTAAATAAAGTGTTGTTTGCATCTAGTTTATTTACTTGACAGAATGATAGTGACAGTTGAGTCCAATAAAGTGGTGTCCAATAAAGTAGTCAATTATGGACTCTAAACGAATTCATAAATAAAGTGTTTATGATGCAGTCGAACATAAAGTATATTATGGCATTGCCTTCATGAAAAATACACAAAAATTCGTAAGCAAATAGTTCAACTATTTCATGCCTATAATGAAGAAAGGGTTGATATAACAGACACCACCCATGACCAAATTATCCTTAGCATCAAAAGGTCTATCCATTTCTGGCATAACTAATTGAGGAATGACGAACTCCTCAATAAACATGAGAAGTTGGGTGATTTAAAATAGGAATTGACGTGTGCGATCGTCTTTCTACAAAATAGTAAACCCGTTGATATAATTTTTTGCGTTATAGTTGGGGAACCGACGATGCTAATTCGGGATTTAGCGGCGTTGGAGAAAGCGTCTGCAGGTTTTCAAAGATGTAAAAACAAATCGTCAGGTATACATACTCTACCGTGTCAGAATAAGATACTGTATATGCCCTACCTGTCTCTGATAATAAATTCATATGAATCTGACAGTTTGCGTGGTAGGGCTGTCCGTACGGAAGAGTTGAAAATGGTAAAAAAAATGTTTTTGAACGTCTCAGATTTAAAGAGGATATGTTGATTGACCCAAAGGAAGCTATTTTTCTAGAGACTGACAATTCGGTAGTAACGCAAGGTCACAGTGGTCGTTTAAAAATGCAAAAGAGAATCGTTGTAGCAGACGTGTTGACCCAATAATTTGACACTAATCAGGGGGGGTTTCTTAATCTGACAGTTTAAAGGCATTTTTTTTAAATATCACCCGTCCTGTAGATCTAATCGTTTCTGTATTCATTATGAATGTTGTAGATAATAAAATTCTATACAACTTTTGTCTGAACCTGCACACATGCGAAAGGCCAAGGTCATTGTAGAATCCCAGTCTAATGTACATTAATCGCTATATCTCAAAAACTTTAAACCGTAGAAATAATTGCTTCGTACAGAATTTGTAGAAAATTTTATGCTCTACAACTATTATAATAAATGCGAAAACAAATTGAAGCCCAGGAGAGGAGATGATTCAAAAAAACTGGGTTTTGTGACCTTCATGACCAATTTTGATTGTTTCGGCTTGCTGAAACTGTCAGATTATATTTTTTCCGTTATTCTTGTATCATTAGCTTCAAAATAAAAAAAAAGGCACCGCGATCGAGAATGTACACGTGACTTTTTTTTTGCAAGTTTGGCGCCCTCCCAAGCATTTTCGTCACGCTTAAATTGTCAGATTAAAACAATATATACTTTTGAACATGTAATAAACCACATATATCTTAATCTGACAGGCTTCAATATGTACAATAATCGTTTTTGTTTTTACTATTCTGACAAGCTGTCCTAGACAATTCCCCCTATATATAGGTCTAATTTTCGGTAGCGATACTATCCCTTTATGTTAATCTGACGCTCCCGTGTAAATCCCGAATTTCCCCCATGGGCTCCCCAACTATTATAGTTTACATGTGTAGTTAGTTTGATTAAATTGAATACTTGTTATTAAGAACTAGAGATCGTTTTTTGTGCTTATAGGTAAGCATGTTTGCATGATTTTGACTTCAGGAAACTCCATATGTAATGATGCAAAAGGACAAAAGCTTCAAGGGAAACAGCAGATTCTATGGATTTTGCGTTGATATCTTGGAAAGAATTTCCAAAAAAGTTGGTTTCGACTACATTTTAGATCTGGTGCCTGATAAGAAATATGGTGCCAGAGATCCTGAAACTGGTAGATGGAATGGCATGGTGCAACAGCTTACAATGCATGTATGTACTCTGAAAGCTTGTTAGGCTAGACGCCAACTAGATAATCTGGCTGTGGAAGTCTAATTTACGACAGTCAAGATGAATCTGTACGTAATATATCAGATATTAGATTGTTTATCACCTGTAGCCGTGAATCCTGGCGCGTTCCTGTAATGAAATATTCTCCGACCAAAGGTGTCACGTGTTGAATTTCATCCCTCCGAAGCAAAACAAACATGTTCCTTATTTGCACCAACTGTCTAAAAGTCCCAGCATCCTATGTTTCTTTGAAGACACACATATACATGTGCAAAGCCGACAATTATTCCCAACAATCCCAACGATCAAGACAGATTGCTTTATACAGAGTGGACCATTGAAAACGAAACAGCGACTCAAAGTTGGTTTTCCCTTCAAACGTGATGTGTAAATCAATCGAATTCTTACTCATTTATTCTGCAATTTCGATGATAAATCTGAGCAGATTTGAATTTGAATATCTCAAAAACGGTTTCCTAGTGTGTAGTTTTTAAGTCTCTTCCTACATTTCAGTCAGCCTGAACTCAGCACTGTTATTGTGTCTCCTATAATGATACCTCTAGGCAGAAAAGTTTTTCTTCGATCAGAGGCTAGAAGTCTTCCATATTCTGTCATAAATTAATCAAAAACTTGCATGAGTTGAATTCTGATAAGAATACACTCAGATTCCTACTTTCAGATAGCCTGCGTTCGGCAATTTATTAAAAATTGTCGGAAAATCTGTCGTGTGATGTGGGGGTTCCATATCTATTTAATTCGTGTGTTTTTGTGATTCACGTAACAGCTCATTTAAATTAGATCTCTAGCCTCTAAATCGCACTCCCAGAAAGACAACGTGATTTATTCTACGAAATAAATCACTCGAGGTAATAGAATCCCCAAATTCGGAGCTCCTTCTCTTGTGATAAACTACATAATGTCTACTAATACTCAATTGCTTTCACAATTAGGTGTTTTCAGTGGGAATTCTCATCTTCTTCTTTCTTCCAAAGTTTATTTTTCAAATTTTCATTTTATGGGAATAGCCCTCTCCTTCATAAACAAGGAAAAATACAGGGTGTGAATAGTTGCTAAAAAAACAATTTCTTGTCAAAAAATAGTGTGTGTCTAACAACTATCTGAGCAGCCTCTGCTCAGAACCAGAAAACTGGAAAAAAATGAAATTGAGCAGACATTCTATGGGAGAAAGCAATAAAAAAAATTGGTGGTGTCAGCATGATATCCACCTACTATGTTAAGTTTGAAGATAATTTCAGCCTATACCACTCACACTACGTAGGTACCTGTTTTCAGTGGTATAATATAAATAAGGAAAACAGGAACAAAATTTAATATGTGCCTTTTTCTACCCCTTGCAATTATATGAAAGACCCTCACTATTTTTGACGACGAATCACACCTTCATTTTTTTGGAAATACATATTCATTTACACCCTTTATATTGTTTTTAGCACTTTAGAAAGTGCTAAATTTTTCAATTTACTTCTGAATAATATGATAAATTAGAAATTTATGTACCTATACTCCATTCACTTTTATAAATGCACACAGTTGGCCATTTAAATTTGACATATTTCACTGTATAGTACGAAAAACGAAAATGTAAGTTTATGACGCTTGTCAAAGCATTGTTGGGTTTTGAGTCAACGCATGTTGTCCGTTTTGAGTCTCAGTCTCAGTAATCACGTATTTTATCACAATGTGAAATTACTTCGGAAAATATGAATTATGATGAATATATTGACGTTTATACGAACTAATTGAAGGGATTCAAAATCTATACTCCATTCACTTTTATTTTAGCAGTCGGTTGGCCATGGAAATTTGACACATTTCACTCTGTATAGTACGAAAATGTGGGGTTATGATGCTTCTCAAATTTTTTGTTTGTTTTAAATCAACGCTATGTTGCCCGTTCTACGTAAGGGAGATCGGCCACCGAATGCGAAGTTGTGCGAAGCTGAGAGTTTTCAAGCTAATATAATCGACAAACTACGAATCGAGTGACGTAGCTCATTTAGCATTGAAAACGCTGAGCTTCGTTCAACTTCGCATTCGGTGGCCGATCTCCCTCAAAGTTTCTGTTATTACGGATTTTATCACAATGTCGAATCTCTTCGGAAAATATGTGACGAATATAATTGAAGTTTATACAAATTGATTGAAGGCATACAATATCCAGTTATTTGCATGGAAAATACAAGAGATCAGTATAATATCATAATATGCACAAGCTTGAGGAGAGTTAATGTTCGTTATCTTCTTTGGCTAAAGTTTGAATACGTTACACCAGTTGTAGATTTCAAAAATATTTACCCGAAGATGAAATGCATATGTTGCAGTGGTTGGGAATGGGTATCTCCCGAAGGAATTAACAGATAATTACAAGAATGTTAAATTCTTCAACAAAAATCATCTTGCATCAATATAAGTAAAAGGAATTAAAGGAAGTTTCTATCAAAATGAACTTCACCTTCGAACAAAAATTTCACATGAATAAACAATTAGCAGGACAACTGGCACGTATTTGTGGCTGTTCATCTTAATGCATTTATATAATAATAATAATTAGGTTTTTATTGGTACCTTGAGACATTTACAATGTATAGGACAAGTCAAATGAAAAATAGAAAAATCAATTTTCGGGAACTTATTCTACGATGACATTCATCGAAAATCCTGTAGTAAACTTTTAGATGAAACATTATCAAAATTCTCTTAAATTGAATATGTCCGCTACCATCTGACGTATTGTGGATTTTAGAATATCAGGGTATAACTATTTGAATGAGCGGACCTGAATTGTAAATATCACTTCCTGAAACCCTGTCTCTTTTTTCAATCACTTTTGGCATTTTCGTAATATTAATTGATATAAGTTGTGGCAACGGCGTTATGACATTAAAGACATTTCATGAGTGCCAACCTTACTCCGTTCTAGTTACAAAAACTTGAGAAAATTATTTCATGGCCAACCGACTGCTAAAATAAATGTGAATGCAGTATAGTTATTTTCGTGAAAAGGAAAAGAGATCGATTTTGTATTATATTCATTTTTGCTATGGAAGAAAATTAAACTATTGACATATAATATGTAGAGGCTTGAGAAGATGAGAAGAGTTAATGTTGGTGATCTTTTTTGTATCAAGGTTGAAGTTACATCAGTTGTTGAATTCAAATAAATCAACCCAAAGATGAAATGCATTGTATGCAGTGATAGGGAATGGGTATGTCTCAAAGGAATTAATGGATAATCACAGGAATATTGAATTCTTGAACAAAAATTGTCTCGCATAAGTGCCAACCTTTTATAAAAGTGACTAGAGTACACATGTACAATTTTGGTGCTCAGCTGTATGAGGGGGCTTAGCCTCCCTTGTCTCCTCTGACGAGCCGCTCTTGTCTTGAGCGATACCCTTTTATGATATAAACAACAATACTGTGAAGACCATGTGAAAGTATAGGTTCTACTTCATTATGTAGGTATAGTGTTTCATAATATCATATCATATTGTCATATCATATCATAATAATGGCTATGATGATTTCATATCCATATCCGATACATGACTGTTATTCCTTCAGTAGAAGAATTTTCCAACCCTAGTAATGAAGAGGGAAATTAGAATTAATAATAGGTACTCATTGAACATAATGAAACCTCGACGTGGAAATTCGACTGAAGCTTTATTTTTCCTAGAACTAGTTGAAAATTAAGAAGTAGGTAGTTTTGACTGCATATGCATGAGTAGTTTATTTTCTTGCACGCAAATATTGTGTTTCCTGTAAAAAATATTGGATTTATTTCAAATTTTCCATAAAGAAAATATTTAGAGCAATCGTTAAAAAACCTTATATTTCGAAATTTTCTGTCATTCTCAATTATTATTGTATCAAAGATGTAATGAATCTTTGTAATTTAATGATAGTATATTATTCAACGTGCATTTTATGATGGCTTTTCTTCACGCGGATGACGTTGACGTGGTACGTGGTATAATAGCCATAATATGGGAGTAGAATGCTGTACTTTATCCACGATTTTGAAAAAATAATTTCTGAAATATCTCACCTCCTTTTTAATGTAATATATGTTCTGTCATTCCAATATTACTATACAGGTCAACACAGGGTGATCCACGGCGATGTTCTATAAGAGGTTTATGGAAAATAACTGATCACAATTCTGTGAAAATTTACATATTGCGGTTTTCGACAGTGAACTTTTTCCCCAAAATATTTTCAAACTTGCAACTTCAGATCAACCGGAAGCAGCCTAAGCTTTCTAATTCAAATAGCACAACCACTATGACTTTGCATCGTTAGATATCGCTTCAACAGTATACCTATACCTTGGGTGAAAACTCAATGAAGAGTTATTGGGATTCTTATGAAAAAAATGGTGAAAACGAGAGGTCACACTTCTTGAAATATTTCTGCTGAGGAAGTTTTTTCCGAAAAAATCTTTTTCATTTAAAAATTTTCTATTATGGAGTATTAAAACAGTGTTTGCTGTTTGGACCTGAAATGTGCAAAATGTTCATGAGAAGATCATCTAGTTGGACAAATTGAATTCATCAGAAATAAAAATTTCTAGATTACTAGATCTTTTAGCTATATTTTATTTTTTAAGTCAATTCTACATAGAAAAGAGTGAGGTTGTCTAAATAAACCCTATACCTGAAATGGAAACTCTTAGAGTTATTGAAGAAAAAGAGCCATGTCGCACTGCTTGATTATTCTGTGATTCTGTAAACCATAGAATCATAGAAAAACCTTATATTCGATATTCTGGTGATTAATTTTTACATTTCATAAATTGTTGATGAATTCCCAACAATCCTGATAAACAATTTGTTGGTTACAATTCATGAAATGTCAAAAATCAGTAACTGGAACAAATATTATTAAAGTTTTTTTCCGTAGTTTCCAGAGGTCACAAGAAAATTAGTTGGAAATTGTTCTTTTCCCTTATTTCAATTTTTTCTTTGATAACTCTGAAAGTTTAAATTTCAGTTACAGGGTCTATTTAGGTAACCTACCTACCTCTTTTTTTAAGTAGAATTGACTGAAAGGATGAAAATATAGGTTGTAATTTGAAAATCTTGAGATTTGATTAAATCGTTTGGCCAATTTGAATATATTTCAATAAACACCCTGTACATTCTTGGTCCAAACAGCAAACAGTGTTATAATAGTACACAAGGGAAAAATTGAAAATGGTAGAGATTTTTCTTCAAAAACCTCCCCAGCAAAAGTATCAAGAGAAGTGTGACTTTCCATTTTCCCAATTTTTTTCATGAAAATAATAATAACTCATAAACTGATGAGCTTTTTTTAAAGGTTGAAGATTGAAATCAAATCAGCTGTAGCTGTATAAGGTATAAGTAACTTAATGATGCAAAGATATACTAGCTGTGCCATTTGAAATCAAAAGTAGTAGGTTGTTTCCGGTATAACAAAATTACATAAACGTGTAATGGACCACCACGGTGAATCACCCTGTATAGCAATATCTCTATGCTCAAAGACTCTCGTGTGTGATTTTGATATTGAAGTTTGATAGACCAGTGAATAGTAGCTCATTAATCACAAGTGATTTATGAATGTCATATCTAATGCTCAAGGTGACTTATAGATTTTGATCACTGTATGCACCAATCGTGGATAAAACTAGGTCTAACCGGTCATGACATTCGTCGAAGTTTATGAAATTTCGATAAAAATTATTCTAGAACATTTTTTGATATAAAAACATATTGTTCATATGGAAATCACCCTAGACGTACACCGCTTTTCTTCTATAGCTGTGCCCACAGTTATTCTCGTAAATCTACCCTATTATTTTTGTCCGGCTAGGAACTATAACATTCTCGGCACACGAAAGGGCACCAGTGATGTGAAGCTCGCATAAATCGGTAGATTGTATGATTCGATATTGAATTGTAATAAAGTTATTTTACCGCTAGGAACAACCCTACGTAATGATGAGAACCGACCCTTCCCTAATAGGTAATGACCAGTTTGAAGGCTTCTGCATCGATTTGCTAAGAGAAATAGCTTCCATGGTGGGCTTCGAATATAGAATAGAGCTAGTGCCAGATGGCAAGTATGGTGTGATAGATTTAGATACAGGAGAATGGAATGGAATCGTTAAACAGTTGATGGAAAAGGTGAGTTGGAATGAAAATAATTTTCAACAATTTCCACTGAATAAAGCAGCAAATGAAGTGGGGCAGCTGCAAAAAATGGCCAAACTTTGACTAGCTACAACTTCGACATTACTTTGGTGATGTTGAATTTTTCCCCCGAAATGCAAAATAATATCATTTGTCTGTAGGCCACTGATGCAAATTATTTTATGAGTCCCTTCTTGTGGTATAAGTTAATAATGTACGACAGCAAATTTACTTCTTAAGCGAAGAATTTCGGAATATTAGGGAGCCTTAAAATATTTTCTAATGCTAGGTGGATTGTTAGGTCAACATCTCGGAACATCTTTGTTACTTTTTCGGATCTCTATCAATAACCTTTAGAGCAAGAAGAGTTACGTAAAGACTTACGTCCAGTTTCATAATAAAATTTAAAGTCACTTTAAGCTTAAAGCTTCCTTTACTGTCATTTTTAGTAGGGTTGAAGGAGGCTTTAAAATTAAAGGGAATTCAGCTTTAATTATGAAACCGGCCGTTAGGATGGTGCTTTATACCACTGGCGAAAAAATCATACATGGGCGAAGAAGTGTCGAAGTTATAGATGAAATTTCAAGAAAAAAATCAAACTTTATGCTAACTCACATTCGTACCCTTTATAATTAGAATGGATTGGGAAAAAAATACCCTGCGCCAGTGGCATACAGGACAAGGATGCGTGTCCGTGAAGTTAGCACCAACTTTTTCAAAAATGAAAAAAATTTTGTTTGCATTCGTTAGTAAGTCGTTAGTAACTATTTGTAACACCAAAATTTTCGTTAGTACCTCAAAGGTTTTAGTAGAAAAACGACGCATTCCGCTGGGTGCTAACTTCACGGGCACCCACTGTTCGATTTTTCGCGAAAAATAAAGTACAGTTGGAATGTTCATCGGTAGTAACTATTTGTAACACAAAAATTTTTGTTTGTAACCTAACCTATAATGGGAAAATGATACCCTCAAAATGCGAAGTTAGCACCCACATTTTCGAAAATGAAGATGATTTTTTTTGCATTCGTTCGTAACTCGTTAGTAACTATTTGTAACACAAGAATTTTCGTTTGTAACCCTACCTATGATGGGAAAATGACACCCCCAAAATGCGAAGTTAGCACCCACATTTTCGAAAAAGAAGATAATTTTTTTTCCATTCGTTCGTAACTCGTTAGTAACTGTTTGTAACACAAAAATTTTTGTTTGTACCTCATAGAAAGTGCTACAAAAACACCGCATTCCGCTGGGTGCTAACTTCACGGGCACCCACTGTTCGATTTTTCGCGAAAAAAGAGTACAGTTGGAAAGTCCAAGGTTAGTAACTATTTGTAACACGAAATTTTTTTCTTGCAACCTAACCTATAATGGAAAAATGACACCCTCAGAATGCGAAGTCAGCAATCACATTTTTGGAAAATGTCCATTTATTTTTTGCTTCCAATAGCACTTCGTTGGTAACTATTTGTTAGCAGTTAGCATTTCGCTGGGTACTAGCTCAAAATCAAAGATCAAGCGAATATAAAATATAAGTCATCTCGGAAATACTGGATTTCCCATATTTAACGAAGTACTTTAGTCAATATAAATTGGATGTGGAATATGTATCGATACAAATACGAAGATACTCCGAGCACAAACATCGGTTCCTAGACGAAAATTCCCATGAAAAAAAAAACTTGAAACGAAACAGAAATTTGTGTCACAAATATGTAGTTACAGATGGAGTTTTTATTTCACGGAAGCAATAAACTGATTCAGAATTTTCCAAAATGTTTATACATATATGCTAATTTTGCGCTTTATGTGGTGCTATTTTGTCAATTGCAGAATAGGTCACTGACGAAAAATTTTGTGTATCAAACATTAAGTAACAGAGTACTATCGAAAGCAGAAGCGAAATCTAGAATTTTCCAACATATTGGTTCTTACTCACCCTCTTCACTATTTCAGAGTACAATTTTTCCATTAGTGATTGGGTAGAAAAAAAATTTGTCCCGCAAATAGTTACTAACGAAGTTCTATTGGGAAAGAAAAAGAAATATAGAATTTTTGAAAATGAGGGTGTTATCTCAGCATTTTCGGGATGGCATTATCCCATTATATGTTAGGCTACGAGCAACAATTTTTGTGGTTCAAATAGTTACTAACGATGGACTCTACAACTGAATTTCATTTATTTTTGGGTGCCCAGTGAGTTAGCACCCAGCGTAATACTGTATTTATCTTTCATTACTTTTGAAATACAAACGAAAATTTTAGTTTTACAAAAAGTTACTAACGAGTAACTAACGGAAGGAAAAAAAATCTTCATTTTTTCTCATTATAGGTTAAGTTACGAGAAAAAAAAATGTGTTACAAATAGTTACTAACCTTGGACTTTCCAACTGTACTATTTTTTCGCGAAAAATCGAACAGTGGGTGCATGCCCGTGAAGTAAGCACCTAGCGGAATGCAGTGTTTTTCTAGCACTATCTTTGAGGCACAAACGAAAATTTTTGTATTACTAATAGTTACTAACGAGTTACGAAGGAATCCAAAAAAAAATTATCTTCATTTTCGAAAAAGTGGGTGCTAACTTCGCATTTTGAGGGTGTCATTTTCCCATCATAGATAGGTAAGGTTACAAACGAAAATTTTTGTGTTACAAATAGTTCGAACGAACGCAAAAAAAATTATCTTGATTTTCGAAAATGTGGGTGCTAACTTCGCATTTTGAGGATGTCATTTTCCCATTATAGGTTAGGTTACAAACAAAAATTTTTGTGTTACAAATAGTTACTAACGAGTTACGAACGAATGCAAACAAAATTATTTTCATTTTCGAAAAAGTGGGTGCTAACTTCACGAACACCAAGGATGCCTCTCTGGATAAAATTCCAGCATCACCAAAGTAACGTCGAAGTTTAACGAAGTCAATCTTAAGCGATTTGTTAGCTGCCCCACTTCCAACTTCATTTATTGCTTAGATTACTTGCGTTTTCAAATTTTTCCTCCTTCACCGGAATCAAAATAATTGAAAAGTTCTTTCTTTTTCACCATTCTATCGAAGATGGGGGCCTTTCGAATATACTAATCAATTCCAATTGCAATTCCAGAAACGATGTTTTCAGTTGAAACAATTGAAATCCATCCAAACCTTTCAACGAAACGAGTGTAAGAAACTTAATTTCTCTAAGAATCATTTCACAAATATTCTAAAACATTTTTTCGATATTTGCAAAAGTTGCAACACTGATTGATAGGCTGATGATAATCTGAGCACAACGTAAATAATTTCAAATTGGTGTGAAAATTTGCGATCATTACATCAAAGGTGGAGGAACAGAGAAATTCTCGTAAAATTGATAATGCCCCAAGGGCCAAAATTGCATGTACCCTGGTTTGGCTGATATCCATTTGCATCATAATTATTCGCGGAAATGGCACACGCTTCACTTAACGACCTCTCCCTTAATTCTTGGACTAATTGCTCCATTCGGGGATCTTTTCCAAGTCCCTCTCGCGGCTCTTGTAAGAAACATTTTTAGTTTGGATTCTATCCAAACCTTGTTTCGTAAAAGTCGTGCGAAGATTAAGCAAACGGGATTTTGGAGGATCTTGTAAAAAATATGATGTTATAAAATGACCAGCTTTTCTCCACTAAGCATTGTTTGAATATGCAGCTTGAAGAAACTAAGTCTGTGTAATTTCAGAACTCATATTCCCCCAGATTTTCGAAATAAATTGAAAAATATCATATCATATTTTAATTTAATCCAATTACCGGTCGCTAAGGAAATTCCTTTTCAGTCGAAAAGTTTTCCGTTTTTGAGTATACAGGGACACCGGACAAACGGAAACAATAAACTTAGGTTGAGGTGGACTCTATCTATTTAGTGGTTTTAATGGCCTGGAGGCCTTCATTTATGATATACAGGGTGATAATCACATATTGAGTGAAATTTCACAGTTCAAATTTTGCACTGGTGTCAATTTTTCGGACCTCCTTCGTTCAACATTTTTAAAATTAGAAAAATAACTACTTACCGGAATAAAAAAGTTTTTGACTTTTTCTATATACATAAATATCAGATTATCCTGTACGTTGACACTATAAAATTTGTTAACTTTTTGAGCATAGAAAATCAACTAAACTATAGAATCCAAAAACTTTGCTTGGCACGATTATACAGGGTAATCAATGAATATCTTTTATGAATAAAAATTCCATTTTTTCAATTGGCTTGATTGATATTTCACTGTATATTATGTACAATATCACTTAAGTATTCTATATTTTTTTATTCAGCTGAAAGATTACACAACAGTAAAAATCAATAGGTACTTCTCAAATCCCAAATATCTTCAATGAAATTGGATTAATCCATTCATTGAAATATTCTAATTTTCGTGAAAAACACAATTATACAGGGTAAGTCTTTGACTCGTACAAATATTTCAACAGTAGATTCATGAGATCGAAAGAAATAATATTTTTCTTTACCATTTTTTTCGATTCGGCTCGGTTCAAAAGATACAGGTATTAAAAAACCATGGAAAAAAATGTCATTTTTAGTTGTATTCCACAAACGGTTTTATGGAATGAAACTAATTTCGGAATATAATTTTCCATTTATGTGATAAATTTTTTTCGAACACAAGATATCACCCACGTTTTCCAGTTTTCTCATTATGACCATTACGTACCTACCATGAAAATACCAAAAATTTAAAGAACCCAACTATTGGAAGCTATCTAATGAATATTTGAACGCTTTGTAAAATAAAAATATTCTTCATATTTTCTCGTTATTGCGTCGTTTTCGAGTAATAAAGGGTTGCACTGCTCATTATGAAAACTTAAAATGGCCTTTTATCAGGCCGAATCGAAAAAAAGGTACCTTTACGAAAAAAGCGTTTCTTTTCACCTGAAGAATCTACTGTTAAAATATTTGTGAGAGTAAAAGACGCACACTGTATAGGTACTTAATAGCAGTTTAATGTGGAGGACTTACATTGCATAATCTTCTCAACATCCACCCAAAAATCGGTGGCACTTCGAGTTGAGAATAAAGAATAAGTTGACATTGGATAGAAATAATTCATTCGGCAAAAATAAATTTTTTTCATTCTAACTTAGCTAATGAATAGGAAAATTGAAGACATCAGAATGTTCGAACCCGAAGAAAACTGAAAAAAAAGAACAGAAGAATTTTTAGTATAGGTTTAACTAGCTCAAAGTGTTTTCGAGGTCTATGCACATGGCACAGAACCATAGATCAACTCTTTCAGAGAAATTGACCGAATTCAGTAAAGAAATCTATGAACCACCCTTTTGCACGTACTCAAAAGTGTCGAGAAATAGGTGGGCACCACTTAAAAAGTTATTCTGTTCTTTTTTATTGTTCTTCTATTTCAGTCGTTCTGTTTTTATTCCTTCTTGAATTCTTCCATTTCTTAATTAAAAAACAAAATATTTGTCAAATTCTGGCGATGAGTGATATTTCACACAAAACAGGGCAATTGAAAAAATAAAATAAAAATGGTTTTATTCACACGAAAATAATCATTACTCACCCTGTAGGACTGTGCTATGCAAAGGTTTTGGATTTTGTATTTGAATTGTTTTTCCACGGTCATAAAAATTTCATAGTATCAATGTACAGGATGATCCAACAGATTTTAACGAAGACAGTCGGAAAGAATGACACAACTGCAAAATTTGAAATCAGTCAAGATTTATTGAACTTTGAAATTTCGCCCAACATATTATCACCGTGAAGGCCCTCAGGCAATTAAAACTACTTTATATGAGTCCACCTTGATGACCTGAGTGTGTAGTTTCTGTTTTTAGCATTCTTCAATTGTTCTCTGGACGCCCTGTATATCTTTTATGGAATTCCATTTGTCTACAGCCATTCATTATTTACAATCATAATTTAACAGAATATTGCTTAAATTTCTACATGCAAATATTGAATTCTCATCATCAGCCGGTTCCCCCCGTACAAAGTTTATTTAGGACGAAACAATTTTATATATATTTATATGTATATATATATATATACATAATTATGATATGATTAACTCAGAACTCAGTCCAAAACCTGTTAAACTTAATCAAAGAGGGTTTTACCTTTGTATTACCCTTCCTGCCTTTCATTTCCTCTTTATTTAATACAAATAACTCAATTCGCCGGTATACACATCCCCATGTGATGTTATGTTGCGCTACGATATTATCATACGCAAATAATTCATGACTTGATTTCAGATTTCAATATTTATATCCGGCGGCACGCGTCAGACTTCGGATTTAATCCGACAGTATGAGGTAATCGTTCAGTTGAAATTCATTTAAGTAACTCAGACCAGGCTTTGCATCTATTAGCCTAATCCGAAGATGTCAGCATCCTAAAGAGCTGTTCCTACTTTGTTATTTTAATGAGCTCCTGCAGCATTCCATAATTCAGAGTGCAACTTTTTTTCGCCAATGGAAACACTAATCTCGATGGGAGGTGCGACGCAGAAGGGAGGAACTAAATTCTTCTTCGTATCACATTTATTTGAGTGGTGCAATTACGATCTACTATTTCCAGAGTCTATTCTCCGAACTTTCCATATTTCAGCAGAAATAAGAAATATTGGATTGATGTGGCCGATACTCGAGGAAAATCTTGAACGCAAAACAGATTATACACAAAATTGAGTTTTCAAAACACGACACGTATTTCGCTTATCGCTATCACAATAGCATCTTCTTTCTTCAAGAACTTCAGGTAAACTCAAGTTTATCTTCATCCACCTGAATTTGCCATTATGATAGCGAAAGACGTGTCGTAGTTTAATGTCCAAGCGTCTGTACACGATACTCAGTCCTGATGGCAGTCCACACATATTTTAAATGTTTTTGGTCCTTCCGGCAGGACTTATTTGGCTACCAGCCTAGGATTATCCATAGGCGTAGAATTTCTACCTCATCAATATAAACGCTCAGTACTGAGTTTTACTGAACAAAATTTGATAAATAAATTATTCTTGATTTTCGAGATTTTTCCTGTATTCATTTTGCGTGATTTTTTTTAGGAATAACCTACTTATTTAAATGAAACGTTTAATTTTCGACGTTGTTCATTATATTTGCTATTTTCAATACTCACCTATAGGTACTCATTCCAAAAAAATATCAGAAAAAAATTGATTAATTCACTATGCCCAAAAGGACAAAATACTAGGAACTCATAATTTACTACCCTGAGTAAAATTCATGTGGTAAAAAATCAAATTTAATATGTCTCATTTTGTTATTCATTTTTAGTGTGCGCCTCTGAATGACAGAATATAATCAAAAAGTAACAACTGTTACTCTTTGATATAATACTCTCCCCTGTTGTCATAATTTGCTATGTACTGGATGTATCGAGTGGAAACTTACTAAAAGTCCTGAAACTCTCTCTTATCACTTTCGGCATATTTGTAATATTAATTGATATTTGTTGTGGCAACGGCGTTATGATTTTAACCACATTTCATGAGTGCCACCCTTACTCCGTTCTAGTAACAAAAACTGAAAATTATTTCATGGACAACTGAGTGCTAAAATAAAAATAAATGGAGTATATGTACTATATGTAGATTACTTTGAGAAGCATTGTGGGAATTCCTTCCACGTGATTACCACCTGATTGTTTTATACTATAAGTTTATAAAGGCACTCAGTCAGATACTTTTATTATTTCAGATTAGAAAAAGGGAAAAAGGAAAAAATTTTTAACAACTTTCGTATTCATCTATTTTTTTGTAGACATGCCGTTACTAGGGTAACGAAATCCCAGCATTCTACTCGACGTCGTCTGACATGTCCTCTAATTTTTATTTTCCACGAAGAAACAAGTTCGGGGTCACCAGTTTATTGAGTTTATAGAGGCACTCAGTCAGATACTTTTATTATTTCAGATTAGAAAGAGGGAAAAAGGGAAAGAACAATTTTTTAACAACTTTCTTATTCATCTATTTTTTTGTTGACATGCAGTTACTAGGGTAACGAAATCCCAGCACTCTACTCCTACAATACCTTATTTTATTTTATCTGCTGAATGAACTCACTTTCAGAAATATTTTGTTAATAGTTGATTATCTATATCTTCAGTAAAAGAGAAATTTTGATATCATATACATTTATGCTAAAGAATTCCATATAAGAATATACGTCATTTAGAATTAGAAAAAATGAACCAAAACTTGCATTTCTGGTATTTCAATTATTGATATCATTTGTAAGTTGAAAGTGAATGCAGATTGTGAACTCTAAGTAATCTGTTTGCATTCCTGTACAGGGTGTCCAGGTTAAAGTGTCCCTAAACCTTACTGTAGAAACTAAAAGAGCTAGAAGAAAAAGTTGAATACAAAACTTGTCTGTAATCGATTGAACTTTAATTTTTTATAACTCACCTTAATACTGGGTGCTCCGTTTTTTCTCTGTTGGTATCAACTTTCTTATTTTGAATGGGTCAATTTTTTTATTTCTTGGCAAATTTTAAGGTAGCTTTGGTTTGACGACGATGGTCCTATATAGCACCGATTCTGAGATATTCAACTTTTTCCTTAAATTTTGACAGCTGTAGGTGCTCATCAAAATAGCTCATACTAGTTTTCTAATCATTGTATCAGAACAAAATTTCGCCCCACTCTTGTCAACATACTGGATCATACGCTACATCTCTATTTTTATCAATCTGATATACAGGGTCTTCAAAAATTAAGTTAAAAATTTGAATAGAAGTTCAATCAAAACTTGATTTTTTCAAATGGCAACCTATATTTTTTTCTTGTTCGTCATGTAGAGCAGGTTAAAAGGAACAGAAAATGTTTTCAAACTTTTTCTGTAAAGTGAATAGTTTCAGAAATATGGACGAAAAAGTGCATTTTCCTGTAAGAACCAACGATAATTAATTAATTAATTAAGCTGATATTATAGAATATGGTAACTATGGAAACTAGCACTTATCTAATTGTGTATTTTTTAATTTTTTTCGTGTTGTCAGACAACTACTTGATTATTGTGAGAAACATGTATCTGTTAGATGAGTCTCCCTTTAAAATTAAAATAATTTAATTTTATTGGAGCGAGTACTGATTATGAGTAAAAGAGTTTTTTTGTCTTCTATAGTCAATCTAGTTAATTAAATTTATCAAAAAATTAAAGTCAACTATATAGCAGCAACACTAATTAACAATTATCGTTGATTCTTAAGGGAAAATGAACATTTTCGTCCTCATTTCTGAAACTATTCACTTTACAGAAAAAAATTAAAAATATTTTTTGCTCATTTTAACCTGCTCTACAAAAAAATATATGTTCCAATTTGAAAAAATTAAGGTTTGATTGAACTTCTATTTGAATTTTTAAATTCAACTTTTGAAGACCCTGTATATCAGATTGATAAAAATAGAGATGTAACGTATGATCCAATATGTTGACAAGAGCTGGGCAAAATTTTATTTTGATACATTCATTAGAAAACTAGTCAAAATTCAAGGAAAAACTAGGTACTATATAACTATAACTGGGGTGTAAGGGGGAAGGATGCGTTTTATAGCCTCTCCTCTCAAATGCCAACCTCACCTACTCGCGGTGCACCCTGTTCTTACGAACGAGGCTCTGGCGACCGAACATGAGCGGTATAACTCTGTTTCCCACAATTACGTAGCCTAAACATTGGCTTGAGCAGGAAATGGCTCTCTGCGTTGCTCAAGTTACGTCTCAGACCTTGTCGTCTCAGGATACCTGTGCCACAAGATAATCTAGTCGTAGCCGCAACCAAAGTTGCACTGACAGCGTTACCAGTGCAGCTTTTGAACACCTTCTAACGCAGCTCCTACAAAAAGATGGATCAGTCGAACAGGACAAAATTCGTATCCGGAGGTAAAATACCCTCCCATTCGGATCTCCGGGGGAGGGTGCCTGAGCGAGTGAATCATCGAACAAACACCAATGAAAAGCACATAGCTTTTGCAGCATGGAACGTCAGAACCTTGCTAGACAACCCCAAGGCCGACCGACCAGAGAGGCGTACTGCCCTAATCGATAAGGAACTGCAACGAACATCCATTGCAATAGTTGCTTTAAGCGAAACACGCTTTTCGGACGAAGGTAGCTTGGTAGAACAAGCGTATACTTTTTTCTGGAAAGGCTTGCCGGAAGGCGAAATCAGACAACATGGCGTAGGCTTTGCCATTAGAAACGACCTGGCCGCCAAACTTAACGAAAATCCAGTTGGTATCTCAGAACGTTTAATGACCCTACGTTTTCCTGCAGCGAATAACACGTTTGTGAACATCATTGCAGTATACGCACCCACTTTGAACTCCACTGACAACTTAAAGGACACTTTTTACGAAACACTCGTTGTTACATTAAGTAAAATCCCAAAACGGGAACGAATTATTCTCCTTGGAGACTTCAACGCTAGAGTGGGCAGAAGTCAAGACTCAGAACTATGGCCGGGAATAATAGGGAAACACGGCACAGACAGCATCAATTCGAATGGAGAACGTCTGCTGGCTCTTTGTGCAGAACACAATCTGTGTATAACGAACACCTATTTTATTACGAGACCCAATTCAAGGGGGACCTGGCACCACCCGCGCTCAGGGCATTGGCATACCCTCGACTATGTGATCGTGAGAAGGAAAGATCTGAAAGAGGTGTTGGTCACTAAACCCAGAGCAGATCTGGAGTGCTGGACTGATCATAGGCTGGTAATCTCGAGAATGAAAATCTCAATGCGCCCAAAATACCAACGCAAGCCGAAGTATCTAAGAGAGCGCCTTCAAATATCCAAACTACAAAACCCTTCTACAAAGGACAGATTCACAGCTGCCGTCAAAGATAGCCTAACACCACCGGATTATAACGACGACATTGAGACTCATTGGCTCCGTTTCAAGTCATCCCTTACAAATACAGCGAAAGAAATACTGGGCACAGAACGCTCCCGAAAATCCCCAGACTGGTTTGCCGACAGCGAAACTCATATCGCACCCCTTTTGGACGCAAAACACAAAGCGATGAAAACCGCAATTAACAAGCCTAGCGATGTTGCAGCCCAAATAGGTTTCATAAACATAAAACGCGAGGTCCGTCAAGAAATAAGAAAAATCAAGGATAGCTGGTGGAAAGAAAAAGCTAGGGAAATACAAGCTTACGCCGATAACCATGACTACAGGCGTTTTTTTGAAGCTATTAAAACTGTTTACGGTCCAAGCAGAAAAGCTAGCTTTCCTATAAGAGATGCTCATGGAGCTATTTTAACTGATGATAGAAAAATTCTCGAAAGATGGATGGAGCATTACTCACAGGTCTTGAATCAAAATAACGACTCGGATTTATCCATTTTAGACCTGCTTCCCGCGTATAGTCCGATGACATCGCTTGATGATGAAATCTCAATGTCGGAAATCATAAGCGCGATTAAAAATATGAAAAATGATAAGTCACCTGGTCTAGACGGCATTCCGGCGGAGATATTCAAAGCCTTGGATGAGGACATTGTCAATAGTCTCCTAATACTATTCCGCAAGATCTGGGAACAGGGAGATGTGCCACAAGACTTCAGAGACGCTTTAGTTATCAACCTCTATAAGAACAAAGGCGATACGTCGAATTGCAACAATTACAGGGGCATATCGTTGCTTAATGTGGCCGGTAAAATTCTCTCGAAGATTATGGCTAATCGTCTGGTTCCACTCTTAGAGAAGCTTTTACCTGAATCCCAGTGCGGCTTTCGACCAAATCGAGGTACGGTGGACCTAATTTTTACACTGCGACAGCTACAAGAAAAGGCCCGTGAACAACAATCAAGGATTTATACAGCCTTCATCGATTTGAGCAAGGCATTCGACTCGGTGAATCGGAGAGCGCTCTGGAAAATCATGGCACGTCTAGGAGTACCCGAAAAATTCCTAGCAGTGTGTAAAAGCCTTCATACCAACAACAACGCTAGAATACAGCATAATGGCTCTACAACCGACCATTTCTCAACCAACTCTGGAATGAAACAAGGCTGCGTATTAGCGCCTTTACTGTTCAATATTTTCGCCATAGCTGTATCGATAATTGCTGACATGAGCATGCCCGTAAGAGGTGTTGGGATAAGATTCAGATTTGATGGAGGCCTGTTTAACCTGAAGCGCCTCAGAGCAAAAACTCGTACCAAGTTTATCACGGAACTTCAATATGCAGACGACTGTTCACTCATCGCTAGCAGCTCAGAGGATCTACAGATAATGATGGACACCTATAAACATATATACGAAGCTTTAGGCCTTAGACTCAATATTGACAAGACCAAAATCCTGGTAAGTCCGCCAGAAAGCCTTCAAACAGATATCAGCCTGGACAATGAAACTCTAGAACAGGTCGAGCAGCTCAAATACTTGGGAAGCTTCATGAATACTAGGGCTAACCTTGACACGGAAATACACAACCGTATCAATTCGGCATCACGGGCATTCTGGAAGCTGAAGGACAGAGTGTTCCAAAATCACGACCTCAATCTGAAGACCAAGACAGCTGTTTACAGAGCAGTGGTCCTCCCAACGCTTCTTTACGGAAGCGAAAGCTGGACTCCCTACAGGCGACATATTAAACAGCTTGAACAGACGCAGCAACGTCATCTAAGACAGATAATGCACATCAGATGGTTCCACAAAGTTTCGAATGCAGAAGTCTTGCAGCGCGCGAGTTGTACAACAATTGAGACTCAAATAACGAGGGCCCGACTCAGATGGAGCGGCCACATTCTGAGGATGCAAGACACAAGACTCCCCAAAATAGCTCTATACGGCGAACTCACTGAGGGAGCCCGGAAACCAGGAGGCCAGTATAAGCGGTTTAAGGATACACTACATCAATCCCTAAAATCAGTTAATGCTAATCATAACTGGGAACAACTAGCGTTAGACAGGTCACAGTGGAGGTCTTTAGTCCACAGTTATAATGGAGAATCGAGAAGGATACAGCGGCGGCCAGATCTGGTTGGAGACTATCCATGCCCTGAGTGTGGAAGGATCTGCAGGTCACGGTTGGGTCTCTTTAGTCACAGGAGGGCACACAGTCGCAACTAGCACTAAGAAGTTACAAGTCTGTTCGAATTTTTTTTTTTTTTTTTTTTCTTCTTCTTCTTGTAGATTTATTCCCGGTAACGGGATACAGCAATGAATGAATGATGAATGAATAACTATAACTATAACTGCTATATAAAGACCATGGTTGTCATACCAAAGTTGCCTTGAATTTGACAAGGACTTCAAAAATGCAATAATATACAGGAAGTTCCATTTAAAATAAGAAAGTTGATACCAACAGGGAAAAACGGAGCACTCTGTATTAAGGTGGGTTATAAAAAATAAAAGTTCGATTACAGACAGTTTTGTATTCAACTTTTTCTTCTAGCGCCTTTAGTTTCCACAATAAGGGACATTTAACTCGGACACCCTGTACATAATAAATAATAAACCTCATAAAGTTCGTAAAATCTAACATAATTATCCTTCGAGTATATCTACTGCAATTATTAATGTTTCATTTTGTTCCATTTATTATACAAAAAATCTCGATCGTGATGAAGAAAACTGAGAAATATTTTCGCACCGTTGCTGAAGGTAAAAATTTCCCTTTTCGTATCCATTCACGATTACTTGCATCCTCCCTTACACAAACGGAATGGGCCCTGAACGAAAATTACAGACAGGTTTAGAACTGAAAACCAGTGGATATCAATTTTCACGTAATCATTGCCGAAATGATGTCTTCCTAATTCCCCCAAAAGACCTGACATCTAATTGCCCCATTTAAATTGCAGAAGGCCGACCTGGCAGTTGGATCGATGACGATAAACTATGCCAGGGAGAGTGTGATCGACTTCACGAAACCTTTCATGAACCTCGGCATCAGCATTCTCTTCAAGGTAAGCCAAGTTGACTCGAATATTTGTAGTTCCCCTTCTACGTCGACCACAATTGCCGAAATAGTTTGATATGGGCTAACTTTCCCGCCACATGTGCTAAACTTTTGCCACTCATTTGCTATTAATCTGAGTTGTCAAATTCAGAACGATCATGGTGGGAAGGCGAAGATAACTATTCATACTCTACAACTTATGCAAATTTGAGGTGTAAGTTTGAATCATCTGGGGATCTATCATTTTAATTATAAAGCAGATGATAATTATCGTATCACAATCTGCCTTTATGTTCTCAAAACTAGGAGTTTTATTTCATATCTAACCAGAACAAAACTCACTAAGACTTTTTGTAGTTTTGTACCCATCAATGGGGAATTCTCCTAAATTTGGATTATCACTGCATATGCAAGTTTAAACTGAATAATTATGAGTTTCATTCATGATTTTTTCAAATTCACCGCGGAAACTATTCAAAATCATTCTTCAAATATGGGGTTTTAAAATTTAAATCACTTTGTGCGGAGTTTACGATTTGGCAACAGCGCATACAAAACAATGAAAAGAACAATGTCCGATCAGCTTGTTTATAAAATAACAGCTGTTGATCTACAGGCACGTACTTACTGGCGAGCTTCAACTGCAACCGGCTCATAAAATTTTACGACCTTCCTCGTTCGTCGCAGACTTCATAGACAGCCATCTTTGTCTATCTCATCAAGATAATGAATTTGTTGTCCTTTATTATCAAGGCATATTTCAGTCGATGTTGCCAGCTTGTACAATTCTCACAAAACGCTTCAAACTTTAAATACCCATTTTTATTTTTCATTTTTAAGTGGTTCAAATAATTTTTTTGGGAAACGGTTGAAATGGTTATTTAAAAATGTGAAAAGAAGCGGAGTTCGAACGAAATCTGAAGAATAGTTTATGAGATATTGCACTCGGAATTTTGCATGTACCACGCGTTTAGTTTGAAGTGAAGAAAGACGAAGTGCAAAGAGAAAAAAAAGTTTAAAAGGTCGTAAATTTTCTTCCAACTTTTAGGTAATAAAAACTGTGGAGGTCTGGTTTGCAGAGCAAGAAGAAATATTTTTTTTGAAAGGTATAGAGACGTTGCAGGTTCGCTATAATAAATGTATCCAATTAAGAGGAAAATATGTTGAGTAATGAAATATTAAATATTTTGACATTGAAATTTTGTTTGGTTCTATAGTAGGCTAATTTTTCAATATATCCTATTTTGAAATTCGGCACATATACGTTTTGGAAGATTTCAACTGCCGTTAGAATTCTTGCTTTCAATAGGGAATACTCCTTCTGACGGAAATGATGTATTTTTTATGAAATTTCTTTGAAACGTCACATTTCGAAATAACCATTTCAACCGTTTGCCAAAAAAAATATTTTAAGCACTAAAAAAAAATAAAAATGGGTATTTAAAGTTTGAAGCGTTTTGTGAGAATTGTTTAAGCTGGCAACATCGACTGAAATATGCCTTGATAATAAAGGACAACAAATGCATTATCTTGATGAGATAGACAAAGATGTCTGTCTATGAAGTCTGCGACGAACGAGGAAGGTCGTAAAATTTTATGGGATTTTTATGGCCGGTTGCAGTTGAGGCTCGCTAGTAAGTACGCGCCTGTAGATCAACAGCTGTTATTTTATAAACAAGCTGATCGGACATTGTTCTTTTCATGGTCTTGTATGCGCTGTTGCAAAATCTTAAAATCCGCACAAAGCGATTTTAATTTTAAAACCCCATATTTGAAGGATGATTTTGAATAGTTTCCGCGGTGAATTTGAAAAAATCATGAATTAAACTCATACTTATTCAGTTTAAACTTGCATATACAGTGATAACCCAAATTGAGGAGAATTCCCCATTCTTCTATATCTTGGGCTGTGTTTTATACACAACCGACTTTAAATGTCCCCAGAGGAAAAAATTTAAAGGTATCATGTCTGGAGAACGAGATGGCCATATCCTACTAATCAATTTCTCCTGGAAATGATTGAGGAGCGTGATAACCCCATTACTTTCATCCAATGAGGCAAAGCCTCATCAATCATTTCCAAGAGATTTTTACAAGAGCCAATTGAATGGCCACCACGCTCCCTGGGAACATTCAAAACCGGTTGTGTATAATTAGAGCACACCGCCCCGAGATTCAGAAGATTTTTTTAGACCGCGGATTGAATCTGACCACGAATTGTTCAACTATAGTTTTTGAGTTATTCATTCGAAAATGTTTCGCTTGCTCTGGGATGTATTGTCGTACTATGCCGTTATTAATGTTTAGTTTTAAATACCTTCTTTGATTCGAAGGATTTATTTCAAAATGTTTATAAAATTTTTTTATCATATTGTTTACATAACTCGTTCATAATGATCTCTCTTTGTTGTTTTAGAGAAATATCTTGAAATTTTTAGACTACGAACGTTAAATTAATCAGAAAACATATAAAGAAAACATACAGGGTGTTTCATGAGTTGGCCATAGTCTAATGGTGAATGCAGGTCATCTAGGCCTTTTAGAAAACTTGTTTTGTATCCTAAGGCTACTAGTTCCGGAGATAGCAATAACTTTGGAATGCATATTCCGATTTTGATCAAATTTTATGGGTTTGTTCACTTCAGGAAGCTGTTTCAAACGGCTCATGAAATTTCGATATTTTCTGGCCAGTACTTAGAATATCATGATTTTTCATTCAAGTTCCAAAATCTATATTTTTCACTTCCCTTAAAGAAATTTCGTTATTGGCATGAAAAACTACATAATTTATTCTAAGGAATTCAATTTACACTTTGCATGGCACATTTGTCACAAGAGAATAGAAACCGGACGAATTAAACTTTTGTGTAATTTTTTTGAAATACGGTTGTGTTTTTATTCCTTCGGTGATAATAGTTATTGTTTTTTGCCCAGATTTTGAATTATGTTCAACTCTTTTTCATTTTAAACCTTCTGCACCCACTGAGTGTTCGTAAAAAAGTGATTAAGATTAAAAAGTAAAAAAGTGATTAAGATTAAAAAGTAAAAAAGTATGCAAAGTCGAGCTATGAATTCTTTGGAAACACCTCTTGGAAACTGTAATCCGTAAGTGTATTTGCTTCATAACACATGTGTGTTATGAAGCAAATTTTCATTGTTGTTTTATGAAAGGAAATAAATAGGTGAAGGTTTTTAGGAAGAATAAATTTTAATACTTACATAAGTATTAAAATTTATTCTTCCTAAAAACCTTCACCTATTTATTTCCTTTCATAAAACAACAATGAAAATGTACCATCAAAAGAGATGTTCGAAATGGAATTGTTCCACTTCTACGGGGATTTCTTCTATCTCAAATGCTCCCGTGAAGTTATTTCAGTGGCGTATACTTTCTCTCCCAGACAACCCCACAGAAAATAATCCAGAGGCGTTAGATCAGAGGACCTTGGGGACCATGGCAAAGGTCCCCCATTTCCTATCCATCTGTTCGGAAATTTGTTGTTCAGATATTGCATAACTTGTCTAAATCGGCAAGGACCTGTACTATCATGCCGGAAGTGAATACCCCCTGATATTCAATTCGTCAAAATGTTTTAATGGCTATCGCAAATTCAGGCCAATTTTCAGGAATCACCCCGTATCTCCGAAACTAATTAGGGTACAAAACAAGCAAGTTTTCTTAAAGGCCTGTATTACCCGCATTCACCATTAGGCCATGATGGCCAACCACTCATGAAACACCCTGTATATCATTGCCAAACTGAAAAACTCTTCCGATTTACTTGCATACTGATTATGGGTATAAGGACATATTTGAAACACTCCGTACAACTCTATAGTATAAGAATAAAAAACCAAAGTTGTTGAAAACAGGCTTTTTCCTTTTTTATCGAAAAAATATAATTCTATTCGAAGATAGACAACAGAGAAGCCGCTTTTAATCTCTCATTCCCTAAAAAGCATAAAAATATGGGTACTCTTTTGAATTTATCGAATCTTCCTTCCAAACTATTGAACATTTTTCTTATTGTCAATTAAAATCAAATGTAAGCATCAAAACAAGAAAAAATCAGATTTAGCAACAAATAGGTGTTCCAGATAACTTAGCAAAAATCACGAATAAAGAGAAATTTACATATGATCAATATAAAATGTTGAAATGAAAAAAATAGTTTCCAAGTTCTCCCAAAACTTCTAATGGATGGTTTACGTTAATCACCCTATGTAATAATGAAAAACTTGTGTTCCTTTATTTTAACACATATTTTTTAGTAGGAAAGGAACTATGAATTATGTTTCATGTCGAATACAGTGACATTTCATCAAACTGATTTCATCAGGTATCAACTGACAAAGAATACAACCTGTTCAGATTTCTGGAACCGCTAGATTGCACTATTTGGATTTCCGTTGGTGGTGCATTTTTCATGTCAGGTTTTTGCCTGCACACCCTTGCCAAATTCACCCCCTACGAATGGATCAACCCCCGGCCCTGGGAGGGAGATCGATTGGTTAACATCTTAACTGCCGAAAACAGTTTCTGGTTCGTCGCTGGTACATTTTTGCGACAGAGCTCTGGCATAGCTCTGCAGGTAGCTGCAAATAATTTCGCAATTTTTGATGAATGCCTGCCTGCACCTCTGTACATACAAAAATCACCTCTTGTATTGTAATTAAATTTTCATTAGTTTTCTTGTTTTCTATCACGAAATAACCCAACGACAGAATCGAATACTTACAATTTCCTTTCTTATCTGCTGTTCCTACAAAAATATATTTTTATATTTTTGGATAAAATATATTATTGTACATATATATAGAAAACTATTTTTCATGAATGAAATTCAAAGAAACAACCGGCGGAATAATATATATCGACACATTTGAACCGTGCTTATGTCGAGAAACTTTTTAAACTATTACCTTTGAGTATAAATAATACTGAATGCTATTACCTAGTAGCCGAATAAAAGATAATATTTTTAATGAGGGACATTAACTGTGTTAAGGCATGAAAAATTTTCTGGTAACAATTGTCGAATCGAATTTATGCAATTTTTTTGTGTTGATCATGAATTTCATTAAGATACGGTCAGAAAAATAGATACATGTTAACAAAAACAGAAGATTAGGATTTCTTGCGTCAACTTCATAATTGACTTCGAAATGCCTCGTATCCATATACCTAAAACCTAAAACCCAGAAGTCATTAAGCATTTTGCCATAGTGATTATACATATAGTAGTGCTATTCAAATTGCAAATCGCATCATAAACCTATATTACGAACAATTCCAATGTAGATATCTATCGATTTCTCTTAGAATGCATTATCAACAATCCTAATGAAGAGATTGCTATACCAATAGGATTAATATACAAATTGTTCGAATGATACTCAATAGTGCCAAAAATTACTCCTTATCAGTCCACATGAAGAAATAGTTTTTTTTTACTTCCAAATTATAATAGACGAATTTAATATCAGCTACCAATTAATCAATAATGTCCATTTCAACACAGATTCTCATTTCGTCAATAAAAATTTTTACCTTTTTTGCGGAACGAAATTTCGGCGTTAGAAAATGTTAGTATGTATGTACTTTATAATAATAATCAAATTCTTCAATTCTACGACTCCTTTGATATTTAATTTCAATCTAAATGAGATCGCAAGTCGTCTAAATCATTTTTGTGCCTCGAAACTGATTTAAAAAAATTTGCTAAAATTTGCCCCTCATAAATAAAGTACCACTATCAGCTCTTCAACTATGATTATGCAGAAAGGGTTGAATTTTATGAAATAAGTACGAAATGGGACCAGGCGAACCATTTCACAGAATAGCATGTTTTCTGATGACTGTACATTTACTTTTGCAATAGGCCTTAAAAAAACAGAAAAAATTAAAATAATTGACTCCATAAAAAAATATTAGCATTTGGAATGGTGTCCTTGAAAATGCTATTCATTCAGGAAAAACCTCAGAATAAAGAATAATATATCAATATTCTATGATCTAAGGGAAAAACTCCCTAAGGAAAATTACTTCAGAAAATCAAATAGATGGGACTGGTAATATAATTTTGTAAGTAGGTATGTAAATATAACAATTTCTCAGTGGCTGACAGGTTGTTGATTTTCTCTACTCATAATTTGGTCGGACAATATCTTTTAATAATATATTTACATACCAAGTCGACAGAGATTTACCTAAGTAAACTAAGAACTGGTATTTTCAGGGTGTAGGGTGAGTCCTGAACATGGGGAATAAATTCAGGATATTATTCTCTGAGTTATTTGGAGTCTGAAGGTTCGTGTAGGTGTAGGTCCGAAAATTCTTTGTTTCCAAGATACAGGACTTTAAATGTTCACAGATAAATAACAAATTGCTCGATATTTCCGAAACAACTTGAGATATTTCAACAAGATTTGGTGAGAAGGAATATCTTATTTGGGAGGTTGTTTTAAACTGAATACCTCATCTTCAGCAACTACAGTGGCGTGCGAACCAGCATTGACTTTCATATTTTCAAAGAAAATAAAATTCATTCCTGGTATTCTTATTCAATTTAGAATTAAAAAAGATAGAGGGAGTCCGAGAGACTTGCTCAGGTAGAAGAAATCAAGACGAAGACAATAGCATATGTCCCATATTTTACCTAATTCAGTACGCCGATTCGCTTTGCGAACAACAGACGTATGACGAATCGAGAAGTCTGGAACGCGTTCAGATCACGGCAGAAATGATGCCAGCGGTACAATAATAAAGAATGATCACGCATGTGAGTATTATTGTACCGCTGGCATCATTTCTGCCGTGATCTGAACGCGTTTCCAGACTTCTCGATTCGTCATACGTCTGTTGTTCGCAAAGCGAATCGGCGTACTGAATTAGGTAAAATATGGGACATATGCTATTTTCTTCGTCTTGGCAAAGAGTATCAACAAGAGGTTTCACTTTGACGATTTACAAGGGAAGATCGAATGCATGGAATTTTAACCTTGAAGTGGGGAGACGGTACGCGCCAGCCATAATGCGCCCAGATTCACTTCAGTCAAACGAGAATCTGGGCGACCAATCAGATTGGGACTTGCGAACAGAACGAACATCTGCTTTCGTTTTCGTCCCTTCCACTAAACCAGGGAACATTCAAGGGCATTGAAACGCAACCGGCCAAAATGATAGAGTGAATCCTCTTGTTGATACTCTTTGGTCTTGGTTTCTATCTGGAGGGGATTGAATCAGACACCGTTTCATATTGGGTGGCGCTCTGGGTAAATGTATAATACCCAGTAGAACATGCCAATATTGAATAAAGTTCCATCAATTCCAAACGTTTTCCACCGTAGAAAACTGCTATGTTTCTCTGATGAGGCCAAATGAGGCCGAAACCATGGTCAGCATCTGCTTTTCTTCGGTGGAGCGTACTCCATTTGGGGCCTTGACGATGGCAAATTGGCTAGTTCAATTCTGATCGTAGCACTTGTTGATATTCATATCGTCGGGTCGTCGGGTGGTATGCATCTGAATTTATCCTTATTATTGTATTCATTGCCTCCCTGTTATTAGGCGTGATCATTCTTTATTATAAATATGAAGAAGATGTCCTTCAATATAATAATTTCAGTAATTGATAACTTCTCGGTTTAAGGAACTGGATGAAAACACTTTGGATTCCTACAGCGACGTTTCGGCGTTATATTTCGCCTTCCTCAGGCTACAATGATAAAAGAAATAAAAAAAAAACATCAATACATGGATGACTATGTGGCTAGAACAAACTTATATCGATATCTACATAAACAGATTACAGGAACTATTACAAATTTTCTTTAAAATTTAGGTTGTTTAATCAACTTTACAAAAAATTCAATGTTTGGAGACTGACTAGATTGTATTGAAATCAAAAACATCATCGCCCATAATCTCTTACCTAAGAAATCCTTTATTCTTCAAGGAAGAACCAGTCAATGGAAAAGTCATAAAAAATAAAACATAATAGCAATAAATGCTTAGAGGGCTCGGTAAATACTTGAGATTTTCTTGGTAATCTATTCCTAGTAAATCAAACAATCAACTGAACAGAGAGACCGGCGGGCGAGTTATCACATCGAACATATGAAATTCTTACTACAAGAACACAAACAGGAAACACTACACAGGGGTATTCATCGACTATCTAACGAGGTTAATATATATATTGTTAAGGGTGGAAGTATCAGATTGAACATTGACGTTGTCTGTTGTTTTTTTGATGAAGATCATCTCTTTGAAAATTCTCTTGTCCAAATTATTTTCTCTAGATAGAATCTCAGGTTCCTCAAAATCGAAAATATGACCTGTATCTCTATGATGAAATGACAAACCCGTACTAAAGTTGCCACTCTTGCAATCGTTTTCATGTTGCTTCATTCTATTTTTGAGGTATTGTTTAGTTTGACCCACATATGAAGACTGACAACTTTTGCAGTTAACTTTGTAAATTAAATTAGATTGTAACATTTTAGGGGTGAGGTGTTTTAACTTAGAAAAAAGTTCTTAATTGTTCTCCTGTAATAGCAAACAATACGGACACCGCTGCTAGACAGTGCATGGATAAGTTGCTTCGTCAACATCGGGACAAAAATAAGTTTAAATGTTTTTTTAGATGGTGTAGCTTCATTGTTTTCTGGAGCGTTAACTGGATTATTGACGGATGAGGAGTAAAAAATATTATTGATTAAAGATTTGGGGTAACCGTTCTCACGTAACATTTTTGAGAAAAAATTAAAATTCTTCACGTGGAAACTGGGATGGCTGAGATTCAAGATTTTTTGCCTGATGTTTTTTAATATTAATATTTTATGCTTATGAATTTAAGCATAAAATATCAATAATAAAAAACATCAGGCAAAAAATCTTGAATCTCAGCCATCCCAGTTTCCACGTGAAGAATTTTTGTCCCGATGTTGACGAAGCAACTTATCCATGCACTGTCTAGCAGCGGTGTCCGTATTGTTTGCTATTACAGGAAAACAATTAAGAACTTTTTTTCTAAGTTAAAAGACCTCACCCCTAAAATGTTACAATCTAATTTAATTTACAAAGTTAACTGCAAAAGTTGTCAGTCTTCATATGTGGGTCAAACTAAACAATACCTCAAAAATAGAATGAAGCAACATGAAAACGATTGCAAGAGTGGCAATTTTAGTACGGGTTTGTCATTTCATCATAGAGATACAGGTCATATTTTCGATTTTGAGGAACCTGAGATTCTATCTAGAGAAAATAATTTGGACAAGAAAATTTTCAAAGAGATGATCTTCATCAAAAAAACAACATACAACGTCAATGTTCAATCTGATACTTCCACCCTTAACAATATATATATAAACCTCGTTAGATAGTCGATGAATACCCCTGTGTAGTGTTTCCTGTTTGTGTTCTTGTAGTAAGAATTTCATATGTTCGATGTGATAACTCGCCCGCCGGTCTCTCTGTTCAGTTGATTTACTATGAATAGATTACCAAGAAAATCTCAAGTATTTACCGAGCCCTCTAAGCATTTATTGCTATTATGTTTTATTTTTTATGATTTTTCCATTGACTGGTTCTTCCTTGAAGAATAAAGGATTTCTTAGGTAAGAGATTATGTGCGATGATGTTTTTGATTTCAATACAATCTAGTCAGTCTCCAAACATTGAATTTTTTGTAAAGTTGATTAAACAACCTAAATTTTAAAAAAAATTTGTAATAGTTCCTGTAATCTGTTTATGTAGATATCGATATAAGTTTGTTCTAGCCACATAGTCATCCATGTATTGATGTTTTTTTTTTATTTCTTTTATCATTGTAGCCTGAGGAAGGCGAAATATAACGCCGAAACGTCGCTCTAGGAATCCAAAGTGTTTTCATCCAGTTCCTTAAACCGAGAAGTTATCAATTACTAAATTCTGGAAGGAACGAGAACTATCCACAAACATAATAATTTCAGCTTATTCTTTACACAAATACATCATCATTACAATTATACGGGCAAACAGAGAGTTTTTTCTGAGGTTTTTATCTCTGTTTTTTCATGTATCATACGAAGATATGTATGGTACCCCGTTGACATTTTTCCTCTGCTTACACTGAGATCTGGAAGGAAGAACAGGTTTTTAGGATCTGTCTCTTGTTGCCATTTCTTTACACCCGCCTCATTGTTTTCCAGATTGTAAAAGTTTGTAACACTCTTTTTCAAAAGAATATATATATATATATATATATATATATATATATATATATATATATATATATATATATATATATATATATATATATATATATATATATATATATATATATATATATATATATATATAATATATATATATATATATATATATATAATATATATATATATATATAATATTATAAATATGGCAGTTTCGCGGGGGTTTCGCACAATAATGGACAACATTTCGAACTTGTTGCCTGAGCACCTCTATACTACACTTATAAATATCTTCCCTTTCCAAGCGGTAGGAAATTACCACAAATGTTTGTTAAGTTTTTTTCTTCATTAAATGCTGATCATAAAACACCGACAACTAATACAGGAATGAAAGTTTTTAGCGGCATGCAGACAGGAATTGAATTCTGAAAAAAGTACCACCCAGAGCATTTCATTATATTTTCAGACACTAAACTATCATCACAACTAATACAGGGTTTTTGTAAATTGATTGTAACATCGCAGTGGGCTTCGAAATATTCTATGCGGCTCTATACAAAAGCATCACGATACGATGTATTCCCAATTATTAAAATAATAATTATTTTTTTCGGCAATGATTTACATTTCGACGCCCACTGAATTTTACCGTGTATTTTTATTCGATTGCACGATCTTTTTTAAATTCGTTAATTATGATGGGGAGTAAAAAAACAAATTTTCTGCCAAGTCATACTTGATGACTATTATTAGTCTTGAAAATTGGCAATCTGCATTGTAACAACACTGAATTTTTATCAGAATCAAGTGATTTTGCCATTAAGGAGTTAGGTATTACCTCAAGATAATTTTTGGTTTTGCGAATGGTTTCTAGAAACAAACAATAAAATGTCGGAAAAAATATCGAACTACCAAAAAATTGGATCGGATAAATAAAACTTTGCAAATATTTTCTAATTTTTTAAGGTACCAACACCTCGGCAGGCTCGTCTCTTCTCTTTCATGAATCCTCTGGCAGCCGATATCTGGATGTATGTTTTCTCTGCCTACGTCTTGGTATCTGCCACCATGTTTGTGGTAGCCAGATTTTCCCCCCACGAGTGGCACAACCCCCACCCCTGCGAAGTATTCAACGAGCTTCTCGAGAACCAATTTTCCCTGGCCAACTCTTTTTGGTTCACAATAGGGACACTCATGCAACAAGGATCAGATCTCAATCCAAAGGTTGGCATATTGAAATTGAATAGATGTTATTTTTTGCATTTTTAACGAGGAATTTTATTTCGAGATTAATCTCACAGACAAAAATTCAGAATGGTGCGAAATTCCAAATTTTTTAGATGCCAAAATGAAGTTGTAGAAAGAGACAAATTATAGAATCAGTCAGCAATTCAATTACCTATAATAAGATAATGTTTGCCATTTTAGCCTTCAAAAAGAATCACAACATATTGGAAAAGTTGGCAATGTATACCGGGTGGCCCAACCCAGACGCGGCGTTCATTTTGAGGGAGTAAATAAAGATATTTTGAAAATCTTTTCTTGTGGTGTGTGTAGGTGTAGACCAAAGTTACACTTTAAATGTAACACCCTGTATTTGACCTCAAAAATGGGATGGCAAGCTCAAATTATGATGGGGTTCTTCAGATCACTTTATACCTTAGAAACACCCTTTACGAGATAATGGCGAAAAAATGAAAAATGGAGTTTTTTTAAATAGTAATTAATGAAGAAACTATACTCCATTAACTTTTATCTTAGCAGTCGGTTGGCCATGGAAATTTGACACATTTCACTCTGTATAGTACGAAAATGTGGGGTTATGACGCTTGTCAAAACATTTTTGTGTTTTAAATCAACGCTATGTTGCCCGTTCTACGTGAAAGTTTTCTGTTATTACGTATTTTATCACAATGTCGAATCTCTTCGGAAAATATGTGACGAACATAATAATAATAAGTTTATACAAACTGACTGAAGGCATACCAAATCCAGTTATTTGCATGGAAAATACAAGAAATCAGTATAATATCATAATATGCACTAGCTTGAGGAGAGTTAATGTTCATTATCTTCTTTGGCTAAAGTTTAAATACGTTACATCAGTTGTAGATTTCAAAAATATTAACCTGAAGATGAAATGCATATGTTGCAGTGGTTGGGAATGGGTAGGTATCTCCCGAAGGAATTAACAGATAATTACAAGAATGTTAAATTCTTCTACAAAAATCATCTTGCATCAATATAAGTAAAAGGAATTAAAGGAAGTTTCAATCAAGATGAACTTCACCTTTGAACAAAAATTTCACATGAATAAACAATTAGCAGGACAACTGGAGCGTATTTGTGGCTGTTCATCCTAATGCATTGATATAGTAATAATAATTAGGTATTTATTGGACCTTAAGACATTTACAATGTAAAGCACAAGTCAAATGAAAAATAGAAAAATCAATTTTCGGGAACTTATTCTACGATGACATTCATCGAAAATCCTGTAGTAAACTTTCCGCATTAATTCAATCAAACATAAAATTCTCAAATGCCACCACTTTTTTGGGTCTCTCAATAGAAGGAAATTCTTTGTCATCCTCTTCATTCACAACTTTTCTGATTGTGGAAATATTAAGCTGAAATATAAGTCGTTTAGATTCAGATGAAACATTATATAAATTCTCTATTCTCTTACATTGAATATGTTCGCTACCGTCTAACGTATTGTGGATATTAGAATATCATTAGAATTCTAAATAGCAATTCCCGAAACCCTGTCTCTTTTTTCAATCACTTTCGGCATTTTCGTAATAAGAATTGATATAAGTTGTGGCAACGGCGTTATGACATTAACGACATTTCATGAGTGCCAACCTTACTCCGTTCTAGTTACAAAAACTTGAGAAAATTATTTCATGGCCAACCGACTGCTAAAATAAATGTGAATGCAGTATAGTTACGCCAGCGATTCAAACAGTATTTTTTAGAGTAGACAAGTTGGCTACTTCAACACATAAAAAAAATTCAACTCTGGAATATACAGAGTGACCATAATTAATTCTCAAACATCAATTATGAATAATCGTCAAAAACTTTCTCATTTCAAATGGCACACCCGGTATATCTATATCTCGTTGAACGTAAAAATTAATTTCGAAACTATCTTCATAAGGTTTTCCTACACCTAAACCTGATAGTTTCTCAGCAGTTTTTGACGATTATTTGAAGTTCATGTTCGAGAATTAAAAGAAAAATCCTTCCATACGACAAGAAGTTCTTATGTTAACGAATATAATGTGATAGATGCGTAAAACAACCAAAAACCCAAAGCAATCATTTCGATACCAGTTGAAATCGAAATATTTCCCCTATTTCGATGATTTTCAACAGAAATTTAATTTCAGGTCTGTAATATGTCAGCCTAAACTAGAAATACAAAATCAAAATTTTTTATATAAAGTTCCAAATATAGGCTTGATTTACACATCAGTGAAATGGTCTTAATTTACACATGTTTGCAGGGCTGAAAAGTTTTTTATTTATTGATTAGTGTCAGATAAAATAGATCTAGTCAATATTGAAACCTCGGATGAATTCAGATCCATTGATTATTTCTGCGAAATATCGAAACATACCATGAATAATTCGGCTGAAAATACAGCGAAAACGTGATTTCAATGAATAATTACGAATGCGTTATTAGGTGCAGTATACCAGTAATCCCAGCGATCTACCTTTCAGTAGATAAATCTTTCACCACAAAATTAATTTCAAAAAATCACAAGCGAAAAAATCAATCTAATCTACCCGAATTATACACCGTAGCATTGGAGTATTAAATATTTGTGTTAATACTCAATGACCGTAGTGATTAGTCCCAGCCATCCAGTTTCAAGAACGACTATTCCACCACGGTCAATGCCGTATGTCTGAAATCAATGCTGCCAAAGTTATAGAGTTAAAGCTAACCTATCCTAACTCTATAATCTTTGAATGCTGCAGTCTGTTAATGTTTTCCCTTATTTAGAATGGGATGCTGAAGCTATATGCAAGGAGTGATGGACTGATTTCTTACCAAGGATTAAAGATTTTTTTTATAATCCTTGATTTCATGATACGTATTTTTTTTCTATTCAGAATATTTGAAGGATTTTTACTCCGGGGGTAATATCAGTTCAAAAAAGCCGGTCAAGGAAATTGATGGATAGAGTAAATAGAGGGATGAATAAAATATCCGAACATTTTTTTTCATACTGAAAACCCTAGATCCCCAGCTATTCTGCAACTGAAATAAAAGAGACTTCTCTCAGGTCCGGTACCTTTTGAATAAATTTTGTCTATATTGTGAAGGAGTATCTGTCCAATAATATTTAATCTGAAGGATTTTTGTGCTTTGGCATGAAGTTATTTGACTGATAACAATTCTCCGGTGAATTCTCTACAAAACTTTGGCAAGAATACGGCAGAGATTATTTTCTATGCAACTGGACAGTGAATTCTACCGAAAGTGCGTATCAAATATTGTAGAGTTAGGTTAACTCTATAATCTTTGGTGCGCATGTAACTGCAGAGAGTTCACGGCGCATGAATTCACGAGTAAATTCTCTAGAGCTTCTCAGCTGTTGCAAACGGGCTTCACTCGTAAGTTTCAACGACTGATTTATTCGGCGAATAGGGATTATTTATTCGATGAATAACACTATCTTTTAGTGAAAAGAAAGCATTTTTACTAATCCTAAGAATAAGACTTATCTGCCGAATAAATTCAGTTATTCGCAGGTGAAAGTACCGGGCCTTACGGGGAAGTAATACCTCAAGAATCTCCATTCAAAAACAGCATTCACTAGTTCTTCATTTACGCTTTCAATTTTGTACGTAAAGCCTTGATTTTTTTCTTCAAATTAATGTTAAAAGACGTCTTAATGTCACCCCGTCTCTTTTTTTTCAATTTAGTTGGTTTTTTATGAGAAAAAAGAAGTTGTGTCTATAAAACTTGTTTTCACAATTATTTTTCACGGTACATCGGCTATTCAATTCTTTATATATTGCAAAAATTGTCATAGTGATGATATTCATTACCTTGAAAATCAGGAATAACTGAAAATGATTCAATATTCATAATATAACCTCTAGCGTGGTAATTTCTATTTTTCAACTGTATCAGTTCGTAATTTAGACTGTTGCTCAAAGATGTGGCTCATTTCTGTATTTGGCTTTTTGATTCCGAATCGTATGTAGGTACCTACTACTTCCCCTACTGTGAAAACATGTCTCAAAAATGCTTCGTTACGGAGATATAAGGTATGAAAGTTTCAATATAGTATGCCTGTGTAACTGTTCTTTCTTGCCTCTTTTCAAGTAGAGAAAAGCTAAAACCACTTTCACTCCTTTAGGATGAGTTGTAAAAAAAATTTTAATGGGTACACAGGCAATAAAATAAAATTGAGAAAAAGCAGAAACAGTGGCATACCACTGTACGCTGCTTAGATCCCAGAAAAAAAAAATTCGAAAATATGCATCAGTAGCTTTCGGAGTTTCAATTTTATTGGATCGGAATTTTTTAACATTAAAAAATTCTCAAGCATATATGAGGGGTTCAGAGCTGAAGTGAAACAAGTCCATGCAACCTAGTTTTGAGATGAATGGCTTAGAAGTTGTTTATCACCCATTAATTCAAAAGTGACTTCTTTATTTATTATTATTCTTATGTAAGCAAATGCTTACATTCTAACCTTTTAAAATCCAAAGAAGTCACTTTTGAATTTATTGGTGATAAACAACTTCAAAGTTATTCATCTCAAAACTAGGCTGCATGGACTTGGTTCACTTCAACTCTGAACCCCTCATATGTAACTTCGAAATCATGGGTCGTGTTTTGCTAAATAACACAAATTTAAACGACATTCTGAACCTTCCCTCAAAATTTCAAATCCCTCGTTTATTTCTTTCGTAATCGAAAGAGTCCAACCCAATAATTTAAGAAAATTTTAGGCTGAAAGTTTTCGAAATTCATATTAGTTTAGGCGTAATGATAACTCTCTCGCTAAGAACGAATGCGCAAAAAGAAATCGCCGTCAATCAAGGAACTTCATCAAACATCGATATTTCTTCATTATCTCAAAATGAATAATTTTTATGCTTTTGCAACGAATGAAGAAAATAAATCGATTCTATTTCATAACTTTACTGCAATCGAAGAGACACTATACTAGGCATAACATCATCTCGTTAATAATTTAGTATATCGAGAAGTTTGTGATTCGGTTTCATTTTCATGGATCTGCTTCAGTAGCTCGGTGCACTTTTATGGGACAGAATTTTCCCGAATTGGGCTACTACTAATTCGAAATTCATTTCCGTTTACACCGAAATTATCAAGAAATTGGTCTTTCTATTCAACCCTCAGAGGGATTGTTACAGAAGGAATGGGAAGGACCATACAAGGTGATAAAAAGGATTAACGATGTAGTGTACTGTATCCAAAAACTACACAGGGGAAAGAGACGAGTGGTCCATGTGAATCGTTTGGAGAAATACGAGGCGGACTATGACGATCGTGACGACACCCATCTGAGAAGGACCACCATCCAGAAAGTGGAACATGATGTGATGAGCTTCGACCAATTCATGGAAAACTATGGAGGAAGTGGGAGAGCAAGATTCGGAGTAACCATTGAGCAGCAGCAAGATCTGTTCTATGTGCCTGAAGACTAATCCATTTTGTCGCCGAACATCTGCGTATTTCCGGAGGAATAGCATTCGTCTTCAGGAAGAAATTTGGCTAATTTTTCTACCTGATAATCAAGAGATTTTCCGATAACAAAGCTAGCTAAAGAAGTATGTAGGATACCTTGTTGAACCTGATGGGTGAACTCGCAAAGCTGAAAGTGAAGAAGTTGTGCCAAAGATGGGTTGTGGTCTAGATCAACTCAACGATTCGTTTGAAAAATGCTGAAAGTCATTTTTAAGAGAAGGGAAACGAAAATACTTGTATGCAGTTTCAATCCGAGCAGCCAAACGGCAAAGAAGAAGACTGGAATTCTATTTCGAACAACAAGGGTCCTGCAGAGAGGGAGAAGCTTGAAGGTCAGTCACACCAACCACGGTGTTTGGGGACCGAAAGTCTCAAAGAGGGGTCAGTGTAACGTCCGAATCCCCTGAATACGCCTCTGTTGCCGCTCGAAAACCGAGAGCAATATTTCAATATCGCGGGGCGTATCGATATAAAAGAAGCGCGGTGGGCTCGAGCGGCATAGTAGTCAAAGTAAATTAGTGAATGTGTAAATGAATTACAGTAAGTTCTTGTACATAAATAAGTGTAGTAATTGTGTAAATGAATTGGACGTTCTGGAAAGAAGACAATTTAATTAACCCCGAGAACGTTACTATGTTATATACCTTGATTTTGCTTTTGATGGTGTTTCACATAGACACCTGCTTGCCAAACTGGAGAATCTTGGAGTTCTTTTCCTTATTTGGGGGGTTGGAAATAATGAAATACCTACACTATTTTTGTCTTAAGTCTTCTCAACTACACTAATTCATTTGGAAATATTTCCATAAACCTACCACCCATTTGTTTTTCTAATCATTTTACATATATGCATTTTGTTGAATTTTGTGAATGGACATTTTGAGCGATGTTATTCCGAGAGAATAACGGATATTTCGCCAGTGAGAATATTCGGAAAAAATATCTATACAGGGTGGGCTTTTTAAAACGAAACAGACGAGATAACGGGTGGAATAATTTTATTTCGAAAAAATGCTCGGACACGACGATTTTTGTTTCGAGGGGCACCACTTTTAAACACAAATTCACAACTATATCGCTTCAACCCTTATTGTTAGAACAACAACCCCTAAATTTTGAATAGGGAAGATAGGGTGAGTGATACCTCATTTGAAAGGCCTCTTTATGCTGAATTCAGCGTATTAATTTTTTTCTCATTTCATCATTCGTTTTCGAGATATTCTATTTTGAATTTCGTATCAAGTATCAGTCATTCCGCTAACCATGCTATGTGAAATCATCAATTAGTTGACTAATTCATTCTGTGATTACGATGGTAACCGTTAATTGTCAACATTAGACAACGAAATAATTATTATTGGTTCTTACTTTCTTCAACAATTGAGGTGAAAATGGTTTATTCTTTGGCAGAAAGAATTTAAATTATTTCTTTATTGTTCATTGTTGATGAGAAAAATTAACATTATTTTGATGTCTGGCAGTTATGGAGTTCCATCAAATCTACAAAATAAATGAATAAATTCGCTTGATTCAGACAGCTTGCTTGACGACAATACCATATTTGTTTCAAATTCAAATGTCAATATTTCAAGAATCAATGAATCAAATGAAGAAAAAAACAATATGCTGAACTCAGGATGAGAAGACCTTCCAAATGAGGTGAAATTCACCCCATCTTCCTCATTGAAAATTTAGGGGTTGTTGTTCTAACACTAAGGGTTGAAGCGATGTAGTTGTGAATTTGACCTTAAATGTCCGAGCATTTTTTCTAAATAAATTTATTCCGCCCGTTATCTCGTCTGTTTCGTTTTAAAAGCCCACCCTGTATATGTACTACCTAATACATTGACTTTCCAACAACAAAACGACGTAACATGTTTTTGATTGAAAAATCTTGTTATATCTTCGAACTTTTTGTTCATAATTTCGCAATTGAATACTCCGTACAATTGTGAAATTAGTCATGATCAGAACATTTCATCAGTTTTAGTTTACATTTCATCCATATTGATTAGAATTCTAGTCAAAGTTAATGATACAAATGAATGAATTTTCATCCACCGCCTTTTACCTAAAGGTATCTAGTATTCATAACTCAACTCTAAGATCTGTCGATGGGTTGTTTATCTGCATCTATGTGAATTGTTTTGTATCCTTGTGTAAACTAAATATTTCACCTTTTTGAAACTTTTATTACCTAATTCTCTACAAATATTCAAACTGAAGCTAATATAAGAAAAAAATATTATTCATATTCCAACTAAAATTCTCAAGCACAATAAGCTATGGTACAATGAGATAGGTATAAAAAGAGGTAAGCGCTGCTTCAACTTTAGGAAAACGAGCGCCTTATAGTATTGACCAGAGAGTTTTGTATGTATATTGTTGATTATTATGATATTTAAGCTGACACTATACTAGAATGTGCTTATAATTATATTTACCTCGTATATTATTACTATTTTGTGGGGGTCATGGGGTCAATTTTACTACACCGACGCTACTACCTCTAGTTCCACCTCATTCTCATTGTAAAGTCCCTGATTTTCAATCACTTGGTCACCTTGTCACCCAAATATTCACAAAAACAACAGACTATTTTTGTTACATTAGGAAAAAATGTCTTCATTTTTAAACCAGTAAACTGAAACTTTGAATGATTTATTCGAAAAAGAACAGTAGTCAAAAGAAGCACTTTTTTCCCCTTACTATTTTTTCCGAATTGGTACGGTTTAAAAGATACAGACTGTTGAAAAACCAAAAAAATGTCTCACAAATGGTTTTATGGAATGAAATAAATTTCGAAATAAAGTTTTTCATTTATTTGATGAATCTTCTTCGAACACAAGATATCAACCACGTCTCCCAGTTTTCGCATTATGTACATTACGTACCATAAAATACCAAAAATTCAAAGAACCCAACTCTTGAAACTATGTTGGATCTTATGAATATTTGAACGTTTTGTGAAATAAAAGTATATTTCATATTTTCTCGTGTAATGCGCCGTTTTCTACCATTTGATGTTCAAAATTAGAAAGTATCTGAGAAATTTGAAAAATTGGGTACAGATTTATCTAGTTATCCTGAAGGTAATTCTGTTTTTCCAGGGGTGGCACAGCTCATTATGAAAACTTAAATGGCTATATCTTTTTATCAGGGCCGAATCGGAAAAAATGGTATAAGAAAAAAGTGTTTCTCTTGACCTGAGAAATCTATTGTTGAAATATTTGTACTAGTCAAAGACTCATCCTGGATAAGTACTCACTTATGAAGATGTAACCTGTGAAGTGAAACAATTATATAATTATAATAGAGTCGTGCTGGTAGTTCATGAAAACCACTTTTTTTTTAATTTAGTTAAGATATTTAATACAGTTTGAATTACGACGAACAAATTATCATCAACTTCACTACTTCGAACAGTTGACATGGGTGGCCAAGATTTTTGGAGAATATACTCACTGAAAAATTTATCTACGTTTGTATCTTTTGCATCGCATGCTAATGTGTTGGTATTATGTATCGTTATGAATGTGTTATGATTTGTTAATATCCATTTCATGAATAACAAGGCGAATGAAATACGTACAGTATTCCTAAACTGATGAAATTATCTGTAATTAAATGAATATAGTTGATTGAAAAGTATGCCAACAATTTTGGTAATTTTTTTTTCATCTGTTTAGGCTACTTCAACCCGAATAGTCGGTGGTATCTGGTGGTTTTTCACCTTGATCATAATCTCTTCTTACACTGCCAATTTGGCGGCATTCTTAACAGTTGAAAGAATGATAACACCAATCGAAAATGCTGAAGATCTTGCTGGTCAGACCGAGATACCTTATGGTACCTTAGAAAGTGGATCAACAATGACGTTTTTCCGGGTAAGTGAAATGGTGTAATTGAAAGCCTGCATCATCTCAGTTTCAAAATAATCGATTTTTTTCGGAGTCATACTCGAATAGAATAGAATAGAATGAAGAATATCTTCATATTCATTTTTCATTTTGGTGGAAATATTCACTCAAATAACTTTCATCTGAATAAATATTCTAGGACTCCATGATTGAGACATATAGGAAGATGTGGCGTTTCATGGAAAATCGTAAGCCGTCCGTTTTTGTATCAACCTACGAAGATGGTATACAGAGAGTGTTGAAAGGAAATTACGCTTTCCTAATGGAATCAACTATGCTCGACTATGTTGTACAAAGGGACTGTAATTTAACTCAGATTGGAGGACTTCTAGATAGCAAGGTAATTTGGTGCTCACGAATCTGATACATAAAGGTTCACGATGTTCATGTGAAATTAATATTTTCCGCAATTTTTCCAAATTACTGAGTGAAGGGTGCTCGCTCAGGAATGAACTAAATGTTTACTCAACTTGAAAATAGATTGAATGATAAGAGGGCCTCTATTTATTCAGAATTAAAATATAAACAATCGAATATCATAAAAAATATTTTATTCCTTTTCAAAACATTCGCCCTTCAATACATGCACTTCATACTTTTGCATACAATTGAACCACCCTTCAACGCCCTTTTTGCAGTCAGAATGATAGCTCCAAAATATAAGATTTTTGAAGTCCTCACCCCTTCTTTGGGCGATGAAAATGGAAATTTTCAATTCGATTATTTCTCTGTCCAGATTTTGGCTTGTTTCTTTTGATGTGTATAAGCTGGAATTGTCGTGATGCAAAACGAATCGTCTTCAGGTTGCTCTCAATAAACCAAAAACTTCTGCCAATAGGTGGTCATATATTGAGCTGAAATAATGGTCTTTTGATTTTTTAGAGCCACAGTTGCCTTATGACTGGTTTTCGTGATAATTTGACTTTCCCCAATAGATGGTCATATATTGAGCTGAAATAATGGTCTTTCGATATTTTAAAGCCACAGTTGCCTTATTACTGGTTTTCGTGATAAAACATGCGCCCATTTGCTTTCAACTTTCGAGAACAAATAACTTTTGTTAGCTCTTCACATTAAAACACCCAAGCTCTTGATTTGCCTTTCCTTTCTGGATAAATTTTTTGGCACTTCGGTCGATTTTCGACAATCTTCTTTAAATTTCAGTGAGCGAACTACGCTACGACCACGTTCAAATTCAGTGTACAGTGAGTAAAGTTGAGTTATATAAACCACGTCATGAAAAATCAAAGGTCGAATATCTAAACAAGACAAAAATTGCTCGCATTTGGAAACGTTCTGGAGTACGTATACTAAAATAAATATCAAACTTCAAGATGGCAGTAGCGTATTTTACCTTGAATACCAGCCATCTGAATATACTGCTTCACAAAAGTTTCAATTTTTTTTCATCAATTTTTTTAATAAACCAGGTCTTGCCTATCTAACTCATTATATTTCGCTCATTTCCGTATGAATTTCACAGTTTATGGTGAACATTCATTTTCAGTATTTTGTTTCTCAAAAACAGTTTGTCTCTGGCCGCACCACCAGACGAACGTCATTCATGATTCTGTATTCTTTATTGATTCATTCTTTATTCGTGATCCTTGATTCCTTATTCACTGTTCGACAGTCATTCTTAATCTTGATTCTTTATTCTGCGATTGATTATTCATTATTTTTTTCTAAATTCGACAGAAGTCTCGAAGTCGTTCCGCTGGTAATGCTTGGCGTGTACACCCAAGGTTGCCACGGAAAGACCACAGTAACCTATCCCGTCCTACCCCTTTTGGGTTCCGTTTAGATTTCCCGTTTATCGTAGACTTCTGTCGCCTGGCTCTCTGACGGAAACCAATCGGCAGAGGTCTCGAAGTCTTTCTGCTGGTAATACTTGGCGTGTACACCCAAGGTTGCCACGGAGAGACCACGATAAACTACCCCGTTATCCTGTGAATTGTTGCATTGTGTTCCACCTGCATCAACCCCGTCCCGTTTATTGAATAGTTCCAATTTAAAACCCTTTGCAACCTAAGCCCGTTACAGTGTATGTGGAAATGGTCTAGAGACTGTAAAAACCAATTTTTCTTCTAAATGAAGATCCATTATGAAATTGATGATTGAGTCAATTTGAATTCATTTTTTAGGGTTACGGCATTGCAACCCCAATGGGAAGCCCTTGGAGAGATAAGATCTCCTTGGCAATTCTGGAATTACAAGAAAAAGGTGAGATCCAAATGCTATATGACAAATGGTGGAAAAACACCGGAGATACCTGCCAAAGGAATGATAAAGGGAAAGAATCTAAAGCAAACTCTTTGGGAGTGGATAACATTGGTGGAGTATTTGTTGTACTTATGTGCGGTCTAGCTTTCGCTGTGATGGTAGCAATTTGTGAATTTTGTTATAATTCGAAGAAGAATTCCATCAGGGAGAAGGTAAAACTTAAAACACTCCAATTGCCCAGAAACCACTTCATATATGTTCGAAAAATATTCTTATATAGCATGTTATATTTAAAATATCGTTATGCTATGATGTATTACATTTTTATATTGTAGAAATTTTTCTGTGAGTTCTTAACTATCCCGTTTTCAGAGAATGACGAATCAACAATCCCTCTGTTCCGAAATGGGAGGTGAACTATGCTTTGCTATGCAGTGTAGAGGATCAAGACAAAGGCCAGCTTTGAGAAGGGAATGTTCCAAATGCCTCAACAAAGTTGCTTACGTGAAAGACGATAATAAACAAACTAGCCTGAGTCCCGTTTTGCCAATTAGTCCTTGAAATAATGACGCAATTTTTCTACTAAAAGTATTTTCTGTTATTCTTAATGAGCAATAATTATAGGAAGAATGTGTTGTGACCGTGTGAACGATATAGGGACGTTTATTAAAGTATATATGGTGATTATGTGATCTTCAAGAATGTTAGACTGAACATCTTCTGAATAAAGTATTGAAATAAATCGACTCGAGAGTTTCAGAGGTTACTCTTTTTAAATTCCTTGATTTTTTCAAGCAGAACCACCAAACCAACAAAAAACAAAATGGGTAATTTTTCTGGAAAACTGTAAAAAATCAACTGCGTCGATATTTTGGAAACGTTTTTTGAATTGCTGGCCAAACCTTCTGTGTGTCTGGACAACTTTAGATCGTAATCATCACGTATGTATGGCCACAGCCGTCTATAGCAGAGATAACTCTGGTCTATAGAAGGCTGTGGTATGGCGCAGTGAGCCCTTGAGCAGTCAGCCAAGACCGCTGTGTGATCCAATCCAGAACCAATATGTTATTCGATACAAAGATTATGGAGATCTATAATATTTGATTCAATAATAGTTATTCAGATACCAAGGACGAAAAACTGTCTATTACATTCGAGCCTGCAAATTGATAGCCGAGGCGCATATTCGGCATATACATTTTTTTCGTCGACCTCTCATACCTTTATGAAAGTAAGTAGATACCCTTTTGATGGCCTCATCTAGGTGTCCGTATTTGCAAATTCCCTTAGCCCTGGAGTAGTGTTATACCAAAGAGGAAGTTAATCTTTGGTTATACTGATAACCATATCGCTACCACTATCCATTCTTGGTCATAATGAACACTAACTACTAACATTCAAACCACGTACCTATTTCACTCGTAAAATCTAGCAGATTTCGTAAAGAATTTGACAACACCAAAAGACAGTTATTGTCAAGGGCATTTATGTTTTCATCAAATTCTATAGGTATTCCTAAAATTGATTCAATCTCCCCTCTATCTCTAGTAATCTAGTATTGGTATCTTAGTGACGAACATCCAGGCGAAAAGAGTTTGCAGACGAAAAGTGTATACGGACGAAAAGTACTTGCCCTCAAAAATAGTCTACGTTTGAAAATGAATACGTTAGATGTAATTTTTTGTTTAGGTCGACGAAAAAATACTATATGGTACGTTTACTTAACTATACTTCATTCAAATTTATTTTAGCAGTCGGTTGGCCATGAAATGATTTTCTCAAGTTTTTGTAACTAGAACGAAGTTAGGTTGGCACTCATGAAATATCGTTAATGTCATAACGCCGTTGCCACAACTAACATCAATTTTTATTACGAAAATGCCGAAAGTGATTGAAAAAAGAGACAGGGTTTCAGAAAGTGCTATTTAGAATTCAGGTCCGCTCATTCAAATAGTTATACCCTGATATTCCAAAATCCACAATACGTCAGACGGTAGCGAATATATTCAATGTAAGAGAATTTATATAATGTTTCATCTGAATCTAAACGACATATATTTCAGCTGGATATTTCCACAATCAGAAAGATTGTGAATGAAGAGGATGACAAAGAATTTTCTTCTATTGGGGGACCCAAAAAAGTGGTGACATTTGAGAATTTTATGTTTGAGTGAATTAATGCGAAAAGTTTACTACTGGATTTTCGATAAATGTCATCGGAGAAAAAGTTCCCTAAAATGGATTTTTCTATTTTTCATTTGACTTGTCCTATACAAAGTAAATGTCTTAAGGTACTAATAAATACCCATAATTATTATTATTACATCAATGTATTAAGATGAATAGCCACAAATACGCGCAAGTTGCCCTGTTGTTTATTGATGTGAAATTTTTGTTCAAAGGTGAAGTTCATCTTAAGTTGAAACTTCCTTCAATTCATTTTACTTATATTGATGCAAGATGATTTTTGTTGAAGAATTTAACATTCTTGTAATTATCTGTTAATTTCTTCGGGAGATACCCATTCCCAACCACTGCATCATATGCATTTCATCTTCGAGTTAATATTTTTGAAATCTACAAATGATATAAGCCAAAGAAGATAACGAACATTGATTCTCCTCATGCTAGTGCATATTATGATATTATACTGATCTCTTGTATTTTCCATGCAAATAACTGGATTTGGTATGCCTTCAATCAGTTTGTTTAAACTTCAATTATGTTCGTCGCATATTTTCCGAAGAGATTCGACATTGTGATAAAATACGTAATAACAGAAACTTTTACGTAGAACGGGCAACATAGCGTTGATTTAAAACCCAAAAATGTTTTGACAAGCGTCATAACCCCACATTTTCGTACTATACAGAGTGAAATGTGTCAAATTTCCATGGCCAACCGACTGGTAAAATAAAAGTGAATGAAGTATAGTTCAAGTGATATTGAGGTTTAACACTAATGACTACGCGCGTCCTGCGCCTGTTCTCACTTAACCTCTTTTCCTTAAATCTCAATATACACTGGCTTATGGGAGAGTTGAGCCGCAATAGTTACAGATTTTGCGAAAATATCATTCCAAATATGGCTATATGAAGAAGAGGACAGAAGACAGAAGACTAAACAGATCAAAACTGGCTGTTGATCAGGTAAGCTCATAATTCTATTCTTTGAGCTTACCCGATGAAAATAGCGGAGCTCTTACTCGAAAATAAGTCGCGCTAATCAAATATGGAGCGGACCAGTTGAATATTGAATAATTTATCACGCCTGATGTAATAAAATTATACTCGCACTGGGCGATTGCATTTCTTCTGTCTGTTCCTTTCTTTCTCATGGCATTCCTCTTGCATGTTGTTGTTCCGTTTGTTATAGATTTGAGGGGGATTTTTTTGGCTTTTTCCAAAATGAGTCTGGATGAAGATATGATCTTATTGTTGGAAAATTCCACGATTATTCTTTTAGTGAAAAAGTAAAATTGAAAGAAATAAATTATTTTAAAATTTACCTCCTTAAGTTGGGAGAAATTTCATGAAAGACAATTGAATTCAAAATATTTATATTGGCGAAGTGCATCAAAAATAACGCGTTATGTTTTGCGTGCTTAATAGTATAAAAGTGTAGCCGCAGAAGGGCAAACAAGGACTTGTTTCGTTTGAGTGACAAATTTAAAAAGAAAATTAGAATTCGAAAACTGAAGAACCAAATAGAATTTGCATTAGTAAGAAATGTCGATATTGCGGTAGCACAACAAATTCTTTAATTTTGTTGGTTTAATATTCAGAAATTCAGAATGATTTTCGAGGCAACATAGAGGTATAGTGCCGGATCTTTTCCAACGCTCTCTCTTCCTGCTTGATTATCGTGATAATACGATTCCTGCAGTCTGAGAGTTTGGGCAAATTACAGTGACTAGTGTTAGTTAGTACCTTATTGTAAGTAGATTTCGCCTTTGCTGAGCCTATGGACATAAATTGTAAATTCGCTCATGCTAATGATGATATAGATTCTAGGGCAAAAAATGCATACGCATGCTGCAATCTTCACTCTCAGAGAGTTAGGAAAGTGAAATGAGTTTAAACCCAATGAAGTATTACATCGAATTAATAACTCAATGGTTGGTTCTCGTTTACACCTAATTTTGAAATCGAACTGGACTTGAACAAAGATATTAATATCTTTGGACTTGAATAATCCTCGCAAGCTCTTTTGACAATTTAGGAATTTTGACCAAATAGTCGTTATCTGCGACTTCGCGTATATGCTATTATCGCCAACCCTATATTTCGAACGAATCGCACCATAATATTAGTATTCGTCCGCCATCTTGGAGCCGACATTTTGATTTCACTAATGTCGACGAAAAAAACAAGAAGAAATAAATGGCAAATAAGGAGTACACGGAACTCGGATCGCTTCGGTATGGCTACGCTACGGCCACATCACACTAAAGCGCATTGGCGTAGATATCATAAAATTAGGGGGTGCCATCTGCAATAAATTAAATAATTTACTTCTCCCCGTCTGTTCCGATATTCCTGAACAGTATTGTCAGTATTTCAGAGACGATGCCTATTGGCCCAGTCGTTCGAGTTCTATTGTTATTCGATTGCGGGCCAGTAGTGAGGGTATCTTCAGCACTTCCAATGATGAAGTCATAGATAAGCAACGTTTTAGCACAAAAAGTTGAGCCTCCATTTACATATCATCTTCCCGAGAAATACCACTTCGTTTGCTATATTTTCTTGAGTGGACCATAAGCATAAATCTCGGCCTACGAAAAAAATCGTGTTTTGGGTTCGGCACTCTCAGATCAAAAAAAGTTAATAAAGGTGATAGCAGGAAGAAAATACACTACTCCAAAATAATGAACCATTGAAATTGCAGTGTTTTATTTGATTTGTTGCTTTGCTGAGGAATGCGACGTGCGATATAAAGAGCTATTATTTCTTCTTGAATTCACATGAAAAATTTCTGAATCTGAAATAACACATTTTTATTTCCTTTTTAGGGTTTTCACTCCCAATCATTACAACAAAAAACAATTCAAACTCCATTTGCTATAATTCGTATATTTAGCGTGTGAAATTCGATAAAATATACATTTCCTATTTTATATCTGAAAAAGTATCACAGCAAATATTTCCATTTATGGAATTCAGATAATATGTCCTTCATAAACCCTAAATGAATACCGTCCACTTCTCTCATCAAAAAAGTCCTTTGTTTCCTTTCCATGAAAATTTATTTATTCCTCTTCTGTGATGACATTGCCTTTAAGCTCTTCTCATTTTTATACACACATAAATCTAAAAAGGTGATAGCTAATAGTAATGATTGTCCCATTATCTCTTTGTTGAATGAAGGTTGATTTTGGAACATATTTATTGTGTTTTGATCTATGTCTATTGCTGAGCAAGGTAAATCAAAATCATTATAACTGAACAGTTGTTGGATAGTCGTCAGAGTGGATACTTGCTCTGTTCCAACCCACGTTTTAAATAACCTGGAATATATGAAAAATAATGTTTTTTATTCAGGCCAATGTTATAAAAATAATATTGTTGAATCAAACAATTACCTTGCGGCTAATTTGGATTTCATATAATATACAACATTCTCAATTTGTTCCGTTTTGTTGTGAATTCTTTTATTATGCTTTTTACTAGTATTCAAGAGAGCAAACAACATTGAAGTTAATTCAATTTGTTGTATATAAGTGGTTACTGCTCCCAACTGACTTTGTGGCTGTAAACCTAATCCAGGTGATTCAAATACATACAAGTCGGCAGGAGGAATTTCATCCAGAACTTTCATAGCCTGAAAAAATAATAACAAATATAAGCATCAGAAAGTATTCAAAATAATTATGCGACATAACAATGAATGGGCATCCTGGTTAGACCTGAACCAATCAGTCATTTATTACTTGAGAATCCACAAAAATCAAGTTTTCAATGCTTTGAATGAGGAATTAAATTTACCAAATCAAAGTTCTCCCATGAGCTAACTTTCACTGGAATGTCTGAAAATTGATTACTTCCCCAATGATTAAGTTTTTTAACGGGACACGTGACATGTGCCCAACTTATACCAGCTGGTCCTAAATGCAAACCTACAGCCGACGTTAAAGACTGAAAAAAAAAAAAAATTCTGGTTAATGATTGTAATGTTTGAGCATCATTTGAAAGGATAAGTCGATTTTGAAGGAAGTTTTGTATACAGTAGGAAAGAGAATAATCCAAGCTCTTTTGAATGGGAGTTCTACGTGAAATAAATTCGTAGCGTTTCATTTTTTTTTCCACAACGATTTCTTTGCTGTTTGACAATTTGTATGGTATTTATTAGATAAAGCTCTTTCTGCTCTTCAAAACTGTGCTTATACCGTCTTTTCGAGCAATTTAATTTTCTATTAGTTTTGAGTTTTAGAAATGGAATTTGCAGGAGTTAAATATCAACATTTTCGACACCTGCTTTTCTTCGTTTTTCATCGAAGGCAAAAGCCGCTGAAGCGGACCGGCGTATTTACAAGTCCACGGAAATGGTGTCAGGCGAGTCTACAGTACCTGTAGACCTGTATTTCCATTAGCGCATGAACTGCGAGTACTGAGACAGAGTCAGCACAGTACTTCAAAACAGCGGTGGGCGATGAACGAGTGAAAATAAAAAAACCGTGGAAATGTGACAAATACAGTGGTGCAATTGTGTTCTAGTGGGTCGCCATTTCAGCTACAACCTCACTATGGAGGGCCAAAACTTATCTACTATATTATTAGTTCTTTGTAAAGCTTCATAAAACCGCAATATAGTAATCAGAATAATATTCTCTTCGGAACTCCATGTAGAGAAAAAACTGAAACTTTATGAACTAAAATCCATAGCAGAAACTAGTGAACCTCGTAGTGAACTATATGCTAGTGATGAGCGATATCGTGACTGTTTCTTTTTAATTTGTGATTTTAAAGCGTGACCTGATCACGACCTCAACTGATACTGAATTCCATAATAGTATAACGCGTATAATATATACGGTGAGCCTTTGACTCGTACAAATATTTTAGCAGTAGATTCTTGAGGTCAAAAGAAACATTTTTTTCCAATACTATTTTTTCCGATTCGACTCGGTTTAAAAGATACAGGCAGTTGAAAAACCATACAAAATAGCTATTTATGTAACAAGTACATAAATTAGGTCTTTATGGACGAGTCCAAAAGTTTATGGCAGAGCGAGCAAAGCGAGCGAGGCCAATAACTTGGACAAGTCCATAAATGTTATTTATAGTTCTGTCTCACAAACGGTTTTATCGAATAAAATAAATTTTTTTTTTCGTTTATTTCATGAATCTTTCTCGAACATAAGATATCACCCACACGTATTCCAGTTTATTCATTATGACCATAACGTACCATAAAAATAACAAAAATTCAAAGAACCTTGTAACTCTTGAAACTAAGTTGAACGCTATCTAATGAATATTTGAACGTTTTGTAAAATAAAAGTATTCTTTATATTATCTCCTATAATCGCCGTTTTCGAGTGATTTGATGTTCAAATTTTAAAAAGTATCTGTGAAATTTGAAAAATTGGGTACTTTGGCTGAATACAACTCTGTTTAAAAGATCCACAGATGTGTAGTGTCACAGATTCAGCTAGTTATTCTGTAGGTAATTTTGTCTTTCCAGGGGTGGCACCGCCCATTATGAAATGTTAAAATGGCTATATCTTTTTATCAGGGCCGAATCGGATAAAATGGTATAGGAAAAAAGTGTTTCTTTTGACCTCAAAAATCTACTGTTAAAATATTTGTACGAGTCAAATAATCACCCTGTATAAATATCAATAGCAGAGAGCAGTCCCAGCTGACTGGGACAATAAGACGTATCGTTCTTGTAAAACGGTTATAAGGAAAGTGACCCTTTCCACAGCCGTCTTTATTTTATAGTTTGAGAAGGCTGTGGTGCCCTTTCTAATATTTGGTTCCTTCGCTTTCGTTCTTCGCTATTCCGATTATCACGTGTTGATGGCACTGTGAAAAACCGAAACGTTTGGCTAGGGGCTAGGCGGATGATATAGAAAATAGATAGATGTAAAACTGTGATCACGACTTCACATTATATTCTACTGTTGGGGAACTGTGGCGACTTGTGATTTTGATATATCTGAAATTTAATCACAGTTCCTGAAATTTCGGTCATCACTAAACTACTGTGAACCTTATCGATACGTAAACGAGTTTGTTATACATTTCAAGAAAAAACTAACTTATTGTTTTATCGATGGCAAATCAATTAGATGGCCACATAATGTTATTACAAATCTATCTTGAGCATCTTTCAGATGATCTGGTTTTTAGCGTAGGGTTCGGGTCATAAATGTGCGCATAATTTTTTAGTGATTTTAGACACACCTAGGTTGTTTTTCATTTCAACATTCATGGCAATGGATTAACATGGAGGGTCTATCTACCCCTAAAACCTGATAATTCTTCATCGGGTTGTTTTCGGTTGAAAACCGGATTACGTGGAAGGACCCTTATTTGTCCATATTTTTTTAATGGTTTTGAAAATTTTGAAGGCGCTTCGCTACGTCTTTGCACAACAAGATATCAATATATATCTACTAGGAAGGGTCTCTTAACCCTTCATAGTATTTACCCTTCATTTATCTCCGCGTCCTACTGTACCAAAGAAGTGTAGGGAGTTAGCATAATGCTGGTTTGATTATTTTTTGACTTTCGCAGAGAATGTGTGTCTACTGAGATTCATGGAGTTTTCCCCTGCAGTTTTTGTGATTTTATATGAATAATTTTAATATAAATCTTTTTTTACGCTTTCTGACAAACAGGTTTTGTTAAGCAAAAAAAAAGTAATGTTCCATCAGCCGTCATTTGGACTTTTTCACTGGAGATAACTCTAAGAAATTTGGCACAAACAATTACCATCTGATCCTCCCAGCTATTGGCACAGATCAACTCATTTTAAGTGTAGAAGATTGAAGAATGAAGCATCGAAAATCATATTTCTAATCTGGCCATTTGGCAGATTGCATGATAAAAGCAAAGAGTAAGTTACTCTTTTATATAAGGAAAGAAACAGCCTCTCATGTTATCTTCACATGAAAATATATATCTAATTATAGGCAAAATAGTGCCAAAATCACTATTTAGTGAGAAACAGCGTTTGAGAAAAAATATCACCATAAAGAGTGTTAGCAAATATGTATGAAGAAACATATCTTCAGTGAAAATAGTTTCGTGGTTAATTTAAAATTAAAATAACCTAGAACTCACTTACTTCAACAATGTCATTAGTGAGAATTGGTGAAGTGAGCTGTCGTTGTCTTAAGAAATTTGATTTACGATTTGATGAAACTGGTTTATCCAATATAATACTCTGGCATATTTTGATAAGATTTTTGACATCTATGCCTTCGATATCTAAAACATCACTTATAGAATTGTAGGGACCTTTTTTGGTTTTCCACACTTTTAATTTGTTAATTTGCATCGGGGGAATGTTAAGTCTGAAAAAATTAATTTCTCATTTTCTAGAAATGCTAAATTCAAACATTTGTTTGATATTTCCAATTTTATTCGAGATACCTTTTGAAAGAATCCTCAGATTCATTATTCAATACTTGTAATATCTTAGCTTGTTCCTCTTTAGAGAATTCTAAAGAAGTGTTTTTGAACTGAACGTTTTTATTCGTTGTAGTTGTTGAGAATTGGCAATACGATCTAGTTCTTCTGAAAAAATAGTCATAAAGGGGATATTTATGAAAACAAATAACATCTTTCAGAGATACAGAGGAGCACAACATTTTATCTGTTAATCTTTTTTTCAAACACTGCCCTAGCATGGCACTGAATTTCTCTCTTATAAACCAGAAACAACTATCAAACTCCTGGTAAAAGAATCCTCAGTTTTGTCAGAGCAGAGACAAATTCAACACAAATTCTGGTTTTTTGTTTATCTTGCACGTTTTGACATTTTGTATGAAGGTTATGAGCATGAAACCATAGAGTACAAACAAACAGACAAAGAGAAATAACTTTTTGGTCAGTGAACGGAGGTCATCTCATCTTCGATCAGCAGAGCAGGGTTCTGAAAGAAGTGTGTAGCGTGTAGCAGATAAAGATCAAATCATTTCATCAGAGACTGTCTCTGATTTCATGTTCTCTGTCCATTTGAAGAACCCAAATTTTCGAAAAAGGAGAAAAAAACAAAGAAATAAAATGTTCTGTGCTTCGATCTATGAGTTCCATGCATTCTTATGTCATAACATAACCTATATATTTATTTGAAAGTTCCGGTTGAAAACCTTATTATTGGAAGTGTTGTGTTGATTTAATTTTTTCTTATTAATCTTACTGTTTCTGAAATGGGCAAGAAGAATAAAGACAAGAAAAAAGGTAAAGGAGCGGAAAAAACAGCATTAAAAACAGAGAAGAAACTATCCAACAAGCTGAAAAAGGAGCTGAAGCTCAAAGGAGAGGTAAGTTACAACAAAATCAAAAAAATGTTTTTCCTAAATAGTGCTCTTTATGAATACTTCTCAATTTTATTTCTCAGGATGATATCGAAGTCGTTGTAGCTCAAATTGAAAAAGAAGAGAAGAAAAGGCAAAAAGTAGTTGATAAAGTAATTGATCCTCCTTCTCGAAGACTGAACTTTACATTCATTGCCCACCCAGATAAGGATCAACTGATTATGTTTGGTGGAGAATTTTTTGATGGACAAAAGGTAAGAAAAATTTACTGTTTTTAATTATACATCTACAAATTATTATTAATATAAATCATTCCATTAATCATCCCTTTTTGTTGCAGACATTTGTTTATAACGATTTGATATTTTATAATATAACGAATAATACATGGAATATTGTGAAAGCTCCTGGTGCACCACCACCAAGATGTGGGCATCAGATGGTTGCGACATCTGCAAATGGTGGCCAATTATGGGTTTTTGGAGGAGAATTCACCAGTCCTTCCCAATCTCAGTTTTATCATTACCAAGATTTATGGTTATACTCTATCTCAGAAAAGAAGTGGGAGAAAATAATTGCTCCAAATGGACCTAGTGCAAGGAGTGGACATAGAATGGTACTTCTTAAAAAGAAATTATTCGTATTTGGTGGATTTCATGATAATTTGAGATCATATAGATATTTCAATGATGTGCATATCTTCGATTTAGAAAAATATGAATGGAAAAAATTAGATGTAGGTGGAATTGCTCCCTCACCTAGATCTGGCTGTGTAATGCTCCCCATTCAAGATGGAAGAATCCTGATTTATGGTGGTTATAGTAAAGAAAATATCAAAAAAGATGAAGATAAGGGACTAGTTCACTCAGATTCTTTCTTATTGCAACCAGACAGTAAGTATTTGAATTTTTAGAAATCACTACAAATATTTTGCCCATTATTGTATAAAAATAAAAAAAAATAATATTAATTTTTTCTAGAAAACGACCCTACTGGAGAAAAATGGAAGTGGATTCATAAAAAAATCGGTGGCACCTATATCTCACCAAGATGCAGTATGTCTTCAACAATAAGTTCAAGTAACTCAATTGGATATTGTTATGGTGGAGTATTTGATGTGGAGGATGAAGAAGAGGATTTGGATAGCCAATTTTTCAATGACTGCTGTTTGTTAGATACAGATAAAATGCAATGGAAGATTATGCAACCCACAGGAGGAAAATCGAAAACAAAGCCTATTGAAGATATAGAAGGTAAGGTACCTCACATAGCAAACAATACCTTCTATGCATGCTGGTTTTACCTATCATGATTAAAATATGAAGTAACATTTTTCATTGTTTCAGTTCAAGATGTTGAAATGCCATTGGAAATACCAACCCCAAAAGAGGTTTCAAATGATGGTGTATTCACAGTAACTGTAGGGCCAGCAATACATACATCTTCTGCAACAAAAACTCAAGATGAGAAAGTTCTGTTGTTCCAGCCCTGCCCAAGAATTAACTGTGGTTTAGCAATTAGAAAAGGAACTTTATATTTGTATGGAGGGATGTTTGAACAAGGGGAAAAACAAATAACTTTGAATGACTTTTACTCAATTGACATCAAAAAGTTCAATGAGTGGAAGACAATAATAGAAGATAAGAATTCAGAGCTATCGTGGATTGGGTCCGATTCTGAAGATGAAGAAGATGGAGAAAGTTCTGACTCTGAAGATTCTGATTCTGAGGAAGAAGATTAGATTCTATTGTAAAAATAGATTTAATATACATATGTACATATATATTTTTTACCTTTGGGGTATAGTTGTTGAACCTCACATTCTTTGTGAATAAAGAATCCTTAAAAACTTATCCTTATGTTGTTATTTCCATTTTAATTAGGCTCACTTAATAGGGTTTTGAGCAGAGCTGCTTTATTATAATCATTTGAAGCTGATTTTTTTCAGTAAACAAAGTTATAACAATCTCAAGATAGCTACATATGGCTAGTTCCAGAATTGCATCTTTTCAATCTGTTACATCAATGCCGTCCAATCAGAGCAAAGTAACCTGAAAATCTGCTCGCTCTCTTTCCTCCGAGATGTAATTCTGGAACTCTGCTATAATATGGTTCACATTTAAAAATTTCATGTTGGCAATAGTGCCATAGGCTTGTATGACAACAGATACTGATGGATTGTATCTTTGAGTATTCAAAGTTCAAAGAGTTAATACTCAAGTATTGTATACAATATGATCGAAGTCCGAAACCACCATGTTTTTCATGATAAAAAAACAATAACTATGGTTAGTTGGTTAGTTCATGAAAATATAATCATCATTTTTGATCCATAAAAACCAGAAGGAATGAGTTATCTTGCGTAAACTATTTATGCAAATTTCATTTTGGTTCCATAATATCCATAAAAAATTATATTGAACAAGGGTATAATTTTCCAACTTTTATTAAAAAAATTACAAAACACTTAATACTGATTATAACTATTCAACAGGGCCCTTAGGCAATTCTATAATAATAGTACTAGACATATTCTCATGAAGAAAATATATTTTTATAAATTCCAATTGTTTCACTCAATAAAATGTCGAAAATAGCATCTGTAACTTCATTTTTAACCATTAACTCATCATTATCATAGTTGAGCCATTCTTGTTCCTCTGCTTGGGACTCTAATACCAGAATCTCATCAACGTGATCCTTTTTCTTCTTACTCCATCGTATGATCGAATTTTCCTTGATATTTATCTTCTCAAACCCTAGTAATTCCTTCACTTTGGTGTGTATATGATTTTCCAATTGATGATAGTTATAAGGTTTTCCTAGAATTAAACGAGCTTCTTCTGGAAGTTTCATCCACGCTGGCACCTTCTTAGTTTGGAAACGTTTATAGTGATTTTCAGCAATTTCCCTACATAAATCAAAGACAAAAAGACAACACTCCTTGGAGCTCTTCGTCTTGTTTATTGTTCTGAAGTCCGTCTCCGAAAATGTAACTGCATGTAGATTATTGGACAAGTAAGCATTATACAAAACTTTGGCAGAATATCTGCATATTTCTTTCATGTCATCGGCTGTACTTGGTAATATGGTAATAGCATTACTTTGAGCAGAAGGTGGCGTATAAGGTGGCGGAGGTTTGTTAGGAATTTCTCTGATGTACACAAATGGAATCTGTCCTTTTTGTTGTTGTTCTAATTGTTTTATTTCCAATTCGATGGCGAGTTGTTTTTTCAGCAATTCCTCTGCTTCATTATTGAATGTGTTAATAGAAGCCAACTGGTTTGACTTGACTGGTGATACTGGAAATGAACAATATCTATAAATGAAGCATGACGATAGTAAAATTTTTCAGAGACGAGGTCGTGAGATAAGGATGCAAATTTTATGCATAGAGGTGCAACGGGGTACTTTGAGAATCACCACTAAAAATCAATGACCATTTTAAACTAAAAAAAAAATTTCGTGGCACTGGCAAGGAGCTTAGAGCAAAACTTAATTAACTACCCCCAAAAATTGTAATGAAACTATTGGAAATAAGAAATAACTATTCTAATCTGTCACGCGAAGTGTCCACTAGAATTTGGAATGAGATTTTTTTCTTAAAATTCCTGGATCATAATGAATTGCCGAGAATCTATTCAACTAAAATATTTGCGACTATATGCGCTATACCAGATGTTGAACCAAACTTTATTATTTCAAATGGGACACCCTATATTTTATTGCATTTTGAATTCACCACAAAATTTCAACTACGTTTTATTTGAACTCCCACCCACTCAAACCTCAAGATTCTAGATATATAAATTAATTTGTCTCAAAAGGACGTAAAGATAGTCTTGAATCAATTGTTATAATTTTTCGAAAAATCTTCAGATTTAGATAGAGGGTGTTGAACAGGACTTAAATATTACTGCGTCTCGTCTACTGGTCTATTAATGTTGAAAAAATTAACTTTTTCGTGTTTAAACTACCTCTTCTAGTTAGAGTAAATTTTGAATTACCCTGAGAAACATTATCTTCAACATTGAATCTAGAGAGTATTCTCTGAAATTGAAGTACAATTTTCAACACTGCTGCAATTTTTGTCAATAGAATAGATATTTACGTCGAATTTGAGATGAATGAATTAATATTTCAAGAACCTTGATCTTTGGGTAGAGGAAGTTCAAATGAACCGCGATTAAAATTTTGTCGAGAATCCAAAATGTTATCAAATTTGGGATGTCCCATTTTAAAATAACCAAACTTGGCTCACCTTGAGTACTACCGAGGCGTGAATATTTTAGTTGATTGAGATCCTGAACATTATGATCCACAAATTTTCATTCAAAAATCTCATTTAATTCTCAGGATACTTCTTGGAACACCCTGTGTACTAATAAATAAATTTAGAGTTTCTGTCTGTTATTTTGCCCAAACCTATTTTCACGTGAAATGTCACGTAATAATCAATGGATTATAGGCAAGGGGACTCTTCAAGGAAGGCTTTAGACTACAAAAGAAATTGAAGTACATGAGAGTAAATTAGATTCGGGTGTAGGAGGATAGTAAAGTTGTTGATAGTAAAGTGGAGGGTAAAGTACAGGAGAGGAGAGGACATTAGATTGGAGTAAAGTGAAATAAAGTAGAATAGAGTAGAGTTGACTGGAGTAGAGCACATCAAAGTAGAGAAGTGGAGCAAAATAAATAAAGTGAAATGAGTAATTTTGAGGGGAGAAAATTCGTCTTCCGAAACAGGCGAGCACACCTAACAGAAAAATATACCGTGTTACTAAAAATGGTTCGTATGTTTTTCTCTGTTTGTTATTTCGAATCAATGAGGCATCAAAATGTGAAAAATCTGGCCTTAAACTGCATCCACAGAAGCACTCATCTGATAAATTAGGATCAAATTTGTTAGGTTTACAAGACATTTGTACATAGAAAGTATTTAAGATTTTTGGTGCTTCTTTATGGACCTAATAAAAAAAGACTCATCATTATAGCCGCGTGAATTAATTAAAGGCCTTGTAAATTTTAAGGTTGAGCCACACCAAAGCATCGAGTCACACGCCGCCACTGGTGAGCAAAATACTATATGGTAGTTTTGAAATACTTATTTTAATTTAGATGTGACTTCGGAAATCGAATCAATCAAATGATTTCAAGCGACCAAATAGTCATCACATTATTGAATTAGGTACCATATATGCGAATCTATAAAAATTACAGAAAAAATTGTCGAATCTCAGTTGTTCTGGGTAAATCGGTCATCAATAATTCAATCTACAAATATACAATCATTTGTATACAGGCTGGCAATACCAAGTAACCTTTTTATACCCTACATTTTATGCGACATTGGAGTATAGCTCAAAAAGACGAATTCAAAAATATAACTGATTTTTTTAAATTTGACAAGACTGCTTTCCAGCTTTCGAAAACGTTGTCTTCATATAAGGAGCTCAAAGTTAGATATTCCTGAAAATTATCAATAAATCCTAAACAAACAATGAAACATGAAACTCACATATATATTTGAATTTTTTTAACTCTACACAAATGCCGAAAGAAATATAGAGTGTCCCATGTAAAAAAAAGGTAACTTTGTATTGCATCACTGGAGCTATGAGGGCGTGCCCAACAAAGGCACTGGAGATCATTACAGATCTCACACCTGTTCATCTTGTTATAGATAGATTAGCGCATGAGGCCATTTTTAAGAATATCTAGGGAAGGTACAGGTAGTGAGAGAATTAAGAATCAGAGAGCCTCCGCCTCTCTTACCAGTCTAACCAAATCTATCGAGTCATCCATTCGACGATATGGGAGTGCCGAAGACAACTCAACGTAATAGGCAAGAATAACAAGGTCTGTTTAGTATGGGTTTCCGGACACTCTGGAATCGAAGGAAATAAAGAGGCAAACACATTTGCCAGGAATTGAGCAAAAACTCCTATAATTGGTCTGTAACCATGTGATTATAGGGAAACATACCAACAAGGAGTTGCAGGCTTGCAGGAGGAGGAAAAAGCCAAAAGAGAAACACTCTGGCTGGACCATTCCAAAAAGTTCCTTTAGAATTTCAAGACTTCGAGGTCTAAGACGTATTCGAAGCAAGAATATACTAGGTACATCTCCTTACTGGATTGCCTACAGAATATTTTAGCCTCAGGAAGCATCTCACAAGAATTGGTCTAGCAGAAACAGGAAAGTGCAGATTCTGTGGGGAGCAAGGAGATAAACTCCTTGAAGCCATACCAGATTTTGAATTCATTAGAGCTCTAAAATTGGAGGGCGAGTTGTACAGGGTGGGAAAAATTCGTTGTCTACTGAGAGGATCTCGAGAACTATATCAGCTAGAAGAAAACGGATGACACATTTTCATTTTCGGAGAAACAAAGAATGGTAAAAACCGCACCTCCTTTTTTCATTTCGAATCATTAGGTGAACTTTCATTTTTTTAAATGCAAACTTTTATCAAATTTGTTATTTTTGAAATGGAAAAAAATCTTTTATCAGTAGATTCTACGTATGACAGTGTCTAAGAAGGTTCAAGTTTCAGATCTGTAACTTCAAAGACAAAAAAGTTATGAGAACTTTTCGGAATCGTCAAAATCTCGATTTTTGTTTATAACCCGAAATCTAAAAATGATAGGCCGATTCTGTTTTCAGATTTGGATTAGTCATGAAAAAAGAGCTCGAGAATGTGTCATCCGTTTTCTTCTAGCTGCAATAGTTCTCGAGATCCCCTCAGTAGACAACGAATTTTGTCCACCCTGTACATGACGTAGTGACGAGAACAATATATCTCAAGGTCGCAGTGCAACTCAACCCCCTTTAAAATCCACAAATTTGATATCACCTTGTATACAAATGAGTTAATCATACTTGCAATACTCTTCTCAATAAGGACGAAAAAATTGATCAAAAGATAAAAATAATAAATAATTAATATATTCAATATTACCTACATATTTCTTATACTAGAATTAAATAAAGTTTTTTTTTAGACTGATTTATCCAGATCAACTTTTGTTGGACAATTTTTTCTGTAAATACTATTTTGCATGTAAGGGTCATTTTCTGACACCCTGTACACTAGATATTCATTAATTTGGGTAATGAAAGAACTCACCTGATTCTGGAGAATTAACAGGCGTGATATCCTCATATGTAGTAACATAATAATCTTGGTAACGAGTGTTTTTATCTCTAGGACTTTTCTGTGAACCAACTGTATTGGCTAAAATTTGAGATACCCTCTGTTGTATTGGTGATTTCGATTTATCTTCATCATGCTCCGATTTCTCTATTATCTGTTGTGTGTTGGGCTTAGATAAAATGTTCGAATTTTCATTTATCACAACTATCTTGGCCTCCTTATTAGATGGATCCATTGTTAAATCTATTTTTACCATGAGCACATCATCAATTTCAGAAACTTTTTTGTCTTCTTCGATTTTGACACTTGAATTTGATGCCGACTCCACAGCGTTACCTTGAATGGAAGGAATAGAAATATCGTCTTTGTCATCCTCAAAATCGTCTGTATAACTATCCGAAGAACTTTCGTCGTTGGCTGATTCTCCCATGTGTGTTTCATCCATTATCTCGTCTTTTTCATTTTGCACTGTGTCTTTCCCCACAGCTCCTGGTACACTCTTAACTTCGATTGATGAAATTTCATCTTCAACTCCGTCAACAATGATTCTATTAAGTGACATTTCTTCACTGCCGATTTCATCCTTCCTACTTTCAGTTCCTTCTGATAATATTTTCACGCTATTTTCATCAAATGCATGCTCCAAATTTTCTTCCGGAAAACTGCTGGTTTTTTTTTGACTGTGCTTGGAATTTTCATTCAAGATGGATGTTTCAACAGTTTCACTGCTTTTCTGTTGGTCGCTAGATTCATCATATTCTAATACAATATCTTCATTCTCCAAATTTAACTCCAAGTCTTTTATTTCTGAAATATCTTTGGTTGTTGTATCATCTGTTTTTATTTCGGAAATATATAACTCAGTATTGGTTTCAATGGATGGTATATCTTTATATGTTTCTTCTGTTTGTGAAGAGGTGACCATTGCATTTTGGTTTTCTTCGACCATAGGCGAATCTAAAATTTTTTCTTTTGATATAGATTCCAGATTTTCTCTCTTGGGATGTTTATCAAACTTTGCTGAAATACTTTGGGACAAATCTTCCTCCTTAATTGAACATTGATTTTTGTCTTCGAAATCTTCTCTTTTTACTGGCGTAGATAATGTGTCATTTTCGGATGAATTTAGATGAATAGAAATAGACTGCGACTCAGATTCTACCGGCATACTTTCAAGAAAACCTCCACCATCTCTATTTGGAATGCTTTCATTTTTGTCCAACTCAGAATGACCATCATCCTTGGATTCTTTTGTTCCTGAAGGAATCATATCAGTGAGAATATCACCAAGAATATGGTCCCCATCAATTTTTTCATTGGGACTGGAATATATAATTTCAGCTGATGATGAAACAAATTTATTAGTTTCCAAAGAATCAGATTTAGTTTGCACTTCATCTACAATTTGCAACTCGGAATGCTGAGATTTGTTTGTAACTGAAAAAATATCGGAGGTCTGATTTTTATCACTTTGTGATTGTTCTGTTAGTGGTCCTGTATGCTTTTGATTCGCAATAAGCGTCTTGGAATGTTTTGATTGGATTGGAATCGAAATATCTGAAGAGAGATTTTCTTTTGACGAGCCAGTTGTCCGCATCGACAGAATTATTTCGGTTTCTGGCACTTTTTCTAATGTAGATATCAATGATTCTTTTTCAGAAGAAATTGACTCAGAATGGATAAGTCCTTTAAAAGGTAACAATTCTTTTGAAGTGGACTTAGAAGCTTCATCTGGATATTCCTGGATACTCTGCTCACTATATTTTGACAATTCTGATGGAGTTTCTTCAATTATTGATGCTTCTTCAGTGATTTCGGCACCAGGAATCTGCTCAGAAGTAATGACTTTTTCTTCTTGTCCGCTGAATCCTAAAGTATCACTTACTGCACTTGAGGTTTGTATAATATGGGGAGAAGATTTGTCCTCCCCTTTGTGACAACTGCTCAGCTCATTTTCTGTTTGAATATCTTCTTTGCTAACAATTTCCTCGAATTTTAAATTTTCAGAAGTTATACTCGACTTGTCTATGGGCTGAGACGCAACAAACTGCGTGTTCTTCAAATTGGGAGATGAAAGAGGTTTAGAAAATTCACTCAACCTATGCGAATTAGTATTATCTGAAGTTGTTTCATCAAACTGTTTGCTGAACATTGAAATACCATGTTCAATTTGAGTAAAATCTTCAATCAACTCACTGATTGATGATATATTGTTCTCATTCGATTCAGTTTCGATAAGTTGTTTTTCTGATTCAAAATCTTCGGAGTATTCTACTGAACTCCTTTTTAGGAGATCGCTACTCAAACTCTCAATGGCATCCTTCTTGTTTTTAATTTTATTGATGGTTGATTTGGCATTCTCATAAAAAGTATTAAAACTATATTCTGTTAGTGATAAATTCGTCTTGGTCGATATTTCACTTTCTTCGTCCTTCTTTTGATAAGAATTTTTCTCTGTATTATGTAGAGAATCTGTCTGACTTGTTTCATCTGAGGATTTACTATCAGCTAGAGGTAATATTTTTTGATGAGCTTCTTTCAGATGACTCTTGATTTTCGGTTCCCTGGTGGAGGAAGACTGAGATGGCAATTGCATAATTATTGCATTCGCTGCCATTTCTAACTCTTTAATTTTTTTCTCTTCCTCAAGGAGCATCTGATGCCTTTTCAATAGATCCTCCACCGCCTTCCGCCTTTTCATCAAAGATGATTGACGAACCAAAAGAGCCCTGAAAATAATTCAAGAAAATAATCATACAGTGAATGCATTTAATGCCATTTATTTATAATGGGGAATTCCCCTCAATTTGGGTTATCACTGCATATGCAAATTCAAACTGAATAATTATGAGTTTCATTCATGATTTTTTCAAATGCACCGCGGAAACTATTCAAAATCATTCTTCAAGTAAGGGGTTTTAAAATTTAAATCGCTTGGTTTGAAGTTTACGAGTTGGCAACAGCGGCTACTAGAAAATAAACAGAACAATGTCCGATCAGCTTGTTTATAAAATAACAGCTGTTGCTTTACAGGCGCGCACTTACTGGCGAGCCTCAACTGTAACCGGCCATAAAAATCCCATAAAATTCTACGACCTTCCTCTTTCGTCGCAGACTTCATAGACAGCCATCTTTGTCTATCTCATCAAGATAATGTATTTGTTATCAAGGCATATTTTAGTCGATGTTGCCAACTTGTGCAATTGAAATGAAACGCTTTAAATTTTAAATACCCATTTTTGTGTGCTTAAAGTAATTTTTTTTGGAAACGGTTGAAATGGCTATTTCAAAATGTGACGTTTCAAAGATATTTCATAAAAAATTCATCATTTTCGTTAGAAGGACTATTCTCTATTTGTGCTAGCTCAGCAGAATGATTACTGAATTATTATACCATCATGTGTAAACGAACAGATGCGAAAAAGTTTAAGAAGTGATTACTTATCAAAAAATGGTTTGGGTCTCTATATATATTTATACAGGATGTTCCAAATTAAGTCGGCACCATTACCGTTATTATTGATGCTACGAATTCGGTTGAATGAGAAAACTAGTAGCATTTTCAATAGACTTCTCGCTGCTGAAAACAAACAAAAATATTTCATAAAATGATGTCTTTTTAAGAGGAACACCCTATATTTGATCATGCAGTTCGATTCGTTACAACATTCTCAACAACAAAGCTCGTATGACCTTTCTTCCTAAAGTTGAAAATGAGCGACTTATGTGGAAATATCATAGACTAATAATGTCTATGGGAATTATTTATTTCATTCACTAGTACAAAAAATATCTTTGTTTTGACGAATAAAACCCCATAATTTCACATATGATAGGTCGATTCCTTGAATTATGCAACAAAAACAAATTTCAAACGAAAAACAGTGAAAACCTTATATGTTGAAGATAATGATTGATTAAGTGATGAAAATTTCAGGCGGACCAATGGATTTTGGTGAGTTGAATCAAGATCTTCAATTGTGCAATATGGACTATAGATTCTTTCATTCAATAGATTATTCGTAAATTTAAAAAAAAATTAAGAAATGTAATTAAATTTTGCGTACTTGCTAAAAAACCACCAACATTCTCTCAACGTTCTGAAGAGGTACACAACCTAGTTCGTGCACTTAACATTAACAATTCTAGATTTTTCTTTAATTTCGGACGGAAAGAAAGACGAGATTTGTTTTCTTCAAATAGGAAGTTTACTTGTATCGGGGAAGCGCTTGGAAATGGTCCAACAGGATATCTAAGATTAGAACGAGTACGCCAATTTTTCTTCTCTGACATGACTCGAGCGAAAACAAACGTGTATGCAAGATGTCGAATAATATTTCTTGATGAGATGTCTATTTTATAACAACTCTCATTATTTTATACTTGATCTATTTTTTCTTTAATATTTTTAGTATCTGCACTAGATGGCAATACTGTTGATTAGCATTATGAGACATTGTTGTGTTCTGTTAGAATACAACTTGATTTTTCGTTGGAACGATCTTTTCGTAATTGGATAAAACTAGAAAATAATTCCAAATTGTTATCATGAGAGCACCTACGCCAGTACATCTTCGAATTCAGCAACGAAAGTGAAGCAATATTTTGATAATTGTTTGTAACCGGAAATATATAGAATCATTTCTTCAAGACATACATTTTGTAGGAATAGCGAAGAAGTAGAACCACCCGCGGAATGGGAAGATCTATGCCACCAAGTTTTGGTACAGCAGAAGGTTAATAATTCCAAGCTGGATACGCAGATGTGTACAATTTTCCAGTGCGAAAGAAGAAGGACTTCTGATGAATGGTTCTCGGAATTGACAGCGACAGTATGTGATTTTTCTATCGTAAGAGAAAATCTGGTTGGCATAGGTTTTCTCAGCAGTTGGCAGCATCTTCCACGAAAATATAAAATAAGATGTGCTACTTTTCTTCAATGTTCTATTGATTTTAGATCAGCTGTTATGGCTGGGCAGTCAATCAATCTATCACAAACTGATCTACTTCGAAATGCGTCAGAATGTTGCAGAGAATGCTTTGTGCAAAACTTAAACTAGTTAAAAGTATTCTAGTTTGATTAAATGAAGAATCAGAAGATTACCCATTTGATTTTATTGACAGTAGAAATTAAAAGAATTTAATCATTCAAGAAAAATTATCTGCTAACACCGATGGACATGGGACTCTAAAACTGTGGTACTCTGTCAATGGTAAAGGCAGAAAACAGATGTTACCCCCATCAGGGCCCTGATCAGTTATTTATAAGCAATATATGAATGAAAACTCCTCCGCCTTACAGGCAAATATCGCACCTTAACCTATATGCTACCTGTGCACGATATAAACTGACCAGGCACAAATCTCAAACCACAAAAAAGGTAACATAGAGAGTAATTAGGCGACCAGCTTGTCACAATAAAATTGCCATGTCAGTTGATCTTCTAAGAAAAGTGTCACATGTGACTTCAATCCATTGCCGATATCATTACTATAGATAACGAACAGGAAAGGTCCAAAATGGATCCCTGTGGAACCCCAACATCAATTTCTAATCCCACCACCACACTCGCCTGCAACCTTGTACCATCCGACATATGCAGCAACAACTTCGCTCGCACCTCAAATTTGGGACAAATGAATTTATTTTACCAGAACCTTGAGGTTTGATTTAAAATGAACCGTAGATAATTTTTTTGGAGAAACCCAAAATGTGATAAAATATAAGGTGTCCATTTGAAATAACAAAGGTACGCTCAACTTCCAGTATAACAGGAAGTACCATCAAGACGAGAATATTTAAGTTGAATAGATCCCAGCCATTCATTATGGTCCACAAATTTTCAGAAAGAAGTTCATTTGGTTCCCTAGATACTTCTAGTGGCCAATTTGCTTAAAACACCCTATATATCTCCGCTACTATGTATGTATTAGCAATAGAGTTGATTGAACCTTCCCATATAAAGCATTTGGCAAAAAAGAAAATAATGCAGACAAAACAAAACAAAATTACAATCTTCACACATAAAAAATTACCTACATAATAACATTATTGTAAAATTTTCCCTTGACTTTCATTTCTGATCACTTAAAGTTCAATAAATTCCCTCACAAAATGAACTATCAAGAATTTACTCACTTCTTCATCCGATCGATGTCTTCATTAGCACCAATCTTTTTAATACCCGTTTCTTCCTGCTTGAAGACGAATTCCCTGCTTGAATCAACTTCTGACAATTTGATCGAACGGCTTCTCGATGTAATGCTATAGATTTCGTCAGCTTCCGATGCAATTCTAGACAGAGATGTTTCAGAATGTGATTCACTGGTCTTCAAAACTTTCATGGGTCCACTGGGTCTCTGTTTCCTGGGCGTCTGCATTTTCATTTCCGCCATAAGCTTTTCCGATGTCAACTTGGCTTTAATTAAGTTCTTCTGCTCTTTCAAAATTGTCTTCCTTTCATTTGACTGTATTTTTTGAAGTTGTTTAAGCCTGAAAAGATCAGGAGAATTATTGTAGTTTGATGTTGTGTTTGTGTCTATAATTTATCCACACATAAATAGAAAAGTACTCGACATATTTTCAACAACCTTTTTTTCATTACCTTTGCATTTCCCTCCGCTCTTGTTGATGCTTAAGCAATATGCCACGCTGTTTCTTCTTAACAAGTGAAGCTTCATGGAGCTTTCCTGTTTCTTTTAAGTGTCTGAAAATAGAATGCTTCAATGACCATAGGGGAAAATATTACCACTTGAAATAAAATGAATGAAAAAATGTCGAATGTAGTATAAGGTACTTGTTGACAAGTACTACTTGTTAACAACTACTACAACTACTTGACGAAGACCTTTGATTTTGTTCAGAATCGATTTAGCATTTTTCAAGTTTTTGAAATTTGAGAGTTCATCCTTCACGAAATCCTCGAAATTTCTTTAGTGTATTTTTGTTTTGTTTGTTTACATCGAGAAACGGAATAGTTGTTTGTGCAACCAGTTGCAGGAAAACATTATTTTTCGTAATAAGCGTATTTCTGCGAAACGAGCGTAGCGAATATGAAAAATAGTGAGCATGAATATTTTTTTTTAAATTGAATAGGATGGCTATGAATTCGAGTTAAAAGTACCAAAAACGTCTATACAAGCGTTCCTTGCAAATTATTTCTAAATTGTCTAGTGACGGAAAGTTAGTTTTAAAATATGTCAAGTTAGAAAAAAGATTTTTGGAGTTCTAAAAAGAATTTTCAAGATTTCATTGCGCTGTGGTTCTGGCGTTTGTAAATCCTCTGGGTCGAAGCCAGTATATTAAATCTACCTGATCCTTCAAGGATAGATCTACTTTTAATCTTGTTTTAATATGCATCATAGACCATTATAGTTTTTTTTTCTGTAAAACACTTCTTATGGTATTCATTTTTAGGCAGCAATCAGCTGATAAGCCAGAATTATCAAAATCAAACATAAACAGTGAAGGACAGCTAGCCGTAGCTAAAGCTAAGTTCTAATGTAAAATAAATCAAGTCATCTTAGGAGGTACTTACTTTCTTTGAATTTCCAGCCATGCTAACTCCCCTTTAGTTCTATCCAGAAGAGCTTGCTCTCTTATTTTTATAATAGTTTTCAAGTTTTCTATACGTATATCCTCATCTTTAATGAACTGTTCAAACTGAAAATATCACTGTTATTATTATTCTTGGATTTGGAATTTTTTCTGATTCAACAAATGAAAATTCATCACTATATTCATTAAAAAAATCTGAAAATATCATGGATATTATTATTCTTTGATTTTTTCAGTTAAACTAATGACTAATGAATTGAAAAAAGAATACAAACTATGAAGGATGTTATCACTGCAAACAAGATTATAGAGTAGAGTAGAAAGATGGGAAACGAACAGATTAAAGTGATGTGAGCACCATCTGTGTTTCAAATGTATTTCTAAAACCCTAAGACTGGTTAAAATATTAATTCGAGGGCCATTTGCAGAAACATATGAACTGATGTGAGATTTCAAAAATATTTTTCATCGCTATCTCATTGTCAAATGTATTTTTACTGGCCAAAATGTAGTAGGTTTTTAGTACTAGAGATATGAGGGCGTTTCCTATCTTTCTACTCTAATCTTTGGGTGCAGGTATAATAATTGAGAACCAAGTCTTTACTTCCCCTCATTTGTTTTTCTTTCAATTTCCATTTTATAAACAAAACCAAATAAGAGAGTCTTGTGACCATTCAAGTCAAATTGACAGTCAGTCAAGATCAGAAATAGAATAGAATGTACATTGAACAAGTGACATCACACCATCAATCAGTGAAAATAAAATTATGTCTAGATAGTACAACAATAATAACAAGCAGGATATTAGATTATTTTTCTTTTCTAACTAGAAGACTATTTGATCGACTTCTAAAAAATGTATACAAGGTGTTACCAAATCAAATAAGTGGGAAAGTTTTAAGGGGGTGATTCCTTGGCGAAAATTAAAGAGGGTCTTCTTTGTGAACTAAAGACCTTAGGCCTCTCCTTGAAAAGTTACATGATCTATACATTCCATTTATAGAAGATCTGTTCATGCACAATGTTGCATTATATTTTTTACATGGACAAAATACAGTTGAAAAAGATTTGCAGTGAATCGTTTTTTTCAACACATTTTCAAATTAAAAAATTTGGTTTGATATGAAAGTTCTAGTAAAAAATGGAATAGAGGTAGCACGTTTCATCCCTTTAAAAAATACAACAAAATTGAAAAAATATTCATAGGCAGCCTTCATTTTGCCCACAAAATGCCATTCTCTCAACTGTCCAGCTCAACAACAATATTTTAGAGCTTTAGTTCACATGAAAGACCCTCCTCAATTTTCTGCAAGAATTAACACCCTAAAAGCTCTCGCACTTATTTGGTAACACCCTGTATAACTAAATGATCAAAAATATGAAATTAACTGCTTGTGAAAGAAAACATCGATACTAATTTGAACTCTTATGATGATAAGCATGCATTGAAACTTACCATTTTGATGGACAATCCAGCAAGATTATGAGGAATGTTTTCATTGAATGAAAAACTAGCATTGTCAAGAGTACTCTTCTGCATGCTTGACAGTTCCAAATTATTTGTGGACTTCAAATGAGACTTAATTAAATTATCATTTCCTATATATGATTCATCCAAATCTGAACCTCTTGAAGTATTAATTGTAGATCCAATGTGTCTAGTGACTTCAGTAGATATCTTACTATCTTCAGAAAAAATGAGTGCTGAGGAGTTCTTTGAGCTGTTGCGGAAGCTACTCTCATTTTTATTTTTTAATGACTCAAAAGCCTGTAATAGATGGAATATAAAATAAATATTAGCTCAAGGGACAAATTATTAAATGAAGATTGTAGGCACTAACAATACAGTATGAGTTATAAACCAAAGTGCTATTTAACTCTAACTGCAAACCCTAATAACCATAAAGAAATTTTTGGTTTCTTACCTTTTCAACAGCCATGAATTGTTTCAATGATTCATTGAAATCATTTAACAAATGCACTTCAGCTTCAAATTTTAAATGAATTTCATTGGTATCGCTCTATAAAAAAAATAAAAAAGGTACATAGGACTTTTCAGGTATGCATATATATATCACATAATATGCTTTCTGTTTCATTATTCATACATACATACTTATCCACTAAATCTTTTACCGATGGAAATTTATTTTCAGTTCATAAATTCTCAGATATCGGATCATATGATTAACAAATCCCTAAAGCCTATTGGTTATATGAATGAAGAAAAATAAAAGTTGTCATCTATACAATTACCTGAATTTTATAACATGATGAGCACATGTTTTAGAACAATTTTTGACTAGGAAGTTGAGTAATGATCTTACCCAATATTTTGATATTTGAATTGTAAACTTATAAATAAATTCGTTTGGGTTTTATTGGCTCTTGATTATAAAGTAGTAACTGAAACTACTAACCTTAGATTGAACTACTCTACTCTTGAAATCTTTTACCACCTGGGAATTCACTTTGTTTTCAGTGGAATGAGAAGAATTTTCAGTTCCTTTGGATTTAGGTAATTCATGAAGTTTTTGTTTATGTACAGATTTGTTTGTAATATTATTAATAGACAGGCTAGAATTTTCATCATGTTCATCAGACACCATTGCTGACATCTTCAATAAATTTGAGACTTCTGACAAACTAGTATTCACTTCATAAGGAGAATTAGATGTCTTCGATTTGTTGCTTACTAAGGAATTTAATAATGATTGTTTTTTCACATCTGGTTGATTTAGAGAATTCACCTCTGACGGAACAGCCAAGTTACTAGGATTTGAAAATTTTGATGAAGATGCTGAAACCAAAGACTGCATAGAGCTTGTCTTAATTACTTCTGAAGAATCTGTGTTATTATCATTTGATAATCTATCTGAATATTTTCCATCATCTGTAAAACTAGGGGTCTTGGATTCTTTTTTAGGTTTTTCCATCGAATTTTTCAATTCACTTTCTTGGATATTAACTTTTGAACTACGACTAGATAGATGACTAGAATAAGTTTTTTCAGCAGATATTTCAGAAACAGAATTTGTTTTTAGTGATGTCCTAGATGGTAGCACCTTAGTGTTGTGCTTTTGTGAATTATTTTTACTTGAGTTATTTCGAGTATTATGCACCTCTTTGTCATCACTTCTATTTGATTGTATTGGAGTAAAAATCAACTTTTTTCTAAAACTCTCCTTTTCATCAGGATGAGAACGTTTTGAATTTTCAGTTTTAATTTCTTCTAAAGAAGTAGGTTCTGAATTCTGCTTTTCCTTTTGGCTGACAATAGAAGTCATTGTTTCACTGTCATTACTAATATTGAAGGAAATGATGGAATCTCTTGGAGATCTCAAGAGTTTTTTTGAATGAGACTCTTCAGTCTGTATCTTCTCTGATACCATATCAGAGTTCTTCGAACTGTGCTCCTCAGAGAAATTAAAAGTATATGATTTTTTAGAGATATCTTCCTTCATTGGCCTCCTCAGGGTGAGATTTTTGAATTTATCGGTGTTGATGGGAAGAACCTCATCATTTGACTCAGTAACAAGTATAGGTTTGTCATCAGATATCACCCCACTTTCTGTAGAAATCTCAGGAATATTTTTCGATGTATCAGATTCACTATCAGTTTTGAACTGTTCTTTAATATTTTGTGAAAATTTCTCTCTGAAATTTATTAGAGCAAAATGTTGAAGAGCATCAGCATCAAGATTGTTTGCCTTTTGAGAATGGTAACCAATTTTTTCATCAAACCTTGAATTTTCCTCTGCATATTTTCGATTATTATCAGAAGATTTTTGCATACTGGACTTTGTTTCCATTATTGAACTTTGAACACCAATATCTTTAGATCTTATTGGAGAATTGACAACTAATTGTAATTTTTTTTTAATGGTATTGATGAAATTGCAGGGGTATGGATCTATGGAAGGAGGTTGTAGCCATGTTGGAAATTCAATTTGTTTATGTGTTGATGTCTGGGTCTCTTTGGACTCTTTAACAGGATTTTTTTCCTTGTGAACTTTCCGTTCATTGTTTTCTTTCTTTAATTGTTTTCTACGTAGGTACTCTGAAAAAATTTTTAATATCTGTGATTCAGTAAATCAGTACCTATAGAATTCCTAGCCAAAACATTCAAAGGATTATGAAATGCCCAAAAGCTTTGAATAACATGTATTAGAAAAGTGTTGCTTTGTGGTGATCTACTGACCACACATTTATATGTGTGTTCAATAGTTCAATTTACTAAGCTGCTTCCATAAATTATGCAAAATGAATCAACGCTGAATTTAAACAGAGTTCCTGAGGGACTATTTCCAATAGCTGAGTAAAAACAATGTGAAAAACAACAAGCTACCTATCAAGATCATTTTGGCTTATTTTGTACAAAGTATCCACAACCATTGCCTGAAGACAGATAGTGAATGCTTTCCAAAATGTGGTATAGAATCCAACGATCTGTCACAATCAGCTGTTTCAAAGCCGTTGCAGGACATATAAACCATTGTTTACCTCGTACAAGTTATATTTAACTGGTTTTCCATACTTTCAAATTTGAGGAAGCAGGAAACCTCGGGATTATTTTGAATTTCATTGGATTCCTGCAATCTTAAATTTCGCTTATACAAAGCATTTAAATGAGCTCCCAAAGTTGGGGAAAGGACAATGGATAGAGCAATCACAAGAGCAGACTTATATAGGATGAATTGAAATATGCCGACTGAGCTAAAATGTCTCTTTTATTTTCTCTTAAATTTGTGGTTTGTTTATCCTACAGCAGCCATTTTTCAAGCAGATTAGCTGTTGTTAGACTGCTCTACGAGCCAAAGTATTGGACAATATAAGCCAAAATAATCCAAATTCTCCAGTATATCAAAGGAACAGGTATCAGAATTTTAAACATTTTTCTGAAGAATTAACAACAGATTTAAGATCCTCTAGAATTTTAAACTATAGTAACCTAATATTTCAATGACACCTGAGAACTTTATATTAAGAGACTCACCTTTATAACATCCTTGAATTTTCCTTGCAGCTAAATCCAAATCTTTAGTGGATAATTCTGCACTTTGTGAATTGTCTGAATTTTTTCTTTCATTTGAGGACGTTGTTGATCTACTCTTATTTGAAATCTGCAGATTTTTACAATTATTAGTGTTCGTCTTACTATAATCGTTTCTGACTTTAACTAATTTATCTGGCAGCCTTGCTTGCTGTCTTAATTGCACATCAGGTTTTTTGTGGGCTAAAAAGTCATTTTGTTTTTTGATGGGAGGAATACCTGAATTGCTACCTGAATTGCTTTTATCTATTCTAATTTGATCTCTTCTTTCTCTAGATTTTGACCTTTCACGTTTAAGCTGGAGATTTCTTTGTACCAAAGCCAGAGATTTCCGTTGCAGCTCCAGCAGTTTCTGCTTTTTTAATTCCAGATCAATTTTATTTTTAGAATCTATTTTTTTTCTTTGTTCCTCCCTCCTTTCTCTCTGTTGTCGCATAAATTCCCTTGTTGCTTCTTTAGCCTGTGTCATATTTTTCGTATTGCAGGCTATATCTGATTTTGTTTTGGTTTTAGGTTCTGGAGCAATTTTTGTTTTGACTGAAACATTAGTTTTTCTATTAGATGACTCTATATTCGATAACTTTTCAAAAAGGCCTTCATTTCCAGTTTTTGTATACTTAATTTCACTTTGTATGCATTTCATTGGTTCCATATTATCAGATGTACCACGTTCAACATTTATGTTATTTAAACCAGCATTAGAATGTATTAATCTTTCTAATTCTTCGCTCAACTGTGCTATTTCTTTTTTTGTATCGTTTATTCGTTCTCCAACGTCGGTTGGATTAATTTTTTTATCCATAGTACAAAAATTGAAGCTCAACTTTAAATATACTGGCACATGTAGAAGAAGTAATAAGCCTTTTTAAGGAATTAATCAAATATTATTTTTTCAAGATTAATCCATAATTTTTCCAATTAAAGAGCTTGATATAAAACTTGGATCTCGTTCGTAAATTGCGGTTATTTGAATTCATAGAAAATTAATGACATCAGAAAATTATTCTCTTCTGAACTTCTTACTTCTTCTTTTCGCAACTCCGAACAAAACAACTCTTTTGTTGTCTGGAGAATATTTTTTTTATGTGATTGAAATGGAATAATACAATTTTTCGAACTTTTGTTGGTTATTGTTCATTAAGATTTTTCTTATTTATTATTTCTCAATTCTTTGTTGGGAATTTTTAGTTGAAAACCAAATGCGTAGTCAGCTCTCTCTGTCATTCAACACATGACACAATTGACACATGACACACATCATAAAAGTCATGTGTCTATTATGAAATGGCGCTTAATGGAATTTCTGTACACATGTCATTTTTTCAGCAAAAAAATTATCGAAATCTACCTATAAACTCTCAACTTGAAAAGTTTTAATAAAAATAATTGATTCAATAATTGAACTAATTGTTTGAAGTCTTCGTTTCTTAATGTTTATTCATGTGACGTAACGCCGATTTTTACAAGTTTCAGCTCTTCTTTTGAGGTGAGTAAGAAGTTTTTAATAAGATTTGCAATTTTCGCACAAATATCAGCATCAGGAGATGATTGATTACTTTATTTTGATATGAGGCTACTGTTTCTTGGCTTACTCAAATAATAAAATTACAATGCAGATTCAGATGTTAATGGTGGTGGTGGTTAAGATAATAAAAAGTGAATTTGATATATCTACTCTTCATGTTTCCTTAATTTGATACACCTTTTGGAGGTCTAAATATAACCTGGAAACTGTCCAAAAAAAGATACTCGAAGAGTTCAAGATCTAATACTAGAATAAATTATGTCATGCGAAAGAGGCTTTTTTATATTATGATAAGAATACCATTATCACTTCTTGTTAAGAGTTTATTTTCTAGTTCATATCTGCCAAGGATTAGTAATGTGCGAGATATCGCTCTGAAAGAAACTTTCATTTACTCAACCTATTTAATCTTCACTGCTAAATATAGGATTAACATAAATTCTCTGCTCTTAAAATAAACTTTGAAAGTTTGTTACTAAATTGATACTCTTAATTCATCAACTAATAAGTTGATGCTTGTGTTTTATTACAATGCAGACAATGCAATCACATATATGTCCTTTTCCATTTATTTTTACTGATCATTAACTTTACATTAGAATTATAAATTTATTCATGGATTGATCCGTAAGACATGTAATGAATGTTATAATTGAATAATCATGAGGGAGAAGTATAATTATGAATTGAATGAATAATCTTTCAATGCCTCTTCATGAACAATTCATTTTCGTCATTTACTTTTATCAATAGCTTTGTATCTTATCTGATTCCTTCGGTTTTATATACATGTTACTCATTAAAGAAATATATGCTAGTTTACATGTTCTCATGTTGATTTATATCACATTCTGATATGTTTGTTCAATATATATATATATATATATATCAAACACTTGGTGTACTCTGAAATCCAGTTCCAATTTTTGGGGTATTACTCTTATTCTTTATGCAATCACAGATTAAATCAACTGAGCCTAAAATGATACTGTTTTATTCTATCCCATTCAGGAGAGAATCGGAATACCAACCCCTTTACTCATAAAGCATGCATGTATTTTCTATGATTGATAATATATGTTTCAGGTTCAATAAAAAATCATGAATCATTTGCAGTTTCTGGAGTGTTTTTATTACTGTGTAATTAATTTCACCAGTTTAATTTACCCATAATAGTTTTGAGTTATCGAATATTGAAAATTTAATAATATGTTTATTAACATTATTGAGCAGCAGTGTACAGGATAGGACAGCTGGAAATAATGGTCCCACTGACATGGGTTCTTTCATATGATATCTAAAGATTCAACGGTTAGCTTGCATTGCTTTATTTTTGACCCGGTTGTTTAGATTAATCTGACAGAATTGAACGAAAATGTCAAAATTAATCTAGGATCAACTGTAATTCTGAACTTCTCCTAATAGATCATACATATATCATGTAATTGTAAGAGTATTTACCACCTTATGTGGGCCTGCAATTGAGTACTAGGTAATATAAGAAAGATATTCGTAAGGACAAGAAGTAAAATATATTACATTTGTTTATAACAGAATTTTCATTGGGACTTTTCAAAGTTCTCATAACTGCAATTGTATGATTACCTAAATCACTGGTGGTTGATATGCCCACCTTTAATAGTGAGTTCTGGTACCTATTACTGAATGGGAGAAACATGAAAACTGCTTAAAAACTAGTTCAGGGGATTTCTGTAGGGTGAATTCACGTCTGGTATTTAAATTTCTGAATTAGATTATATAACCACAATCCCAAAGCTTGAAATAATAATAACACTATAATAGTATCACTTAGTTGTGGCATTTGCTTATAGATGGACCAAAATAGAAAAGTTATACTTGCTGAAGTGATAACCAATAAATCAATAGATGAAACCCCACAGGTATTGGGCTATATTGAGCTAACTTCATCTTTAAAAGTTGAAAGTATATTCAAACATGTGCAGGATTTAATCACTGAACCAGAGGGAGCACTTGAAGATATTGAAATTTTCTTAGAAGGAAATGAGAAGGAGGTAAATGTTTATTGTTCTTTCAGTTCAACACAAAATACAGGTGGAAATTGAATTTGAGAAATAATAACTACAGATTTTGAAAAATTCAAAACACTTCCTTCTATATGAGATCTTAATAGTAGTGTCATTTCGTTGAAAAACATAAATACCCTCATAATGAAAATTAACCGTTAGTTATTTCATTCAAATACCAGTAAAGAAGAAATGAATGCTTCAATCACACACTTGAAAACATTGTCTTTGCTGCAAAAATAAATAAACTCAGTTTCATTTTCAAGGTTTCGACTACAAACAAAGATGAACAAACTGAGAGGTCATACAAGGTATGAATCAATTCCAAATGGGATCATTAGTTTGTGTCTCCTAGTCGAATTTGTTACGTTAGATATTTGTGTGGACCTCAAATATACCTACTAACAAAAATTTCAACAACCAGTTCGTTTGTCCTGTCATTGTGTGTGATACAACTGTCTTTAATCATTTAATATAGACTATGATAATATTTATATCCATGAACACTGTTATATTGGACTAACCTATGGTTTGCACTATTTAAAGATTATTTATGATGACTTGTCCTCGCCTATGCGTCTATAGTTAGGAAGCCCTTAAGAAGCCAATAATTTTAATATTGGAGCAAGTGTCTGAGTAGAGGCAGTCTAGGTATAACAATCAATCTGAAAAAACTTCCCCAATATCCATGCATTGCTTGTTAAAGCTTCTGACTATTTATATATCTAGGTATGGGAAGTGGTCCAATCTTGAATCTTCGGACATCTAGGACGGCTCGATACGACCGCCCTAGAAAATCCAGACTGTTGGACTCTCTGCCTGAAGAGCTTTGATCTGCAGATATTCAAGTGCAGTATAAACTTCCTCTTTGTACACTCCCTTTATCCACTGTATTCCTCATATTTAGGTCTAACCTGCGGGGATCGTTTTACTAAAAAAAAAACACGGGAATTATTCTTGAACCATCGCAGGGCCTCACATTCAACTATTACTGATTGTTCTTGTTTTATTTTGACTCAGTGAATCAACCTGAAAATCTTGTTGAAATGCAAGAATTGTTCCTATCAATCGAAAATAGCTATAGATCGAATATGATTAATCTTGTGAAGCTATAGGAACATCCTATATTCAATTTAATCACTGAAATCAATTTTAATATCCATCTTGGGACTCTGATAGTTGTTTGCTGTGAATAACATAGCACTTTTAAACACCGAATGTTGAAATATCTAATGAGTCCCACAAACTAAAATGGAAAAAACATAAAAACTTTCAGTTTTGATTCTTCCCCGACCTAAATTATTGAATCCTCTTGGATGATGTATGTTAGATTCCAAAAAATTTATTGCAGGTGAATTTAAGTCCTTATAAAAATAAATTGCTGGAAGATATAGGAATATCATGTGACTTCAAAACTGACTATAAAATAAAGGTCATGATGCCGAAACAAAAAATGTCACTTGTTGTACAAGAAGTAATTGATGATGACCTTCAACTTGGTGCTTCAGCAAGTCCTACTACAACGCTTTATTTCAACGGTGATCAGTTGCCACCTCTAACAAGTGATGACGAATATGGTTTATCAGCACCAGAACAATCGCCTGTGGATACATTGAATTATGTAGGATTAGTAAATCAAGCTATGACATGTTATTTGAACAGTTTACTACAAGCCTTGTATATGACTCCAGAATTTCGTAATGCACTGTACAATTGGGAATTTGATGGCCAGAACGAATCCAGATCCATTCCTTTCCAGTTACAGAAATTATTTTTGAATTTACAGGTAAATTTCCGAATATAATAATTGATCTTGTAGGTTCAATATAAAAATTATTTAAAATGAAAATAAAGGTAAAAGGGCTCTGAAATCTCTAGAATAATATCCATACTTCTATGCTACCTCTTGGTGAAAATATTGTATTTGATATTATATCCAACAACTATTTGAGAAAAGTTCTCAGCATGTTTACAAAGTCAATGTGGAGCTTTTATGTGAAGGTATCGAAATTTATGAAAAATGAAAAGAAATTGATATAAGTTGAGTAGGTCTATAATATTTCCAAGCTTATATTTATACAAAAACAGTTGTTGGTTCTGAAATGAGAATGTGTTGAAGATAGTATGTAAAAAAAAGTAACTGCAATACTTGAAGTTGAGAATTTAGATGAAAAGGACAACAGCAATATTTTATTGGTATAATCATTGGTAGAATTGTATGTAGTATGCATGTCTATTTATAAATTTCCTATATTGAATTGATGAGAATTAGCTTATATTGATTTTTTGTATCCAATGTGTTATATTTTAATGACCTATTTCAATTAATGTTTATTGTAGACCTCTTCCAAATCTGCTGTTGAAACAACTGATTTAACCACAAGCTTTGGATGGCAAGGCAGTGATGCCTGGCAACAGCATGATATACAGGAGCTTTGTAGGGTGATGTTTGATGCTTTGGAACAAAAATTTAAAGACACCAAACAAGCCAAGTTAATAAATGATTTATATGAAGGAAAAATGTTAGATTATGTCCGATGCCTGGAGTGTTTAACTGAAAAATCAAGAGAAGATAAATTCTTAGATATCCCCCTTCCTGTAAGACCATTTGGAAGTCAAGTAGCATATAACAGTGTTGAAGAAGCATTAAGAGCATTTGTCCAGCCAGAAATTTTAGATGGGAACAATCAGTATTTCTGTGAGAAATGTAATAAGAAGTGTAATGCCCATAAAGGATTGAAATTCACTAAATTCCCATATCTTCTCACATTGCACTTGAAAAGATTTGATTTTGACTACAATACATTTCATCGAATAAAACTGAATGATAAGTATGTACCTATAAAAATGTTTCAATGGACACTAATTCAATTTTGTTTTCTTTGGAGCCACTCACTTTCAAACATTGAATTATTCTTATCCTCTTTCAGAGTTGTTTTTCCTGAAATGCTGAATTTAAATTCTTTCGTTCTGAGTAAAAGAACTGAAAATGATTATATCATTGAAGAAAGAGAAAACATATCTAAATGTGATGACTGTTGTACTACAGATTCAGGTTCAGCTCTTGAAGATGAGGGCTGTCAGAGCACAGATGCATCATCTACTGTTAATGGACAAGACGTTAATTGCAGTGAAAGTGATGAAGGTAATGACATCCATGTTACAATATTAAATTCAAATACATCATTGAAATTAAAAATCTACCTTCAAGAGGATCTGAACAGTAGATTCAATACACTGGAGCTTGATCAATATTGTGGGTTGTTAAATTATTTACGAATTTTCAGGTATTGATGTCAGCTCTTGTAACAATCTTAAAAATGAACCCCAAGGACCTTACATCTATGACCTTTATAGTATCATGATTCATTCTGGGTCTGCTACAGGGGGTCATTACTATGCATATGTCAAAGATTTTGACAAACAGAAATGGTATTGTTTTAATGATCAAAGCGTAACAAGGGTCAGTAATTTCTACTGTTTTTATATTAAATATCTTTTTGATACATTTTAAAATTTCTGGATAGAGTAAACTAACAAAAAGTTTTTCAAATCATGGATCACAGCACTGTATATTGCAAATTGTAAATATTATGTTTAAGGAAAATCATTTTCCTGGTTTTTAGATAACTGAAGATGACATCCAGAAAACATATGGTGGTTCACCCCATAGGGGATATTTCTCAGGGGCTTACAGTTCAAGTACTAATGCCTATATGCTTATGTACAGACAGATTGATAAAAATAGAAATGCTTCTGCTATGTCAGTAGATGAATTCCCTATGCACATTAAAAAACTTCTGAAACAAATGAAAGAGAAAGAAGAATTAGACAGGATAAACAAAGAGAAAGAAAATGATTTTGTGAAAATCAACATTTTCTGTTATCATCCAGTGGAAAAGAGACTTGTAGATGCTAAAGTTGCTGTACTCATTGATAACACACTCCAAGAAACTGTTCACTACACAGCTCACCAGAGGTTCAAATTAGAAGGTGTAGTCGCAAAAGAAGACTGTCGGCTTGTGAGATATAACAAGTTCCAAGACTGCATTGACTATAGCTTCGAATCAGATCAAACTAAATTCTGTGATATCGATTCCAATTTTAATCTTTCTATGAGTGATTGGCTCTTAGAGATAAGGCAACCAAGTGAGTATATCCATTTACATATCCAATTCTACAGGGTGTCCATAAATTATGGGGAAGTCAATTTTGAAATTGTGTTGTTGCTTAAGTTTGATGAGAACTTTTTTGTTGGTTCATAGGAGTAGAATCATATTTTGATAAAATAATATAGGTACCCCTTTGAAATAATGAAGTTTTTGCTGAAAACTCTAATCAAAATGCTCTTCTTTTTGTGAATGCCCTTTGAAATTCTTTCATCAAAATAAGTGTAAAAAACATAGCTTCAATAATAATAGTCCCTAAAAATTTCATCCTTCTTATGTTGAAGGGCAAGTAGTCACTTGTGATCATCCCAAATAGAGAATATATGTCTTAAATCTCAAATTTCTCTGAAAAGCTTCGGAAAATCAGTGAAGTCATGATAGAAATCACATCAAAATTCTAAGGGATATCTGAAAATGTGATAATTTACCGGGCATGTCATTGGAAAAGTTGATAGCTACTTCTATTAAAACTGGAAGTCACAGAAATTTTAAAATATTTTAGATTTTTTCGTCATCTTGAATGACACACTGAAAATGAATTTAATGTAAATATCTTTTGTAGACCTCTGTATAATTTTGGGAGAGATTAAGAAAGAATGTCAATGAATGAGTGGGTTAGGGCCAAATTGAAAACATTTATCTATATAAAATATCCATTTTGTAGATACTGAATGGTCAATATACAGAGCAGGTGCTGTAAATATGAAAATCTATCCGCTCAATCTGTTCACTGAAGAATTGGAAGACCCTAAAATTCTTCGTGTTAACGTGAATGAAACTATAGGGGAAATAAAATACAGAATTTCTCTACTACTTGGTTCATCTGATCCCCTTCAGGTAAGGATACCTCATATAACTCCAAAAAAAGTCGAGTGCATTATGCTTTGTTTTTGAGTCTTTCAGTAACCAAACATTTTTGCAGCTGGCACTGGAGAAATTGGGTGATCTTACGTATTTTGATAACGATGAGCAAGTCATCAACATTGATTCTAAAAATATTGAATATAAACTATATGTTGGAAACATGATAGATGAAGATCTTGATAAAACCTTCCAATTCTCCAAGTTTCGAAAAATTATTGAGAAAATGCGACAAGTCATCGGATTAAGAATATTTTTACCAGATGTGGGTTTAGGTAAATTTTATTGCATATTTCATTTATGTTTTTCGAAAGTCGGTTCAAACAATGCATGTCATCTGAAAAAAAAAATATTTCTTAGGTGTGTTGGAGTCGCTCTCTATTCCTACTTTAGATCAAAACCAGAATTCGAACAGGCTGGATATTGGTGCGGGAGATCGAGCTGTGCCTTGTTGTGATGGTCTAGGTGATCAGAGTAACAGCGAAGATAGCAGTTTGAGTGATAGTGATAGAACTCTAGTTGGTGATACACCAGGTGAGATCTTTTTCCACTTACAACGCTTTTTAATTCTGAATATAATTGCCATTTTTAGATTATAATTTACAGTTACCCAAATACACTCCGCAAAAAAATTAACGCACATTCTGAAAATCTCAATTTTAATGAAAGTTAACTCTACATTGACTTTATAACTTATTTTTTATGTTCTCTCGGGAAGGTTTTGAACGAAACAAGACATATGATGGAAGAAAAATTCAGGATTTCACCGAATCTTATGTGAAAGAAGAGAAATGAACAATTTTCAAAATACTGAAATGCTGATAAGTGATTTAATACTTGTAATTTCCACCTTTTGCGTTAATTACAGCTCGGCAACAACGGTTCATACTCAAAATGAGTGATCTTAAAATGTTCTGATCTAATCCTTCCCAGATTTCTCCGACTTGGATTCCTAAGTCATTAAGAGTAGCTGGATGATTTTCTGAACTTCTCAGCCTTCTATTGAGGTTGTCCCAAACCTGCTCAATCGGATTGAGATCTGGACTTCTTGTTGGCCATTCCATTCGAGAGACTTCAACCTCTTCAAGCTACTCCTGAACGATGCGCGCACGATGAGGTCTGACATTATCGTCCATAAAAATGAAATTTTCACCAATGTATGGGGCAAATGGCACTACATGCTTTTCAAGAATGTTCCTTATATACTTATCAGCATCCATAGCTCCATTATCAACGACCACTAGGTCTGTGCGAGCAGTCAAAGATATTCCACCCCATACCATAATCGATCCTCCCCCGAAACCAGTAGTATTCAGGAAATTGCACTGAGCATATCTTTCATGTGGACGTCTGTATACAAGGGAACGTCGATCACAATGGTAGAGGCAGAATCTCATCTGTGAAGAGAACTCTTTCCCAATCGGCCTCTTCCCAATGGATATGCTTTCTCGCAAAATCCAAACGCGCCCTTCGATGGGCTGGGGTAAAAGCTGGGCCTCTTGCCGCGACACGAGGCCTTAAATCATATTCTCTGAGGCGATTTCTAATTGTCTGAGTGCTAATTTGCACCTCATGAGTTTGCTCAAGCTGAATTTGAAGGAGGCGAGCGGTTGCAAACCGTTGTCTCAACGAAGAAACTCTCAAGTAACGTTCCTGAATGGCAGTTGTTACCCGTGGTCTACCCTGTCCTGGTCTTCGGACATTCATACCTGTCTCCCTGAATCGCTGCAACATTCTGGACACACTTGAATGGGAAACTCCAAACCTTTCTGCAATTCTTGTGTATGTCCACCCTTCTTCTCGCAAAACTACCGCTTGGGCACATTCCTCTTGGGTCAAATTGCGTGTTTCGCGTTGCATAGCGATCGAGTGTAGAAAATCAAACGAAAGAAAAACTCTTCATAAACTTTTTAGGGTTTTCACTCCCAATCTCTGAAACAAAATCAATTAAAAATGAAATCAACGATTTGCTCCTGCGTAAATTCTTGCACTAATTTGTCAGGAGCAAATTAACTAGAAAAAATTGTTGCCTGACAATGAACTCAAAATAAATAACGTTGAAATTATAATTCTTCGTAACGTTTCGGAGTCTATATCAGACTCCTTCATCAGACGGAAAAATCTACTTTTGAAAATCTTCTGAATTGTCGCTTTTTGTCTGACATTAATTGTCAACACACAGAAACAGAGACTGCACAGAAACGTTGATTCATTTAATTTTGAAATTACCGGATGACAGTTCCTTCTTTAGTAAATTGATCCAAATATGATCTATTCCTATCGAACAATTAATGTCAGACAAAAAGCGACAATTCAGAAGATTTTCAAAAGTAGATTTTTCCGTCTGATGAAGGAGTCATAGATAACCTGAAGGAGTCTGATATAGACTCCGAAACGTTACGAAGAATTATAATTTCAACGTTATTTATTTTGAGTTCATTGTCAGGCAACAATTTTTTCTAGTTAATTTGCTCCTGACAAATTAGTGCAAGAATTTACGCAGGAGCAAATCGTTGATTACATTTTTAATTGATTTTGTTTCAGAGATTGGGAGTGAAAACCCTAAAAAGTTTATGAAGAGATGCAAAATCCTCCCAAAATAAATTTCAATCGATATCTGAAAGAAAAACTATTGATCACTAGAATTGATCGAGAACAACTGATTTTAGAATGGAGCCAATACATTCAAAATCTGATAATATAATCTTTTTTTATTCCTGCTGGGAAAAAACACCTGTATTGAAGAAAACCGTTGAAAGTGGATAACATATGCATGCATAATTCTGATAAAAATAATTATCATTGAGAACACCTTCAGTTGTAGAATAAATTTGAGATTTCCATAATGTGCGTTAGTTTTTTTTGCGCAGTGTATTTCAATTAGACTCATTTAAAGTTAGTGAATACTACTAAAACTTGCGTTGAGTTTTTTTTTTACAGTATTCTTGTTTATTTTTCCCCAAATGAAATTCTTTGGGGCATTCATTGTCGTAAATTAATTATTCTGCATTAAAGTAGAAAATTTCGTATCGTATGGACCGTATGGTATTTGGTTTTCAGCGTCACACCACACTCTCTTGCGTCTTAACCGCGAATGAATAAAATACTGTTTAATCATCATTCGATATAGGTCAAAATTTTGGCAATATGTAGGAGTCCCCCAGATATGCTTATCTACCTTTCACAAAGGGGCAAGAAATGGCCTAGTCATAGATAAATAGCTGGCCTCCAAACAAAGAATTGTCCTGATACTTCTGATTCAGCCTCTAATTTTATTTATTTTTCTAAAGGTGATGGAATGGCATTATCCCCAATAAATTCTAATTCACCAGGTGATCAACACATGGCTTCCCCAACTGACCCATCAGAAGATTCTTATAATCATGATGTTTTGGGTAATCCTTCAGAAGAGATGCACTGGGATGACCATGAAACTGAGGAAGAGCAGCAGCAGAATCACTTATATTTCAAAATGGTGTACATTACAAACGATGATTGTAGTGGATTCTATCCATTTACAAGACTCTGTAAAATACTTGTGGATAAGTGCATAACATTAGAGAAGCTAAAAAAGCATTTAGAGCCATATGTGAAAGTACCTGTTAATTATTTCAAAGTTTATAGACAATATACAACTCTCTCGATCCCACCAGAGGATGAGTGGTATAAATTGACTGACACCTTGAGATGCAGGAAAGATGGAGATGTTCTCAGTATCAAATTGGGACGTGTACTTCAAGAAAATGAACACAATGCAAAAATTTTCCTGCTGAGACCAAACCACAAGGAACCTATAAGTTTTCTTTTTGATTTTATAATAACTAAAGGACAAACAGTGGGTCAGGTACTTAAAGAAATAGTGTACACAGCGAAAAAAAGGAACATTTTAGATTTGAACCATCAAAAATGTCGACTACGTGGAAAAAGTCTGAAAAAAGTGAAAAAAGTATATTTAGAAAATCAAGTATTTGGTGAAGATATATTTATGATAGCATATGATATTGAAATTTTCTTACAAGAGTTACCGGAGCCTGAAAATGTAGTTAGTCTCAATCAGTTCGTAATATTCCTAAGAAGATGGAGACCTTCACTGCTACATTTAGACCCTGTTGAAGAAATTGTTTTGAATTCCTCCTCCATAGAAGAAATGAAAGAAAAAATTTCTCAGCTATCTGGTATTCCATCGAATCATTGTGAAGTGGCATTAGTGAATGTTTGTATTCCTGGTGATATGCATCGATTGCAAATAAATGACTTAGACTGGAAAACAAGTGCTAAGAATATTGATGGTCATCCCTTGTATGCCAGTGATGGTTCAATATTTTATTATAGGTGAGTAAACATATATTAATAAGTGCCCATTTCACCGAACGATGATAACTCCGCTTAACTCAAACTCGGATTGAAATTCAAAAAAACTCTTTCTAATATTGACATCTGCTTTCTCTATGAATTGAAGTAAGGAGGGTAAAGAAACCACAAAACACAGAGACATTGTAGTTGAAATTAAAATGCGTTATCGACATAAATCAACGAGTTTCTGTCCTTAATGCCAATTATGTCTAATCTATCTTGTATTTTGAAAAAAAGAAATTTTTCGCCCGGTTTTACAATCTATGGTTAAGAATTACAAATACTCATTGTTAACTTATACCTAGCGTTTCGAAATAATTTTATTATGAAGGGTTTTGTAACCCTAGGGTTGATTTATATTTTCTAATGTTGGTAGAAACAAAACCTATAAGACCCGTTTGCACCAAACTCACTTAGTGTTAAGTGTCCCTTAAAATGAACCCTTAAATTACGTTGCACCAACTGTTAAGTGACATTTAAATGGCTAAAGCTAGCCTTAAATTTAAGCGCTCCTGTAATGACCACTTAGGTATTTAAGAGCGGGATTCTAACCTAAAATAATTTGTTGAACTGGCTGCAGAACTTCTCATTTTTGATGGATTTTGAAAATTGAATGAATTCATTACTGAATACCAAGCCTTTTCTTTTGCCTTTATTGTAATGCCATCAAGCTTTTCCCTCCATTTTTTCGCATGCTGTTTTGGTCGAGTATTGTATGTTGTGCCTGTTCTTAGAAAAAATGTTCTTCCCGGCGTTTGATTAGAGTGATTAAACTATAAATTTCTCAGAAATGCCTGTTTACAGTGATAATAAAAAGCTCTGTGTGCCCCACGACAACGAACGCTCAACTGAGTTTGACAAATCGTTAGAGTTCCGTATAGGGACAACGATTTGTCTAAATCAGCTAAGCATTCGCTGTCGTGGGGCGCACAAGCTTTTCCCTCCATTGATTCGCATGCTGGTTTGGTCAAGTATTGTGTTTTGTGCATGTTTTTGGAAAAAATGTTTTTTTCTACGTTAGATTAGAGCGATTAGACTATAACTTTCTAAGAAATGCCTCTTTACACTGATAACAAAAAGCTTTGTGTGCCCCACGTCAATGAAGGGTCAGCTGATTTTGACAAATCGTTAGAGTACCCTATAGAGTACTCTAACGCGTGGAAATTTCTTTTTTTCAACTGTATAAGGTAATTCAGGCTATTGCTGACATTTCCGTATTTGAGGTAGCATCCGTAAAGCAACCAATGTCGATCATCTCGAATTGTATGTACTACTTCCCCTTAAGAATCTACTGTTAAAATATTTGTATGAGTCGAGGACTCACCCTGTATATTCTTTTGAATGCAAGCAATACATTTTTGGTTATCAAACAATATAACAATATAATTTTAACAGAGGTTAGTGTACCATATGTATGATACAAGAGCTTAGGGAAAAACCTCAGTAAAAAAACCCTTTTCCCTGTGATTAGTGTTGTGATGACAAATTTGTTTACAGAATAATCTTTTAATACTGGGCTTTTTTCCATTGACATGAAAATTTCTTTATCCTCTTCCCATCTCGAAATTATGTCTGAAACAAAAAACCATAGCAAAAAAAGAGAAAGAAAAAGTAAATAATACAGCCTAGTGAATTATATGAGAACAAAAAAAAATAAAAAAAAAACAACATTCTATTTCTACGTTGTTATTTCACTGCAGCTCAGATAGTCTTTCCATCACATTCACAATTCTTGGAAATTTTCTGGGTGGGGTAGTTACAGGGAGGGTTCTTGTGGATCATGTTTTCTTCATCCTCTATTCCTGTCAATCTTTGTGCAAATCTTCTATTCAGGTTCACTAGTCTGTCCTTGATTGGGTGTATGTTGACTTTTTCATATAAGATTACCTTTAATGGGTTTCTAAATTATATATTTTTTTTTCAGAGATAACAGAGAGCCTCTCAAAATGTTAACAACTGAAGAAAGGAAGGAAATAAATTTGCAAGAAAACAAACGCTTAGGTTTACAAAGTAGTATTAAAACTTACTCACCTGGTAAAGAGAGGGCTCTAAAAATATATGTAGATACATCGCCTAATAAAAAAAATTGTATAGATTGACCAGCAGATAATCTGCATTCGATTTTCTACTGTGTACTGAATTAATGGTCTAATGATTGTTTGTATCATAATTAGTTTTTGTTGCATCGTGTTTATCCATCAAGATTTTACCGCAATATCATTGTTTGCATCTTTGTTATCATTTTTAATTTTATCGCCTTCTGAATGGACGTCTTTTGTAATTTATTTAAAAGTGTAATATACCTTGTTTGTGATGCCTGCTAGTATTTATTATAACAAATGAAGGTGGGTTTGAAAGAGAGTTTCTGTTATGGAGCAATTTTTTTCAAATTCTGTTCAACTTCAATTGATTTACTTGTATTATGATAGCTCCCTAAAGTATTTGTTAGGCAATTGTTGTTTCAAAGAGTAATGTTGGAATTTGGTTAATAATTTCGAAATTTATCCTCTGTTATCCTAGTACCAATACATTTTTCATTTAATTCTTTCAAGTGAAATTCCTCAAAATGCAAATTGCACAAATGTATCTATTTTCAAAACTTCATTCAACATGAATTAATTTTGAGGAAGATCATGGAACTATTCGAAAAATCATCTATGTGATAATATCTGGCCAATAGGTTTTTGAAATAAATGCTCGAATGATATTCTTTCTCAAGTTTGTATGATAATAATTTCAACTTTTCAAAAATAAATTTCTCTTGAATATTTCCTTTGATTCAGTTATTACAAAATATCCTCCTATTACTACACCTACGGTGCTTACAGCCAGTTTCATAATAAAATTTTAAGTCCCTTTAAGCTTAAGGTTTCCTTCAATGTAGGTTAAGAAGAATAGCTATAGGCTAAACTTCGCCTCATGATTGTATTTCATAGAATACAAAAAAGGGCCCTTTATTATTATTATTATTATGTAATTTTTAGTAGGACTGAAGGAAGCTTTGAAATCAAAGGGACTTCAAATTCGATTATGAAACTGACCATTAGATAAATAAGTTTCATTGAAGAAAAAGTGAATTTACTACTCATTGGAAAAGTCTGAATGGTACTCCATATCTCTTTGCTTCTGATTCCTTGGCACGGTTTCTGCCCGCTGCTTCCTATACGTACGGTGACCGCGAAATGCGATTTTAGCTAATTGGTACGGCCGCTGCCTTCGTTCGGAGGCGATTGGGATGCTGAGTTGGATCCAAAAAGATATAGCTAGGGAGGTGCAATTCAGCAATCGTCGGAATAATGGTTAGTATGTAGAATAACTAATACCTAAGAAAGGCAGCAACATAAAGTAAATCAAATACGGGTGTTTTCTGTGGTCAGCAACACATGCACGCCATGTGCTAATTAAATTGGTCCCTTTCTTAGGTGTTAGTTCTTAGTAACTTCATCGACTGACCATTAGTCACAGGAAGTGCTACAGATACTTTTACAAGTTAGAAGAGCTAGTGGAGGAGACGGAAATTATTGTTTATTGCACGGCATCACCTAATTTTATGTGAGCTACGCCAATGCGCTCAATGTCATTGTGCAGGTGTGCCTGCTAGTGTGACGTAGATGGAAGCAACACCTGAGTATTTCCGATCCCTTATTACACCTCCTTTTTAAATCTTCTAGCTTGGATCCTCTATCTCCTAGATGGGGATGGGTTATTGTTATAACTTCAAAACACCTCTGCCCGCATCTGATGAAGATCCATAAATTCGTGGACGTTTTCCATCGAGGTGAAAGTTCTGTTGCTCGACCGAGGTCAATAATGTTATCGAAACCCGATCAGCATCTATCTTTTGCAATGGAATAGTTGGCGGTGGTAATTGTCTGAATATCCAATTCTAAACGAAAAAAGGTACACTCACACAAGGCGTCAACGAAATGCGCAAAATCTACTGTCTCTTTGTATTTCTTGGTACTGTAGAATGAAGTTTGAAGAGAAGTTTTTCGTAAAGAAAAAGATAATCGTTTCTAAGTGAAATATTCATGTGAAAAATCCAATGTATACGGACAACATAATACGCTCGCCTCATGAAACAAGTACCTATTGGACTCAAAAGGATTTAGACAATAGATGGGAGCATCAATCAAATGCAATTACAGTGACTTTAACACGTTAACTCGTTAGAGTCACTATAAACCAAAGATGTGTGACTAAAATTTAACATAATATCCCTCTTTTGGGAATAATTTCAAGGAAGGGTAGCCTAAGGATAGGAATATTCTAACAATTGATGATTTAATTGTATAATTCGTTTGGATATTCATATTAATCGGGCACTATTGAAATTTATACACAACTGTTCAGTCTCAAACATAATCTGAAGGAACTGTGGCGTTTTCACTAATCGCTGCCAACCTAGCTGGAACATATTGCTTACTACTGCTACCGATATTGTCCCAATTCACGTTCATAGTTGCTAGATTCACCACCTCGTAAGCCTGCTCTGATATAGGAGTTACCGATAAATCAGAATAATATGCACTACTTGGAGCACTAGATACTTGAATGTCTGGGTCAATAAAGGCGTGATTTTGATAGGGCTCAGTACTTCCATTTTTCGTTTGCGCTGATCCATCCATATCGAGTTCAGCGTATAGTGCATCTTCATTATTGTACGCTTCTTCCATCTGAGTGTAATGGTTCTCCACAGGGGTGCTTGTGAAATTGAGTTGCGTTGGACTAGATGATTTTTTAGAAAGCCAACACCAAACGCTGCTATCTGATGTGCTGATTGGGAAAACAATAGTTTCTATTTCATTTTTATCAGTTGGCTCTGCTATCGGAGGCCTCACAGTCATATTTCTTGTTGATTGTCTTGAAATGGATCTACGGCTCACATCTGAAAAGGAAATTTATACTTAGGTATAGGTTTGTGATAAGAATAATGACTAGGGTTGAGTGAGAAAAGCTGAGCTAGTTCCTATGCTTCTTATAAAAACCCTTCATATAAAGGGTGTGGCGTAATTATAATGGATAATGGTACATATGCCGCATGATGCGGAGACGAATAAATTAATAGCAGCAATCAAGCAGGGGCATAGGCGGAAATGGGAGGGGGGCCATGCCTCCCCCAGAAAAAAAAGAAAGTGGAAAAGGTGAAGGAAAGGGCGAATAGGAAGAAAAAGGGGGAGAAAGAAGAAAGAAAAGAAGCCAGAAGAGAAAAAACAGCACTAAAAAAAGCTATTCTGGAGTTTTTTCCGTTGTTTTTAGCCATTTCTAGAATTTCCGTACATCTTCTCCACCCAATATATTGACTTCGGGAGCGGTCACCTCAGACCACCCTCAAGGGGTGCCCCCCACAAAAAATGCTTATTTCCGCCTATGAGCAGGGGATAATTTGAACTAACACTTTTGTTTAATATATTTTTGGTAAATTTAATCTGCGCTTTGTTTGTCACGCGGCAGCCATTTTTTAAGCAACCTTCTGTTTTGTAGTACTGCTCCATTTCGCCTCACTTTTGCGCGAAATTTTCATTTCATCTGTGTCCATGCAACCTTTACTCACCATTTTGAACCATATTCTTTGATCTGAAACAAAAGTCAAAGATGAGAAGATCGGTGGATCTTTTAAACAGAGTTGCGTATTCAGCCAAAATACCCAATTTTTCAAATTTCACAGATTCTTTTCAATGTTTGAACATCAAATTACTCTAAAACGGTGCATTATACGAGAAAATATGAAGAATACTCTCACGTACGTACCATATCCTTACGTAATAGTCACGACTATTACTTACGTAAAAGTTATAATGAGAAAACTGGAAGACGTGGCAGATGATTTCTTGTGTTCGAAAAAAATTAATCTAATAAGTAAATGAAAAACTATATTCCGAAATTTATTTCATTCGATAAAGCCGCTTGTGAGATAGAACTAAAAATAATTTTTTTATGGTTTTTCATACAGCCTGTATCTTTTAAACCGAGGCGATTCGGAAAAAATGATATAAAGGAAAAAAGTTTTTCTTTTGACCTCAAGAATCTACTGTTGAAATATTTGTACGAGTCATTCACATGCATCGGTAGATTTTGTAGTTGTTGATGAGATTTGTATGGTGAAGTATGTATTAGTTTACAACTTTATCAAATCTGTTATCTCTATTTTTGGAAATATTGGGAAAGTAAATTTTCTGTTTGCGCAGCGATAGGATTCACTTCCCTGGATGGGTGACTGCTCTGGTTACAAATTTGATCAACGTGATTTCATATTCATCTTCAAACAAACAACCAAACAGAAAAGTAACAAATGTGAGAATTCAAACTTCTTACCGTTTACACTGAAAGAATATTATCATCGCTATGGCGCCCAGACTTGCAGAAATTATCGACACTATTACCAGACTGAATAGCCACTCGACTTGGTTCGGAATATCTGAAAAATAATTGTCAGCAATAATAAGAGTAAATTTCATTCAAATTGTTTCAAGTTCTGAAAACTGTAAGCGCCTATAAATTAATGTTGGATGATATTTTCATTTGTGGACATTTTTATTTTCATGATTGTTTAAAATTCATACAGCAAAACTGAAAATATATATCTCAATTTAATATCAACATAACAAGTATCTGAGACTAAGAGTAATGCCAATATTTTCATAATTTTTATTTTTTCATTTAAACGAATCAGGAACGCAGAATCTGTTGAAAATGTACAGTAGTCGATCGTTATATTTAAATATAGGACTTGGAAGACTGGACCTGGTCGAAAGGCCCTCCCAGTCAAAAGCAAGATTTGGCTATTATTAATTTGAGTACTGAAGGCATTTCTAACGACGAGGGTGATCCTCCACCAAGATCAGCAGAAGATTTTTGACGCAGAGATGATATTCCTCCCAATGCAATTGAAAAACAAGATATGTACCTATGATTATTAATTTTTTTCTTCAGTCATCATCAAGTCTTGAAATAAGTTTGGATGAAGGCTTTATTATTCGCCTTTTTTCTCGTTTTCTGCTCTGTTTCTTTGTTTCAGATATTATTTCGAAATGGAAAGAGGATAAAGAAATTTTTATGTCAATGGAAAGGAAGCCCTTCAGTATTTAAAGCTTATTCTGTAAACAAATTTGTCATCACTACACTTCTCACGGGGAGACAGGGTTTTTTTACTGAGGTTTTTCCCTAAGCTCTTGTATCATACTCTAAATTGTATGGTACCCCGTTACACTAACCTTTGCTAAAACTCATACATATGCTATATTGTTTGATAACTAAAAATGTATTGCTGACATTCAAAAGAATATATATATATAGGACTTGCGTTGCGATATTGTCGCAATCAAGTTTGAGAGACTCTGAAATCTTCATTTTAAAGGCAAATCTGTGGAAAGAACATACCTAATTCAACTTGATAATTCATATTAGATACAATGACAAAATAGAATTAATGTAGGTATTATAAGGCCTAACACAAACGTACCATTCTCCAACAACAAAACCGTTTTTTTTTTTGACCATCCATGGTCGTATAGGTACTGTCGTACGCCTGTGGTGAGTATGTGGAAACGCATTGTTGCTCTACCAAAGATTGTAGATAATACTTATAAAATCTTTGAGCTCTACATCCACACGTACCACAACTTGCAGTCGGTTGAAAACTACTTTAAATTAGGTAGCTGTGGTCATGTTGTGGTTCAAACAATGGATGCAACAGTCCTGCTTTGTGGTTGGAAAGTTCAAATTTAAAAAAAATTACCGAATGAGGATTCCGTTGTCAAAATCTTGCTTTTTTTCCATGCCCACGAGCAAAGATCACATGTGGTGAGGTCATCAGGTATCGCCGAAGCATTGAAGAATATGGGTCTTGGGGGAGGTGGTACAAACACGCCAGAAAACAGACCATTTTCACTCACGTCCAACATGAAAAGTACACTTTCCTCATACCACCCAGATTTAGTGACATTGGATCCTTTTCGTAGTACAGATGCCTGAAAAAATCGAGAAATTATTTTGTTATGAATTAAAAGTCCAACGTCCTGAAAGAAGGACCTGTGATAACTGCTACTCTTTCGACCTAATACCTAGCACGTTTCCTGCAGTTCACTTCTCAAAATAAGTAAAGTCAAATTATATCACTCGGCGTCTAGAAGAACACGTTATCTCCTCATTACCATGTAGGAGCTGTGTCATTAAGGTGGGTGATTTCGAAAAAATTTACATAAAGTACCACTACTGAGAGGAATCAAGTCATGAAGTCCCTCGCACTTATTTACAGATATCCTGTATTACTATACTTAACTTTTTATTTCACACGACCTTTCCTACTTAATTTAATATTTTAGGTAGGTACCATATGCACCGTTGCAACGTTTTATAGGGCCATAACCAACATAACTTAACTTTTTCCACATAATGCTGATACAAATAATAAATTGGGCCAATAATCATAAAGATATGCCTATTTAATATCAATAGAATTTCGAATATGAAATTATGTCCCCCCCCCCCAAATCACCCCTGGAACCATCACTGAGTTGGGGCAGAGGCTGATTGTCTCTAATTATACATTATAAAAATCGTTCAGTGCAATTGACAACATTTCCTACCTTATCATAATAACGCCTCAATCTTTAATTTTCATTATGTGGAAAAAATTTGTGTTGCTTAATTATACTTTTCAATCTGAAACAACCAATACCTTGAAGAACCAAGACATGTTGTGTACCTAAACGAAAAAGATTTTTATATTCGGTTTGTATTGATATTTAATTTATTTCTTTCTTATTTCTCAATCTACTGTATTTTGGCTTGGTTTTAAATTTTTATTTATTTTCAAAAAAAAAAGTTTTATTATTCTTCAAACCCAGATTCGCTGCCTCATATAAATATTCTAAAAGTAGATTCTTTTTTTTCTTTCTCATTTTTTCCGAATCGGCTTGGTTTAAAAGATACAGGCTGTTTGAAAACCATAAAAAAATATTATTTTTAGTTCTCACAAACGGTTTTATCGAATGAAATGAATTTCGGAATATATGGTTTTTCATTTATTTGATTAATCTTTTTCGAACACAAGACATCACCCACGTCTTCCAGTTTTCTCATTATGACCATCACGTACCATAAAAATAACAATAACTCAAAGAACCCAACTCTTGAAACTGTTGAACGCTATCTAATTATTATTTGAACGTTTTGTGAAATAAAAATATTCTTCCATATACTTTCTCGTATAATATACCGTTTTCGAGTAATTCGATGTTCAAAATAAAAAATATCTGTGATATTCGGAAAATTGTGCTTTTACTGAATGCAACTCTGCATGTTCAAAAGATCCTGTAGTGTCATAGATTTAGCTTGTTAAAACTTAAAATGGCTCTTTTTATCAGGGCCGAGTCGGAAAAAATGGTAGGTATGGGAAAAAAGTGTTTTCTTTTGATCTCAAGAATCTACTGTTAAAATATTTGCTACCAGTGCCAGATATTATAAATAACTCGTATATTCCAATCAATTTTCGCATTGCAAAAGAAGCTTTGAGTTTCAACAGGGGTTGATTATTTTATGATGGTTTCATGGTGTCAACTATACAGGGTGAGTCTTTGAGTCGTACAAATATTTTAACAGTAGTTGAGGTAACTTTTTTCCTGAACCATTTTTTCCGATTCGGCCCTGATAAAAAGATATAGCCATTTTTTAAGTTTTCATAATGAGCTGCTCCACCCCTGGAAAAACAAAATTACCTTCAGAATAACTAGCTAAATCTGTGTCACTACACATCTGTGAATCTTTTAAACAGAGTTGGATTCGGTCAAAGTCAAAGTATATAGGTACCAAATTATTCAAATTTCACAGATATTTTTGAACATCATAAACAAAACTTTCAAATATTCATTATATGGCGTCCAACTTAGTTCCAAGAGTTGAGCCATGACTGGTTCAAATTATTCAGGAATAATAACTAGAAAATGAAGAAAACCTTCAAAAGCGCTATTTTAGAACCAAGCGCGTATTTTCAACTTGATAAGATCCGCTTTTTGTGGGAAATATAAGGTAATTTTTTTTTAAATATGAAAAAAAAAGCATGTTCTTATCCGAAAAAAAGATAGATTCCGTTGACTTGGATCATGATGTCATTTAAAATATAATTTGAAGACTTTCTTTTGATGAAATTAAGTACTAATCACCAAATGGGTACAATAAGGACCAGCAAGCATCTTGAAGAAACTTCAATCATACGAAGAAATGAGTATAATCATCGTACAAAATAACTTCATGGCACCTATATTGCTTCATTTTATGAAGAATTTCCGTGATGCAGGTCGTTAACACAATATCGTCGGTGCATGAGGGATAATTCCTATTTTCATTCGGGGAAAGAGCAATTATAAACCCATTGAAATAAATAATTTTCTTTAATCGTATACGAAAGTGTTGAAATAATATATTTGATGCATGATCTTTTAATCCAGTCATATTTTTATCTATTCAACGGTTTTCAAGATCGAATTTTGAAGTTTATCCTCTAGGTCTAGATCTACGATAATTATGTTTGAAAGTAAAGGAATGTAGAGAAGAGAGCGTGTATACAGGGTGGGCCATCCATAACTTTCCACCCCGAATTTGGATCTTTGAGATGGAAAAAACGCTCGGACGGGTCAAAAAATGAATTCGATATCACTACCCCTCTAGCCGCTACCACTTAGAGCAATTATTTTTGAATAGAGATAATAGGTCGTAAATCGTGCGCTTTCGTTTAAATTGAAATAATTGCTGTTAGGGTAGCGGCTAAAGGGGTAGCGATAACGAATTCATTTTTTGTCCCGTCCGAGCGTTTTTTCCATCTCAAACATCCAAATTCGGCGTGTGAAAGTTATTGATGGAATACTGAGTCACTCTGTATAATAATAAAAGGATGAAAAAAAACATTCATGCAGAAAATTGAATTCCTTTTCCAACAAGGTGCTGCTCAACCCCTTTTCCCTAATTAAAAATGAGAGCTGTTAGGTGTTGCGGTTAGGGGGGTAGTGATATGAAACTCATTTGAACACCCTTATTTGTCTCCCTTTCAACAAAATTTGACCTGTCTGAGTTTTTTTTCGTTATTCCATCCCAAAGCTCAAAATTCGGGGTGGAAAGTTATGGATGGCCCAGCCTGTATGTACTTAGAACTTGCAGAGTACCTACCGGAAATGATCGATCACGAAAATATAAAGAAACCAGTTTTTGGACGCTTGTTCATGACTTAAGCGGTTAACCATCCAGCTGCTGAACTAGCCAAGACTTCTGCGGCATCCCGAAATAGTATATAACATTATTAGCAAGGTAAGAGGGTTTTTACTGGCGAATGGAGGATATATACCTCCTTGAGCCAGTAAAACCCGTTGAACTTGAATCAACTATCAGCTAGATTCAGCCCTTATACTTTATGGGCAAAATGGTCTATGCTGAAAAGCTGCTTGGAAATGAAAGAAAATGCCCCTGTTCGCAGGTTTGTTTTCCTTAAAAAATTTATTGAAAAATATGACGTTAAGTTGTCATTTGCAGATTTCAAAAGGTAATAGTGTTTCTGAAACGAAGAAATGAGCGTTATACGCCGAAAAAGGCCAAGGTATTAAGTAAAGAAGAGGCTGAACAATTTCTTTTACATGCTCCTGATGACCAGTGGTTGCTGGCGAAAATTGTAACAATATTTGGGATTTTTCGATGTTGTCGATGTGACGAAATTCTCTCCTTAAACATGAATGATGTAGAAGATATGGGAAAATACGTTATTGTGACATTGCGGCAAACAAAAAATTTAACAGCAAGAAGATTCACCATAACCGATGATGGCTGCAGCTTCAAGCCCTGCATGTTATACTGAAAATATGTAAATCTTCGGCCTCCTGGTACAGAAAGCCTAAGATTTTTTTTGACATACCGACATGGAAAGTGCATTTCCCTTAATGCTGGCCAGCACACTATTGGTGGTGTCCCAAAGCAAATAGCGAAATATTTAGGTTTAAAAGACCCAGAGTTATACACCGGCCAATCTTTTCGCAGAACTGGAGCCACTATGGTTGCGGATTCGGGTGGAGATATTTTAGCACTAAAGCGTGCAGGAGGGTGGAAGAGCATCGAAATTGCGATGAGTTATGTCGATGATTCGGTCAACAAAAAAATCGAAATGTCTAGCAAATTATTTGGTAGTAAGGAGAGTACAAATGTTCTGCAGTCCTCGAGTTCAGCAGTTTCTGAGTCAACAGATGGTTCATCATCATCAGTATCAACTCTTTCATCATCAAAAATCTGTGTTACTGGAAATAACAATTGTACCATGATTTTCATATGACGATAAAACAAAATTTTCTAATGTAAATAATACTACTAACTTGTGAAAATTTTGCAAGTTAACTGTCAGTTTTACAAGTTAGTGACTTGATAAAATAAACTTTCTTGATTAATATTGTGTTTTTGGAAACTGACGTTTACAAATGAGAAACAAATAAACACATTATTCTCCCTATTTCCAAGATCGAGGACTCTTAACACAATTTTTTGAGACCATTTCTGCTGCAAATTCGAAAATTCAGTAGAGCGCCGAACTTCTTTGTCAACCGAACGACCGCCTAACCGAACAGCCAGCGCCTTAATTTTCCATTACTTGCAAGCAGTTCATATTGCCAATAATGCCAATATATCTGAAAAATCATAATAAAAATCCCTTTGTGCTGCAATAATCGGCATATTTGACGGGGTGTAATTTTGAAAAAGTTTTAGAGTTGTGTCGATTGAAGAGCTTATTGGCCATCTCTAATCATTAGACAACGTCCTGTTTATAAAATGAAGATGAAGATATTAATTCCTGCTGCTTCTCGCTATACTCGAGTATAGCTATACTGACTGAAATAAATTTTCGAGGTTTAGGGTCTTCATTACATGTGCATCAACTCTAGTTTTGATAAATTTTAGATTTAACTATCCCCTAGTGGCCCTGGTGATTCAGAAAAGCAAAAAATTTCGAAGAAAGACCACTTTCAATATCTTCAAACCATTATTTTCAACTTCCACTTGATCATATGTGGACCGGCCCAACAAAGTAAACTTATCTGATTTCCATTTACCGACCGATACAAAGGAAATAGATAAACCAAAACAAGTTATATCCGTATAAAGTTGCGACAATAGGCCATGATTGTGCACTATCTTGCTCTGAAACGAAAGATATTCCATTGTGCAATCTGATAAATATTATCTCGTTCTCAGCGCCTCTACTGCTACTCAAATCGTAGTTATTTTTCCACCTCGCTGCTCTTCAGGTATCAGGAAATTCAGGAAACATACACAGATAGTATTACACGATCGTAAATTGTTTCATTATTTCCACCTGTTTTAAATTATTACAACAGGCTGAATTTCTAAGGGGAGAGGGTAAGAATTGAATGAATAATTAAAATTTTAAGAAACACCCTGTAGGTCTGTAGGTATCTCGAATATGAAGCATTTGTAGTCCTATATTTATAGAACGTTTTTTTCTTAAAATTTTACAAGGAATCTCTCCTTTTCGTTTGTACACCCAATTTAGGAACACTGTATAATTTATTGCTATGACACTACGGTGCAGTATCAAGGTCGAATCCTATGGAACTTTACGTGTATGAATCCGTACCATTCACAAGCCTGGCTCCTAAGTTAACCTATTTCCAGATGAATTCATGAATATCTGCGAAATAATCAGTTCAATCAATTTCCTTGGCCAAAGCAGATGACTGATGATAAAAGTTAATGATATAGCAAAAAATGCACCAATCTTGAAAGAAGAATAAATTTGAATATTGATGAGGTTGTAGATGAATTTTCTGAGCTTAAAAAAAGATTAACTGAATTTGTTATTTGAACTGAGTAATTCTGTGTACAAACATAAAGCCTGATCTGTGATTTGATTCCAAATTCAGTTTTTTTATTTCGCTGTTCTTTTAATTTTTTTTTGTTAATTTTATATCATTATAATATTATTTCAGAGCCGAAGTTGATATAAGCTTAGACAGTTTGATTATTTTATAATTGTTTTCTCTTCTTTTCATTTTCATTATTATATTGCCCTGAATTTTTTAGAAAGAATTTCTATAAATATATTTGTTGAAATCAGGATATAATAAACAATCATATCAACGGAGTGGAGACGATTACCCAATCGTCTGTTCTCACAAAAAAAATTAAGTGCATATACCGGATAATTCTATTTTCTAGCTGCATTTAGAGAAAATTTTTTACACCTTAGCATGTCTCATAGGGGGCTAATAGTGGCAGTGGGCTTATGCGAGGCTAGTTTGTCCTTTGCACAAAAATAATCGCGAAGAATGAAAATACAGAAATATTCTGCATCTTAGAAGCTATTCGTCACATGACCTCGTCGCATAAACCTTCAAACCGTGATTATATAAAGAAGCCAAGTTTTAATTTTCAACTCAATTGGGCCTATTTTTCTGGAAATATTGGGATAATAAGTTTTCTTCCGGAAGCACCTTCCAACATAAGGGTGCGAGTTCATTACCTGGATGGGTGACCGTGCAGGTTATCGATTTTAACGAAAGCCTGCAAATGTTCCTGACTCCTAACTTTCCCCTGTGGTTTCCTCATTTTCAGCTTTAAGCAATGGTTTTTCTGAGTACATTCGGAGATATATTATTTTAAGTACGATGAAATAAAAAAAACGCAGAGTGAGAAGAACCGTGAATTATAGATTAAAGTTTTTTTTCTTATATAAAAAGAAGCTATATCGGAATGTTAAAAATGGCATTCTTGAAGAACTTTCCTATTGTATACCATATATAGCACGATCAACGTGAAGGTATGCTTCGTGAAAGATTCAGAGAGGATATCGTACAAACGTGGGTGAAATTATACGTCTTCAACAATATAATAAATTGATTGTCTATTTGAGTATATGAAATTCTCCGATCATATCTAGGAGAGATAGGATCAAAATCTTCACATTTACCTGAAGTAGTACCAGTGAATTCATCTTCACATCACAATAATAATTCGACAAAATGATTACTACTTACAATCAAAAACCTGCGTAAACATATGTAACCCACAAATAAAAACAAGTCCTAGGGACTATGCTATTATTGATGGCAGTATTTCGACCTTTGCAAAACTTACATTATATCAAGAATTCAGTTTTTCTATGAAACTTGGGGTGTATCTTATTACTCACCCTATACAGGGTGGGCAAAATTGGTGATACCTGAACTACAACTTTTCAACCCAACGAGATAGAGGAAAATGAATCTACCATTCATGTCGTCTTTTTTTTTGAGAAACTAATAATGTCATCAACTGTATTCCTCTTTCTTCTTTTGTTTTTGAGTTATAAGTCAAAATTGAAATTTGGGCGATTTCAACTTTGGTCATTATCTCCGTTTCTGTTTGTGCTAGGATGTAGACATTTTTTATAGCAATCCAGTGGCTTACTATGATTCTTTCCTACAGGTTTATTTGCTGGGCTATAACATAAAGTTGTGTTTTTTCTTATGAAAACAGTAGTTTAAAATGAGTCAGAAAGAATCGCCATTTTTTACCGTTTCAGAAATATATCATACATCGTCCTCAGTCTTTCTAAGTCATTTTAAATCAGTGTTTTCATAAGAAAAGACACATCTTTATTCTTTATGTTATAGCTCAGCAAATATACCTGTTGGAAAAAATCATAGTACGCCACTGGATTGCTATAAAAAAAAAGTGTTCTCATCAAAAGTAGAAACCATAGAAATATTGAGAAAAAAGGTTTTTGACCATTTCCTCTTATTTATATTGATAAGAATCATATTATGATGTTATATATTTTGGAAATCAGTAAAAATTAAGCTTTCAAAAAATTGCACAGAAATCTAGTGTTCCCATTCAAAAAAAACATAACTTAGGGTCATCATAGCTTCGTAATTAAAAATCCTGCTAAAAAGGCAAGCACGCCACTGGATTCTACTTAAAAAAGTGCCTGTTTAATGTTTTAATTTCAGAGCTCTAACATCAGTATTAGCGGAGATATAAATTCATTTCGAAATCGCCATTATTCCAATTTTCGCTTATAACTCGAAAACAAAAGAAGGTGACCAAAAATGACTACTACTCTTATTAGTTTCTCAGAAAAAGAGAACGAGAATGGGGTATCAGATTTTGTCTATCTCCACTGGTTTAAAAGCTGTCGTGCAAAAACACCGAAATTTGCCCACCCTGTACATGTATAACCAATGAATGTTTGTGTCTTTTATCAAAATTTTTATTCTAATTCGAAATTCGACTGAAAATTCTTATTCATAATTCTCGAATTTTGGTTTAGTGTAACATTTTTTATCACTTAAATTTTCTCATTTTTTCTTAAGGGTAGGTACAAACGATTCGGGATCAAGACGATCGACATTGGTTGCTTTACGGATGTTACCCCAAATACGAAAATGAGTCACATCTTTGAGAAATAGCTTGAATTACGAACGCAGTTAAAAAATTGAAATTAACACACCAGAGGTAATATAAGGAATATTGAATAATTTTCAGTTATTCCTGAATTTCAGCGTAATTTTGGTATGTATCACTATGAAAATTTTTGCAATATATGAAGAATTGAAACGTCGATGTCACCCCGCCGCTATTTTTATCGAAATATGTTGAAAAACCGTCGAAAAATAATTGTGAAAACAAGTTTTATAGACACTAAAGTTAAACATTTTTTTCCTCATAAAAAACTGAATTGGGAAAAAAAAGGGAACGGGACATCAAGACGTCCCTTAACATTAATTTAAAAAAAAATCAAAGCTTTATGTACAAAATTGAAAGCGTAAATTAAGAACTACTGAATGCCGTTTTTGATTGGAGATTCTTGAGGTATTACTTCCTTCTTACTGATTCCATTATTTCCTATCTGCGAATCTTTCTGTTTAAATCGCTATCTCATACTGGAAGCACTAATTTTTTCGATAAATGGCCATATTATGACGCATTTCGAAATTGTTTTTATTTTCAGACTATAAATATTCATTGCATTGCCCACGATGGCCAGTTTTTCTAGACATGTCAATGAAGATGAGATCTCCAATGCAGCAGAAGGTAATTTGTACCAAAGCAAGCATGAAGGTATCATATTCAGTACATTAATCACTAAGAAGACGTTGCCAAGCGAAGGGGAAAAAAATCAAACCAACATACGTTGCTCATTTTCCTTCGGACGATCCCTTGATCCGTTTTCTCAACATAGTTTGGTGTCTGTTGTGTCCACTTCACATAATTCCGATATCTTGAACCTCGATTCGAACTTAAAACAAGTTTATTAGATCGATACGTGAAATACGTGGTAGTACCCGCGTACAGGCGGAACACCGGTCGTTATAACCAGCAAGCTCGCATCTGCGGATACTGAAGACTGTTCCGTCGAAAACAACTCTTCATCTACTTCTTCAATCTACCAATTCAACCAGTGGCGAGACTAGAGAGCTTTCGTTAACACACCACCTGTAATAACGCGCGATTTTGATTCCAGAACAAGGTTTGGATTTTTAAACTAATCATTATTGAATTAATAATACCTTTAGGCTAGATAGGCTCGAAAATTCAAGGTCTTACCTCAGGATCCCCCAACTACTATGAACCAAAAAGCACCTATTTTTGGTTATACTCTTACGTAGTTGAAGAAAACACTGTGGAACTATTGGTCCTTTTCTGAAGTTTCTTCTTCACACTGACATATTTTCCACTAGTCTTCAAAGGTTTTATGACGAAAATTTGTTTCTAAATCACGATGTGAGAGCGGCACACACTCATTACCTAGTAAAATACCTTAAAGAGAGCAGAAATATGTAGTAAAATATTGTGACATTTGCATTAAGATTAAATCATCGTACAAGACGTAGTGAAGAGCTGCTTTAATTTGTTCATCGTGCCTATAGAGTAAGAAGACGAGAAAGTTTTCAACAGCTCAGTGAGTTTGATAGGAGGCGAATAGTTGAGGCTGGATTGTCCTTTAGGGAATTAGACACAAGGATGCATAGAAGTATGAATGCGGTAGTTGATTATTATTGTGTATGGCATAAAGAAATCCTTATACAACGAGCTAGAGGACGTGTCAAAAGGACGACCCCACTTCAAGATCGCCGCCTAATGCACAATCCAGACCAAAGATATTAAGATGTGTAATATCAGAGACAATATACTCTGGTAATATCTTTGATCCAGACCTACACAACGCACCACCGACAGCCTATATACAGCGCACAGCAGAAAGACTCTATAGTTTGTTGTTTTTATGGCAGTAGCTCATGTTATCAGACTACCGCTAATGATGTTTTAACAGGAGAGGACTGACTACGTCTGGATCGATACATGAATAAAAATACTCCAAGCATACATAAAAAATATATGTACAGGGTGGGCAAATTTCGATGTTTTAGCACTACAGCTTTTAAACCAGTGGAGATAGACGAAATCTGATACCCATTCTCGTTCTCTTTTTCTGAGAAACTAACAAGAGTAGTAGTCATTTTTGGCCACCTTCTTTTGTTTTCGAGTTATAAGCGAAAATTGGAAAAATGGCGATTTCGAAATAAATTTATATCCCCGCTAATACTGATGATAGAGATCTGAAATTAAAACATTATACAGGCACTTTTTTAAGTAGAATCCAGTTACTTGCTTGCCTTTTTAGCAGGATTTTTAATTACGAAGCTATGACCCAAAGTTGTGATTTTTTAAATGGGAACACTAGATTTCTGTGCAATTTTTTGAAAGCTTAATTTTTACTGATTTCAAAAATATATAACATCTTATGGTTTGCATCAATATAAATAATAGAAAATGGTCAAAAACTTTTTTTCCCCATATTTCCATGGTTTAAACTTTTGACGAGCACAGAAAGATAGAGCTTCCTATAATAAGAGCAGTCTCCTTCCGGCAATGCCATTCTTTCTATGCTTTTTACCAATTTTCACAAAATTTGAATCTTGGAGAAATTGAGTAAGAAGCATAGAAATTAAAGGACTAATAGGAGGAGACTGTGGTAATAATAAGATGCTACATTTTTCTATTCTCATCAAAAGTTGAAACCATAGAAATATTGAGAAAAAAGGTTTTTGACCATTTTTTTATTATTTATATTGATGCAAACCATATGATGTTATATATTTTTGAAATCAGTAAAAATTAAGCTTTCATAAAATTGCACAGAAATCTAGTGTTCCCATTTAAAAAAACATAACTTTGAGTCATAGCTTCGTAATTAAAAATCCTGCTAAAAAGGCAAGCACGCCACTGGATTCTATTCAAAAAAGTGCCTGTATAATGTTTTAATTTCAGAGCTCTATCATCAGTATTAGCGGAGATATAAATTTATTTCGAAATCGCCTTTTTTTCTATTTTCGCTTATAACTCGAAAAAAAAAGAAGGTGGCCAAAAATGACTACTACTCTTAGTTTCTCAGAAAAAGAGAACGAGAATGGAGTATCAGATTTTGTCTATCTCCTCTGGTTCAAAAGTTGTAGTGCATCGAAATTTGCCCACCCTGTACAGTAATTGAAGTGGTCGACTGGCTTGGTGTAGGGAACGGCTGAACTGGGACCTTGAATAGATTAACATCATAGACATATTAATCGGGGTAATAAGTCTATGATTAACATTATCTGCAGTGATGAATACAGTGCTGCTAACGGACGCTGTCCAACCCACTTTTCCCAAAATATAATGCACAAACACAAAGTCAGAATTACGTTGGCTCCTTTTGAAGAAATTCGAGTCGATTCGTTTCCTTGGCCCCCTAGATCTCCCGATCTTTCTCCCATCGAACACGTCTGGAACCCCAGCCTCTATAGATTCTAGCGGCCCTTTGACGTAAAGTACAAGTCGCCTGGGATGAGATACCTCAAGAAGAAATTTCCCATCTTTTAAGGAGTATGCCTCGGCATGCTTTGGAGTGTATGGGACATCGTGGAGGTCCAATAACATATTATTTTTTTTCACTTTTTTCCCACTGTTCCATTTTCCTCAAATTTTGATCAAATACTAACCTAACCCGCCTAAGACACATGGAGACAAAAATATTGTTGTAATAAATTCATTAATACTAGGTGTTCTGCTACTGTTTTTTATGTCACTTAGTATATTATTTTTGTATTGTCGAGGCAAGAGTGGCAAAACATATCTTTTAGCCAATTTCCATCTTTTGTATTTAGTCAATTGTTGCCAAAGGATAGAAAAATCGCTATCAGATGCTCCACTCGGGTTTTCAGAAATATGAATTTATTTTTATTCAATTCCTCAATTTTCAACCCTAGTATATAGGCATATGAAGCTATTGAGTCGAGAAATTTTGAATAATAGTAAAAGATTTTGTTACCGAATTTCGTCTAATTATTTCAAGTAGCTTGCGAGGAAAAGATGGACGGTGAAAAGACAAATATTTAACCTTTTTTTTTGGAATACAAATGATTCAGAATGTAAACTTCGTAATTCTCAGGGTGGTTGTATGTTTTGGTCGATTCCGAAGGTTTTCAATTGGAAAAATTGAACCACAACAATTTTAATCTTATATAGAAACCGTGAATATTTCTCTCACAGATATCAGATACGAAAGTATGTAGTATAATATTCACAATTCGCCACTGATCTCTAGCTAGATTGTTGCAGTAGTTACAAGTGAACTGACGTCATCTACAGGTTAACTCATGGAGTTTGAAATAGATGATTCGTGGTAGAAGTACCTACTTGTATGTGACTCGCTCATCTTTTGAGCTTTTAATACTGAAGGGCTTCCTTTCCATCGACATAAAAATTTCTTTGTCCTCCTTCCATTTCGAAATAATATCTGAAACAAAGAAACAGAGCAGAAAACGAGAAAAAAAGTGAATAATAAAGCCTTCATCCAAACTTATATAAAACTTCAGGACTGTTACAGTCCTGAAGAAGATCCCAAACAGGATCGAAACGTCGACAATTTGAAGGAATTCTATTATTCACCTTGTTAAAGGGATGAAGGGCATCTTGCCTTGTCTTCCCAGTTAACAGAAAGGACCAAATTTGTTGGATAAAAAATATTAGGCAGGTTGGTCAGTTCACGCCCAATTTATTATATTACAGGGTTACAAAACAGTCAAAAACTTCCATTACAATAGCCAATAGCGTTAGTGATCAGATTAATAATAAACTTTATTTTTCATAAATTTTTCCATAGTCGACATTGGAGGTGAAATCTAAACTTCAGAGGATTGTAACTTGTAGGAGAATTGGTTCAGATCGATGAGTTACATGAAAGGACTTTAATTTTTGCTGCACATACTACAAAATCTTTCGCTTCAATTTGTAAAGTTGACTTACAATTGTAAGATTGTAAGAAAATATAACACTTCATAAAGCAATATATACAATACATACAGGGTTGGGATAAAGTTTGGCACCAAATTAATATCTTTAAAACAAAACGGGCGATATTTTTGAAATTTGGCAGCTGAGTGTAATGGACCACAATGCATCTGATGAGCATATTTTCATTAATGAGATACTTCCGGTTTAACCGGAAATGACAAAACTTTTTTTTATTTAAATGGGACACCCTGTATATTTCTGCAGATTCTGAAAGTGCACCGTGTTTCGGATCTGTCCATATCGGGTTCCATGTAAAAATTATCTGTAAAAAGAAGAAATTCAGTCTTTTTGTACATTTGAGAAAAAATCCATTCAAATAAATAAATCGTTGTTATTTGTATCAATAGTGAGAAATAAAACGAAATACTTTGTATTACATAACTCTTTCTGCTTTTCATGACGTATTTTTTATGAAAATCTATAAAAAGAAGAAATACAGGGCTTTTACTAGTAGAAAAAATTTATTGAAAATAATTTTTTTTTAAATCATTTTAAATGTTCGAACTGCTTGCCATTCACCTCCTGACAATATTTCAAAATTACCGTCCGTTCCGTTTTGAAAATTAATTTGGTGCCAAACTTTATCCCAACCCTGTACACTCTAGTTTAATTCATATTCTAGTGATGGAAGTTTGAAAAGTATTAGGTACGTCATAGAGGGTTTTTTCGGTCTCCAATAATTTAGACGTCGATGGTTACTCTTGAGGTGGCCCAACTCCCAGGAGGCCGCGAAGGACGAGAATAAAAATATGATTTCTTCTTTCCTTTTCCTGTATCTTAAATTATTCTCAACACGAACCCGCATATACGTATCACTGCAAATTTTAATTATCTCATGAGGAACGTTCAAAAACATTTTCATTACGATTTTTGGCCTTTATTCCCTCAGGATTAGAAATATTCGTCGTCAAAATCAGATATTTGAAATAAAATGAAGTGAAATTAATTCAGATGCATAATATCCATTGATGTTAAAATCAACAAAGGTTGCAATCTAGTCAACCACTGAACCACCATAATGCATGAAAATAAACAATTATTAACTTGTCCTCTATCAGGTGGTTAGTTCGATTTAGATCGTAACATTTGTTGATTTTTATATCATCAACATCACAGAGAATAGTTCGTTTAACAAAATAAGCAAGAAATTAGAAAAACAAGGTTTGCTTAGTTCTTAGTAAGTCTGGGTTCCCGGCCACTCAGGAATAAAAGGAAATGGAGGTGCCCAGAACCATTTTGTGGTATAGGTGAATGAAGAAAAGAGATTCAGAGGAAGAAAAAATCGAAAGAGGAACAGTTTGAAAGAAACTTTAATATTCTAAGAAGTTTCTGAATCTTTGGATCATATGATCTTAACAAAAATATATCTACAGATCTGATGCTACCTTAAAATAGCAGTGCAATGAAATGCTCCTTGAATCTGCAATCAGATCAGGTTGTCTCTGCTACAATCTAAATGCGGGTAAGCATTTTATTGTACACTTATAAAATCCCGGAAACAAAGGGATATCTTAAAATATGCATGTGGAGGGGATTTTTATTTTATGTGATGAGAAAACTCATTCAGGTTTTTACTTTCGAGCTAATAGTAGATGGAGTATTTATCGGAAACAAAGAATTTCCGGATATATTTCCTATTTGTCGACTTACAATATATTATCTATACTTTCTATACCATTAAATTTTTTCTCGATAACTTTGACATCCTGAAGGTATATGTTTTTTCAATTCGATGTAATTAACAATCTTTGGCATAACTACGAAGATGTATTGATATCTCGTTAGGCCAGACCAGTCCCATGCATAAAAAAAATATTGCGTTACCATAGCAACGAACAATAACTCATTAGAAGTGTCAGTGTGAAGTTCGAGGTCAAAAAAGTAAACAAGAGTTACGCAATAAATTAAAAGAAAGAAGATGTCCACCGAAATTGTTGAAATCGAAAAATTGGAGTATCGAGCCATCATCAAGTACCTGTATTTAAAAGGTTTAAGAGGTAAGCAGATTTACGAAGATATGCTTAATACCCTTGGCGATCAATGTCCTTCGTATGCGACCTTGAAAAATTGGACTGCAAGCTTCAAAAGAGGTAAATTTTCCATTGAAGATGATGACCGATCGAGAAGGCCAGTTTCTGTGTCAGTCCCCGAAAATATCGATGCAGTTCATGACATTATTTTATCAGACCGTCGAATTGGGCTGTAACGGATATCTGAAGCACTGAATGTTTCATACGAACGCGTTCATCATATAGTTCACGTCAATTTGGACATAAGAAGAATTGCTGCAAAATGGATCCCCAAATGTTTGAATGTTGACCAAAAGCGTGCAAGGGTAGAAGGATCGCGTTCGATCTGTGCTCGATTTGAAAACGATGTAGACTTCTTAAGCCGAATTGTTACTATGGATGAGACTTGGGTACATTTCTACGATCCAGAAACAAAGCAACAATCGATGGAATGGCGACGAAGTTTCGTGTAAAAAAATCAGCTGGAAAAGTTCTTGCTTCAGTTTTTTGGGATTGCCATGGAGTAATCATGATTGAATTTTTGATAAGGGTAGAACAATAACCGGAGATTACTATTCGACATTACTGACCACTCTACGGGAAAAAATTAAGGAAAAAAGAAGCGGAGAGCTATCCAAAGGTGTTATGTTTTTGCAGGACAACGCCCCTGCACACAAATCTCATGTTGCCATGCAAAAAATTCGTGATTTAGGGTTTGAATTACTAGAACACTCCCCTTATTACCCAGATTTGGCTCCATTTGACTATCATCTCTTTCCTCAACTGAAAAAAAGTTTAAAAGGTCGTAAATTTTCTTCCAACGAGGAGGTAAAAGCTGTGGAGGTCTGGTTTGCAGAGCAAGAAGAAATTTTTTTTTTGAAAGGTCTAGAGACGTTGCAGGTTCGCTGTAATAAATGTATCCAATTAAGAGGAGAATAAGTTGGGTAATAAAATATTTTGACATTGAAATTTTGTTTGGTTCTATATAGTAGGCTAAGAATTTTTCAATATATCCTCGTATAAACGCTACAAATACCTTCCAGCTCTAAAGTGCGATTTTTGCTGCGATTGCTCAAATGAAATGAAGCTTGCGAATAGTCATCTGTAACCATTAGAATAACGGATCGTTCGGTTCTGTACCGGTATGTTGAACTTGAACGATATAAGTATCTATACCTGATACTACCCAGTACCAGATACCTATTATAAATAACTCTTACCAAATCAATTGTCGCCTTGAAAAAGAAGCTTTGAGTTTCAGCAGGGGTTGAAAGGGTTATTTTCAATGGTATGAGTGTTTGATGAGTGCTGATGTAAAATCAGATATTCGAAACCTGGAATTGGGAGTTGGTCAGGGTACTATAGCTGGTCCAATTTTATTTCTTTTATATTAACGATCTACCAGAGGCAATAGATAAGTACCTAAATGCGAATATATCATGTTGATAACAAGAATATTTTAATTGAGGGGAGTGGTTTAAAGGCGATTGTTCACAGAACCAAAGATGCGTTCTTTAAGGTCGGCATTGCTTTGATATGAACAAATTAGTGATAAATGAGGTCAAAACCAATCTGGTACCTACTCTTTCATCTGAACAAATCTCTAGATTGCACTATTCTGGATAATAACAGTGTTGCGCTTTCATCCGACATCAAATTCTTGGGTATTCATTTGATGAATTCCTCAATTGGGAAATTCATATAGATAAGGTCTGTCGGAAGTTATCCAGTGTTGGCTATGGAATAAAGATTCTATCTAATCGCTTGGATGAGATCTTTTAGAATCGAAAAAGAAAAACGATTGTACTAGATGATGAGATTGTGTTAATGTTTCCCATTATGTTATATTTCATTTAATGAATATTTCGATTAACTATTTCTTATAGGAAATAGAAGACCTGTTGAAAATAATGCAGTTGCAGGAGAGCTCGAAAAAATGTTGAGTGCGCCATCGGGTGAGCATTGAATTAAAATGAGTACGGACAAGGGCATCATAGTGTTCGAAAATATTTCGATTAAGTGCAAAAACCCACCATGAATACCCTTACCAAACATGATTATTTTCCTAGAAAGTTTAACGAACCAAGTGTGAAGTACCAAATGAACGTTGAAGTAGAAAAAGCTGCATTTCGCCTTCACATCAAGATACCTTCACGATTTTGTGTACCCTAATATGTCAGGCATCCAGTGATCTTCCTACTCAGTACTTTAATTTCAGGGGATTCTTCGAAACAATGAAGACTCGGTATTTCTTGAAGACAGAACAATTTTAATTACTTGACTTGAACTGGTATATGCGGTCTTGTGTTGCTTTATAGAGATCAAACGAGGTCTTCGATGAAAAGGTGCTCTTCAGAATGTTCAGTTAATTGAGCAAGAGCCATCTCCTGCCAATTATGGTAAGTATTCTTATCACTTATAGTAGGTACCTACTAGGTAAAAATGTTCTGGGGTTACTAGTTACTAATCATGATCATCGGTAACTTACACCCTTGAGTATTGAAAACTCAAAGCTTATACCAAAGATCCTCTTTGCTTATACAGATAATTGAATATCATCCTTTTATGTTTATAGACCCCCTTGGATAGGGGCTTATATAAACCAGGATATCATATCAGGTACAGGCTTTGAGTATTCAACATGATGGGGGTTAATACTCAATAAGGGTACAGGTAAACAAACTGCGCAATAACTGGGCTCGTTCAAGTTGAAGTATAAAGCCTGGGATTTAGTTATTATAATTGAATAATAATTGAATAATTTGAGAAAATGGGCTCATCGTATGGTCAGTTTACCAAGAAAGGGTTCGCGCATTACAGAGTGAGCAAAAAGTGAGCACAAATTTCATATCTTCATTATTTACTTTTTCATAAAAATTGATCGAACAATTCAATTTTCATTTTAAATTAGGCAAATTTCAATATACAGGGTGATTCATAACTATTGGGACATAGGCAGATTGTTTGGACCAAAATATGGCGATAGGACCAAATATACCTCTATAAAATATTGCTGTGGAAAAAGATAGAGGGCGTTAAATTTGAATTTTTTATAAGGGGACAGAATAATATTTTCTTCGAATTCCGATAGTCCTTTATTAAAAGAATTAGAGAAGGCATAGAAGTCGCAGGAGGCCACGTAGAACATTTAATTTAAGTTTTTTCTTTTTATGTTACATTGTTTTTAATTATGCTTTATCGTCGAAATAAAATAAATAAATCGTTACTTCAAATCCCCTTCCGATGCTCTGAACTGTTCAATTGTGTTTTTCTTAAAAACGGATGAAAAAATATATAGTGAAGTTATTAGCAAAAAACGAAAAAAAAATTCAACTTTAACGCCCTCTATCTTTTTCCACAGAAATATTTTATTGAGGAATATTTGGTCCTATCGCCATATTTTGGTCCAAACAATCTGCCCTAAGCCCATGTCCCAATAGCTATGAATCACCCCGTATAATTGAACTTTTTGTGCTAGAAATGATACGATTTGATCATGGATGGGTTTTTCAAAACTTTTTTTCATTTTCATTTTAATCCACGGTTGAAACTTATTGGTTTCGAATCTTTGTTTTATCACTATATAGTAGGTGCACTTTAGGGAAATTATGGATTTTTTTGTGTTTGAAAACGTGCCTTTTTCGTAGGGTAGCAATTGATGAATAATCTTAAATAAAAATCCCAATTTTTTCATCTTCCTCCAAGAAAGCATACATTCGATAACATTTCACCAATCACTCATAAAAAGTGTATGTCGTTAACATCTAACCATATCGTTCCTATAATAAAAAAAGGGTTGATGGAAAAACCCCATGAATTACGAAATCATCCGTTCGACAAAAGGGCTATCTACTTCACTGATCAGGCACAAATATCTGCATATTTCCTGAATGCTCCTTCGTCTGGAATACCCTTGAAAATAATGAAGCAGAAATGCTGCCACATAAACAAAGATCAATTAGGGGAGAGTGGGGGATTACCGGCCCCCTAAGGAAAATTTGGAATTTCATGAAGGTTTATTGATTCAGAAGGAAACGGGTTGGTGTAAATCAAAGATAAGACATTCAGAAACAAAATTTATAAAAAAAAACAGAAGGGTACAAATAAGTAGTAGCAACATAATGAATTTTCAAAAAATTACTAAGTGGCCGGCATTACCCGCACCGTGGGGGTAATATCGGCCGGGCGTTATTCCAAAAAATAGCTTAGAGAGATTAATTATTTTATTTGCTAATTCATTTTCTCGCTCTTGGTTAAATATAGGGCATCGTCCCAATCGAGGATTCGAAACATTGCCATTTCTAAGACGGTCTTGGAGAGTCGCTCTCGGAATCCCAAAACTTCTTGACACTTCCCGAACAGCACGCCCATTTTGTATAGCTGACAAAGCTTCCCTCAGAGTCTCCGAAGTCCAAGAAGCTTTTTCGGTCTTCCTTTTGTATGTCCTCGGCATCTGAAAGTTGGGAAAAAATTCAAAATCTATCTATGGGGTAATACCGGCCGGGCCGGTAAAACCCGCAAGGCAAGGGCCGGAATTACCCGCAAAACAGTCATTCAACAATAATCACGATATGAAAAAATGTGTGGAGGAATACCTTTTTTGAGTGAAGTGGATGATCACCAAGAGTATTCAGTTCATTTTGATATGCGCTAACTATATTTGCCACTTACCGTTTTGAAGTTATGGCGTCTCGAAGTCACAGTTTTCTTGTAAGCAACACGTCTATTTCACCAAATGACAAATGATCAACACTAGGAACAACCATCACCTCCGAGCTGCCCAAATGATACTGAGGTTAGATTTCTCGATGTGCTTGGCCGTTGAATACAAATCTATGGAAAATTCCTATTGGGGTAGGGGAATCTCGATGGCCGGTATTACCCCGACGGCCGGGATTCCCCCAGTCTCCCCTTTTACAGTGAAACTCCTCTAATTCGAACTTCCCTATCGCAGAATTCTATGATTTGAATATTCTTCACAAACAAAGACGTTTTTACAACATGACTCTAAATATAATAGTGATTTTATTGGGAAATTTTTGAAGATCAACTTTCGACACGAGTATTTCCAAGAAAAATCGTGGAAGATCTAATGCGATACATATTCTGAAAGAGCAACTCGATGCAGCCGTTCGGTCTTGACGTTTATTTAATTGTTCCATCTTTTTGGAAATTTTTCGACAGTCAGCGTTCGAGTCGTTTATCTCTCAATTCAAATTTCCATAGATGGAAATGTGATACATACTCTGAAAGAGCAACTCTTCTAGTAATAAATCTGAAAATTTTATGGAGCTCGCTGCAGCCGTTCGCCCTTGTCGATTATTCAATTGATTACATCTTTTTGGAAATTTTTCGACAGTCAGCGTTCGAAACGTTTATCTCTCAATGAAAATAACCGTAGATGGAAATGTGATATACAGGGTGTGGCGTAATGAATGGATAATATGGAGCATGCAGGTAGAGGACTCTATGGCGGTTCAGAAAAATATATTTTACGTTCAGTAAAAGTGCCTTGGTTTTCGAGATATTCGGGATTTTCGAAAATTCAAGAAAATCACACCCTTCGCCACTCTTTTTGCAGGCAAGACTCCAAATGAAGGAATTTTTTCAGACTGTTTTTGGATAGTATTCCTGGATAGATGCGCTATCGAATGTGAATTATTATTTTTGAGGCGCATGAATAGTTTTTCATGAATAAAAGAATTAACTCAAATTTTCCGTTTTGCTTATTTTTTTTTTCCCAAGTTCAACCCAGCGTGGTGTGAAAAATAATATGGTTACCTGAGTGCCAAAGCAAGAGAAAACATGCCTGTTTCACTGAGATTCTGAAATGGTATAACTCACTCTATTTTCAGCATTAAATACAAAATAAATTTCTATTACAATGAGTCAAGGCAGAGTTTGACGTAAGCCTTTTTCTTTAATTTTTAGCAACTGAAATGAGACTTGCAAGCAGAATAAAGCAATTATTCATAAGAAGTTGTAGAGCATCTAGTACAGCTCCTGATGCACACTTTGAACGCTTTTTGTAAAACTCGATTCAATTAAACAATATTTTAAAATTGGTTTTTTTCCTCCGTATTCTTTCATAATTAAGCCCTATAGTTATAAAGTTAATAGTTGTTAAGCGAATTTCAAGTAACGAAGTGAATTTTAGCACTTTTGTTAATTAAGAAAAAAAGCTGAAAATTAGGTAATTTTTATTATATTGAGTCAAGACCCTTATTGTTACAAAAATCCTGAAATTTACTGCATAACTTGAAATTAACTTGAAAATATTGATTTCACAACGTTGATGGGGTTCAATAATAAAAGAAAACGAGAAAAAATATCAATTTTAAAATATCGTTTCATTGAATAAAGTTTCACAAATCACAAATGATGCTTAAATTGGCCACCATGAGTTCTGATACATGCTCTATAGTCTACACTTTTTTGAATCATAGCTTTATTGCATAGATATCATTTTAAAATGAGTATCGTTTCATTGAATTAAATATTACAAAAGATTACAAAAGAGGCCACCATGAGCTTCAGTAAATGCTCTATACCTTCTTATGGACGATTGTTTCATTCTGCTTGCATTTCTCATTTTAGCTGATAAAAATTTTAGAAACACTGTTTACATTAAACTAGGCCTCAACTGATTGCAATATGAATTTATTTTGTATTAAATGCTGAGAATTCAGAGAGTTATACCATTTCGGAATCTCAATGAAACTGGGAGGTTTTTTCTTCCATTGGCTCTCAGGTAACCATATTATTTTTTACACCGCGCTAGGTTGAACTTATGAAAAAAAATAGCAAAACGGAAAAGTTGAGTTATATCTTTTTTTCATGAAGAACCATTCATGCGCCTCAAAAATAATGAATTACATTCGATAGATCATCTATCCAGGAATACTATCCAAAAAACAGTTTGAAAAAATTCCTTCATTTGGAGTCTTGCTTGCAAAACGAGTGGCGAAGGGTGTAATTCGCTTGAATTTTCGAAAATCCCGAATATCTCGAAAACCAAGGCACTTTTACTAAACGTGAAATAAATTTTTCTGAACCGCCATAGAGTCCTCTACCCCCAGGCTCAATATATGTATATTCTGAAAAAGCAATCTTCTAGTAATAAATCTGAAAATTTTATGGAGCTCTGTACAACCGTTCAGTTATGACAAATTTTTAACTCATCTTTTTGGGAAACATCACAGATCTAAATGTGATAAAAATCACTTGAATTTTCCGTTACTCGAAATCAACGTACGCCCCCTTGGAGATTCGAGTTACGGCCGTTTTCAATAACCTATCCAAGATAAGGGATAGATCGCTATCTACAGTTTGTCTGCCTATCTATCCTTGTAGTTATCTATCTATGGTTTGCATTTCACAATTATGGTTTGACGTTATCTATCTCAAGGCAAGGATAGATAGGAATCCATTCAGCTCAGACCACAGAACACTAATATAAGACCTCACATCATTAATTCATTTCTAGCGTTTGAGATATTGGGGTGTGTTAGAAAGTGTAAATATTTGAATATTATGTATAGAAGGTTAATCGTGTGTGTATGACTACATACCCGTATGCATCGTTTCATTGAACGAGCTTAATTCCTTAATGTCTTTTTTTATTAATCTATGCTTTTTTCCCATAGAGATTCTATGCTTAAACGTCGTTCAATGAAAGGTGCATACGGCAATAAATACATCACAATAATTGTTGATCGAGATTCTCAACCACGCAATATTTGAAAATGAATTCCTCAACCGTAAGTAACTTCAAATAAAAGCGCCGTTGTTATCGATATTCATTTTTCATTAATTTCAAGTTCTGAAGGCAATGATTTTTTCAGCCTGAATCAAAACCAATGACTAAAGAAGAGGCCATGCGTTTGGTACAATTTGTAGCAGCTGATGGGGTTATTACCAGCAGAGCTATTAATGCTACTAACAATAAATTGAAAGAGGAGATTTGGAGAAGATTGACCGAATCCTTCAACTCTTCGGTTTCAATTTTCCCACATTGCGCCCTCAAATATGGATTAATTAAATCCAATAATTCACTCACAGCAACTTTGCTCAGTTGAATTCTACATGTGAACTCGTAATCATTCAAAATAATCATGTAATCAACTCGTGCTTTATAAACTTTTTGGGTCTCTTCCGATTCACTTTCTTCATCATCAATCATCTCTAATAATTCCATGTCGCTATCGTCGCTACTCAAATAATCCATTTTCAAAGTTAATTACAATTCAATTGTTAAGAAAAAAGCACTGAAATGCACCCTGATAACAATTTCCAACGCTTATCTCTACCCCTTACTGCTCGAACTCGACAGATCAAAAAACTGAACTACCGGAGATAATTTTTACAATCGATGGTTTACTTCAAATTTCTTTGAAACGCAGATAGGCGCATATATAATGAAAGTTCCTATCTCTGGTTGTCAATCTGACCTCATTTCAGAGGAAGGGATAGATCGCTGCGGCCAGTAAGAATCGCTATCTGCAGATAGAATATTGAAACGTAAACAAGCACAAAATGACAGATTTGTCTATCCCTAGTATCTATCTATCCACCGTTTTGATGGATAGGTAGGTTATTGAAAACGGCCGTTAGAGAAGTTCCACTGTACCTATTCGGAATACACCCAACAAATTCGGGCATCCTTTAAGTTTTCGTCACAGTTTAGAGAAGGAAACTGAACCATATGGTTGATTCAGACATTAAGTGTTAAAGACGTGTTAAAATGTTTCTCGTGGCTTTCTGATAATTCAGATCACCAACGATCTAGGGTCATGTTTTAAATTTTTAGGAATTTTAGGATCTATTTTATAGATAGTATCCCAAATTCGTCATTTGGAGAGTTTTTATAGGGGAATTTTTGTAGGACGCTTTATTTCGACCACCTTTACCTTTATTTGAAAGAATTCTCCTTTATAAACACCCTACATTTTTATTTTTTCGTTCGAGTTCAATTCTGGATTTGTGTAATAGGTACTTTATTTTGGTTCGTATTTCCTTTGCGATGTGTCGCTTCGTGTAGGAGAGGCATTACTCAAGATCAGCTGTTTTCCAAAGAGTTAGGTTAGGTAACTCTTGCATCATTCTCCGATGTTGCCAAGTGTTTGCTTATATCGTATTTAAAAGATTTTATTCATAATTCGTATCAGGGACGTCCGGGTGTCAGAAGGTTTTATGAATTTATTATTTATTATCATTAATCATTATTGAAAAAACATGTTGGCTAATTCCAGTCTCAAAGTCAGACTTTGGCAGAGTGTGTAGATCACGATTGATATTGTATGTAAGATTGTAAAAAAAAATACATTACTTAATCTTAACCATAGCCTACTAGAACTTAGAAGTTAGTAACTTTTGGTCTTTTAATCAGTTCTAGTCATGGAGGTAGGAAAAGACTTTACCTCCATGGTTCTAGTAGGCTATGACTGAACACAAGAAGATATAGCAATATCACTGCCTTCTAAAGTATGGTTGCTTCGTTGACTGAAGTATTTCAATCAACATAATAAGCGCTTTCTTTTTGGTGCTTCATGCACCGGTACAGCTCCGGGCTTCTCGCCCCTGAGCTGTTCCAAATAAAACGGTTATTAGTGCGCCAACTGCGCGCAGCGAGTTGGATGATCAGCTGTTGAGCAAAATGACAAGAGACAAGTCCGGATTCGCGGTTCTTTGGATTATTTGTTTTCAGTTTGACGTTAAAGTCGTTGATTTTTAATAAGTTTCACTATTTTTTCGGAATCTATTGCCATATATTTGGTTGAAAAACTTGATTTACCGGGTAAACATTACCCTTTCTTTGCTATGGAGAGTAAAAATATACGAAATACTGGATATGTCTGTAGATATAAAACTTGAAAAAACTATTTAACAATGATTTCATCTCTTAAAGCTTCGTTAATAATTCTCTTTGGTAAAAGTAGGTAAAGAGTGTTCTGATTTTACGAAAATTGCATTCAAGTACCTACGTGAAATATCAACTTATTTGAAAAGAAATGCTACATTTTCACTGATGGGCGCTACTAAACTGAAACTTGTCGTTTATTCATTTGATCGATCTCTAAAAATTATGCATTCATGAAAAAAATGATTAGTTCACTCTTCAAACCTGAAAGAACGAATCTTATCTTCATTCAAAATCATTCAGTTCTAATTCCATCTAGCATTGATTCTTTATTCATTTACTCAATAAAAAACTAACTGACAGCTTCAATTGACGAAAAAATCAATCTTAGGTGGTCCATAAGGTGTATTACAGCCTTTTTATAGTATTAATCCACAAATTTCAACAATACACGACTTCTAATATTTGTTGACATATGTAAACATAACCAAAAAGTTTGTTTACGGGCTTCAAGCCCTCGACGTGCACCAGCATTTCGGTTGGTGCAAGAGGGGGCAGGGGAAGGGAACGCGAGCTGCTCCGGTGCTTCACGCCCCAATCAAAAAGAACGCGTCGGTGCTCGAGTGAGATGCACCGGAGCTGCCCAGGAGCTGCTCAAACGGTCAAAAAGAAAGCGTAAAATGCTATCTTTTCGGATTAAACATACATGCGAAGACAACTGGCAACCCTGCCATGTATATTTTCATATCTGCTTTTCCGCCTTTTCCGGTTTCCACCACGTGCAATGATGACAGTGGTGTAATGTAATTTTAATTTTGTTATTGTAATTATACAATTGTAGCAAAGAGTAACCACTTACTCTTGGATTGTAGTATTTGTAGTACTTGTAGTTACGTTGTGTATCAAAGATTAATTAATTAATCTTTATCCTTTTTTTCTGTTGATTAATCCATAATTGATCTGTTTCGTGCTAAGCCTTATAACACCGTTAAAATGAGTGAGAGTGGGCCTCAGCCACTATACAAGTTCAAGAGCTTCAACGTATTCAAAACATCCATGTTCAAAACACCTTTAGTTCAAGTTGAAGATGGTCCAGAATGGTTACAAGTCAAGAAAATTTTTCCTATCATGAACGACGATTTTTCTCTTGACACTGAACTACATGATGATATGGTAGAATTTGAGAATACAATAAAACTTATCAAAGAAACGTGGGAAGTAACTAGCTTCGTACATCATTATTTTATATTCAGATACGAAAGATTTGTAAGATCGAAAGTTATTCCTGAATTTATTGAAAAACTCGAAGATAGAGAATCCAATAGATTCTTTGAAGCGGTTTCCTTTTTGTATCACCACTATCAGAGAACTGTTAAGATGGTGAGAGATATATTCAAACTTGGGGCAAATAATGGAAAGCCCATTATATCATTTAGTGATAATCCAGAGGAAGCTGTTAGAACAAAATTTTCAGGCTCATTATATCGCCTTTTGCAAACAGAACATGAAGCAGTGATTAAAGCCTATTATAGGTATGATCTATCTTCATATGATAGCAGTAATAACACTACATTGAAGTGTCCAAATTGCGAGGTAGAAAAGTGTCCACGATGTGGTGATTGGTTGGAAGAGTGTTCCAGGTAACTTTACTTCTTTGCTTCATTTTCGAGATGCGTGAAAACAAAGTTTATTATTTATATAAGAAGGTTTTACTGTCAGATTCCTGACCAGTCAAACGTAATAAGTACTTGGCAGTTTGGATTTAAGAACTCAAAATTCTTATGCCTGTTTGCACTAAGGAATTCAAGGCAGGTTTAACGTTGAGTCATATCTGCGATTTCTGTTAATTAGTGCTAACAGGTATAACATCCCTATCAACAATATGAAACAGTATTAGATGAGGAATACACAGAACCTACTTTCATCATTCCATACACTTTGAAGAGTATTGCAGAATGAAAGATGATAGTTTGAAAATTTCATAACCGATGCATAAAATTTGTATATTTCAATTTTGGGATCACAAACTCACTTTGTATTATTGGAATCATTTTAGTCTATCTGGTTAATATATTTGTATCTCAGTGTAACAGCTAAATGTTAAATTGATGAAAATTTTATATTCTAAAACATATCATTTGATCGTTAGATGTGCAAGCTTTAAACTGAATATATCACACTTTCAGGAAACTCAAAGAAATGCATGTTCTACATAATATACTGCATTCAGTAATATTATCATTAGTCAGTGAGTATATGGATTCACGCATTAAGGAGATTTGTGAAGGAGACCTTAAAGAATCTTATATTGAAAATCTGGAGAAGGTGTGTTGATTACCATATTGAATTCAGTCACATAATATTATCACTGATAAATAGATGTTGGGAAGATACTAAATAATTTCTTGATTTATATACTACAAACATATGTATAAATTGGATTTTTATTCTTTGATTGAATGATGAAATGTTAAGACTTAGATCGATTCATATCCGATTAAAATATACAGGATATTTCATTAACAATTATCCATATAGTAACAGGAGAGACTTCAGCAAAAGATATAAAGATTCAGCCTAAAACACTTGAATAAAATATTCCCCCCCTATCAAAATAAAAGTGTTTTATCACAAAATATTCGGATATGATTTCAGCCCATCGTTTTAACACCTTTCAACATTTTTTTTCAGTGGCTCAATGAAATTATTCTCAAATGGCTGTCGAAAACTTGTGCTTTAGAAGAGGGTGTATCTGCTGATGATAAACTGCAAGTTTTTCATAGAACAATATTGAGTGACCACCTATATTCTTCGTATACCAAACACCGAATTAATCAACTTTTCAAAATCATTATTGGTAAGAATTTTTTGAAGCAAATAATAGGTACTAATCTCAGGACAACAGAAAGATTTTAGCTATAGGTTTTTCCATTTGCATGAAGGTAATGGAGTTCATTTAAATGTTCATTTTCAAACATTTAGTCAGGTTAGAATATCAATATTTTTCATTGTGACCAATGTATAAACTGTATTGAGATAAATGAAAATGTTGAAAAAGCTTCTGTAATTATAAAATTATTACTTTACTGATTTTAATGGAACAGATAACATTTTTAATTCTTTGCAGAATATCCAGATTCATTACCAGTTCTACAAGATATAAAGGAATGGTTGCCAAAAACAAATTTACGACGTTATTTCATCGATACACTCAAAAGGGAGATGAAGACTCGTCTGTTGCATCCAGGCGTTGGTACTTCTGATATATTAACAGCTTATGTTGCAACCATAAGAGCTCTCAGAGTACTTGACCCGTCAAGTCAATTATTAGACGCAGTTACAGAACCAATTCATGAATATCTCAGAACTCGCTCGGATACTGTAAGGTAAATAAAATCGGTAACTTATTTTCATTATCTTTATTTCAATATTTAAATAGATATTAAAATAAATATTAAATTCCTCCACTGATTTTATTGATGTGTTGTAGATGTGTGGTAACCAGTTTGACAGAAGAAGGACCCAATGATCTTGCTGAAGAACTCGTTAGTGGGGAAGTTATGCAACCAGAAGAAGAAGATGAAGATGATTGGATGAATTGGGTACCACCACCTAAAAATCCTATTCCAAGTTAGTATAACTCGTTACCTAATACCAAAAACAAACAAAATAGTGAACTTTCCTGGGAAAGCTTTTCCTATATATAAATCTTAATTATTCTTCTATATACCAATATACAAAACAGATCACGTGACGAAACTATCAAAGGCTGTCAAATTAACGTCAAAATATTTTTCAGAAATTCTGAGAATCACGACGTGAAATATTGCAGATACAGTAAGAAAGCTTTACTTTTTTTTTTTTTAGCTAGTCAACTAATGTCTTCTCCTTCTAAAAATTAGATGGTTTGTTTGCCTCTCAAGCTATACTAAATTCGTGGGGTTTTTCAATGCGATGTGTTGCATCTGCATCTGTTGTATCTACCAATAAAAAAATTTCACTGATATGATAGATCTACTGATCAGTCCTATTCGAAAAAATTACAGTGACTATACACCCTCCATGGGGGTATATTGTTACAACCCTATTCGGGTTAATCTGGCTGCCACCAGAGGGCATATCTCTTATTTTGCAACTCGGAATTCCTATTTCAATTCACTACATACAGTATCAGACACAAATGCGGGAAGTTTGGAATAGCCCGTTATTAATTGAGTACTAGGTACAGGGTGGGCAAAATTGGTGATACCTGAATTACAACTTTTTCAACCCAACGAGATAGAGGAAAATGCATGGCACATTACAGTCGTCTTTTTTCGAGAAACTAATAATGCCATCAACTGCATTACTCTATCTTCTTTTGTTTTCGAGTTATGGGTCAAAATTAAAATTTTAACTTTGGTCATTATCTCCGTTTCTGTTTAAGCTAGGATGTTGAAATGAGAACATTATAGAGACACTTTTTGATAGCACTCCAGAGGCGTACTATGATTTTTTCCTACAGGTTTATTTGCTGAGCTATAACTCAAAGATGTATTTTTTCTTATGAAAACAGAAGTTAAAATGACTCAGAAAGACTGAGGGTGAAGTATAATATATTTCTGAAACGGTAAAAAAATGGCGATTCTTTCTAAGTCATTTTAAACTACTGTTTCCATAAGAAAAAACACAACTTTATTTATAGCTCAGCAAATAAACCTGTGGGAAAAAATCATAGTACGCCACTGGATTGCTATCAAAAAAGTGTCTGTATGATATCTTCATTTCAACATCCTAGCACGAACAGAAACGGAGATATTGACCAAAGTTGAAATCGCCCAAATTTAAATTTTGGCCTATAACTCAAAAACAAAAGAAGATAGAGGAATGCAGTTGATGGCATTACTAGTTTCTCGAAAAAAGACGACATGAATGGTACATTCATTTTTCTCTATCTCGTTGGGTTAAAAAGTTGTAGTTCAGGTATCACCAATTTTGCCCACCCTGTACAGAGTGTGCTATTTCAAATATTTGCAAATTTGATGTATGCAACAAATGTTTCAAAAAATTTAAAAAATGTACCTAAATTTCTATGACAGCACATGCCTTTCAAACAAAATAATTATAAAATTCAGCATCCTCTCAAGCTGAAACTTTGATAGACAGTTTCCTTTCATTTCAGCTGAATCAAAAACAAAATCCAAATCCTCAGACATCATAACAATGCTGATCAATGTGTATGGAAGCAAGGAATTATTTGTCAATGAATATAGAACATTATTAGCTGACCGATTATTGTCCCAACTTTCGTGTGATACAGAAAAAGAGATCAGGTATCTGGAATTATTGAAATTGAGGTTCGGTGATGCCCAACTGAATTATTGTGAAGTGATGCTGAAAGATATTGTAGATTCGAAGAGAATCAATCAGCGTATCAGGGAAGATCCATCTTACAATCAAGAGGAGAACTTCGTATCAGCAATGATAGTCTCCGCTCAGTTCTGGCCGCCTTTCAAAGACGATAGATTGGAACTGCACCCAAGGGTAGTGATACCGATGCAGAGATTCACTGGCAGTTTTGAGGCATTGAAAGGGAACAGAACTTTGTTGTGGAAGAATCATCTTGGGGTTGTGGATTTGGAGATAGAGATTGGAAATAAAAAGTTGGAATTGACAGTATCTCCTTTTAATGCAATTGTTTTGTTGTATTTCGAAGAGAATAGTAAGTAAATTTCATTAGAGCTATTTATAAGGGTGATTCATAACTATTGGGACATAGGCTAAGATTGTTATGAGGATAGGACCAAATATACCTCAATAAAATATTGCTGTGGAAAAAGATGGAGGGCGTTAAAGTTGAATTTTTTATAAGAGGAGAGAATAATATTTTCTTCGAAGTTCGAAAGTCCTTTATTAAAAGAATTAGAAAAGGCATAGAAGTCGGAGGAGGCCATGTAGAACATTTAATTTAAGTTTATCCTTTTTATGTTACATTGTTTTTAATTATGCTTTATCGTCGAAATAAATAAATAAAATAAATAAATCGTTACTTCAAATCCCCTTCCGATGCTCTGAACTGTTCAATTGTGTTTTTCTTAAAAACAGATGAAAAAATATACAGTGAAATTATTAGCAAACAGAAAACAAAAAATTCAACTTTAACGCCCTCTATCTTTTTCTACAGCAATATTTTATTGAGGTATATTTGGTCCAATCGCCATATTTTGGTCCAAACAATCTGCCCTTAGCCTATGTCCAAATAGTTATGAATCATCCTGTATTTGTTATTTCTGTCGATGTTTTAGATTTCATTCTTTAATTTTTTTTGGAAGGCCTGGTTCAAAAGGCATTTTCCGAAACCTACTAGGTTTGAAATGATCCCTAACCCTTAGAGATTGATGAACACAACTCTTTCTTTGATTCAAATTAGAACAGCATTTGTAATAGTGGTAATTAAATATTATCAGACTTCGTCCAGTTGCAAGAAACTTCGTTGAAATTTCAATGTTTAATTTAATGCTTCATTAAAATTTTAATCCTCCAGTATTCCCTTCGAAAATGACAGTTTTAAATTTCAATGAAGCATTAAATCTGAGGCTTAACTTACATGTACCACTTTCCAAGGGCAATGGTACCACAAAACTGTCGAACGCCTGTGGTGCTTTAGTAGTACTCGCAGTTGGTTCGAACAATAGCTGCGACTAAACGACATCGATTTTCACCAAAAATGCCTGTGTCAGCTTGTATCGAATATATGCGATGTTCATATGATAAAAATTTTATTCTGAATTTTCAGGAAACAATGAAATTATTTAGTGATTGAGAATTCTAAATGTGACCGATCTGATTCTAGCACTTTCTAGGAGAATGGTCACTAAAGAAGCTAAGTAAGAAGATGATGGTTCCTTATACTGCACTGAAAAGAAAGATTACTTATTGGCAATCTCAAGGCTTAATTACAGAGTCTGAATCTGACCCTGATGTTTACGTGTTGGAAGAAGATAATGTAGAAAGTGGTGATGTTGAGGCCGATGTAGAAGATTATGAGACTGAATCTGTGATGACAAGTACTAAGGATCAAAGAAATGAAGAATTACAGGTAATTTCATATTCAGCCATGGAGTTCCAGGATTAATTTCCCCATCATTTCAGACTTTCTGGTCATATATAGTGGGCATGCTCACAAACCTGGAGTCACTATCATTAGACCGAATCCATCAAATGCTGAAAATGTTTGTTTTTGAAGGAACAAGCACAGAATACAGTATGGAAGAGTTACAGAATTTCCTTGATAAAAAGATAAGGGAGCATCAACTTATACTTTCAAATGGAGTGTATAAACTACCTAAATGAAATGTGAAGTGATACAACACACTGAGACTGATTAAAATGAATTTTTTTGATATTGATATTGAAATAAATTATTGATCTACTGTATCTTTAGGGGATTGGGAATCATAAATGGATGTCTCGAAAATTCTCTTGCACCACAGTAAACTGGATTATAAGAAAAAAAAATCATCATGTAATTATAGGTAGAAATACTAAATGAAAACTAAATTTATTTAATAATGTAGCACAATTGCTAACAGTGCAACTTCTACGAGTTAATGTTTTTGAATAGAAAATTATTCACACACAGTCAAAATGTAAACCTGAAAATGCGGCACTTTCACTAAAACACTATTCGATAAATTTAGTTTTCATAAAAATTTTTTACTTATGGAGTATCAATATGAATAATAAATTTTATTTATTTTTTAATTTGGTTTTTTATACATTTCGGGATGTTTAATAATAGTTGGGCAGCCGACGATGCTAAATCGGGATTTACTCGAGCGTCGTGGAAACCTAGTGGATTTTGAAGATTAGATGGTAGAAAGAAAAAAAGGTCCTATGATGTGTGCACTTTAAGCGGTGGGGAAAGCTTTGCAGGTTATCAAAGATGTAAAAAAAATCGTCAGATGTACATTCGAGCGTGTCAGATTAAGATACTGTATATGCCCTACGTGTATCTGTTAATAAATTCATGTTCATCTGACAGTTTGCGTAGTGGTGCTGGCCGTACGGAAGAGTTGAAAATGGTAAAAAAAAATTTTTCGAGCGAGTCAGATTTTTTGAGGATATGTTCATTGGACCCAAAGGAAGCTACTTTTCAAGAGACTGACAATTCGGACTTGACACAAGGTCACAGTGATCCTTCGAAAATGCAAAACAAAATCGTTACATATTCGAGCGTGTCAGATTTTCATACAGATGGTTAATCTCGGTGTTGCAGACGTGTTGATCTATTAATCTGACACTAGTCAGGGGGGTTTTTCTTAATCTGACAGTTTGAAGATGATAAAAAGGCATTTTTTTAATCTCCCTTCCAGTAGCTCTAATCGTTTCTGTATTCATTATGAAAGTTGTATACAGGGTGAGCCCACTACCCCTCTAGCTGCTACCACTTTGAGCAATTATTTCAATTTAAAGGAAAGCGCACGATTTACGACCTATTATCTCCTATTCAAAAGTAATTGCTCTAAGTGGTAGCGGCTAGAGGAGTATATAGTGATATCGAATTCATTTTTTGACCCGTCCAAGCGTTTTTTCCATCTTAAAGTTCCAAATTCGGCGTGTGAAAGTTATTGATGGAATACTGAGTCACTCTGTATACTAATAAAGCGATAAAAAAATACACTCGTGCAGGAAATTGAATTGCCTTTCCAACAAGGTGCTGCTCGAACCCTTTTTCCTATTCAGAAAAATGAGCTGTTAGGGGTTGCGGCTAGAGGGGTAGTGATATCAAACTCATTTGAGCTTCCTTATTTGTCCCCCTTTAAACAAAATTTGACCTGTCTGAGCGTTTTTTCGTAATTCCATCCCAAAGCTCAAATTTCGGGGTGAAAAGTTATGGATGGCCCACCCTATATAATAAAATTTTATACAACTTTTGTCTGAAGCAATTTTACCACAGATCAATAAAAAATTGATCTGAGAATTTTACATACTATCAACCGTCTTCGAGTTAGATGGCAAGGAGCTCAGCCACACATGCGAAAGGCCAAGATCAATGTATAAACCCAGTCCAATGTACATTCTTCCCCATTTATCTCAAAAACGTTTGAACGTTGAAATAATTGCTTCGGACAAAATTTGTAGAAAATGTTATGCTCTACAACTTGAGTTTGGAAGGGTACCTATAATAACATGATCTAGGCGCAACCATAATCGATCACGGCATTGATTGTAAGTAATACTCGTACGAGAAATACACATATGCTTCTACTGCCGCCTCATCATCATGTACTTTTTAATTTAAAATTTTAACAATTTTATAACTGGTAGATCTCGTAGGGTTTCGTCATTGTAAAATGATTATCTTGAAAGCGTTTTAGAAAACGTTTGCCAATTTACAAAATGACTAGTCATTTTGATCGTTGGAGGTGGAATTCTAGGGCGGTCAGAATGAAACAAATTTTTTTTTGAGTACATCTCATACATTATTTAACCGCCTGTAGCATTGATATGAGAGATATGGTATTGACCGTGGTGGAATAGTCGTCTTGGAGCTGGCCGGCCGGGAGGAGCAAACACATGATTATATGATAGAATTGATGAGCTATGTCCCCAGACTCGAAGTTTTATAATAATGCGACGTATATTATATTATCCATTATAACACAGACTCCCTGATTATAAATTCCCCACCACCGTAATGTGCCATTTATTTTCGTCTATCCCGTTGGGTTAAAAAGTTGTAGTTCAGGTATCACCAACTTTGCCTATCCTGTACAACAAGAAGGGATTGAAAAAAATACCTTGCGTCAGTGGCTTACAGACAAAGGACAATACTTTGCATCTCGGGGTGAAAATCCAGCATCACCAAAGGAATGAAGAAGTTATAGCTAGTCAAAATTGGGCCATTTTATAGCTGTCCCACTACATTTACTTCCTATAGTTTAGACTACACATAGAATCATATTGAGTATTTATTGAATATGAATTATGTAGTTGAATACTCAAAGTTAAAACTCAAAAATAGGGGGGAGATACCACGTACAGTGATACTAGAAAATCTATTTTTTCGTCCTTGATTTTAGACTATATGAAATAAGTAGTACCTATAGGTGAAGAAAAGACTCTTGTAGTACTCTAAATGTTTTATTGAAGAAAATTAAAAATTAGACAACAACATTTCCTAGTTACACAATTTTTCACCAAAATATGTTACCGTAAATGATTGATGAAGAATTTTTCTTTCAAATTTTGATCTGCTGAAATTTTTAGAATCCTTGTACAAGTTTTTTTTTCACGTGCTAAAAAGTTCTGTTTTCCAGTAGTGAGCGGATTTCAACGTTGTCAGAATTAATCTAGGATCAACTTAAAACTCGGCTTGAACCTAAACTGTGCAACAGGGCCTCAATAATATGAAGGGGAAATCATGTACCTATCTATATATATAGATAATTCATCTCAAGGCTAAATGGCATATTTGTGTAATAGATTCTTGTTACCTATATGTTTGAAATTTGAATTTGAACTACTTGAGATATAAAATAGTTACTTCGTTGGTTCGTGGTGTATAAAATATACTGAACATCCGAATATCGTCACAACTGACAACAAAAATAATATCTAGAATTCTCCGATAAACCGGCTCTTTATCCCAGTGTTATTCCCACTACCGCCGAATAATAATCCAATCCTTGTCGGATCCATTGGTCGATCAGACAGTTATTAAATTTTAGTTGCCTTCCTACCGTAGCTGAGGTCGATTATTCATTAGAAATGGCTCCTATTCTTTATATGCTACCTGCAAGTCCACCAGTCAGGGCGGTGTTGATGACAGCAAAATGTTTAAATATAGAATTGGAACAAAAAGAATGTAATGTTCTTGCAGGCGATCAATATAAGGAAGAATATTTGAAGGTATTTATACCCAATTGAGCTAAACGTTAGCTTCACTTTGACTTTAACATTATCTAATGAACTTTACAGGATGTTTCTCCTATATAAGGCGCGGTCGTCCAAATATCGTTTTTTTTTTTCAATCACTCAAGAACTGCAATTTATTATTTTATCAAATTCTGTGGTGCAATAATAAGATGAGATTATTTTAATTTTTTTTTTTTGGTGTTCCATGGCCCTTTATATGCCACCCAGTTTCATTGAGACCCTGGCTCATACAGTTTCAGATTTCCCACTGAATTTGAAATCAATCTTAAAAAACACATGAGGAGGATTATTTATGAAATATAAATAATAAATTTTGGACAAAGTATCATCCCTTGAATTATTTCGCAACTATTCGTCTACACAATCATATGATTATGTTACTCTTAAGTAATCTCATTAAGTAAACGTTTATAAAAAATGGGGATATGTATTTCTAATTTTTAGCTCAATCCAGCTCACACAGTGCCAACACTGGTGGATGATGGAGTCGTTATATGGGAAAGCGCAGCAATAATGGGTTATCTTGTTGGAAAATATGGAAAAGACGACTCTCTCTACCCAAAGGATGTTAGTAAACGTGCTGTTATCGACCAACTGTTGCATTTCAGTACTTCTTCATTCACACGTCTTCTCATACTTATGGTAAGTTTCAAAAGTCAAAGAGAAAGATTAGGTCTTTAATTTTGGAAGCTTGGAAGGTATATCAATCTGGGAAAAATAGCTAAAAGACTATAATAATGAGTTAAAGATACAGTTTTTTCAATCTCGGTCTCGGTCAAAGTCAAATTAGGGGATTAATCCCCTAATTTTTAGAAACCAATCAGAAACATGCTGGCAATGTTTACAATTGACGTTGGGACTCAAATATAACGAAAGTTTGGGATAATTTTCGAGCAAGGCTTAACTTCAAAATTTTCGGAATTATTTTAGTATTTTGCAAATTTGATCCAGAAGAAGGCGTCTGAGAAAAAAATGATTCATACCTTTTTTGTAAACGATAAAATCACGCTTTGAATGATATGAAGGACATATAAATCCTTCAGATGGCTTAGGCACAATCGATCATCAAAGCTATTTCCAACTTGGCTTAAAAATGAGAAATTTATAGAAATGGCCTTACAAGGCACAAATCATCTATAATGGAAGTTTTTAACGGCTATGCAGACAAGAATTGAATTCTGAAAAAAGTACCTCACAGAGCAGGAGTCGAACCTACGACCCCATGATTGCCGGTATACATATTTCATTTTCAGACACTAAACTATCATCGTAACAAATCGTCTATATTCATTTATCCATGTTTTATTTTTTTTTTGGGCCAATTCGGAAACAAGAATTATTCTTTTATCTCGTTCAATTTTTCGTGGCTCAGCTGTACAAGTACCAGAAGTCATCGACATCGTTGTTGTGGCCAAGCTCTTGTCCTTTATTCCTCCGGAACAGGAATTACTTTTATCATCTTTCGAGTGACCCAACATCGATTCAAACCATTTACACCTTGTTCGCAATCCTTACGAAGCACGGCCTTTTTTTCGACCTTATTTGCTTGGGCTATAAGACCAATACCGAAAAAATATTATTATCTTTTAAATGAATCCAAAGCCTCATAAGTCTTCTATATCTCTGTAAGTCTACCGCGGAAGTCTTTAATTTACGCTATTGTTCCTAACTCATGTGGAAAAGTACCTTTTCCAGTCGACAGCTTGCAGTCTCTTATTGCGGAAAAGTATCACTTTCCACTCTTGGAAGGAAAATAACTATTTCCAAAAATAAACTTTGTAGCTTTGAAATTTTTTTTTTCAGTGATATCCACGAAATTTTAAACTTTATCAGTACCTCTATCTTACATCTAGTTTCACATACATAGTTGAATTCAATTGTATCGTTATTTCTTCGAATACTGGAAGAAAACATTCAAATGCTCCATATAACTCCAGAAGCATCGTGCAGATTTTTTTTCATATTAACGAAATATTCAAGAGCTTTCGTACCCTTAACCAGTTTTTTGCTTTCGGAAATAAGAGTGTTACAGCCGAATATTGAATCCGACTGAGAATAAGGAATACTCCTCCTGAAGAAAATGATGTATTTTTTATGAAAAATATCTTTGAAACCTCACATTTTGAAATAACCATTTCAACCGTTTCCCAAAAAAATTATTTTAAGCACTTAAAAATTAAAAATAAAAATGGGTATTTAAAGTTCAAAGCGTTTTGTGATAATTGCACAAGCTGGCAACATCGACTGAAATATGCCTTGATAATGAAGGACAACAAATGCATTAACTTGATGAGATAGACAAAGATGGCTGTCTATGAAGTCTGCGACGAACGAGGAAGGTCGTAAAATTTTATGGGATTTTAATGGCCGGTTGCAGTTGAAGCTCGCCAGTAAGTACATGCCTGCAGATCAACAGCTGTTATTTTATAAACAAGCTGATCGGACATTGTTCTTTTCATTGTCTTGTATGCGCTGTTGCCAAATCGTAAACTCCGCACAAAGCGATTTGAATTTTAAAACCCCATATTTGAAGGATGATTTTGAATAGTTTCCGCGGTGAATTTGAAAAAATCCTGAATGAAACTCATAATTATTCAGTTTAAACTTGCATATGCAGTGATAACTCAAATTGAGGAGAATTTCCCATTCTAACTAACACAAACTAACTCAGTAGTTTGAGTCTGAGAACATTTTCGACTCGAAATTCGAAAATTTAAAATATTCGTTTGTGGGAGCAAACGAGCAAAAAACCAATTCACATTGATCAACCATATATTAAAGGACACGGAATAAATAACCGTTGAACGTTGAACCGAAATCAAAAACTAAGTATTTTCTTTCAATACATGATATATCTACACGTTCAATAACATAAACATAGTTCTATATTAATTTCGCTGGTTATATCAATTTACACTTGAAAAATTTTTTAGCAGATCCAGACTGCATTCAAACCAGAGTTCAAAAATATATGTATACAGGAATAATTATCATTATTCTGAGTGACGAGGAAAACTATTTTCGCAATGCATGACTTGCAAAACGATAATTGATTAATAATTGATATACCACACTTCATTTATCACCCACTGATTTTGAAATACTTATCATCATTTTAATTGATAGATATTCTAACGATAAAATTATAAAAACGTTGATATCTTTGCACGGACCAAAAATGTACCTATTTTTATACAGTGCCTCCACCTTGGAATAAATTTAGTGTATTCGTGAATATGCTCAGAGAGTTGATTTGTATTTTGAATTGCGCTTTTTTTATGTTACAAAATATTATACAGCGTGTCTCAAATTCGAGATTATGACGTCATCGATAATTTTGTTAAATGGCATTCCTAAATTTTTATGACTATTCTTTCAGGTTGTATCAAGTGACACATGCGTACCAAATATCAAATTCTTATTCCTTGTCGTTAAAAAGAAATTCAGCAAACATTATCAACAGATTCGAAAATGAAGAAATCTGATTCAATTCATGAAATAATTCAAACAGTTTAAAAAATGGATTTTCAAAGGTATTTACACCAGTTTTTGTCAAACAAAAAATCAAATAAAAATAAGTACTCAGGAGTATCATCGTATCGATCGAAGATTAAAGATGATCATAAAATAATATGCCTTCAAGGTTAACGCAGGTGAATAATAAAATTAATTAATTCAGATACTTACGTAACATCTTAATTAATTTAGTTCCTCCCATTTTTTAAGACCTAGGGGTTAGAGTGTTAGAGACATGAAAAGCAAATTTTTGGGAAACATTGAGCATTTACAACAACGAATAACACAGGAGTGTCGGCTAATTACTGCCAACATAATATTAGAAACGTCCAAACGAGTACCGGAACAGTCCTGTTAGTCCTGTAACTTGGGACAATCACCCCCCTTGCAGATTTCTTTGTTTCTTACCATTTATGGATGAAGGGACAAACTTATAAGATTGTGTAGCGTCTTTTCGGTTAGTTTAACAATAAATCCCTGTTGTGTTTGCCGTGACCAGAGCGTTTAAATTGACAGGAAAAATTAACGAATTCAGGAGAGTAAAAGCGCGTTTTTTTATGGCCCTTACACTAGTATCCTGTACATGTGTTTCACTTTGTACATGTGTTATTTTTTTTTCTGGATACGTAGGATATTAGGTACCTATGTCATGAAACAAGGTTGTTTACAAATCAAACGGCAACACGGATCTCATTCATTTTTTTTGTTGTTTCATAGGGTGACTTGGGACAATGCGGCGCATTGGCAGCAGGAAATATGCCGATTTTTCGAAAGGTTATTATTTACGTTATTTCTACAAAGAAATCACCAAAGAATGAAATAAATCAAAGTTCTCTTGTTTTGTTTAGTTTTTTTACATTTGAGTTGCAATATATTTACTCTCGCTGTAATAGGGGTTTATCATTTAATTTACTTACCGAATTTCAACTATATAATCACAAATTCTAATTTTTCAAAACTTTACACCGTCCCAAGTCACCTATTTCATTTGAAAGTTGAGAAATCAATAGACTTCTGTACCAAGCCTCCCAAATCGGTGGGTGACTTGGCACAAGTAGGTATATTTTATTTTTTTCACAATTTATATCCGAATTCTGAAGCATGGTATATATTCTAATCAATAGCCTGAGTCATTAAGCATATTCGAACCCCTTTTTCGGATAAAAATTGGTCATCTTTTTGAAAATATGACAAATTGAATTCAGCAATCATTCCAAGTCACCCGAATCTACGGTATCAGTTCCGTTTTTATTGAAACAAATTTGAGATAATAAGAGAAATCAGCCGTTCAGATTTCTTCATTTTCGAACTGACTGAAAATTTGATGCGCATGTAGGTATAATTTGCTATCCTTTAAGAATAGTTAGTTAAGAATAGAAAAAATTGGGATTGTCATTTAAAAAACTATCGATTACGCCATATTTCATATTAAGGACACGCTGTAAAACATTTTCTTACATCAAAAAGAACGCAAAACCCTGTTTCAAATGTTGAAGCTAGGAAAATTAAAACATATTCATAAGATAGGGAATTTTCTAATTTATAAAAAAACATCAAAAAGCAAACAAACAAAAACGTTTTTGTTCCGCAAAAAAAATAGTGAAAGTCGCAGTGCGTTCATATGCGCCCCGTATTGCGGGTAAGTGTGCGCACCCTCACGGGGTAAGTGAACGCTGTGCTTAGTGAACCACACAATCAAACCAAATTACAAAATAATGTCATCAAAATGTTACAATATTAGAGAAATGCTGTTTATTGTCAATACAAAAGCGCCTTTTTACAAGCACTGTATGATTGTTCGTGCCACCATTCCTGATGAACACAACACTTAATACATTCCCCTGTTGGTGGCCCTTCATATTTTTCTGAACAAATAGGACAATATTGATCGAGTCTTAACCAAGAAAATCAACAATGTCATAATTTATTCCTCACTGAACTAATGCCCATATAATGAATCTATGCGCACACTTACCCGCGCACACTTTCCCCAGTAAGCCAAATTTAATTAACGTTCTTATATAGTTGAGCAGCTAAGAGAACCTAAAATTTTTTATTATATATTTAGATTAATATGCGCATGATCGAATAAAATATTGTTTAACACTGTCGGACTCGGAACTTGGTCCTGGCAGAATTTGCAGAGATGCTGAAAATTAACAAGAAAACCAGTGAATTTGATTGATTGCAAATAAAAAGTTAACGAAACGTCGCACGGCGCACTCTTATGAAAAACTAATTTGGCGATTGCTTCACCCAAATGAATTCCTCTTTCATACATTGCATAGTCGAGATATACGCTCTGCGCTCAGTTACCCCGAATGACTTTACGTAACAGAAATGAACTATACGCTGATATTTGAATTATTTCAGAAACCAATAACAATTGGGGGCAACAAAAAATCAACTCTGCTTGAGAATCCACAAGTGGATAGTTTGTTTCATAACCTTGATATCCTGGAAACAATTTTGGGAGATAAGAAATACCTAACTGGGGACAATCTTACCATAGCAGACCTGTCTTTCTTGTCATGGATTTCAACGATTGATATCTCACTCAAAATTCCAGAAGACAGATTTCCAAAAATCTTGGCATGGTGGAAGGAACTAGAAAAATTACCTTGTTATGAGATCAATCGCAAAGGAGTGGCACAATTTGAGGCCATGTGGGCTTCTAAGGAATGAATACATAACAGTCATTACACTAAAAGATTTCACAATAGCTATAAAGTGCCATGATAGATAATGAAATAAATTTTTTTTCTATATATATATATATATATACGTTTTTTCAGACTGTTGTTTCTATTATTTTCGAAGCCTCACCGCCCTCATCTACTCTTGTGGTCTAAGATCGAAACTGAGTTTCGAGAACTTTTGCATTAGTTTTTACATTGTGTGTTTCAAGCGTTCAATTTTGTAACGAAATTATTAAAGAAACATATCACCACACAATCATTTTTTTACTGCAAAACCCAAGAAATTCAAATAAATTCGATCCAGAAGAAAAAAGAAATGGTTACACCAATTTGCAGAAAAATGGAGAAATGAATCTGAAAATTTAGACATAGATGAAGGAAATCTTTCCAATGAAACTGAAATTTTACCAATCACTTTCGAAAATCTCTCATTTAATTTTAAATCTAAAGTCAGTCACTGCAGCGGCCACTGTGAATTATGATATTTCAGAAATCATTGGGCCTTGGGCCCTCTGCCTAGGGCGCCAGATATAGGCTATCGACGGCCTTGCATTTACCATAGAACAAGGTATACATATTAGCTTTTTTTGTTTGAACTGATTTATTCCAAGGTAGAGACTCGCTCTGTATAGCTGAAAGTTAATAGAGATGAAGAATTAATTGAAGGAAAACAACCAAATTTGATCAAAAATTCTGGTTTGTCATTAGACAGTTACATAACAGAAATGAACTATACGCTGATATTTGAATTATTTCAGAAACCTGTTGTTATTGGGGGCAACAAAAAATCAACTATGCTTGAGAATCCACAAGTGGATAGTTTGTTTCATAACCTTGATATCCTGGAAACAATTTTGGCAGATAAAAAATACCTAACTGGGGACAATCTTACCATAGCAGACCTGTCTTTCTTGTCATGGATTTCAACGATTGATATCTCACTCAAAATTCCAGAAGACAGATTTCCAAAAATCTTGGCATGGTGGAAGGAACTAAAAAAATTACCTTGTTACGAGACCAATCGCGAAGGAGTGGCACAATTTGAGGCCATGTGGGCTTCTAAGGAATGAATACATAACAGTCATTACACTAAAAGATTTCACAATAGCTATAAAGTGCCATGATAGATAATGAAATAAATTTTTCTTCTATATATATATACGTTTTTTCAGACTGTTGTTTCTATTATTTTCGAAGCCTCACCGCCCTCATCTACTCTTGTGGTCTAAGATCGAAACTGAGTTTCGAGAACTTTTGCATTAGTTTTTACATTGTGTGTTTCAAGCGTTCAATTTTGTAACGAAATTATTAAAGAAACATATCACCACACAATCATTTTTTTACTGCAAAACCCAAGAAATTCAAATAAATTCGATCCAGAAGAAAAAAGAAATGGTTACACCAATTTGTAGAAAAATGGAGAAATGAATCTGAAAATTTAGACATAGATGAAGGAAATCTTTCCAATGAAAATGAAATTTTACCAATCACTTTCGAAAATCTCTCATTTAATTTTAAATCTAAAGTCAGTCACTGCAGCGGCCACTGTGAATTATTATATTTCAGAAATCATTGGGCCTTCGGCCCTCTGCCTAGGGCGCCAGATATAGGCTATCGACGGCCTTGCATTTACCATAGAACAAGGTATACATATTAGCTTTTTTTGTTTGAACTGATTTATTCCAAGGTAGAGACTCGCTCTGTATAGCTGAAAGTTAATAGAGATGAAGAATTAATTGAAGGAAAACAACCAAATTTGATCAAAAATTCTGGTTTGTCATTAGACAGTTACATAACAGAAATGAATACGCTGATATTTGAATCATTTCAGAAACCTGTTGTTATTGGGGGCAACAAAAAATCAACTATGCTTGAGAATCCACAAGTGGATAGTTTGTTTCATAACCTTGATATCCTGGAAACAATTTTGGCAGATAAAAAATACCTAAGTGGGGACAATCTTACCATAGCAGACCTGTCTTTCTTGTCATGGATTTCAACGATTGATATCTCACTCAAAATTCCAGAAGACAGATTTCCAAAAATCTTGGCATGGTGGAAGGAACTAAAAAAATTACCTTGTTACGAGACCAATCGCGAAGGAGTGGCACAATTTGAGGCCATGTGGGCTTCTAAGGAATGAATGCATAACAGTCATTATACTAAAAGATTTCACAATAGCTATAAAGTGCCATGATAGATAATGGAATAAATTTTTCTTCTATATATATATATATATATATATATATATATACGTTTTTTCAGACTGTTGTTTCTATTATTTTCGAAGCCTCACCGCCCTCATCTATTCTTGTGGTCTAAGATCGAAACTGAGTTTCGAGAACTTTTGCATTAGTTTTTACATTGTGTGTTTCAAGCGTTCAATTTTGTAACGAAATTATTAAAGAAACATATCACCACACAATCATTTTTTTACTGCAAAACCCAAGAAATTCAAATAAATTCGATCCAAAAGAAAAAAGAAATGGTTACACCAATTTGCAGAAAAATGGAGAAATGAATCTGAAAATTTAGACATAGATGAAGGAAATCTTTCCAATGAAACTGAAATTTTACCAATTACTTTCGAAAATCTCTCATTTAATTTTAAATCTAAAGTCAGTCACTGCAGCGGCCACTGTGAATTATTATATTTCAGAAATCATTGGGCCTTGGGCCCTCTGCCTAGGGCGCCAGATATAGGCTATCGACGGCCTTGCATTTACCGTAGAACAAGGTATACATATTAGCTTTTTTTGTTTGAACTGAACTAGAAATATCGAAATAACGATCAAAAGGTAAAACGATTTTCCACATAACATTGAATATACCTAATAGCCTGCAGCTACTAATATGAATGAAATTCTTCCGTACAAATATAATTGACAGTACATATCTCAATTTGAGGTGCAAGAGGTATGGTCGATTTATATGAACTATATACAGCGACAGCATTGTAGAGTGTAAAAACCCAACTACATATGCATGAATAACTATGAGTGAAAATCTTTCAATAAATAAACAAAAATATATAAACTTTGAATCCTCATATATAAATTTATCAACGCACTTTGTCTAAATATTTTGATGAAAATTTAAAACTATTTGATTGTATTATGGTTCCGTGCCAAGAAAGTTCAAAATGTCTGGACCGGAATTCAGAAAAAAGGCGCAGAAACCAAATGAAAAAATGAATTTGAAAACTCTTTGAAACTCAGAAGTTTGCTTAGAACTCACAGGGTTGCTAGAGCAGAAAGCATGAAGGCCGTCAATACATATTGGATACGAAGAGATATTTGAATTCAATGTACCTACCTAAGCCTTTAATTCATGAAAAATGTGTTAAATCGCAAGAATTTAATTAGATCTATTGATACTGCCAAATTAATGTAAACTATTGCAATAATATATTGGAATTATTACACACTCAATGAAAATATATCGTTGATTTGATCGTGAGAGCAAAACAGTTATAGCAGAAAATTTCAATATGAATGTGGAAGAAGGCTCTAAAAAATTTCATCGGCCGGCTTAGGACCCTAAAATTCGATAGAAGAAATGAAAATTCGACAATTTTAGATTTATACAGGGTGAATCCTGTTGAACTGTACATACTTCACACAAAGGTAGAGGGTACTTAGCTGGTTCCAAAAATACCCCACATGCTAGGTCTTTAGCCACTCGTTTGGATTGTACAGGGCGATTTCCTGTTTCGGGTCATATTTTGAAAATGCTCTAGTGTACGAACGAATGATCACAAACCCATCATATTTGGTGAGTGGGAGGACCGCACTAATCCCCATACAGCAGTTGTAACATTTCATCAGTTTCCAGAACCGGACTCTATTTTTTTCAAAAAAATCATATAGAAAATCACCCTGTAGATGGAAAAGTTTATAAACCTATTATGGCCATTAAAACTACACTAAATACATTCTGAATAAGATTCATAAAATCTCGTGGCACACCTACAGATTTAGAGAAAAAAAATATTGAAAATGCGTACACGGAGATAAATTACCTATTTGGATTGATTTTCATGGAAAAACCATACCGAGATGCTTAGAACATAGAATATCTATTTTCTAAGCGGAGATGTATCAAAAAGTGGACACAGAAAAATATTATCAGTTTAGAAGATCCACTCGATGTGCAAGTATTGCAATATTCAGGGACGGACTCCCATTTCAGATTGGGTTACCAAATTACCAAAAATTTTAAGTGGTGTTTCCCTATAATATTATGATAGCATGATATCCGCCTTCTAGGTAAAGTTCGAAAATAACCACAGCCTATACGGACCTATACTCAAAAACGTAAGATAATTTTAACAAGAAATTACAGTAGTAACAGTAGACCCCATTTGTTCAAAATGGGTATAATATGAATAAGGAATAAAGTTTCTTGCTGTACACATTTTAGGGCTGGCTATTTCTACCCCTTGAAATTATAGGGAAAGACCACCAATTTTTTTTTATTATCTTCTTCCTCGCATATTATGTGCTCAATTTCATATCTCTCACATTATTTTATAATATCGTTTATAAATTTCAAATACCCCCCATCTGAAAAAAACTTTTGATACCATTAAAATTTGTTCCAATCAAGTTCACAACCAATTGTTACCTAATTCATATTTCAGAAACCTATTATCCTTGGTGGCCAGAAAAAATCTACTTTAACAGAAAATCAAGCACAAGTAGATGTCTTGTTCCAAAACCTCGATATCGTAGAAAAAATTCTGGAAGATAAGGAATACCTCACTGGGGATAATCTCACTATAGCCGACTTATCTTACGTAACATGGATTTCAACAATGACTATCCCTTTCAAAATTGAAGAAGAGAGATTTCCAAAAGTTATTGCGTGGTGGAAAAGGCTGGAAAAACTACCTTGCTACGAAATCAACCGTGTCGGATTGACCATTTGGGCTTCTAGATGGGCTGGTAAAGAATAAAAATCAAGATTTCTGTGTCTTATGCTTTTATATGTATGAAATTTTATTCATTTTTGTAATAATAAAAGTCGTAACTCTATTTTGTTTTTGTTCTTAATTTTTCACGACTACTATGTCGATTGAAATTTATTCTGGGAGGATTCTGCATTTCCTGAAACTTTTTAGGGTTTTCACTCCCAATCTCTGAAACAAAATCAATTGAAAAATGTTTCAGAGATTGGGAGTGAAAACCCTAAAAAGTTTCAGGAAATGCAGAATCCTCCCAGAGTAAATTTCAATCGACATAATAGACTGCATATGCAGCTCTATGTATATACATAGAGCTGCTTTGGAAGCCTTGGAAAAACTCGAAGATAAACAAAAACCTTATTGGTGGGACAACGATATAGAAAAAAATCCAACAGAAAAACAAGGCTACTCAAGATACATATACCGGGTGGCCCACCCCAGACGCGGTGCTCATTTTGAGGGCATAAATGAAGATATTTTGAAAATCTTTTCTTGTGGTGTGTCTAGGATGTCCCAAAGCACAATCTGAAATTATTGTCATATATACAGGGTGTTCGAAAACGAAGATATAGACCAAAGTTACACTTTTTTAAATGTAACACCCTATATTTGACCTCTTAAATGGAATGACAAGCTCAAGTTATGATTAGTCTCTTCAGATTACTTTATAGCCCAGAAGCACCCTTTACGAGATAATGGCGAAAAATCGAAAATATGGAGTTTTTTTAAATAGCAATTAATGAAGAAACTAGTTACGCCAGCGATACAGACAGATTTTTTTCGAGTAGATAAGTTGGCTACTCCTACATATAAAAGAAAATTTCAACTCTGGAATATACAGAGTGATCATAATTACTTCTCAAACATCAACTATAAATAATCGTCGAAAACTTTCTTATTTCAAATGGCATACCCGGTATTTCTATATCTCGTTGAACGTAAAAATTAATTTCGATCTTCATGAAATTTTCCTACATCTAAACCTGATATAGTTTCTGAGCAATTTTCGATTTTTAATTCAAAACTAGTAAACCATTTTCGCCATTATCTCGTAAATGATCCTTCTAAGGTATAAAGTAATCTGAAGAAAATCATCATAATTTGAGTTTGCCATTCCATTTTTGAGGTCAAATATACTGATTGTTACATTTGAAAAAGTGTAACTTTAGTCTGTATTTTGACCCTGTATATATGACAATAATTTTAAATTGTGCTTCAGAACACCCTACACACACGACAAGAAAATATTTTCAAAATATCTTTATTTACTGCCTCAAAATGAGCGCCGCATCTGTGGTGGGCCATCCGGTATAAGCAATGCGTTTCTATGGTAATTTCGTCGTTTTATGAAACCACCTCTTTTTCTTAAATTCTACTTCGAGATTTCTTCGCCGATTTTTCGCTAGTAATATAAAGCTAGGCATACTAACTCTAAGACTTCGCGGCTCAACTGGCGCAGGGTATTTTTTTCAAGCTCCCCTTTGTTGTCCAGTGTGTGCATCGAGAAATTTCCGTTTTTTGACCAAGCAAGTTCTCCTTTATGTTGGATGATATATCTACATGATCATTAACATGAACATAATTCTACAATTATGTCGCTATACACAGGGTGTTCCTAAATTGAACGTACAAACGAAAAGGGGAGATTCCTTTAGTGAGTTTAAGAAAAAAAAGTCCCATAAACATGGTGTCGCAAACGTTTCGTTTTCGAGATACAGAGTGTTGATTATACGAGTTTATCGAATCTTTAGAATCATCGCTACAAATCAGGAAAATTTCCATAAAAACTGACACTGAATTCATTCACCACAGCTTACAAAGTGGCCTTCCCATCATAATTTGGATTTTCACGAGGATTTCGAGAGAATCGTTCAAAATTTTTTTTCTCGAAATCGTTGGTAGATACGACAAAACTACAAGAGACCGAAAAGTTTAGTATAAGAACAAAGCTTCTTTTTACATTTTTTCAAATTAACAGTTGCTCACCAAAAAAAAGTTCTGCAGAAGAACAGGTGGCAGTGTTCCAGAAAAAATATCACCCTGTAGATCTTCTATCGAAATTGCCATGTCACGTGGTGAGAACTCTAAAATGTAATATCTATGCCAAATTTCAGTTGAATATCTTGTGAAGTGTAGATACTATGAGAAAAAAACTTGAAAAAAATTCAAACTTCAACACTCTGTATCTCGAAAACGAAACGTTTGCGACCCCATGTTTATGGGACTTTTTTTTCTTAAACTCACTTGAGGAATCTCCCCTTTTCGTTTGTACGTTCAATTTAGGAACACCCTGTATAGTTATAATTTACACTTGAAAAATTCGTTCAAAGATAAATGTAGGTATACATACAGGAGTATAATAATCATTATTCTGATTGACGAGGATATAACTATTTTCGCAATATGATGCAATATGATTATTGATCAATAATTGATAAGACTCCTCATTTATCACCCTTCATTTTGGAATATCATCATTTTGATTGATAGATATGAAGATAAAACTATAAAAACGTTGGTATTTTTGCACTGACCAAAAATATATTTTTATACAGAGCGAGTCTCTAACTTTGGAATGGAATAAATTCAGTAAATTGAGGACAGTTTTTTTTTTGTAAATATGTACGAAGGCGTAGAAAGGTCCCCTTAATATTTTAAAAATATTTTTCCTTAAATTCCGAGTACTCCTCTGGAAAATACTATTTATAGAATTTTTACGAAAAATAAATAAATTGCTGAAATGCTAACTTTCTCCTACCTTGATGTTATTTTGTATGTAATGTAAATTTACAGCTTCTATCATGAATTCCAAATCTGTTTTCAATATTAATGGTAGAAGTTGTAAATTTACAATGAAGGTGAAAACAACGAAATATGTATAGGTAGAGACAAGAGACCCTTTCTCTATGTGTATAGGTATAGTACGCCTGTAAATTCAAAATTCCCGCCATTCAATATCTACTTTCACAACCAAATATGGCGGCATATAAATCAAACAAAGATATTATTAGTAATATCTTTGAAATCAAAGATAATCTTTGATATAAATGACATTTAGTGTTGCCTCATCATGATTACTTAGGACATTTCACCAAAGAGAATTGATATCACTTCTTGTATTGTGTTCTGTGGTTTTCATCAAAGAGTAATCTGTCATAGAGAAAGGGAAAGAGTCTTGTCTCTGTAATCTGTGTTCTGTAGAGTAATCTTTGTTTATTTTTTTCTGATTCGAGAAGCTTAATAAAATAATAATGGCTTAATAATCAACTTGCTTTCTGATAAAATAAACATACAGCTATGGAAAAATCATCAATAATAGATAAATCCACTTTGGACTTCACAAATATCCTTAACACGATAAACAAGAAATTCGAAATAATAAGTTGTACATGGAGCGAAGAAAAGTCTTTTGAAATCAAATTTCGTACAGAGATGGATAAGAATAGTGACGATTTCAACAAACTTTGTGATGATTGGGTTGATATCTTTTCAGATGTAACTAGTACTGTTTGGGCTAAAAAAACATCTAATACAGGACCTAAAGTAAAATTTAGAAAACAGTACCAATGCTGGACACACGGGGGCAGAGAAATCCGGAAAGAGCTTCTCTTTGATCCTAGAAAATGTAAGGGGACATTAGATATCAAAGTATTGAGTGATGTCAATCCATCGTCCAAGAACAAATTTGTGAGATTAGGACTAAATGTTGTAGTCAAGGTATGTTATCAATGAGTATTTTGTTCCATTCGCAAATGGAAATGTGATTTTAATAACATAGTGGTATATATATACATGGCAGGAAGACCTAGATCGTTGGCTCTTTGAAACATTGTTTCAATACAGTTTATTATTACTACTGTATATATACATAATCTGGTAATTATGCAGTTTTAAAAGAACTGTCTATATAAAAATCTACAAATGTCACTATCTGAATCGAACTAGCTAACTACTCTTACTCAGAATGCCGAAAGAATCTGCTCACTATGGGCGATCCTATCATGCATGAAAAAGTCAACAGATTCAATTACTATTATGTCGTGATATCAAACAGTGTAAAGGGCAGAGACTGTTGCATGTATCAGGGGGTGATGTTCCATACGAGAATTACCCTTGTCTTATGCATGATAATAATTAACTGAGTAATCCTAGAGAATCTACATTTCACATAGTTTAATCACTTTGGTTTTTAAAAATCAAATTTGAATTGCGAATAAATAGTTTTTTTTTTTCAGATAAATTTTGTACATTTGCACAAAGTGAACATAACAAATCCATATGCTTTCTTTGTCCATGACTGTAAACCTCAATCAACAGTTCCAAAATGCCAAGCTAATGGTAATGAAAGGCTACCACAACTTGTTGCTGAGATGCTTCAAAAAGGTGTGAATTTTATAGGAAGTCAAAATCACCCCAAGGTAAATTCACTCAACACAAACAATGTAGATCGATCCCAAAGTTTCGACACTGAAAAATTGGAATCATTGAAAGAGGACCAGAATAGGCAAGAACTCCCAACACAGCTGAACCCAACAATGGTAGAAAAAAGTGATTTGATACAAGAAGCCATGCAGATGAACTCTGTGCCAACATTTCAATTGGTCCAAGACATACCTATTCAAAATATAAGGTTGGAGTTTCAATCAGGCTTGGAACAATTTGCCCAAATTTTAGTCAGTGATTCTAACATGAATGAGCCTCTCATATGTCAACCTCTCCTATTTGACAGTTCACAATCCTTACCTCATTTTGTCCAGTTGAATTCCCATTCTTTGTGCAATCAAAACCAGTGTCAGTTCCTACAATAAGATCAGAATATACAATTGACAATAGAAAATAAGTTCACAAGCCAACTATCAGAAATCTAGAAATTGAGAATTATGGATTCTCGAATTCGACGGCCGGTATAAGGCGAATCGCTTATTTTCTATCGGCAATAAGTTTGAAGCATTAAAATGTAATTTATAGACTGATATGATCAAGTATTATTATTTATTTATTACTTATAAAATATTTATACTCCTTATAATAAATGAATTCTAGTTGTCTATCATTGATTGAATTATGGCGTGGCGACTCCAGTCGCCAAAATGAAGCGTTTCACCAAAAATCACCTATACAAAACTTTCAAAATGTTGAAAATGATCACTGAATAAGATCCTAATACGACACTAGATCGTTTGTTAGCTGAATTATCGCCAAAGAGTATCAACTTGATTGATACTCCCCTCTAGCCGCTACCACTTAGAGCAATTGCTAATGCATGCCCCTGAAAGATAAAAATATACCTCTTTAAACTTCGAACGGAAAATGTTAATTAATAAGTATCGAGAGAACCTTTTTTCAATAAAAAAAAGAGTACTGTTTTGATATGTATCGCCTGAAGAAACTGGTACAAAAAAATAGGTACATAAAAGGGTAACTCGTCCCTTGAAAACTATACGTGAATCCGTAGAATCAAAGAAGTAAATAAAAATTTAAAAAATAAAATATCCATACATTTGTTACGCCCATGGCTAACCACCGACTGGCAAAGTGTCAAGAGCGTCAAACTCAAAAGTCAAATCCAGAATCCCGCCGAAATGTGCTAGGCTGTTAAAAGTTTAAATGTAAATGTGAATAATTGAATTGAAATACTACGCAAAATGGAATACAATCTAACCGAAAAATCTTTGGAGGTAATTTTTCAATATAATCATTTTATAAGGTGATTTATAATTGTTTTTTGCTAACAGAAAATAATGGGCGGTGCAGAATTGCCCAATCCCATTTTCCAAATTCTTGGAATTAAGAAGATTCAGTCTGGAAGTTCTAATAAGGAACGTTATCGTCTTGTTGTTTCTGATGGAGTGTATACTGTGTCTCATGCGATGTTAGCAGCCCAGAATAATGAACAAATATTGCAAGCAGGAGATCATACCGTCATTAAAGTTAAGCGATATATTACCAGCATTTTTAATAATAACTCTGGAAAAGAACAGTAAGCGAATGTTTCATATATTTTTCATATCAGACAAAAATCAGATCAGTTCTGATTGATTATGTTTCAGACGCATTCTCCTTTTGTTGGATGTTGACATTGTCGCTCCTGGTGGCCAAGTTGGTCATCCAATAGGAAATCCAGTTCAACTGACTGAAGCTAAAAAAAATGAACCATCTAGTACTGACAATGGTACTGCATCAAGACAGAGTAATTATAATAGTAATCCTATAAAGCCTGATAGTGCTTCTACTTCTACTGTTCCATATAATGGAAGTAGTATTGGTTCATCTTTGGAAGGACAAATGATTCACCCCATTTCAAGTCTGAGTCCTTATCAAAACAGGTTAGCTATTATTCTTTGGTGAAAAATGCAAAAAAATTTGAGAAAACACATTCTATGAAAATTTGAAAAATCAAACCTGCTGCACTATAATTGTCGGCACATTGAAATAATTACTATTTGATTCCTTATAAATAATTTTATATATAGAAAATAATCATCAAATTCCTCGATGGGGTATACATCACACTTTAACCATATTTCCACAAGTGCTTGCTAATATGATCATAGCTTTCAGAAAAATAATGAGTTAATTTGAATATTTCTGTATCAAACTTTAGATGGATTATCAGAGCTAGAGTTTCCAATAAGTCTACTATAAGAACGTGGTCAAATTCACGAGGTGAAGGAAAACTTTTCAGCATAGATTTGATTGATGAAAGTGGTGAAATTCGATGTACAGGATTTAGAGATATGGTTGATAAATACTATGATTATATTCAAGTAAGTTCATAATTAAATATTTTTACATAATATGAAGTTCCAGCCTATCTAACTAGATTTCCCCTGTATTTATCATACTTTAGAGGGTGTCTGGGTAGGCTTTCCCTTAGTGTCGTAGTTTCAAATGTTATGAATGCTATCTCCTTCACTGGTTGACAATGTGGTGACTGACAACCAACTCTTCTTCATTGAATTTCTGAGTGAAAGGTTATCATTTAATCGTAAAAATTCATTCTTATCCAATTTGTGAGTTAAAGAACAATTGAAAATTATAAAGACTATTGGTAATTCAATTTTTAAGGTTGATAAGATTTATTACATCAGCAAATGCCAATTGAAAGCTGCAAATAAGCAGTACAGTTCTTTGAAAAATGATTATGAAATGACCATGACAAATGACACCATTATTCAAGAATGCCTAAGTGAGAACCCAGGCATTCCAACAACTAAATACGATTTCATATCAATTGATAAAATAGCCAACATACAAATTGGTACCCTTGTTGGTAAGATGAGCTGTCTCCATATTGAATAATATGAATATTGGTTGTTTTCTTTTTTATAGATATTTGTGGTATTTGTAAAGATGTAAGTGATATTCAGACATTTCAAGCCAAATCAACAGGACGTGAATTGAAGAAGAAGGAAGTTGTTTTGGTGGATCAGTCAAATAATTCGGTAAGCTTGATTTGCCTTTGCCTATTCTTGTGAAAACCTAAAAAATAAAATAAAAAATTGCAAATAGTTATGCAATCGTAATATGGAAAAATGTTTTAGATTACTATGACTTTATGGGGTACAGAAGCAGAGAATTTTGATGGCACTAACAATCCAGTTGTTGTAATAAAGGGTGCCAAAGTCGGAGAGTTTGGAGGAGGAAAGAATTTATCCTGTCTTGCTAGTAGTTTGTTGAAAATAAATCCAGATATTCCAGAGAGTTTTCGTATACGTGGTTGGTATGATCAAGAAGGACACAAGGGAAATGTTATTGACATTAGTGCAAAGTAAGGTTGAAGATATTAGACTTACAGGAAGATTTTTTTTTCTCTGCTGGTTTGTTTAGATCTGGAGGATCATCGTTCAGTACTCCCTGGATGTCATTCAAAGAGGTTAAAGATCAAGGTTTGGGTAATGGTGAAAAAGGAGATTACTACCAAACAATGGGTACAGTATTGCTAATGCGTGCTGAGAATCTGACTTATAAAGCATGTCCGAGTGAGGCATGCAACAAAAAAGTTATTGACTTGGAAAATGGTATGTTTCGTTGTGAGAAATGCAACAGAGAGTATCCGAATTTCAAACATCGGCTGTTGTCTTCGGTGAGTTGATCTTCCCGTTTTGTAGCACAGAAATAATGAAGTATTTTTTTCAGATCAATGTAGCTGATTGGAGTGGAAACTCCTGGATAAGCATGTTCACATCTGAAGCTGAAACTATTCTAGGAATGTCTGCTCAGGAAATTGGTGATTCCATTGAAAATAACTCTGAAGCAGCAGCCAGTATTGTGGAAAGAGTAAACTTCAAACAGTTCATTTTCAAATGTAGAGCTAAAATGGAAACATATAATGTAAGAAGCTTTTTTGTTAGATATTGTGTATATTGAATTACTATCCTTTGCAGGATGAAGCACGTCTCAAAACAATTGCTGTAGAAGTCAAACCGATTGATTATAAGGAATTAAACAGCCAAATGATTAAAAGAATCAAGCATTTGATGGGTTGAATAAATATCCTTAAGTTGTTACTATATTTTTGGTGGTTTATTTACATTTTTGTTTACATAAGTAATAATTAAAAAATATATTTCCAGTATTTTGTTTCAATCCTTTCCTGAAACAAAAAAAATTCATCAATCTTTTCTTTACAGAAAACTCTTTGAACTTTGCTAATATTACGAATTAACTCAGATGCATACCACCCACTGATATGAATATCAACAAGTGTTACGATCTGTATTAAACCGGCCAATTTGCCATTTACAGGGCCCTGAATGGAGTATGCTCCATCAACCACTTAGGGCCCTGACGATGGCAAAATGGCTAGTTCAATTCAGATCTAACACTTGTTGATATTCATATCAGCAGGTGGTATGCATCTGAATTAATTCTTATTGTTTTCATTGCCTCACTGTTTAGGAGTGATCCTTTTCATGATTTCAAATTTACTGTTCAGTCTTTTATTTCAATGTAATTGAGTTGCGAGCATAATGATTGATAACTAAGAGAGAAGAGTTTATCAAGATTTTCAGTAACACATAGCAATCTTTTTTTTTTGGCTTCATCTCAATGCAATTCATGTTTCAGAAATGATCTATTAGGAACAGGTGACAGTAGGTATATATGTATATATAGTATTGACTAGGGTAGCAGTGACAACACTGATTTGAATAATAGATGAACATAAAGTAGAAACACTCGTACTGTAGAATTAAGATCCGAAAAAAAAATGGGTCTGACTCGATTAAAATTACCTTCATATTTGCTCGATATACATTTTTCTTCTAGCATAAGCCCCTAGACAAGCTAATATACCAAGAGTACCAATGACTATTCCTAGTAATAAAGCAATTGTATCCGCGAATTCAAACATTTTTTAATTAATTTTTTTGATTGTTATTGTTAAGCAATTTAAGCATTTGTTGACAAATTATTTGTTCCATAGACATAGAGAAAAATGTTTTTTATCATTTCCAATGAGGACATTTCATTTTTATGCTTTGACCAAAGAGTTCCTCTTTGCTTTGATTTTTTAAGTAGTGGAAATGAACAGTAGATAGAAAGGTAACTTGACTTGACCCTGAGAACATAGAATATTAATTATTTATTATGAACATCAACAGGTTTTTTCTGTGATTATGAAAAAATATTTTCAAATTATTTTGTGCGTGAATGTTTTCGAATCCTCTGTAATTGTAGCCTGGTATCAATTTTTGAGCAGCGTAAGTTTATTTATTTTAAATGGATAATAACGGGAGACGCAAGCGTTGCTCTATTAAGAATTGTACCAGTTCAGGAGTGAGATTGTTCCGTTTCCCTAATCCGAAAAATGAACAAAGAGTTATCCAATGGAAAATAGCATGTGGTGATGAAAATATTATGAAAAAGGAACCCTCAGTACTGTATAGTACAAACAGAATTTGTAGTAACCACTTTGAAGCTATGTATATGAATGGTCATAATTTAAATAAAGCCGCTATTCCTACTCTGAATCTATTCTTAAAACCACAGACGAAAGATATAGCTACACAAACTGAAAATTTACAACAAATTTTAGTACTGGAAAGGCAAATCGTGAAGGTGCCTGAAGAACATATACAGAAAGAACATGTCCAGATCCAGACAACACAAGATTTATCTGCAAATTCACCAAGAAAAAGTAAACTGAGGATGTTGTTGAAGGTAGAATATTAATAGGATTCAAATACAAGTGTAGACTTGATCATTTCTCTTTCTAGGAAAAGAATAGAAAAATTAAGCAATTGAATACAAAAATAATGGAATTGCAACAAATGAATAGTTCGCAAGGGGAAACAGAAGAGATTTGTCTAATTATTGAATAGACACTGAGCCAGTATATATTTTGGTGCCATCCGAAGTTTTTTTACTACCTACATGTTTGAAAAGTATTTTTATTTTATTAACATAGATCAAGTAGTACAAAACAACAATTTTTTTCCTATTCTCATAAGCCAACTGTAATCCATCCAAACAAGTAGTAATAAGAAGGAACTTGAATAAGTGCATTTCTAAATATTTTGATCAGGTTTGTCCCTACTAAGTTGTTCTGAAAAATATTTTTATTGTACCTTATATAATGATAATGGTTTGCTGGGTTCAATTTGACCAATGACACCCTCATTGCCTGTGACGATTCACAGCAAAAAGATAGTAGAGTTGTTAAAATTTTTTTTTACATTTTAATTACAAAATAAGTTTTCTGCACTTTCCAAATTGAACCGAGTGAGGGTCGGCCAGGTTGTCTCTGCTTTACAACTTTGCTAGCATAGAGTACATCATTATTAGGCAAATCCATAAGTCAAATGTCCATCGTGGTCCAGTAAACAGAGGTCTAAAATCGAATTTCTCAGAATGAGATACATTTTTCATATAATGATTATAGCAGTAAAAGAATAATGGTCAAAAATGCAGGTGTCAGAATTATCAGGAACTGTGAAAAATACGTGAAAATGTTTAGAAATGGAAAGTTACGTTTTTCTCTAAATTTCCTAAAAGGCGTTTCGAACAGTTAATGAACTTATGTCTGGAGACGTTTCGTTTTCAATAGAAAGGGTGGAAAACTTTGAAGAAAAAAAATTTATTTTATTAATATACCCTTTATGAGGTATCTTTTGGAGAGTTATCCCAGTAATTTCTAGAATATGTTGGATGGAAGAAAAGAATCGTCCCGTAGATTTAATTTTAGCGTTTCCGGATACATGTTTTTAAAGAAATGTTTATTTTTATGATAGGCTTTTGAAGAAGGACGCAAAGGAATGGAATCAATAATAGAAAAAGATTTTGCGAGTATTGCCGTGTCATCGAAATTCGATGTGAAAAATTTATGCGATGGCCAAAATAAAATTAGCGTTCCTGGGGATTCTTCAGCTGTAGATCCATCTGCGTTGTTACGGAGAATATGTTACTGAGATATAAAATATTTACTACCCTAGTCTTAGGAAGTAGAAAGATTTCACTAGCAATGCCTCCATCAACGCAGTCAGCCTTGACGGAACATACTAGCTGAGTTTATTATCAGATTCAAAGTTGGCTAGGACGAACGAATTTGCAACCGGAAGATTGGGGATGGCTTAGGTTTCATGCTACTTCCAAAAATAATGGGCCTAGCAATATCGCCACAGGAATTGTTGAATAACGTAAGTCTCAATTGCATTCACTCTTCAATTTTTTTCGTTTCAGATATTGTTTCCCAAAAACCCATTCTTACAATATACTTATTATTTCAGGTATTTTGTAGTTGTAATGGAGAATGTGATACTCCTTGTTGCAGTTGCAAGAAAGCAGGGCTGAAATGCACAAGGTCCTACAAAGTATGTAACAGTATAAGTTTCCAATCTAATACACACAGCAGAAATAAACTCTGAAGTAGATGAGGACGACGGTATGAAGATGATCTTGAAGCAGATAATACAATAAGAGAAGATTGATGTATTTACGTTAATAATTAATAAATTATGTATTACTAAAGATGAGTTTTTTCTCAGATGATTCGCTGCATGAATTTCCATTGACTGTTTTGTGTTTATCACTATACAATATAACAATTATTTTTCTCAACTGGTGGTTGGAAATAAAAAAAATGTTTCCTGTTTTGTGGAGACTTATTATTATTAGTTTTACTATACTACTAACTAGTTTGGAGATATTCGCTTGTAGAGTTAGTTAACTCTATAATCTTTGAGCGAAACAAGAGTACAACTCTGGCCAAATAAGTTGCGCCCCCAACTTCACTTTCTGGTATCCGTGCGCGAAAATGAACATCTTTTACTCTGTAGTCCGTGTTAAGAATTCGATTGTCTCGCTCCACTACAGATTTACGTTGCTATTCAGTTGGTATGCGGATGGGAAGACCACGGAAGATACCTTACTTTATGGGGCAGACTTGATTCTCACTCGAATTTTCCGCTCTGCAACTTCTGATCGAAACTGTTTCTGATAAACCTCATTTTCGAAAATTTCGAGAAAAACTTTCCAAACATTTTCAATGTTCCTAATAATTCTGATACCTGCATTTTTGACCATGTATTTTTTTACCGTTACAAGCTTATGTAGCTTATTCCGAGTAAAGTTATTTCAGACCTCTGTTACCCTGGGAAAAAGCAACCGATGGAAGTATCTAGCATATTTTTCCTACAGGCATTGACGTTTGGAAAGTATGTAATACTTTTCCAAAATCGTTCGGAAAAAAGCCCTTCTATTCAGCATCGTCTTGAGAGCCCTCGCATGCCTCCTCTAAACAGTCCACTATCATGCCATTGAGCTGTTTTCATAGCCACCCCCGTAAATGCGAGGTGTACATAGGGGTTAACCTAGCAGACACTCTATCGCTGCTGTAGGAGTCGATCTCAGAGCGCCTGTAATGCTGTAATTATGGAGGGTAGTACCTTCCATAGCTGTAATTTAGTCATAATGGTGCGGTAATGAATAAAACTGGAGAGTCTGTCTGTCATTTCCGAATCTCTGACATTATTGAGTCAATACCCAGATTGGCCCAATTTTCACTGGTTTAGGCGAAAAGTAATCTACAGAAGAGTGAAGTTAAGTCGAATGTTGTGGAGTAGAGCAGTTTAGAGAAATGAAGTGAATAAAACATAGTAAAGTGAAATAAGAAAAGTTGAGTAAAGAAATTTATTTTTTAGTGGACGCTCAATATGAGTAGCATATGGTTGTCTGCTGTCTGTTCATCTCTGCCTGATGACCCATGGTCATCTTGACATTATAATACTAAAGATCAACTTACTCTTTGATAATACTGTCCCTACAAAGAATTGATCTTTGGTCTCAAAAAAACAATAGTTCAAAGTTCAAACAGTTTGCAAATGGAGCAAATAGAACAAAATACCTAACAGCAGATGTGCAAACACATATGAATTAACACCTGCCTGTACTTTTTCAATTCCACAAATGATATGTCCTTGAAATAATTGAGTTATCCATACAAATCAACAAAATTCTATCATTTCATATATTTCAGTAGGGGGTTTTAATATAATATCACAGCTAAGTAATTCTAAGGTAAAATCATATTTTTTCAATAGTAGATCGCATGAAGCAATTTATGTACATGAAATTCATTTGTGATGGTAATGTATTCTTTTGAAAATGTTTTTCGACATATGGATAGTTAATAATTAGATTAATTTTCTAATTTCCAATAATATTGATAAAAATACAACTGAAATTCATGTACATATATCATTCATGTAGATAAGTATAAAAACTTATATTCACTCTAGTTATCGAAAAATATTGCAAATGTTACATATAAATTATAGAGGGAATTATTTACAGTGTAGATCATAAAAAACAGAGGATTAAAAGCACAAAAATCATACTGATAAAATTCAATAATCATAAAACCCATCAATTGGCAGAAGCATATAGTACCAGCATTGTTTCTTAAGATAAATTTGGAATGCTTTACTTTCAATAGTGATGTTTCCTTCATATTATCGCAAAATTTCAACATTTTTTGTATTTAATCGAAACGACATATATTTCAGCTGCATAGCTATCTGATAAAAAAATTATGACTTTTTATTTTATATTTTAAGACGCTGGAAACAATAACAATTTAATCTAGAATTGTCAACATTTGGTAAGAATCAGAAATACCCGTCTCATCACGTGCATATGTTTAAAACCTGCTCATTCACGATCAATCAATATTTAGAAAATTCTTCTACCTTCATCGGGAATTTTGTTCTCTATTTGTTATGTATTCTTGATTGTGGATATGGCTCTGGAAATTGTTCGACAAAATTCAAGTGGATAGTGATGTGAACTGATTATTTTGTTCTTTAATCTTGCTTCCGTTGTTTTTTTTTTTAAATAATTTAATTGTAAATCGCTAAGCGTTTCGTTTTTGACGAATTTTCAATAAACCAGCGATAAACTTCAAAAGGCACTAAAATCTGCAATATGACCTACGGAATCAGTTAATAGACTTCTAGTGGCATAAACAAGTTATGCCATAGATCAAAATATTTCAATACATGTGAAAAAATTCAATTACATAATTTTTAGTAAAAACCTATTTTCTATAAATTAGATACCATCGAATCTTTTTGATCTCAATCAAAAGTAGTCCATTCATTCTTAGAATTCACTTTACTAGATCCAGCACCTGTTTCAAATTCTGAAATTCTATTCTGAACACTAGAAAAACTATTAAAGTCTATACCATATTCTTGAAGTAAATCGTGATCTCTACTCGAGGTTGTAAGAGGCACACTACCATTTTGTCTCATAACACTATGGTTTTCATAGGCATACAATGGATTTGATATGCTCAGAGGAACATTGCACGTGTTCCGATGCAAAAATGAAGAATTTGCAGTTTGCTGAGGGGTTTTCAATGGATCAAAATCATCCATTTCATCTGAAGTTGAATCTAAACGGATGAGGTCTTCAGTTTCCTCGTTTTGCTGAAATTAATTGGAATTAAAATGTTTTGTGCGGAAAATTCCTTCCACACCATGGCAAAACGCATAACACCAAACCAATATAAAGATTACGAAAATATAATTCCGTATATAGGGCTTGCCAGGAGAAAGGAGATGACCTAAGAAATGCAATCGCCAAGTACGATAATATTACTACATATAATAAATATTCGAATGTTAATATGGACCACACTATGAATCAGTTCCTACTTGTTTTTGCCACTAGAGTGGGGACTGCGAACTCTTCGTCTGTGAACGATTGATATACTTCACAGATGTTTCAATACTTACCGATGAGAAAGGAGGAACTATCTTAAAATATATAAAATAACTAGGGCAAATCAAATATGGAGCGGTACAGATGAATATTGAATAATTTATCAGCTATAATAAAATTATTCTCGCAATAGGAGATTGCATTGCTTCTTTCTCATGACATTCCATACAGGGTGGGCCATCCATAACTTTCCACCCCGAATTTTGAGCTTTGAGATGGAATAACGAAAAAACGCTCAGACCGGTTAAATTTTGTTGAAAGGACAAATAAGGGTGTTCAAATGAGTTTAATATCACTACCCCTTTAGCCGCAACCCCTAACAGCTCTCATTTTTGAATAGGGAAAAGGTATCGAGCAGCACCTTGTTGGAAAGGCAATTCAATTTCCTGCATGTGTGTATTTGTTTTTTCATCGCCTTATTATTATACCGAATGACTCAGTATTCCATCAATAACTTTCACACGCCGAATTTGGATCTTTGTGAAGTAAAAAACGCTCGGACGGGTCAAAAAATGAATTCGATGTCACTACCTCTCTAGTCGATTTACGACCTATTATAATAGGTCGTAAATCGTGCGCTTTCGTTTAAATTGAAATAATTGCTGTTAGGTTAGCGGCTAGAGGGGTAAAATATCGAATTCATTTTTTGACCCGTCCGAGCGTTTTTTCCATCTCAAAGATCCAAATTCGGCGTGTGAAAGTTATTGATGGAATACTGAGTCACTCTGTATAATAATAAAGCGATGAAAAAAAAAACACTCATGCAGGAAATTGAATTGCCTTTCCAACAAGGTGCTGCTCGACCCCTTTTCCCTATTCAAAAATGGGAGCTGTTATGGGTTGCGGCTAGAGGGGTAGTGATATCAAACTCATTTAAACACCCTTATTTGTCCCCCTTTCAATAAAATTTGACCTGTCTGAGCGATTTTTCGTTATTCCATCCCAAAGCTCAAAATTCGGGGTGGAAAGTTATGGATGGCCCACCCTGTATGTTCGGAAAATAATTTTCGTAATCTGTAAGTGACCAGAGGTATCAGTATTTCAAAGTATTATACCAAAGGATTTAAAAAAAACCAAAAGAGTATTTTGCTTTTCATTGGAGCCCACAATGATTATTCAGAATTCTACTAACATCATAAATTCATCAGTTCCATTAATTTCACATTGAACAAATACTGCATATAAAGTATACACCTCGATTTCAGGGTTGTCATTTGTATTATGCACAAAAATTATTAGAAGTCAATTAAAAACCTCATTCAATCAATCAATTTTTTAACTAAATGAAGAAATAGGATTTTCAGCAGGTATCTATGAAGAATGTTATAAAACTGGAGGATTCGAAAACAAGGTGAACTCTCAGGTTACCATTGAAGCTCTATAAGAAAATAAAGTAAAATGCTTGAGTATCAATGATAAAAGGTAATTCAGACAGGTTTTAAACCAATGTTATTATTTGTAATTTGAAGTTATTCAACGGAAAAATCACAATATGTTAGTAAAATACTGAACAATTCTTATGATCTTTGAATAAAAGTACAACCAATATAGATGTTTCACATCGGAAAATGTTTACAGAGCTGAAAACTAGAGCATTGATTCAATTCACATCTCTTCTCAAGTACCTTAGTAATTTGAAAAAAGTCAATCTTCAATTTATTGCTTGGAAATTTGAAATTTCTTTCAGAGTCAAAACTCATAAAAAGTCACACATTCACAGTAGTCGTCAAACAACGACCTACCTAGCGAATTGTTATCCCCCTTTAGGACTATTAAGTCCACAAGATCATTATGATTATTATTCATGTATGCTTAAATCCTTTCAAATTTTACTTCATTTTCTTCGATACATATCGTCCCCTATCTAATATGACATAATTTTCAGCTTTGTATAAACTTTCCTATTTTTCCTATCTATTTCGATTGTGTGATGAGCGGAATACTGTTTCGTCTTTGTTTTTACCTTGCGCCTGGAAGCTCTAATAACTGGCGGTGATAACTTAACGATATCAAAAGAATCTTGATGAGCAACGTAAAATAATGGATCGCCATTTTCGTTTCGCCCTCCACCGACCACAAAAGATGACGTGCCAAAGATATCTTGGGTAGGAAGTGGCGGTGTAAAACGAGGTGGAGGTGCTGGGGGGGAGGAAAAGACATCGTCGGGGGATTGTAGCAGTAAATTTCCGGAGTCCTGGGAAGCTAAACGGGGAAGAAAAAGTGGTTGTGCGATGCGTGATGATGTGAATGCACCACTCCAATGGTCGGGACTTGTGGGTGAGGAGTTGTAGGATATTTCGTGCTTGAAGTTCTCGAGACTACGGACAGGTTTAAGCTGAAAAGCCAGATAAATATGAGAGGTTAAGACGAAATGTATGTTGTGAGAACATAATCGCAAACATAATAAACTGCTCCACATGAGTTAGGGATATTGACTTAAATTGCAAAAAAATATAGTTAAAATAAGATTTTTGTGATGAAAATTCATATTAATATGATTTCAAGTTGCAAATTAATTTTAGCCTGTAGGTCTGCAGCGTATACAGCGTGGTTAAGAAAAATCTAGTAAAATATCGAAATTTTATTCCCAGAGAATTCAAGCATTTTAAGACTATCAATAGAATGTATGGCCTCCACGGGCATCAATAACAGCTTGACATCTCCTTTGCATACTACACGCGAGGTTGTTGAACATTTCTTGAGGAATTTGGTACCATAAACGGGGCAGAAGCTCTCTCAGATCATTTAAGGATTCTGGAGTAGGTTGATGATTATCTAATCTTCTTTGGAGCATATCCCATGCATGTTCTATGCAATTCAAATCTGGTGAATGCGGAGGTATTGGTAAATGTGGAATACCAAGCTCCTCGCGCGCATTCTCAACTATGGCTGCACGGTGCGGTCTAGCGTTATCGTTTAGAAATTGAAAAGTTTCACCAATAGCAGCGTGATAATTTGGCACAACATTTTCAATGACATGCTCCCTATAGTGTAAGGCGGTCATATTCCCAGGACAAATGTGTAGATCTGTGCGCCCGTTGAAACATATCCCTGCCCATACCATAACACTACCCCCTCGGAATGGATGGACTTCTTGGACATAGCGACGATTACGGAGTATGCGTGGGATTGTCCATACCCTTATTCTTCGAGAATCTGAAAATCGTCCATATCTGGATTCATCAGTGAAAAGGACACTACTCCATCGATCGTTCCAATTGATATGTTGCCTTGCCAATTCCAGTCTTTGACGCTTATGGTCACGTGTTAATGGAACTCCTCTTAATGGATGTCTAGAACGTAGATTCACCTCTCTCAAACGTCGTCTGATGGTTTCGATGGAAACTTGGAACCATCTGCATTTTGTAGAGTATTCCTTAGCATTCTACACGTAGATGTAGGGTTTCTTCTCGCCGAAACGGTGATGAAACGATCCTGAGCAGGTGTTGTTTTTCGTCGCCCACCAAGCCATGGTCTTTCCAACACGGAACCTGTCTCCCTGAACCTATTCCAAAGTCGAGATATCACACTTTGGCTGACTTGGAGCCTTTCCGCTACAACAACCTGAGTTAGGCCACCCTGTAGCATTCCGATAGCCCTATTAGTCTCAGCGTTTGTTAATATACGTCTTGGCATTTTCAGAAAACTCGTTTCAAATCGAGGCCGTTGATAAACTGACTTTATTTCAAAATAAGAACATTCATGAAGCATATGCAAAGAACCAAACTTCAGAAAAAAGGCGACCAGATTGACGAAATGTCTCATACTGATTTTTATTGGATCGATTCAAGTTTTAAAGTTTTAAATGATTTTACAGCGATTTTCTCGAAGATTACATGCTTTTAATAACGATTGAATACGATATCCCTAACTCTTGTGGAGCAGTTTAATACATACAATAAGAGCACATTTCGAATGAAGCCTGCTTCACACAAAATCGTAGAATTGTCTGTTCACAACAACTTAGGTGGATCCGTGTGGCCACATTTAGTAGAAATGAATATACTCACTTCTGAGTACCAATAGTCAGTAGACCTTTAAGGTGATTATGACTTTTACTTTTACTATTATCGAATTTCTGGTATTTTTATGATATGTAATGGTCATAATGAAGAAAGATGTGGGAAGAATTTTGTGTTCAGAGAAGATTCATCACATCAATGTTAATTACCTCAAAATGACATTTTCCTGTAGATTTTCAACAGCCTGTATCCTTTCAACCGAGCCGTATTGTAAAAAAGGGTAAAGCGAAAAAGTCTTCACTTTGACATTTGTTAAAATATATGTAGGTATGAGTCAAAGACTCACCCTGTATATTGGAATAGTTGGAAAGGATATTTATAGATATTTCTGAGTATAATGTATAATCCAAGAGCATACCAAAATTTTTTCTGGACATAGCAGAGGTTATCTCAATTCTCATCAGTTTGAGATATCCTCATCTATTCAATAGTTGGAATTTGTCCTACTATTGCTACACATTGGCTTCAGATAATTTTAAATTATAGTAGCGAGTTAAAAATATCTGCTTAGTGCATGTTTGGATGTTTCGTTAATTGGCATTGTTTAAGAAAGATTCAATTATCCTTCAAGGAGGAGGTACGGATTGAGTAGATACACTTTCTAACTATTTGGAAAATATATTATAGGTGTAGGACGACTATTAGTTTTGAAACAAAAGAGTTCTTCAATGAAATTTGGAATTCATGTACCATTTGTAATAATTATATTTCTAAAATGAGATAACAAATATCATAAAAATATCATTTGTTGAAAGGAGACGAAATACACAACTGATTGTTAAATAAGTATATGTATTTTTTTGTTCCTTTATTCAAAGGACGGAATTTCTCGGAGGACCTGATGCATCTTTTGAACTTCCCTAAAAAAAAATCGAGGACGTTTTAAATATTACATATTTCATTGCTTATTGGTGCTAAGTACTATTGCAATATACCACTAGACTTCCTATTACTTTCTACTCGAATATTTAGATTAGAATTAGGGCAGATTGGCGATGATTAAGACAATTCAGACCCTGATCCTCAGGTCTACGGTATCTACTCAAGGTATTATATATTGTAATATACAATTACTAATTATGCTTACTTTATGAAGAGTATATACTAATTGAAGGAGTTCTTGTGTAAAGCAGGCTTCTAGCTACATGTAATATACATAGAATTTAAATCCTTCATCATGAGGGACAACTGACAGTCTGTTAGAATTATTCTTAATGAATATCATCTAGAATTCAGTAGATATCGTTGGTGCCCAATAAGGCTTCTGAATTATTTTACGTTTGAGATCTTACTGACTACTGGCCAAGTTCAATATATTTCGAAAGATTTGGAATTTTGAACTACACAATTTGCCAACTCAAAATATGCTCTCTTCTCAGTATCTAATATCAGTATGAAACAAGGTATAACTCAAAGAAGGAATGTTCTACCAACATCTATCTATAAGCAAAGATGTAAAAGAATATTCGTAACAATAATTACCGATCGGTCTACTGGTGGATTTTCAAGCCGCAGTTTCAACAAATCTTGAACTTCATTCATCAAATCTATTCTAGGGATATCCGGGCTTTCACTTCTAGAGTTGCTCCCTTCAGGTGAATGAGGTTGGGAACTTGGGCTCAAGGGACTGTATGACCTGGAAGATAATCATCAATCATATTATTATCATATTATCCTGATTCTCCGTAGGTACAGAAGTATCCCTGTGAGCTTGTACGAGTTCGGAAAACCAGTTGAGGGCTGTGTAGAGATTGTTACTGTGTCCTTACGCAACCTTAGGCACAGCACTGTTAATTTTAACCCAACAGTGAATGATGACCCGTACCCGTATCGACTATAAAATTTCTTCTCTAGCCCGGGATCGAACTCAGTACCTTGCGGTATACTGAGCTGTCACTTTAACCACAAAGCCACGGACGCTATTTTATTATCGATGATGAAAAAGATACAAGACGTACCTAGCTATCATTGAATACATTTTTGATATGCAAATATAATGTAAATTTTCAGCAAGCAATTAGGGAAGGAAAATTTTAATAATACAATCGAATAGCCACTACTAAAATATCGAATTCATGTTGACTTCAAGGAAATTCATGTTATGAATAAAGTAAAAGAATTTAACTATTGAATTTTTCCCTAGGTGGTTGTTTTGACCACTACAGGTGTTTAGCTATAACAACATCGGGCCACTTGAAGAAGCTATTGTGATACATGTGTAGAGGTAAAAACCACTCAGTGAAAATCATGTAATTCAGTTTCTTTACTCTTGAAAACCACCATGTTCACAAAAAATAAATTGTGAATGGGTCGCTTATAGGTTGAACACAATCGCCCCATATTTTATTATTTCCTGAAGGTGATGAAATATAAAAAAAATATTATTCAATAATAAATTGATATTTTAAGATGGAGACGTGATTTGAACTGAAGAAAGGGTGGTCATGCATATCACTTTCTTTTTTAGGTAATTGTGGTGAAAAGGACAGGCCATAAGCCATAAGGATGCTCCTATTATGTAGATACTAATTGCATAAGCCCCTATCTGAGAAACATCGTATCCATAAAATTCTCCATCTTCTATCGCATGTAACCCACATGAAATTGCTTTTTTTAACACTTCTTGTGTTTTGAAATAAACCAGCTTTGTTCTGGGAATATCGGGTACATGAACTTTTTCGCGGCAAATATCCTATATACTTCATATCACATTGATGCACTTTATTAATCAGGATATATATGCATGGAAAAAAGCGTATAATTTGCGAGGTTGGTGGTCATTACTTCTGTGGAAAGTGCTTTATCACGCAAAGGGTGTGGTAATAACGACGAGACAAATGCAATCATAATCAAAAATTCATTGACCCTCACGAATAATAAATTCGAAATCGGACTAATGAAACGAAAAATGTTCGTGTTAGTTTCTCAAAGTATTTGCATTTGTCTGGGTCCTAAATGGTCTATTACTGTCAAAGAAATACAGCGTTGATGCAATCAGCTTAGTTTTGGATCGTAAATTATAAATATGGTAAATAGGATGTTATGGGTGAGAATGTTCATATATTAGCAATTTAAATTAATTCGAAAGGCACCCACTTTTTATCATTGAACCTCAAATCCCTCAAGTAATTTTAAATTGAACAGAAGCAGTAGGAATTCATTTTATATCAATGTTTGTATCTGAAGGGATATTTGATGGATAATTATTTCGGCTGTTTGGTTGTTATCTCTTAGGTTTTTTTTTCAAAGCAAACGATTTTGGTAAAACGATAAGAAGGCGTTGTTAGTAAGATGTTTTCAGACATCTTAGTTGTTAGTATTTTTCTTAAAAGGGTTATCATTAGATGATAGTGTCAGTGTTTGTCTTATAAGTAATAATATTCCAATTTAATAAAAACAGGCCTATTAGATAAATGCGAGCTGCCTTTTTCTGTAATGCATTATATCTACTGACTATGGGGAAACAATAATTCAAGGCGTTCTCTACTCAGCTTTACTGAATGAGAGGAAAGAGAAGATACCGCATTGCGCAGCTACGAAGGAGAACTTTCTGTGACCAAATCAACATGTTTTTGTTTACGTTTACCCGGATCCGAACTAATATTTTTCAGCATATTTGCCACAAATTACATAATTTCCAGGCATGTCGACAACGAAATTCTTGATACTCAAGCCTTGAAACGAATGAAACACAAATATACAGGGTCTTAGGAAAACAAGCGGAAAAAATGGAAAAAATATTTTATCCTTTGATTATTCATGAAAAAGCGCTTAGTTGCGAAGATATAGGGCGAAAAGGAAGGAAGACTTACCGTAACTTAAACTTTTTGAAACAAACGCTACCTCAGTTTCTGGAGGATGTACCATTGGCTACAAGACAGGCAATGTGGTTTATGCATAATAGTGCACCAGCTCATTTTATTGTAGTTGCTGAGAGTTTTTAACAGCAACATACGGAGATCGATGTATTGGTCGAGGTGGACCTCACGTATGGCCTGCTTGATCCTCGGACTTAAACCCCCTGGATTATTTCTTATGGGGCCATCTAAAGTCAATAGTTTATACTATGCTCGTGGAAGATGTGGACGATTTAAGAGATCAGATAATTGGTGGCTGTAAAACGATCCTGGTGTTTTTGAAAGAGTTCATAAGAAGTCTATAAGAAAATTGGAAGGTTGCATCTGAACTGGAAGTAGCCAGTTTCAACAATTATTGTAGTTTTAGGAATGTTACATATAAGGGGTATTCGGGTTCGGCTTTCTGACAGTCCGAGAATTGTTCTGGGACTGCGCAAAACTGTTGCGCCCTAGTATTAAATCCTCTGCGCAGTTCTAGAACCATTCTCGGACCGTCCGAAAGCCGAACCCGAATACAGCTATAATTTTTAGTAATAAATTGTTATTTGTTGAAAATTTGTTTCGTTCCATATCTTCGCAACAAAGCGCTTCTTCAAAAATGATCAAATGATAAAATATCCTTAAAATGGTCCAAGGAATTACCTTTTGAATTTTTGCCGCATGTTTACCTAACACCCTGTATAATGAACATTCAAATAATGGGGTAAACGTAAACAGAAATGGAGTAGACGTACAGAAGATGTAAACATAAAGATAGAGATGTTGCACACACTTTTTCTTGTCGTTTACACCTTCCTCTACCTCAACCAACCTCCCCTTGACGTTTGGCGCTAAAAACAAATCAGCAATTTTCTGTGCCGCACTTTTTTATGCAGTATAATCAATGAAACACTTGGTACTCACCTTTCAAAAGGAGAACTCCTGAAGGGTAGAGATGTATCTTTTCTATAAGTTGCTGTAGGGACGCTCAAACCGGCGATTCTTCGCTTACTAGACGTCGGAGAACTAGGCGCTGATCTTGGCTTATTACTTTTAGATCCAGAGTCATTAGCTCCATTTTGCAACGGATGCGGGGCACCTTCACCTTCTTTTAATAGGAATCGAAGACCTTTGTAGGCATTTTTTACACCTTTTCCTCCTCCCTTTACCTGAGAAATTTGCAGCGTCAGAAAAAATGAGCACAGGCAAAAAAGCACATCAAACAAATGCAGAAAATGAAGCGACATCAACATGCATAGATAGTTCGTTAACTCAATAAGCTGCATTATTTGTACTCGAACGTTGCCACCTTCATGGAAGTGATTTTTTAAACTCTTGCAACACAACCATTTATACTGTCGTCGCAACAATTGAATTGCATTCCATAAAAAATGATAAAAAAACACAGGCTCAAGAAAGACACAAGTAGAAATTGAGAACAATGCGATTCATTCAAAAAGTGCAAATACAAAAAACAAAGAAATTTGTTCAAGCTGAATATCACACTGAGAGAGAGAGAAACAGATGAGAAAGATAAATTTTCGAGAAAACAGCACAAGCATTTCAGAACGTTAAAGAATGAAAACGGCATTTAAGCAAGTAAAAGCACTAACACCCCACAGCAACACACGCAAGCAAAATAACGAACTCACTGTTTTAACAGCCGATTTGACCGCCGGGTTTGCCTGTAAAAATGTTAGTTAATATGCAGTGAATTTTCCAGAACAGTTGAAAAACTTCTGAATTTAAAGATTATGCTCTACATCGAAAAATTGATATAGTCATGTTTAAATTTCTTCAGAAACAACAATTTACCTTATCCTTGACACTTTTGAAAAACTCTTTTCCCTCAGATTTCATAGCGGTCGTCCATTCTTTGTACTGCTGTTTCAATTTTGAATTGGACTTTTCCGAGAATTTGAATGTTTCCACTTCGAATTCATCAGAAAAACCTAAGCCATTGTTCAACATAGTCAGTCTCTCCTCTATAAACTGAAAGGTAGAACGATTTTGAAATTAAAACGAATCATGCAATCAAGAGGATCAGTTTGATTGAGGTTTAATTTCAGTTGATCCCACTTTATCAACTGAATGAATGAAAAGGCGTGAATAAACAAACTCAGTAAACATTGATAAAAAAAGTATTTGGAGCCATATCGATACAATTCATTTGAATAATTTGAGAAAAATATACATGATTTTCTTGATTAACTCTCTTGTTTAAAGTCTGTGCAGTAAGGTGCAAAGTGAATAAAGAGTATAAAGAATACAATTATTACTAAAAAAACTGAATGGGGTATTTTCCTAAAACTCAAAAAAAGAATTAAAAATTATTTTTGGAAACCATTTTCCATTGGTTAGTCACCACATAAAAGGTTCCACTCAAAATTCAGTAGGAAAAAAAATATAGCCTTTGAAAAAAAATATGTGAGAGCTTGTGACGTAGAATGCCTTTACTAGAGTCTAGTAATTTTTGTGAATTCGACAACATCGGAACTGATCAAGAGGATATTATATAGAACTTGGAACATAAATGCATTTATGTATTTATGTTCCAAGATACAGAATTATATCTTCCTGAAACCGATGACAGTTTCTGACATTGTTTTAAACGTTCTTGTCAGATTGTTATAACTTGTGGAAATGGAGTCGAATTTTTCAAAAGCAAGCAGTGAAAATTTACCACCTGTAAACTTTTTCATATTGATGACTCTAGGAACCTATAAAATATATCAGCAATGCCTTCTTTCATCAACAATAACAGCCCAAGGAAGATCGAATATTAACTGACAATAAACAACCATAGACTCAATAATATATTATCAAGTCTATGGAGATCAGAAAACATTGATGAGAGTCATTGACATATATCTATTATACCAATATTGATAACACGCGTTCTAGACTACGACAAAAAATGAAGCCAAATCGTTGGGAGGAATCCACTTGTACGCATGCGCGAATTAGAAGTTCGAAAATGACAATCAAGATATTGGTTAGTTTGTTTTCATATTTGTCGTTGAATGAATTCGAATGATGATTTATTTCAAATTCTTATACAAATTTTGAGAAGAATTTTATATGAGGTGAAAGTTAATGAATATTAAATTCATCGACAAATCGTTTTTTTCAACTTTCAGATGAAACAACGAAAAGAGATCAAACCAAATAAGTGCATAAAAACTATTCACCCAATATTATTATGAATTGTGAAATAATAAGTGCCGAATAGGAATGGTATTATCCATACTCAGTAAATTCAAGAGTGACATAATAACAAGTTCGTTTCATATTACTGTTTCATACCAGTTTCAATATTGCGTGTACGTGTTAACATCATACTTATCTCACCTCCTGAATTTCCCTCTTGTAAATCTACTCAATATAATAGATATATGGTCATTGATGGCAATACACAACCATAGACGCAATAATATATGGAGATCAGAAAATTTGATGAGAAACATTGATGAGTGTTCCAACGATGCCGGATTGTAAAAGTGACGTAGAATGTTTCTGGGAGAATGCCTCCGCGATGTGAATTTCCGTAATTAAAAACAGGCTAAATACAACTGTTAAAATAGAAAAAAAATACTTTTCCATATATTTGAGATATGAGGATTTCGTTGATATATATTTTGAAATTTAGGAAAATACCCCATTCTATGATTTTCAACAAGATGGGTTTTCTGCCACTACATGTGTTTAGCTATTACAGTTGCTTCTTCAGATGTGTGGAGGTACATATTTTATTTATCCAGAACAGATTCAATATTTAGACATTATCGCTCACCTGTCTGAATATCTGCAGATTGAGCATTTCCTTAATAAATGGCTTCATAGAAGCCGATCTAGTTCCTACAAAAACTTCCTCATCGAAAGAGACACTTTTTCCTGGTTGCATTCTGAGGGCGTCTCTATATCCACCAATCAAGTGAACCAAGGCCCTCAAGAAGGCACGAGACACTGCATCTCCCAATAAAGCTGACTTATTTTTAAGTTGGCGTTTTAAGGGACCCACCTGAAAAGTTTGTCTTGAAAAATAATTAAAAAAAAACACATTTAGAAGAAATGATATACCATCAAGCATAAAAAAAGTTATACTGTATTCCGAACTTGAGTAGATTGTGTTAATTTCAGTATCACCTTACTAACGAATGGTTAATAATTCGTCTGAACTACTACTTTGGACCCAAAAAGCTTTAACTCGATACAAAAGTCCTAATGAAAGGAAAATTATCTGTAAGTACTTACGACTTCTTGGGGTATACTACTCAGGTCATCGAATGGACTTTCAATACTGTTGGTATCTGCATCTAATATCACAACATCGCCGATCTCAGAACGGTTTACCTTCTGAAAAATTCATTGCTGAAATTAATACAGTTAGTTTTGAGAAATATATTATGAACAGCTTCATTATTGCTTCAAATGGTCAGGGGCTAATCGATTTCAAGTATATATTATGCACCTACATGGTTTTCTACATTTGTTTTCTTCAACGAGTTGAATAACTAGAATTTCAAATGGCAATCAGTAGCAAGTGAAACAATAAATGAAAAATTTTTTGGCGACTATTCTTGATCAAATTCCACTAAAATTCGGAATGAGTGTACGCCAAAAATATCATCAAGAATGTCTTTTGCCTGATACTAGATGAAGTCTCAATAGGGTTGTTCAACACAAACTCCTGAAGAAAAAATATTTTTTTATACTTATTGAGTTCATATTAGGCGAATATTAAGTTAATCTTGCCGGATTCCATTTTTAAATGATTTCAAACCGTTATGCAGAACGTTTCATATTATTTGAAAATGACAGCACATATTCAAAAGAAAATTCGAAATTTCTTTATTTTCCATGTAGTAGTGCTGTTCTTCTACGTCCATTATGGACCATTATGGAGTCATTGAAAGCATCATGATTCCATATATCATCATATCGTCTTAATTCATCGTTACACTACCCAGGAAAAGTGTTCACCAAATTAATTCAGATACGTAACATCAATTTATACAAAAATCAACAAATGTTAATAGAAAATTTCACTTTCATTAGTTAACTTTTTCTCTATAAGTATGGATTGTTTTGAAGATCATTATACTTTGTAAGCCATCAGGAGATCAGCTCTAATATCTTACCTTCATGACCTCTTCTGGGACTCCAACCAAAAATGGCATAGGTGCAGAGAGGTACTCGATCAAAGAAAGCGGAAGCACAGGAATAAAAATGTGTTGCCAGTGCATTGGATAAATTAGATCGTTTGCTGATTGAACGCAAGCGCTCAATCTCTTCAGTCTTTTGGATCGGATGATAATCCTCCTTTCAAACAACATTGAAGCAAATATTTGCATCATGTTGGTACAATCTACGGCATTATAATATTCCGTGAGATTACTCTGGAAAAAAAAAATAAAGCCAATAATATTCATTTCATCTAAAGCAACTAAATTAATCGTATTAAATGTAAATATAAACGGTTAGTTGATAGGCGAATCACAGCCCTCTTAAACACACTGTGTTAAGAGGTCTGTGGGCGAATTCAGCTAAGTTTCCTAAATTGAACGAAGCTTAAGTTACATCAAATTGCAAGACAATGTACCACCACAAATCAATTTTCCTCCGAGCGAATGTTGCCTGATTGTGGTGGTGACAGCTATCGAAAAGAATAATACACTGCGCAAAAAAATTAACGCACATTATGGAAATCTCAAATTTATTCTACAACTGAAGGTGTTCTCAATGATAATTATTTTTATCAGAATTATGCATGCATATGTTATCCACTTTCAACGGTTTTCTTCAATACAGATGTTTTTTCCCAGCAGGAATAAAAAAAGATGATATTATCAGATTTTGAATGTATTGGCTCCATTCTAAAATCAGTTGTTCTCGATCAATTCTAGTGATCAATAGTTTTTCTATTGATTCTATTTGATTTTCTACACTCGATCGCTATGCAACACGAAACACGCAATTTGACCCAAGAGGAATGTGCCCAAGCGGTAGTTTTGCGAGAAGAAGGGTGGACATACACAAGAATTGCAGAAAGGTTTGGAGTTTCCCATACAAGTGTGTCCAGAATGTTGCAGCGATTCAGGGAGACAGGTATGAATGTCCGAAGACCAGGACAGGGTAGACCACGGGTAACAACTGCCATTAAAGAACGTTACTTGAGAGTTTCTTCGTTGAGACAACGGTTTGCAACCGCTCGCCTCCTTCAAATTTAGCTTGAGCAAACTCATGAGGTGCAAATTAGCACTCAGACAATAAGAAATCGCCTCAGAGAATATGATTTAAGGTTTCGTGTCGCGGCCCAGCTCTTACCCCAGCCCATCGAAGGGCGCGTTTGGATTTTGCGAGAGAGCATATCCATTGGGAAGAGGCCGATTGGGAAAGAGTTCTCTTCACAGATGAGTCTAGATTCTGCCTCTACCATTGTGATCGACGTTCCCTTGTATACAGACGTCCACATGAAAGATATTTTCAGAATGTGCGTTAATTTTTTTGCGCAGTGTATTTTATATGGAATAATAAATAATTATCAATAAACTCACATTTTCTGGGATGCTGGGCAACTGGAACGGTTTCGGAACGTCCACCGAAAAGATCTGCAAAATAAAAGTTATACGTATGGAAAAACCTATCTTCTATTTCCTTACACTCTGCTCTTTATTGAATGATACGGAAAATTGCTTTCCTGGTTCGGCTATTTTGGCTTCATACACTGAGGTTAAGAACTCCCTTAAATCTTCTGCCCTTGTGCTGTGCATGAGTGATGCTGTAGTGTCCAAAAATCTGGAAAGATTAATGTTAGTGCCTTCTTTGAATGAACAGATCTAACTGTTCGAATTTTACTCGAATATAAACTGATTTCCTCAGATAATTTCAATGTTTTCAAATATTAATTAAAAAAAATTATTCGCGAGTATACTCAGACTGAAAAGACCTCCTTATAGTACTACTTTATTATACCTAGTAGTATAGTAGTATCATATAGCAAATGCATTAAAATGAGAATTATAACAAAACAAAATTAGAAAGCCCTATTGGCTGTTGGCCATCACGTTATCCCATCTGCCAATAGGGCTTGCTAATTTTATTTAATTTCTTATTTTTTCGCTATATAACCTCATCTTGTTGGAAAAGCGCACTAGAGGGGGTCCGGAAGTAGAGTATAACATGTCAATATGAGATACCTCTACTTTACAAATTCAAAGTTGGTGGCTCATATTGCCACTTATGAGAATTAAAGGTCATCACACACCAAAATTCAATATCGGTGGGTAGGGTAGGAAAGGAATTCTCAAATAAGTGTTTCCAAATAGTGTGGAAATCTTTTGTTATGTTCGAGCCATTTGTCAAGTTCAACGTAACCTTTTGGTTAGACCGAAGATACTTTTTGGTTGGACCATCTTTTTTCAAAAGGTGGAAACTTATAGTGAAATAGGAAATGGAACACCCAGTATTAATGAATTTATTACAACTATTTTTTGTATGCATATCTCTTAGGGTTGGATAAATAATCGATCAACATTTGAGAAAAGTTCAACCCCAGAAAAAAAGCATTAATTAATTATACAGGGTGGTCCAGATCGTAACCAAGAAATTTTAACCAGGTATTCTACATCAAAAATAAGCCCTAGTTTGTCATATAAACATATGTCGAGAAATTTTTCCTCTCCGAGATACGGGGTGTTTAGATGATAGAAAAAAAAATGTTTTTTATCAATAACTTTCACACTGCTTGAAATATTTTTATGAAATTTGAGGCATAGGTTTTGAGCGTCAAGGAGCACTTTTTGCATAATATCATTTCTTTTTTATTTTACCAGTGGCGTCCGTACTGCAGCGAGACTGAATATTTTCAGATCAAAAAATGATACGCCACTGGTTTTTCCGACAATAAAAATTACTATTTAAATCCTTTTTTAACTTGGAGAAAATTCGGTCTCCTGACTTTTTGCTGTACGAGGCCGTTTCCCGTTAAAAAAATAAAACACATTCTCATGCATGAAGAAATCGCCAAAGTTCCATCAATTCCAAACGTTCTCCACCGTGGAAAAATGCTATGTTGCTCTGATGAGGCCAAATGAGGCCGAAACCATGGTCAGCATCTGCTTTTCTTCGGTGGAGCGTACTCCATTTGGGGCCTTGACGATGGCAAATTGGCTAGTTCAATTCAGATCGTAACACTTGTTGATATTCATATCGTCGGGTGGTATGCATCTGAATTTATCCTTCTTAAAAAAATAATATATTTCCTTTTGTGATGGCACAAATTCAACGCTGAGAGTCAATGAACGTTTGAAATTCGTAGGGCCTTTAAGTGAAATTACCGAGACTGCACGGGCGATACAGTATCGGTCAATAGCCGGCTCGGAGGTTCCGTAGATGGAAGCGAGGAACGCTCTGCATCCGGTACGTGTTACGTATGAATTCGTTCCATTCATTACCACGAAGGTTAATTCGATAATGCGTCTATTTCAATACACATAATATCTGATGCAGAACATAGACCAGTTGAAATTAATTCGTGAAGATCTAATTTAAAACCACAAGCTCGAATGAATAATAATAAAATAATGTCATCTGTTATCACGAGAGACCGGATTATACAGGGTGATTCACCGCTATGGCCTATTAGACGTTTATGGAATACTATTCACAATTTTGTGCTGTAATTTGCATGTTGGGGTTTTCGACAATGAACTTTCTCCCGAAAATATTCTCAGACCTCTGCAACTTCCGGTTATAACTACTACTTTCTTATTTCAAATAGCACCCCTACGTTTTCAAAGTTTTATTTTATTACATGCCTGATACCGAAGGGTCACATTTCACATGTTTCTTCAATTAATTTGATGGTCATCACAAATATTACATAATACAGGGTGTTGTGAGTCTTCAGTATCAGGCGATTTGGTGTAATAAACTATTTAACATTGAAAAACGTAGTTTTAGAATACACCAAACGAATTTCACATTTTTCTTCAAGCTACAGGTCATCACAAATATTACATAATACAGGGTGTTGTGACCCATCAGCAGTAGGCGGTCTAGTGTAATAAATATTTTATTTTGAAAAAGTAGGTTTTCGAATACACGAATGATGTTCCGGCGGATATTTCATATTTTTCTTCAACCAAATGATTGGTGATGACAAGTATTAAATAATACAGGGTGTAATAACTCTCCAGCAGCAACAGGCGATCTGGTTTAATAAAATATTATATTATACACTGCGCAAAAAAATTAACGCACATTATGGAAATCTCAAATTTATTCTACAACTGAAGGTGTTCTCAATGATAATTATTTTTATCAGAATTATGCATGCATATGTTATTCACTTTCAACGGTTTTCTTCAAAACAGATGTTTTTTCCCAGCAGGAATGAAAAAACATGATATTATCAGATTTTGAATGTATTGGCTCCATTCTTAAATCAGTTGTTCTCGATCAATTCTAGTGATCAACAGTTTTTCTTTCGTTTGATTTTCTACACTCGAGCGCTATGCAACGCGAAACACGCAATTTGACCCAAGAGGAATGTGCCCAAGCGGTAGTTTTGCGAGAAGAAGGGTGGACATACACAAGAATTGCAGAAAGGTTTGGAGTTTCCCATACAAGTGTGTCCAGAATATTGCAGCGATTCAGGGAGACAGGTATGAATGTCCGAAGACCAGGACAGGGTAGACCACGGGTAACAACTGCCATTCAAGAACGTTACTTGAGAGTTTCTTCGTTGAGACAACGGTTCGCAACCGCTCGCCTCCTTCAAATTCAGCTTGAGCAAACTCATGAGGTGCAAATTAGCACTCAGACAATAAGAAATCGCCTCAGAGAATATGATTTAAGGCCTCGTGTCGCGGCAAGAGGCCCAGCTCTTACCCCAGCCCATCGAAGGGCGCGTTTGGATCTTGCGAGATAGCATATCCATTGGGAAGAGGCCGATTGGGAAAGAGTTCTCTTCACAGATGAGTCTAGATTCTGTCTCTACCATTGCGATCGACGTTCCCTTGTATACAGACGTCCACATGAAAGATATGCTCAGTGCAATTTCCTGAATACTACTGGTTTCGGGGGAGGATCGATTATGGTATGGGGTGGAATATCTTTGACTGCTCGCACAGACCTAGTGGTCGTTGATAATGGAGCTATGAATGCTGATAAGTATATAAGGAACATTCTTGAAGAGCATGTAGTGCCATTTGCCCCATACATTGGTGAAAATTTCATTTTTATGGACGATAATGCCAATAAGTCTCTCGAATGGAATGGCCAGCAAGAAGTCTAGATCTCAATCCGATTGAGCAGGTTTGGGACAACCTGGGCTGAGAAGTTCAGAAAATCATCCAGCTACTCTGAATGACTTAGGAATCCAACTCGGAGAAATCTGGGAAGGATTAGATCAGAACATTTTAAGATCACTCATTTTGAGTATGAACCATCGTTGCCGAGCTGTAATTAACGCAAGGGGTGGAAATACCAAGTATTAAATCACTTATCAGCATTTCAGTATTTTGAAAATTGTTCATTTCTCTTCTTTCACATAAGATTCGGTGAAATCCTGAATTTTTCTTCGATTTAAGATGTCTTGTTTCGTTCAAAACCTTCCCGAGAGAACATAAAAAATAAGTTATAAAGTCGATGTAGAGTTAACTTTCATTAAAATTGAGATTTTCAGAATGTGCGTAAATTATTTTGCGCAGTGTATTATACATATTATAATACACCAAAATGATATATGTTTCCGTTAAGATTTTCTATTTTTTTTTTAAATTGAATCGATGGTCATCACAAATATAATACAGGGTGTTATATAATAAAACAGTTAACTGCGATAATAGTAGACTCTTGGAATACGTCCTCAGTATATTCAATACCGAAGATTCGACGTCTTTAAAAAGATCAAAGTTGAGATTTGAATTCAAAAGTTACAAGTGGGTGGTAGAGCTTTGAATAGAACCAACACCAAACAGGCATGAATCGGGAATGGCAAGTGAAATCAAATTCATACCTGGTGTAATAAGAATGTAAGAAATTGCAGTAAACTTCCGGTTTCGGTGATTTGGCTGGTGTAAGTTAAAGTCACTCATGATTTCTTCGAATCACACATACAGAATTCAGATGAATATCTAAACAATTGTTATGTTTATTTATATTTGTTATGTTGAACTTTATGAAGTGAACAAATGCTTCGATTCGCGAAAATTATATTTATGGTTTGTTCTAGAATTATGTAAAATGAATTGAGAACGGTTTTTTGCAATCTCGAGCATGTGGGATAGACTTGGGCTCTTTCAAATTTAATAACGAACTTGATTATTAATTTTGAAAGTGGCCTAAATGAAAACACGTGTTATTTACATAATATTTGCCATTATTTTAATAGAAACTATAAATTCAACACCTTTATATAAGCTAAAGCAGTAAGACTCATTAGTATCCTGTACGTACATTTTCAATTGCATTGAAACACAAACTCGAAATAACTCGATGTAAGTATAAAAGTGGACTCTGGCCACTTTCAAAATAAACGGCTCATTTGTTTTTTTCAATGTAGTAGTAGTGAATATTTCATCGGGTGAATCCATATGGGTTTAGTTGCGTATTTATAATAAGTCGGCGGCAAGCACCTTGAACGAATTTTTACTCAACTGAGATGACCAAGAAAAATTTTGAATTGATGTGGCCGATACTAGATGAAAATCCATAATCAACAAAAAACTGAATAACATGATTTTCTTCATTGCCTTCACTTATTGTTTTCGAAAGAAAAAAAATTTCAACTCTACGTACATAAAAGTAATACGTATGCACCTTTTTAATAATGGATGAATTTTTTGACACTTCTTCATAGAAATTCACACAATAACATTCCTTACATAAAAAACAGTCAAGTATATTATAGAGCATATCTGGGATACTAGAAAAAAGTCTGCATGATTTGTATTGACCATCACCAGAGCAGAAACTTGTCAACATGGACATTCACATAAAATCCAGTCGATTCAAACTTCCGAATGATGCATAACGATTCACGGTTGAGATTCGTCGCTTGAAAACATTTTCATTTTTAATGCGTTTTTATTTCACCTCTGGAATGTGGACGCATCGGTACGAAGGGTAATTACTTTGAGATCACGAAAAAAAGCGGATTGTTCGGCAACAATACGCTTGGCAACAATAGGATAAAATGAGCAGTTAGCTTATGCTAGTTCGAAATTAGACTTTGCTGAACTTGGCATGAAGTCTCGGTTGGAAAAAATAGGAGTTCTATTCTCGTTTATAAAAACACGTATATGAATTCTGTATTGCAATTTTTTCGAAGAATGTAATGTATATTTGAAAAAAACTTTCAAGAGAATCATCCTTCGAAGAAATTTCACATAAGTTCCACCAATATATTCAGAAATTATCAATTTGTGGCGATTTTAACATCTCAGTGGAGGAGACTACCTTCTATTGATCTAGATAACATTTGCGTGCGAAAAGGGTGTCAATATGTAGATAACTTTATCAATTATTATGAAAGGTCAATTAAATGAATACCACCGAATTTAATATTTTGCCTGTATTTAGTTCTCTTTTCCGTTATTACTTTTTGTTGTCCATCAGATGAATTCTATTTTCTATTGACATTCAGAATTTGTGATTAAAATTAATACCATTTTTATTTTAGTTGAAAGACTGAAAGTGGAATAAAACTTTAGTTCTCCAATGATTTGAAATTTTTGAAGTATTTAGGATAGTGGACTGAACATTCACACTCATTGTTAAAAGGGAAATCATATTCAGGAAACATTAAAATTTGAGAATTACAAAAACTGAATTGCAGCGAAATTAAATATACTTCTGTTTTATCTACTAAGAGTGCACATTCTTATTTTCGTTGAATTAATCATTGGCGTTGGGTTTTTGACATTAAAAAATTGTGATTAGTAATTAATAATAACGAAATTCGTGGCGTGAAATACGACCGCCTAGTTGAAAGTTGCGGCTCGTTTTGTACTTGTATATTTCATTACCTCATCAATCAAACTGAAAAGGCGCGTGTTCCTATCTCATTATTAGGGAGTTACTTCAGTATAGATCAAATTATTATCTTGCATTTATCGCACGTCAATTCAATGCAATATTAGGTAATCAATAAATAAATAGAGGTTCTGAATTATATTGGAAAAAAGTGATATCTCTTCTAGGAAAAAAATTATTTAATTTGCTCTCTAGTAGGAAAACTTCTAAGAAATTTGTTCCCTTTAAAGCTCATCTATTGACCATTAGCGTTTGTAATAATTGTACTCTTTCCAGCTCTGAATATTTGTACAGATAACTGAACAAATATTCATTCACCCATTGCTAATGAGCACTTGAGCAGATTAAATCTATATTGGTACAGCCTCACAAGGAATTTCTCTAGTAGCATTCACAAAAGACATAAGTTATGATTTATTTCATAACACTGTATTATCTAATAGAACAAAGTCATCTGAAGACCATGCAATACTTTGTTAATATTGAAAGAGTTCAAGTTTCAATCTGCTATATCAAATATGAATGTGAAAAATCTTTTCAAGCACTTACTTGTAAAATGCATGATGCCAGGGTAGATAGCTTAGTACAACTATAGCTGTCTGTGAGTTTGGATCATGTCTGCAAAATCCAAATGTCCATTTTGACTCGTTATTTGTGAGTACAAAGGAATAGTGCTGGATAACAGTGCTAAAAAAAGAAATAATAATTTTGCATAGTAATTCCACCCAAAAAATTTATATGATTAGGTGAAATTTCCAATACATAAATAAGCTTTATGAATGGAGTTAAAACCAGCAAGTTCAAGGAACTGCAAAAGAGGTTTACAATTACTGTAAAATTCAACTTACTTTTCCACTTTATAAGGATATGCAAATTTAGGTACAGATTTAAGAACTCCTTCGTCCTTGTACTTATCAGGAAACTGTTGGATGATCCATGCATCATTGTCACCTTGAGGAGGGACAACTTCGCAGAAGCATTCAAAAAAATGTGTTACATTGGTTCTGGAAATGAAAAATTCTAATTAACAATAAAACCATACTAGTTTTACACAATACAGGAGATAATTTCTATAAGCTGCTTCATTTACATTTTTGTTATGGTGCATAAATGTTTTCGATTTATTAATTGAATTTCTTCTACTTAAATTATTATTAATGAAGTTTCGGACTGATATTATTAAATTACGTTAAATTATTAATAATACTCCAATATTCATGATTTATTCATATTACCAATAATTTGTCAACTACCATCTGTTAAACATTTCAATCCCTAACTATAATTATTATAACTGAATCAAAAACAGAATGTAGAAAAAACATGTAAGTAAATTTAATATTACTCATAATCCAAATATTGATGATATGATTTCTGGGCGAATCAAATACTTTGTAATACATTATATATTCTTCCCTGCAGAGAAAGTTTATGACTAGTAAATGAACATTACCTGATTCTTGATCCCATAATGAATGATTTCTAATTTCTTTCCATTAAATTAATTATTCCATGTTGAATAAATATCATAGCACATATTATCACGAATTTAGAATTTCGTAGCACATTTCACACCGATTTCTGAACGAACAAACAACTCTCATTATTTTGAGAACAAAACTGACAAATGTTTTGACAAGTTGAAAAGTTAAATTAGAGGTTAGGTAAAGTTTGAAGTTTCTAAAAAAAAATGTGTTCCATAACATAGACAAACAAGTTTTCATAATTCGAACCTTCTGGTCATACAGACCGTATTCGATATTATATAAAAAATGTATCTCTTTTTATGCAAATGAATAGTATCGGAGTTAAAATTACAGAGGAATCTTGAAATATATTTACTGAATTAAGATTACTTTAGAAGAATGATGAAATAATTGAAGAAAAACTATTCTCAGTGATAAGATAAGATTTATTTCTATGTATTTTGTTTACAAATAACACGTAAATGTGTCCAATTTATTTGAATTGAATAATTCTTTAAATTGATATATTGAGTAATTCCTTCAAATTGATATCTTGAAGACGTATTCCATAATAAAATACAAATCCTCATATTCCAATTGAAGTTCCTGATTTGGCACAAATGCGAGTAAGACGTTACATCTTTCCTAAATCAATTCAGGATGCAGCTATCACATCATTTTTGATGATTATCATACCTTTTATATATTACTTCGAAATTTTCATAGTGTTGCCACATTTTTACGAATTATGGGGTCCAGAATTCATTTTTCATTTATGCACAGGAACTTTTATACTTTGGAATCTGTGTTCCAACTTAATGGCAATCATTTTATGTGACTCAAGTATCAAAGGTATTATATTACCTTCGGACTCTAGTGATGATTGGAAATTTTGTGCAGTTTGTGAAAGCATCACACCTCCAAGATCTTGGCATTGTGAAGTATGCAATGTTTGTATTCTGAAGCGTGATCATCATTGCAAATTTACGAGCTGTTGCATTGGGCATTTCAATCATCGATATTTTTACGTATTTGTACTATATATGTTTATAGCAACTTTGTACGCCTCCATTTATAATTTTTATTTCATATATGATGTAGTGCATTTTGATACATTGGGTTCATTGTTGAAGGTCATATTTCCAATAGCAGCCCTTTTCGTATTTTTTACCTATAAGGAATTATATCTGGCTGCTGCATTATTGACTGTATTTGGAGCAATGTTCACAGGTGTTCTTTTGATTTTTCATAGTAAATTGATATTGAGAAATAAGACTACACATGAAAAATATTATTCTAAATACAATCGTGGCAAATTTGAAAATATGAAAGATGTTTTTGGTGAAAAATGGTATTTGGTATGGTTATCTCCTTTAATTGAAAGCAAACTTCCACAGAATGGTGTTTATTGGATCACCAAAGAAACGCAGAAGAATAAATAATTTCAGGTATTAATTCCATGTGAAATTTTTTTTTATTCCTACAGTATTTTAATTTTTTTTTAATTAATGAAAGTAATTATATCCATCAAAAATGATTCCTTACCGCACATAATGAGTATTGTTAAAATAATAATTTCTTATGAACTTCTAGTTATATTATTGTAAGAAATTATTTCCATAAGATTTTTTATTCATAAAGACAGTTTAATGACGAGCTCACCTATCACCTGATTAATTTATCTGTTTTGGAAGACGTATGTTATTCAAATGATTTGTGCATTAAAACGTATCGTTGTATTATATTAATTGAATTAAATTAATCAAATATCACTGTTATCTCTACAAATATAGCGGCCAAAATAGTATCTACATTATTCTTGAGCATTATCTGTTGAGAATCAGATGAAGATGAACCTTTTTATTAAATAAAATTAATCAATTTACCAGAGATTATAAAGAATCTATAATCTTTGCAATTTACATTTTGACCAAGTTACTCAATGCTGTATGGAAACAAGGATTCAATTTTTAATTAAAATAATTTATTTCAAAATGTCTCAAATTCTGATTCTGAAAGGGAAACAGAGTTATCTAGAACATATTCAATCTCTTATACTAAAATGAAATCTGAGAAGTTGGTGTTAATTGTTGAATTAGTTTTTAATATTCAAGCAGGAATAATTCAAATTTCAATGAAGCAAATACTAAATCTCATGATATAATGATGTACATAAATTTTGTATACAAAAGTAAAGAATTCGTTATACAGCTTTTCCAAACAATTTAAGTGAACGCATCGGAATAAAAGTAATAAAAGATCTACGCCAAGAATTGTGAACGTGCTTGTCAAGTTGTAACTTCGAAAAAAGCTGTTAATTTCAGGAAATGTTAATTCAGGATCGACAATGACTATCTAAACTGTAAAGTTCGCGTGTGATATAATGTGTTTAGTAAGCATAATTTTGATTCAAGAGATAGCCTTGTGTATGGAGATTCTTTGCATGCTGGCGTAGGTAAATTTGTTTCTGATAATGTGATACAAATCGATGGCGGGTTCCTCAAAAATCTATTTTCGTAAACGTCTATGCCAAAGATCAGATCAGCAATTAAACATGAAGACGCGAGCGATACAAGACCGTTGATTGAAGTATTCCTCAGTCTACGACAAGACAACAAAACAGGATCAAATTACTCAAATTCTAGAACATGAACATATAAAACAAAAAAGGTACAAACAAATATTGGCCGAATGTAATTGAATCAATTTTCGGTGAAAAAATTACTAAATTACACTTATAAAATCACTGAATGATGATTCAGTCTGACTGTAGATCACTAAAATATGAAATAAATAACATAATTAAGTATAATATAATAATAAAGTAATCTAGTCAACATATCATGGGTGAATAATGAATGAGCAAGTTTCAAGAACATTTTGCCAAGCAACTCTTACAATTTTTATAGGTAATAAATATTTCTTTGTGGCAAATCATCATGGCACAGGAACATCGTTGTTCATAATAAGGTAACATGAAATAAATATTTCATAATGTTTCTTTAAAGCATCACATTTGTTTTTGTGGGGAATTTTTTATGATATAACCATCTCTGTATATTTTAATATTGAATATAAAATTTTTCATAGATCAACAAAAAAATTAGTTCAAGTTTAATGTTAAATAATTGTTAATTTATCCAATTAATTGAAAATTGCACTTATTATTATTGTTTTATAATTCCGAGGAAGAATCAAATGGGATTTGTGTCAATTCAAAAAACGGCCTCCTCCTGTCCATTGCTTCTACTTGATGGCGATCTCATCTGGAGAACTTGAATTAAACTAGCTTTTTCGTGCTCCAAGGCGGAAATTCTTTCACTTTTCTTGCTCACCTCCTGCAGAAAACAGAAATAACTTTTCTACCTACTTAGTTTTATTATTTTATTATAATATATTCAGCAATAATGAGTGTAACCACTGGCATTCAGGGCCATTCAGGGGTTATAAATTAACTGAAATAATGGTAAATTCATTTGAAACCAATAGAGAAATCTGCTTTGGTGTAAAAGTGGCGTGTCTAAAGGATATGTTCTAGTGCAAAATATAACAAAAAATGTGTACAGGATTTTAAATTTTATTGTTCATATTGAGAAGCGTGAGAATTATTAGAATTTGCAACTTTGATATTGTTTACAAAATGCTTCGAAAAATCTAATATTATTATTGTTTGTTGTATATGACCGAGAGTCACATCAGGTACCTTACCAAATTTTTTATCTTACCTCAGTCAGCAAACGATTTTGTTGCTTGAGTCTATCTGTGATGTCGCCATGAGCTAAAGGGTAGTGATTAACTGCTAAATTGATATGAAGAGGCAACCCTCCCCTTTCCCAGCTTTCTGTCAGAGTTGAAAGATGCCTGTTGACTTCAAGCACCCTAGCTCTTTGTAATTCTAAACGCTCCTGTTGGGATTCTGACCATGGCTCCTGTTGACGAATTAAAGTATTATTTTTTTATGTTAAAATGGGTTAATGGGTTGTGGGTTAATGGGAGTTAAAATGGGAGAAAAACACAAAATGGCCAATGTTCTTGGAGAGGTGTTTTCTTTCAATTTTAAAGTTGGAATCCATTTAAAATTTTCCGCGCTCAAATATATTAATTTCGAGAAGAATTTGAAGTCCTTTCATCCTTCATCGGTTTACGCAGAAGACCAGCGGAAGTTGCTTCAACTGTTGTCAGGGCAACATACAGGGTGAGCCATCCATAACTTTTCACCCCGAATTTTGAGCTTTGGGATGGAATAACAACAAAAAAACGCTCAGACAGGTCAAATTTTTTTGAAAGAGGGAGAAATAAGGATAAGGAATGAGTTTGATCACTACCCCTCTAGCCGCAACCCCTAACAGCTCCCATTTTTGAATAGGGAAAAGGTTTCCAACACCTTGTTGGAAAGGCAATTCAATTTCCTGCATGAGTGTTTTTTTTTTCATCGCTTTATTATTATACAGAGTGACTCAGTATTCCATCAATAACTTTCACACGCCGAATTTGGATCTTTAAGATGGAAAAAACGCTCGGACGGGTCAAAAAATGAATTTGATATCACTACCCCTCTAGCCGCTACCCTAACAGCAATTAATTCAATTTGAACGAAAGCGAACGATTTACGACCTATTATCTCTATTCAAAAATAATTGCTCTAAGTGGTAGCGGCTAGAGGGGTATATAGTGATATCGAATTCATTTTTTGACCCATCCGTGTGTTTTTTCCGTCTCAAATAAGATCCAAGTTCGGCGTGTGAAAGTTATTGATGAATACTGAGTCACTCTGTATAATAATAAAGCGATGAAAAAAATACACTCATGCAGGAATTGAATTGCCTTTCCAACAAGGTGCTGCTCGACCCCTTTTCCCTATTCAAAAATGAGAGCTGTTAGGGGTTGCGGCTAGAGGGGTAGTGATATCAAACTCATTTTTTGACCCGTCCGAGTGTTTTTTCATCTCGAAGATCCAAATTGGGTGTTTGAAAGTTATTGATGGAATACTGAGTCACTCTGTATAATAATAAAGCGATGAAAAAAAAAAAATACACTCATGCAGGAAATTGTATTGCTTTTCCAACAAGGTCGTGCTCGACCACTTTTCCCTATTCAAAAATGAGAGCTGTTAGGGGTTGCGGCTAGAGGGGTAGTGATATCAAACTCATTTAAACACCCTTATTTGTCCCCCTTTCAACAAAATTTGACCTGTCTGAGCGCTTTTTCGTTATTCCATCCCAAAACGCAAAATTCGGGGTGGAAAGTTATGGATGGCCCAGCCTGTGTATTGAAAATGGCAGTTTCTCAATTTTGGTTCATAAGTCAAAATCTAGAAATGATAAGCCGATTCTGTTTTCAGATTTGGATCAGTCAAGAAAATAAAAATTAATGGCAATTCATATTAGGATATTATGCTCGTATAATTCTCACTATCTTAGATTTTTCGTGCATTGTTTCACGCCGATTAGTTCTACCCCTGATAGAAAAAGGCTTTCCTTAGAAAATAGCAGTGTGAAAAAAAAAAATTAATCGGTCTTAGTTTTTCACATTTCAATATTGAAAGTTGTCACTATTAGTTTGATACCAGCATTTGTTTCACTAAGGCCCGGTACTTTCACCTTCGAATAAATTTTATTCAACCAATAATGACGTACCGACATTCGATGTATGACAAATAAACTCTTCTAATTAAGTTTCAATGACAGATTTATTCGATGAATAACACTATCTGAAAGTGAAAAGACTGCATTTTTACTAATCTTACCAATAAGACTTAATAATTGCGAATAAATTTATTTATTCGCACGTGAAAGTACCGGGCCTAAGAGTAAGACAATGTTTCGAATAATTAGAAACAATATAAGCAACAGTATAAAAATTTCACCCAAATAAGAAATGCACCCTCATTATATCAGCAGTTATATCCACGCTGATATCTAACTGTATGGAGTAATACAAAATTTGCAGTGCTGAACTCATCTCGATTTAAAATATTTAACTGACGATTAAAGTTGAGTTATTCACTTATAGAATGGGGAGGGAAGTTATGATGAAACAGAAGGGAGTGCTATTCATAATACGCAACTTTGCGAATCAATCCGGGAGCAGAATATGATTCAATCGAAATCACTTCTAAGCGAGAACAAAACACATATTTACAAGATGCCTTCTACAACCTCTAAGTTCTCTACTTGTTGTTACGTTCAATGAAGCCTAACAACGATTTTGTAATAATCGTTGCATTCCTATCGGTTTTGATTACAATGGAGAGAATAGTCACGCTTACTGAGAAATGGTGTCAGCAGTCAACGGTTTGACTCAATTCTTAAAACTAGCATACGTTAAAAAAGGAGCTCATGAGCGTTGATAAAACGTTTAACTACTTAATTTCGATGAAAAAATGTCTATCAAAATTTAACATTAATATTATTGCCGTAATATATCAAGGGAGAGAATGCATAATATTTCCAAGTCATCTGCATATTTTCGAAATTAAACTGGAGATAATCATTGATAGCGGCACGGGTTCATACCTCATAACCTTTTCGTGGTCAATTTCGAAGAAGTTTTATTGTTTTAGATATTAGATTCAACCTAGAAAGTTCAATCAAAGCCAGAGCCATTTGAAGTTTTGCAGTTAATTTCTTAGTGATCAAAAATTTTCATCAGGATTTATAGACTTAGAGGTGAAATCGATTTTCGGATTAAGTAGCATGAAGAAATAAAATCGATAATCATACATAAAGATTTCATAATTCAATCGATATTTCGAATGAGGAAAATTTTTGGTTTTTATTTTATATGTTATACACTTACATTGATCTATACAGGATGTCCCGGGAAGAATGCGACAAACGTATACCATGAATTAATGTCATCAGGCAATCAGGCTGGACTCGTTTCAAGAGGTTTTAATAGCCTGAGTGGAATATACAGGGTGATGTTCACCTTATGAGTGAAATTTCACAGTTGAATAACTCTTGAACTAATCTACCGAAAGATTTCAAATTTTGAGGTTTTTTTGAATTATTGATCTTGGATTATTCCGAGCCCATACGTGAAAATTAAAATTATTTGTTTCCTCAATTTGAAGAGAATTTCGAGGAAGTCAGTCGCAAAGGGTGACGAATCTGCAAAATTCGAAATAATTCTACCGATAAGTTCAAGATTTATTGAACTATGAAGTTTCGCTCATAAAGGAATGTTTATTGATCACCCTGTGATCCAAGCAGAGATTTAAAATTTTTATTTTAAATTAATTCTTTGTTGTTACGAAAATGAAAAAAAATCATAATATCCACGTACAGGTGATCCAATATACACGAAATTAGAAAAAGGCTAAAATTTTCCCAGTACGGATCTGATTTATTCGATTTCAGAAATATTGGAGAAAGTCGATAATAAAGGATGAAAAATTTGAAATCATTTGGTCGATTTGTTCGAGAGTTATTGAACTGTGAAATTTCACTCATAAGATGAACATCACCCTGTATATCCCAAGCAAAGGCACTCAGGCCAATAAAACCTCTTGATAGGAGTCCAGCCTAATGGCATTAATTCATGATTTCCGTATATCTCGTATTCTTCCCGGGGCACTCTGTATATTACACGTGCAGTTAAAAAAAATATGAAATTCTTCATACTGAATCAATTTTAACATCGTAACGATCTATGATATTGAAATTTTGCAATAACCACATTTCATGATGTGTCAAGGGGTTCATCAAATACAGGATCTGTATAAACGATTGCAACTAGTAACATTTGGAAATGTTAACGAAATATCTATTGCCTTTTCAATGTTAACAACGAAAACTAGAGAAAAAATATTTTCGGATAAGGAATCACGTCGTCCATTAGGTATTGCCGCATCTTGAATTAACACCCTGTATTATAAACTTGTTTGGAATCCATAATTGTAAATTGTAATCGTGAAAATAGATATATTTGCCTGACATTTTGAGAATTACTAGTCTTGTTCCTCATTTGAACGGAACGGAATGGAAATATTCTCGGAAATATTACAATAGTGTGCTACTTCAAACAATGGTGACAGCAATTTAAACTGTCCTACACTCGTAGAATGCACCTTTATGGTTCAGCTGGAACCGATAAAAATGTTAACGATCATCTAGTTGAATGTTTGACTTTTGCTCAACAATCTCAACGTGAATATGCTCCACATGGGAGTCATAGGACCAACTTCATTTTTCTTTGTAAGCTATACACCATGCGATATATTTGAGACATTTCATTTCATTCAATCCAAATGGAGTGCAGAGGTTCTTCTAGGTACCCAAATTACGCAATTTTTCATGTTTAATTGAGGGTTCAGTGACTTTATACCCCCATATTGAAAAAGTCAGTGTAATTGAGGGGTTTATCATGCACCCTTTATGAGGAATGGAGGGAAGTTAAATTTGGCACCCCTAACTTTTTGTGTCAGAAATGGATAGACCTATTGATTTGGTCATTGATGGGCTTTTGATCAGCCTTTTTTTTATTATAGCGATGAAATGGTTAAACTTACTGAATTCGAGTTTTTACACTTTTATGTATTAGGAGACCAGTGAAGTAGGTACACTTTTGGAGGAATTCCTAGTTTTTTCTTCCTAACTTACGAAAGGGATACCGTCATACATTTGAATTCTGGATATTATTTGAGGGTACCAAGACACGTTATTTACTGTATATGCTACTTCGATCCTTTGGATTCACTAGACACTAAGGGTAGTTTCAAATGGTGATATATACATTTTTCACCATACTATATGTTATTATATTCTTCAGAAAGTTGGATTGAAATAATATTCTTCGAAGCTGTTGTTGGCAAAAAATCGAACAAAGAATACTCTTGATGTAATATGTAATGATGTATCGTTTGAAAATTAACCATTTTCGAGTTATTCAGGCTTGAAAAAAAAACAGATCTATCTTTAAACTTACCTAAATTACTTGAAAATGATTGATAATTGGTTGATATTTCAAGAAAAAGCTCGAGATATTATTTCAATAGGTATTATCTAAAACAGTGTTTTTCAACAACCCCCTAGACCTAGAGGATCGCGAAGATTCTGTAGGGAGAAAATTTCAGTTTCAGGACGGTCACTCACTTGTTTTTTGAAAAAAACCAAAATACGTAAAAATGAGAAAAAAAAATTGTTTCAAATTTCAGATATGTTTCAAGGACTGACAGCTGACAGTAGCAAAATACAACACTTTCTCATTCGCGGTCTTCGATAAAGATATTTTATAAACTCAATAAATGATATCGATTGAAATACAATTTGGGAGGACTCTGAATCTCCTGAAACTCTTTAGGGTTTTCACTCCCTATCTCAGAAACAAAATCAATTAAAAAATTTAAATAATTGATTTGCTCCCGCGTAAATTCCACGGTAAATTCTTGCACTATTTTATCAGTAGTAAATAGAAATAGAAATAGAAAAATTTGTTGCCTGACAATGAACGAAAAAAAAGATTTTCAAGAATTAATCTGATGAAGGAGTCTGACATAGACTCCGAAAGGTTACGAAGTTATCATTTTGAAGTTCCATTTTTTGTTCATTGAGGGGCAACAATTTTTCTATCTGATTTGCTCCTGACCAATTAATTTAAGGATTTAAGCAGGAGCTAATCATTTATTTAAATTTTTTAATTAATTTTATTTCAGAGACTGAGAGTGAAAAAACCCTAAAGAGTTTCAGAAGATATGAAATAAAAAAAAGCGAAGGGTCGGGGGTTCCGGAAGATTTTTTCTTACTATGGGGGTCGTGTCATGAAAAAGGTTGAAAAACATCGATCTTAAAGAACTAATAACAAAAAACATATGGGATTTTATGAGTTCAAAAAACATATGTTCACTCCTTGAAAACTACTCTTAGTGGATCCTAAGAACCTAAATCTTAAGTAAATGAAGTGTCTAGTTATCTTCAACATCCAGTAACACCTAGCATTTTGAAGGCGGGATGCTTACCTATGCTATCCCTTCGTAAATTATATATAAATCATTGTTAAGACCATTTTAAGGGTGTAATAAACGGTTTCGTACATTATTTCATAGGACAAAAACCTGAAATTATTGCTCGAAATTTCCAATTCACCTTATAGGATGCTATATCGACATAATTAAAATGTACTCACCACATGACCCATCCTTCCCAAATATTTCATTTTTTCTTGAAGGGCAGCAATCTGTTTCAGGTACCATTCCCTGGCTTTCTCCACAGCTTGCAATCCTTGCATCAAAACATCCTTCTCCTGCTCTGTCTGTTTAATCCTCTTTAGCATGTTGTAATCAATCCCGTTTTGCAAAGTATGCCTCCTTGGTTCTCTTCTTCGTACATTTGCCTTTTTTTGGTACATACCGGTTTGAATATCTGAAGGTATTGCCGCCTTACCATCTCCCATACTCCTGCTTGGTCTCAAAAGACCTGTGTATTGCATTTGCTGCTTATTCTTGTTCTCATCGTTCATCATGAGTCCAATTTGCCAATTTTGAAGAGCGTTTCGAATTTCTGCTCTGTCAATGTTTGTTGTGGTATTCCTTTCGATGCCAATGGCTGTTCTTGGGGGTTTCGGAGGTCCGTAGAGGGTGGGCTTGTTGATTACAGGAAGAGGTTTTTCGTAATTATTGAGATTGTTGTGGATGTCTACAGATTCTGATTGGAGATTCGCGTTTTCTTTAGGTAGGAGTAGTGGCATGCTTAGGGTTCTTTGCTGGGATATCACATTGTTAGGTCTTATGGTGGCCGTGTTGGTCCACTGCGGTTTCGGCGTAGGCTCGATGTCCAGCAGAGGTGCTGAGGGCGGTCTGCTATTGGACTGAACACTCACTGGGTCGTTCGTTCTTTTCACATTGTGATCGTTGCGATTTTCCACTTGATTTCTCAATAGGCAAATTTTCAAGCCGGCGCAAAACCTCTCGAACGTCAAGAGGCCGTTTGGCGGCGTGACCTTTCTCAAACTTTCGATTACTCCTTTGGGCAGTCCCTTGGATCCGTCGTCTTGCCATCTGTTTTCGATGTCCGAAAAGTTGACGTAGCCCGTTCTCTTGTCGTCCATAATGTCGAAGAGGGTTCTCATTGCCGAGACGAATTGTTTCGGCAGTCCATCAAGGGTGGATGGTGAGGTCATCGTGTGTCACTGTTTACACTTTATTTAGAACATCGTAATCTATGAGCACAAAAGGAGGAGAAGACCGTTTCATTTGAGATCGTTCGGGCACTGACTCGGTCTAAACCGCCGCGTGCGGGCGAGTGGATTCGAATGGTCAATGGTAGGGGACCCATGGATGTGGTCCTGCGGCAGGATTTATCTCGAGATAAATCTTTTGATTCTTTCGACCCAAGCAACTTGAATAGTTTGGCATTGGGAATTGAACTGTGTTGTTCTGAACAAAAAACTTTCGGAAATATGATTTTTCATCGATTTTTAACCCTCGATAAAAGCTGTAATCTGGCATGGTTATGTACCTATACAGGGTGTTTTCTAATTGAGTGTAAATATTTATGGGGGTGATTTTTGGGCCCATTTTAAGAAAAAAACTTTATATGAACATATGTTCTAAACGTCTTACCTTTTGAGATACAGGGTGGTAAAATTTTCAAAAATAAATCATTTATTATCAATATTTACAATACCACTTCAAATATTTCAATGAAATTTGTCATACATGTATACTATGATTCAAGAGGCATTTTTTAATGTATCACTTTTTTCTTAATTTCCACCAGTGGCGTTCGTTGGTAATTTGATCTACTATTTTGGCAGACAATGATGGTACGCCACAGATTTTTCCTGAAATAAAAATTATTCTCGAAATTCCCAATCATTTCTTATCAAAGTTGATCACTTGACTTTTTTCAATCCGATTCACGGTTTCCGCTTAAAAAACTAAAAACCGTTTCTCTAGCATGATCATGAAAATATCCTTAATACATACATATGACAATATCACCATGCAGAGACATACGTAGATTCTATTTTTTTTTTGGTGACCCCCGTGAGTCGGACTAAAAAAATTCAAAAGATCAAATTTGCTCATAGTTCAATACAGTCAGTGGCGTGCCACTGACTGTCTAAATCATACCACCCTGTATCTCAAAAGGTAAGACGTTTTAGGACATATGTTCATATAAAGTTTTCTTCTTAAAATGGGCCCAAAAATCACCCCCATAAATATTGACATTCAATTAGGAAACACCCTGTATCTAACTATCGAAAGGTAGGTATTCGATTTTCATACTAAATTTCTTTGGATTTTTTGAAAAAGTTTGTAGGACAAACGGCGTATGAAAGAATTGTTATTGTACCATCCTTCATTCCTTCTAGCTCTCTTCTAGCTTTGACCATATGGCAAGGTTGAAAGTAGAGGAATAAAAAGTAGAATGTTTCACCGTGGAAAAACACTATTTGCAGTAAAAGTTCCTAATGAACATAAGTGAATTTTTTTTGCGATTGTGATTTGTATCAAATTCCAAATAATCAGTTTTTTTACAATTTTTATTTTGAATCATGGATTTATATTGTACTTCCTGAACTTCTTTGTTAACTGATATAATAATGAAATTATTTTTTTTAAGAAGTAGTTAATTTTAACCTATTACTTCAACGAGCAGTAAAGGATGAAGTAGTTTCATTGCGAGAAAAATTTCCATTAAAAAATTTTTTTTGTAGATCATGGAAAAACAATTCCATCAGAGTTTTGATTTCAATTTATTTTTTTCTCATGACAACGCAAATCTGACTCGATAAATTCATGGTGTAATTCCAATATATACAGATTAGGCCATTGAAAACGAAATAGCGGCTTTCTGTAGGTCGACGGCAGAACCGATTTATACAGGGTGAGTAAAAAATGTGTACCTAGCTTTCTGAGGGTGATAGTACATTGAAAAATAAGTATAGTTTGATAAATGAACTTATGGCCCAAAATGCATATTAAGGGGGATATATCCTTCCAAATTTCAGTTTTTGTAGTCACATGATGTCAGCAGATTCATTCATCGCGAGATAATTTATGTTCTTATGGTTTATCAACGTCACAAGGCACAGGGAGATTATGTCATCGACGAAATTAAGAACAGAATTGTTCTTGGCATGCTAAAATATCGTTATTGATGTATTTCGCGATGAATGAATCTGCTGACATCATATCTCGAAAACGATTCAATTTTTTGTATTTGGATAAGAGTAATTTTCTTCGCTCCATCGAATGCTTCAGTTTTTTCACCAAACAGATACAACGACAGAAGTTGCCTCAAAAAATTATGACTCACCCTCTAAAAACATCCTCATAATAATATCAGAAAAAAAAAATTTCAATCTGGTGGCATTCACCGTTTAGAAATTATTAGGAGAATTTTTTAAATTTTATCAACTTTGGAAGGATATATCTCCCTTAATATGCATTTTGGGCTATGAGTTTATTTATCAAACTATACTTATTTTTCAATGAACTATCACGCCCTGCATAAAAACACTCGGGTACGTCAATTTTTGACAACTTCAGAGATCAAATTCAAAACCGTATCGCAACCCCAACTCCTATATTTTGAATAGGGAAGATGGGATGGTACTTCATTTGAAAGGCCTTTCTATTCTGAGTTCAGGGTATTCAATTCTTTTTCATTCAATCCATTCCTTCCTGAGATATTCAAATTCAAATTTGTTAGGTACAGAAATGGTCAATTCGTTAAACATGCTGTGTGAATCAACCAATTTTCACTTATTTATTGTATGGAATCGATGATAATCGTCAACTGTCTTACACTACACATAAAAATATTACTGTTTGTTTCTTTTATTAACAATTAAGGCAGAAATAATTCCTTCAGTTTTTAAAAATGTCCAGAGCGGGAACCGTACTGCAGATTCATCATCGAAATTGGTGAAAAAATGAGTGAAAATTCGATTAATTTAAACAGCCTGCTTGGAGGGAAAACCGAGATTGAATAAATGTGAATATTTCGAAAACGAATGGATTGAATGAAAAAAAAAATGCTGAACTCAGAATAGAAAAGCCTTTCAGATGAGGTATCACTTACCCCATATTGTCTATTCAAAATATAGAGGTTTGGATTTTGAATTTGAAATTAATATATTTCTAGTTCTTTCGGAAGAATCGTCTTTGTTCAAGTAAATTATTTAGGTGAAAAGAAAAAATTATATTTTCAGTTGTTGTTGGGATAATAGCAGCGATAAATCTGTCAGTCTGTACTCTTCTTTATTACGAGATCTTTTCATCTCCAGGTAACGTTGATTGAGCACAGGTATGTTGTCTTGTGGGCAGTGGGTATATGATAGAAAGAGAGACTGCCTAACTGTACCATTCTGATCTCCGTCACAAGTGGCGGCAAAAGGATTTTTGAATTCTGAAATTTGAATTGCAGTCTAACCGTTCATACGTTCGTTGAAGGAAATAATTCGAGAATCGGTGGAGTGAAAATCAAATTACGGATCGTGGGTTTGGAGAGGGAAATGAAAATTTCACGTATTTTATGCCAGTACCTATGCAAAAGCAATGCAAGATAAGGGCCATCTGACTAGGGCTCATTCACGTATCAGTCAAACTACCTGTTTCGCTTTAGGGTTTAATGGAGATATTGTCGTTTTAAGAAAAAAAAGTTATATGGACTAACTATGTTTTTTGTGGCTAGAAATTATGGAGAATTCGATTCAAAATAAACAAATGCTTTTTATTCATTAAAAAAATAGGTAGATACGTTTATCATTTTTTCGTTAGATAAGAATCATCGTCATACACATAAATATATGGGTGTCTTTCAACCAATCCTATATCTTTTTCTAGCTGTTTCAAGTCTTCTTCCATTTTGGTTTTTCGTATTTTTTTTGGAATTGTGTCTGTGAGAATAGGCAATCCTTGATATTGTTTTTGCAATTCTTCCCAGTTTTGTTTCAAGCCCTGAAAATTAAATGATTGTTTGTCTTTGACTATAACACCGTAAAATGCGTTTACCCTTACCTCAAGCAATTGCTCTCTATTTTCTCTCGTGATATATCGGCACTTCGGTTGTTCAACACCTTCTGTATCTCTTTTCATTAGGTGTTCTTTATGCTGATTCTCGATGTAGTTCTGCAAATATGGTGGTGTCTTCCCGTAATATTTAGAGTAAATGTAAACCGGATCCACTTCCCTGATCAAAGGTCTCGAATCGCCTCTGTTATTAAAGGCTACTTTTTTCTCAGGTTCCTTCGCTTTCAGTTCTAACACTTTCTTGATATTTGTAGATACATAATTGTGATTGTTACGTTCTTCCTCTTTCTTTCTCATCTCTTCGTTAAATTTTTTGATCTGAGAATCGACAAGGCTTGGTGAGAAATAGGAAATTGGCAGTGCTAATAAAAACCTCAACGTTATACAAGTTCGAGTAAAAAAAAAATTGAATTTGATACAGGTATATACAGGGTGTTCCTAAATTGGAGGTACAAACGAATAGGGGAGATTCCTTACGTGATTTGAAAAAGTCCCATAAACATGGGATCGCAAATGTTTCGTTTTCGAGATACAGGCTGTTGAAGTTTGAATTTGTTTGGTATCAAAACAAGTTGTGAAAACACATTCATATATAATTCGTATGATTTGATGTGTCAAAACTAACAATGAATTTATACCACAGCTTATTAACTGAATTCTTATGACAATTTGAGAAAATCGTTCGAAATTTTTTTCTCAAAAATGGTTGCAGATACGACAAAACTATATGAAACCATAAAGTTTAGTATAACAACAAAGCATCTTTTTACATTTAACAGTGACTAACTAAAAAAAAGTTCTGAAGGAAAACCGGGGACAGTGTATCACCCTGTAGATTTGCTATCGAAATTGGCAAGTCACATGGTAAGAACTGTCATTTATAATATTTATGCCAAATTTCAGTTGACTATCTTGTAGTTGGGGAGCCGAAGAGGGAAATTTGGGATTTACTAGAGCGTGACAGAAATATGAGGGGACATACCTTGGACCCTGTAGAGTACCTCTACAATTAGACCTGTATATAGGGGGAATTGTCTAGGACAGCCTGTCAGAATAGTAAAAAAAAACGATCATTGAACATACTCGAGCGTGTCAAATTAAGATACATGTGGTTAATTACATGTTGAAAAGTATATATTCTCTTAATCTGACAAATTAAGCGTGTCGAAAATGTGTGGGAGGGCGCCAAAGATGCAAAAAAAACGTCACCTGTACATTCTCGAGCGCGGTGGCGTTTTTTCTTATTTTGAAGCTAATGATTCAAAAGAATAACGGAAAAAATATAATCTGACCGAAACAATAAGAAATGGCCATAAAGGTCACAAAAATCAGTTTTTTTTAAGTATTTCCTTCCCTGGGCTTCAAATCTTCTTCGCATTCATTATAGAAATTGTAGAGCATAACATTTCCTACAAATTTTGTCCCAAGCAATTTTTTCTACGTTCAAACGTTTTTGAGATATATGGCGATTAATGCGAGGTGTTTAGCGATACATGCTAAAGCGAAAATTCACTCGTTGGAAAATAGTACATTCTAAGGTTCAGTCACAGACAACACTAAAATTTTCGAGACTAATTTCGAAATTGTCAACATAGAAATACTCTGTCATTTTGACAATTGTAGATTAGACTGGGATTCTACATTGACCTTGCCCTTTCGCATGTGTGGCTAAGCTTCTCGCCCTTATCGCCCTCCAACTCGAGGGTAGTAGTATATGTAAAATTTCTTCAGATAAAATTTGTGTAGAATTTTATTATCTACAATTTTCATAATGAATAAAAAAACGATTAGAGGTACAGGGAGGGAAATATTCGAAAAAAAGGGATTTTTATCATCTTCAAAGTGTCAGATTAAGAAAACCCCCCTGATTATTGTCAGATTAATGGGTCAACACGTCTACAACATCCAGATTAACCATCTGTATGAAAATCTGACACGCTCGAGTATGTACAAGTAACGATTTTTTTTTACATTTTCAAAGGACCGCTGTGACCTTGCGTCACGTCCAAATTGTCAGTCCCTTGAAAAGTAGCTTCCTTTGGGTCCAATTAACATATCCTCCAAAAATCTGACACGCTGGTAAAATTTGTTTTTTTAACATTTTCAACTCTTCCGTACGGCCAGTCCCACCACTCAAACTGTCAGATAAGCATGAATTCATTATCAGAGAAACGTAGAGCATATACAGTATCTTAACCTGACACGCTCGAGTTTCAACAATTCTTGTAATTTGAAAGGCTTTTTGATTTAATAAAATTCATTGTTCGATTGTTCTTCTCGAGTATTTTGTTTAATAACATTAAATTGTTCTTGTGGGGATTTTATCTTTATGAAATAAAAAAAAATCTCAAAAAATTTCTGCATTTCAAAAATTGTTCACAAAATGACGCTCCAGATTTTGCACATGCCTTCGAAAACGATATTTCGGAATCTGGAGCTTTTAACTTGCTCGTATTTATATTCTGGTAATCGGTTATACACAGGTTCAACGATACAGGAATTGATATAATAGGAATACAATGAACTTATTAATATCTAATTAGGTGTAGTAAGAACAAAAAGACCGAACTAATTCAGTAGTATAAGATACACGAAAAAATTCTGATATAGTTATGCTAAGCTTATTTCGAAGGAATATGAAAATTGGGAATAGAGAATCTTATAATCGCCGACTTTAGCAACAATTTTTAGATTATATGTTGTGAATTATTAGAGGATATGATTTGAAAATATATCCGAGTAAAATATGCATCGTTTTCATACTCACTTCTCCCCTGGTGGGATAGACTTTTTCCTTCTTCTGAAATTCTATCTTTATATCATCGTATGGTCGACATCTAGAATGCGGTTGTTTTCCCGTCCCTTTCCTCAAAAAATCCTTGGGATTAGGTAAGCATTCCTCAGGTTTTCCCATACTTTTATGGGATTCTTTGCATACGGTTGTGTAGACATTTGGCTTCCTGACATAATCAGCGTATTTAGAACGGTACCTTGGCGATTTTTTCACTAGTGGTACAGGTTTTGTGGTAATGCTATAAATATTCTCGTCGTGATTTTTCAAATAAATTACCGACATTTCGTCTGGACAGTGAAAATTTTCTCATCGAAATAACTTTGACGGCATCAGTTGCTGTCAAAGGGTAAAATATTGATCTAGAATACTGTTAGTTACGGAATGATGTTTGATCGATATGTTTGTATCTTCAACCTATACCTACATACAGGGTGTTTCTGAATTGATGCGAAAGATTTCAATGGGTGATTATTTAGCAAAAATTAAGGGGGGTCTATCATATAACTTTTTGTTCAACAAACTTTTCCCTCCAAATTACAACCCTTTAAAATAAGGTGAAAAAATTGTTTTTATTCAATCCACTTTGGAAGAATTTCGAAGAATGAAATTTTAGGAGAATAAAACTATTACTTTATTTTCAATCTATGATAACCTCTCTGTGAATTTATGGAAAATAGTCTGAGCAGTATTTTACTATATTTTTATGTGATCAAATCAACAACTTCATGATAAAAAGTCAGGGCACAAAAAGTTGCACATTGAGTCTGTCTATTTAAATCAATTTTTTAAATTGATTGGCACCTTACTTTCGTCTTTTTTTTAGAAACTAATAATGCCATCAACTGCATTCCTCTATCTTCTTTTGTTTTCGAGTTATAGGCCAAAATTTTAATTTGGGCGATTTCAACTTTGGTCATTATCTCTGTTTCTGTTTGTGCTAGGATGTTGAAATAAAAACATTATTGGGACACTTTTTTTATAGCAATCCAGTGGCGTACTATGATTTTTTCGAGCAGGTTTATTTGCTGAGCTATAACATGAAATTGTTTTTTTATATGAAAACAGTAGTTTAAAATGACTTACCGTTTCAGAAATATATCATACATCCCTCAGTCTTTCTAAGTCATTTTAAACTACTGTTTCCATAAGAAAAAACACATCTTTATGTTATAGCTCAGCAAATATAACTGTTGGAAAAAATCATAATGTGCCACTGGATTGCTACCAAAGAATATATCTATAATGTTTTCATTTCAACATCCTAGCACAAACAGAAACGGAGATAATGACCAAAGTTGAAATCACCCAAATTTCAATTTTGGCCTATAACTAGAAACCAAAAGGAGATCTAGGAATGCATGGCATTATTAGTTTCTCGAAAAAAGACGATCGTAATGTGCCATGCATTTTCCTCTATCTCGTAGGGTTAAAAAGTTGTAGTTCAGGTATCACCAATTTTGCCCACCCTATACAAACTTATAGTGTCCTATACAAAAAATATAGGTATTCATATGATATTGTGATTTTTTTATTGAAATTTACTTGTGAAAGGAGCCGTTTTTTATCGTTTCACACTTTACTTAGCTCTCATTTAATTTTGTTTTTATGTAGAAACTATTAATTTCATTCGATATTCTTTTATTTTGTCAATTCTTATTTCATTTTATTCGCTGTATATTCTTACCTACAGACCTGTAGCGGTTGTTTTCTATAAATGATATTGAAATGAAATGAAAATTTTTAATTTTTTCATGAAAATGTGGAAAGACGTGCACGAAATGTATGAAAATATCCTTAAAACGATATTTTATTGCCGTTTCAATGAGAGATATATATATAGGAGTATGAAGATAGGGAAGTAAAATCCAAAAACCAATTGTGTAACTTGTCTAACTCTGTGGAGTTTTCAATTTTATTTATTTTATACGCTTTCGTTTCAGATCGAATTCTTCGAGTTAGTTTTTAGTTACAAGATCATTGATAATTTTGCTATGATATTCTCATAGAAAGAATGTGGATTTAATCCTGATTTTTTTGGAATGAAACATTTTTCAGTTGTCAAAAAAAAATTAATATTTGAATCGAACTCTGCATCCAACACATGAAACAGTTTATTTGAGGATAATTAATTTTCAGTAGTTCAATCTATGGAATTTTTTAATTGGGAAGTAATATTGATTTCTTGTAACTTCTTCGATATTATCCGTCAGAAAATTATGTCCAAATCTCCAGATATCCAATTTTCTACGTTCGGCATCAAATTCCATCATTTCACGGGAGCTTCTTCCTAGTGGTCTTAGACGATACCCATTCCGCTTACCATGGGAATTTCCATTTTTTGAATATTTGATAGTTTTTTTTCTGGTATTCATGGTTTGCCCCTGAATTTTATTGTCTAAAACAATGCTTCCTTTTGATACTGAAATTTACCTGCAAAAAACTCCGATTTGACAAACAAATATTGACATTTTTAATAGGATATTTGATTGGCGGAGTTCTCGTAGAAGATAGTCAATTTGAATTCAGGACAAAGTATAGAAATGAAAAACAAGAAGCAAAACTTTGAGCGAACATCAAAACGAAAGTGGAAATCATCGAGGAATTTCTTCTTCTTTTACTATGTCCACGGCCATTCATACAAATTTCCACATCAGCCGAATGAGCCTGCTGCTAAGCAGATCTTGGTAATTCCAATACTCAATCGGATTTTATATATAAATTTTTATAGAGAACTTTGTCAGATCAGGACTTTTAAACCCAATTAGCACGATAATCAGAAATTTTGATTTCTTGTTGATTCTCATCTACTGACCAATAATTTTGACTATTTCTGAAATCCCTTCGATAAACTTGGAAGTTTAAAAAATAGGTGAAATTTGGTAGGTATAGATAATCCATATCGTTCATGGATTCAATTGAATTTTTACGAAAAAAATTATATACCTATTTATTTCCAAAACTAATGGAGCTGCATTCGAGGATCTCGCAACATATATGTTAAATAGGCAATATTTGATCATTTTCAGTAACTTCACCTAGTAGGTGTACGAAGCATAAAATATAAATAGAATAAAAACAGATGAGAAAAGGATCTATGTTGCATCATATTAATATGTTGCTTCTGTTTTATATCCTTTGTAAAATTCAGGTGCACATTCACATTGGGTATAATTTATTTTGATTAAATTATTTGGGGTACTGTTCATAAGAATAATGTTTTTTTTTTCGAATATCTTTCTCACGAAAACGATTAATCATATGAGATTTTTTATTTCAACCCCAAATAATTTTCAGAACGCGTAAATAAAAATAAAAACTCGTCAACAACTCCTAGTGCCATATGTATTTTCGAGGGTTGGGTGATTTCGAAAAAAATTTATATGAATTAGATACGAATTCCAATTTTCATCGAGGAAGCTTTGCATTTATTTGTAGACACTGTATATGCGGAAATCAAGTTTTCTATAGAGTCTAGTCCAAAATTGTTCTCTATTTCTATCGAACATAATAGCAAAATAGTTTAACGTGTAAATGAGAACTACAAATAGCAATTACTGCCAGATATTGGGCCTGTTCCGATATTGCTGTTAGTACTGGCCCGCAATCGAATAACAATAGAACTCGAACGACTGGGCCAATAGGCATCGTTTCTGAAATACTGACAGTACTGTTCAGCAATATCGGAACAGGCCCATTGACGATTCAGTTCAATTCTGATCCCTTATCGAAGATAATTCCTTTCATCAATCGAAAATATTTTCCCACTCGCCCATATTCTTTATCAGGGCAAATAGGATAGTGTCCTGATATTATCCTGATAATAATAAGCAATAATTTTCCCACGTAGCAAAAATGACATATGGCCAGATATAAGGGGTGCCTAAACTACTCAACTTCTAGATTTGGTTAAATGGAAAATGCTAGAGTCAACATCGATCTAGATAATGTTAATTGGACTATAAAAATCAGCTCAGGTTCCTTCTCATCTGTCAGTCATATAGAGTTCGTAACAGAAACCCTCTGATGTTTTATATTGTGGAATTTAAATTGAATGAACAAATAACACTTCACGATATGGCCAGATAAAAAATATTGAAAATGGATAAATCTGGAAATATTTCACGCAAAGATTATAGAATAAAAATCTACAAGAAAAAATTGAGACGGAGCAAGGCAAATGCCAGAGAAAGAAGCAGAATGCACGGGTTGAATGCTGCTTTGGATATTTTGAGAAGGTATGCTTCTTTTGTACTATCTAGCAGAAATCAGGCTTTGGTGTTTGGATTGTGTATCTATGCAGATGCATGTCCACCACGAACAAATAATAATGTATATCGGACCAAGTGGAAATTGTTGAATCATTCTCTATTCTGAATTTTCTTATTGGTAGAAAACTTTTGTTATGGCAAAACACGTGTAGTAGTTAAAAAATCTCCTAGTGAAAATTGTATATTTTAGTTACTTTGATTCAATGAATGTTGTTTCGTTGTAAATTGTTGACACTCTCGAATGAAATAAGATGCCTAGAAACATGTAAGCGGCTGTCCTCTCTGATGAGGAATTGTAGACAAAATACACTCATTCTTTTCTGTAATTTATGTCAGCAGACTTAAAAATGAATCAATAATACTTTAATTATTTCCGCGAAATGAGAATATCAAATTTAAGCTTTTCATTACTGAGATGGATTTTTATCCTTCAGTTTTTCTACATTAGTTTTAAACTTAAATTCAGCATATTTCTCTGAACATAATTGAAATTTATTCTTCAGCTCTTTTATACTCTACCTTCTGCCACAATATATTTTCTTGAGAGGCGTAAGTGAACTGTTTCTCAAGCGCCAGAAACAACTTTATTGGTTCAAAAACTAAATTTCTACAAATACACAACTGAAGTGTATTTATAAAGCTTTTCAATTAAATTGGATTGCATTATTGTTTTTCCTGACTTGTCCTACACATTAATTGTTTCAATGTCTTATAGGATCATTAAATTATTATAATTTTTTGTTTTTCCACTTAGTCTTCTTAGGATTGATTTTATGCTTGAGTTGAGCAAGAAATAATTTGATTCACCCAAGTTTTCTTTCAGTTGCATGCCCATTCAAGAAACCTACATAGACACCCCTCAGAAATTATCTAAAATAGAAACTCTACGCTTGGCTGCAAATTACATAAGTGCTTTGAGCGAAATGCTTCAAGAAAATCAGCCAATGGAATCAGAGAGATATATTCAAATTTTATCCAAGAATCTCAGTCAATCAACAGCGAATCTCATAGCCAACTCGGTGATAAAAAATTCGGTCACCAACATCTGGGAAGAAAGGACTAAAATGTACTGTACAAACAGTAAAATATTTAATTATCACAACAAAACTAACAACCAGTGGATTTCCTCTTACAATTCCTTCCATGATTATTGTTGGTCACCATACAGATTTGATGCTTTTTGGTTCTGCTCAGACGAGGACGGCACTAATTATAAGTGTTACGACAAAGATTTTGACTTTATTGGTGATAACTTTATCTACTCTCGATGTAACTGTTGACCATACATGAGAACTATATTTATGCCAAAATATATAGATACTTATACTTATACAATTAATTTTTTTGCGTAATGATTTCAATTTGAATGCTTTCATTTTTTCAATTATTTTTCGTAATCTTCATGTATGGTTGTGCTTGTGCTCACTAAAGCTGGATACGAACATATAACACTGCGCGAAAAAAATATCAGTCTATCATGGTCTTGACAGTGAGATGGAATTAAAACTTATTTATAGGTACCGGCCACGTGTTATATTGGGAATTGTTTATTTTTATTTTTCTTGATATGGTTGGAACGAATAGGCAGAGTCGATTGTATACATCAGTTTTCCAGTTGTCCCAAGGAGCAATAAAGGTTGAAAAAATTGAAACGTCGTTTTCAATTTCAAGAATTTATTTGTAAATATGCTGCAAATGAAGTCATTTTTTGCAATATACAACAGATTGCCAAGAGAAGCACAGAATATAGTTATTCTAAATAGGAAGTCCTTCAATTAGTCTTCTTTTCATTTCTAGTTTTCTGATTTTTCCGGTAGAAGTCTTCAACATTCCTTCAATGAATATAATGCCTGCTCGTATTTTATACCTATCATCAGGTACGCGTTCGTTTACGAATGAAACTATCTCTTCTTCTGTAGTTTTTCCCTTATGGTCTTCCCGTAGGACCACTATGCCAATTGGATGCTCGTTGTCTCTTAAATGTGGCTTTCCGACCACGCAGCATTCGAAGACTGCTGGGTGTTGTTTTAGAATGTTTTCTATAACCTGAAAAAATCAATGAAGAAAGTAAGTTTAACTTAAAGGGTAGGTACTTTACTTTTGTGAGGCATTTTAAAAACTCCTCATATGTTTCTTACAAGGAATCTTTTAGCGATTCAGAATATTTATTTTAAGTTTTAAGTTTTGATTTCGCACAAAATAGCGTTTTTATGTGTGATAGCCAGAAAAGTACTTACTGAAGGTGCAATATTGTGAAGGGAATATAATATAAGATCTTTTATCCTATCAACTACATATATGCAGCCATTTTCGTCGAAGTAAACTAGATCGCCAGTTTTGAACCATCCATCCGAGTCGAAGGCAAAACTTGAATCCATTTTGTAATATTCATTCATGATGTATTTACTTAATGTCCTCAATTCTCCCCTTTCCCCAGGGCCGCAAATTTCTTCTGTGTCAACATTTACTACCTGAAAATATGTATTGAATTATTGAATAGATACCTACTAGGTACTTGGTGTCAAGTGCTGACTTGGTTGCCCTCAAGAAATAATTCCACAGGTACAAAAAATGAAAAATCACCAATATACCTAATATGTAAATTAATAGTTGTGCAAAATTTTCTTGTCAAACAATAGTGTGGGTCTTTCACGTAACTTTTTTTCGAGCACTACGGGCTTAGCTACAGTCCCCTCAATATGGCGCCTGAAAAGAAATTTTTAATTTTTTTCTTAGAAACCAGAAAACTGATAGAAATTATATTCTTTCTATAGCAGCGAGAATGAAATGAAAAAGAATGTTGGTGTTGTTCCTCTATTATAATGTCAGCATTAATCCGTCTGATAGGTCAATTTTGATATTGATAATTTTTTTTTCTTCAAAACCGATACTTACTTTTACCAAGAAATAACAGTACATCTTATTTGTTCAGAATGAATCCAGCTATCATTCAAAAATTAATTTTTCAATAGTATAATATTAGGAAAAAAGTATCCTTCAATATAAATTTTAGGGCTTTTTCTAGCGTCTTCCACCCTTTGCCTATATCAGGTGAGTCTTTGACTCGTACAAATATTCTAATAGTAGATTCTTGAGGTCATAAGAAACATTTTTTTCCTATACCATTTTTTTCGATTCGGCCCTGATAAAAAGATATAGCCATTTTAAGTTTTCATGAGGGATAAACAAAATTACCTTCAGAATAACTAGGTAAATCTGTGACACTACACGTCTGTGGATCTTTTAAACAGAGTTGTATTCAGCCAAAGTACCCAATTTTTTAAATTTCGCAGATACTTTTTTAAATTTTGAACATCAAATTACTTAAAAACGGCGCATTATATGAGAAAATATAAATAATACTTTTATTTTACAAAACGTTCATATATTCAATATAGGGTCCAACTTAGTTGGGTTCTTTGAATTTTCGGAATTCATGGTACGTATATAATGGCCATAATAGGAAAACTGGAAGACGTGGGTGATATCTAGTATTCGAAAAGATTCATCAAATGAATGAAAAACTATAATCCGAATTTCATTTCATTCGATAAAACCGTTTGTGAGATAGAACTGAAAATAACATTTTTTATTATTTTTCAACAGCCTGTATCTTTTAAACCGAGCCGATTCGGAAAAAATGGTAAAGAAAAGAAAAGTGTTTCTTTTGACCTCAAGAATTCACTGTTGAAATACTTGTACGGGTCAAAGACTCACCCTGTATAGGGGATCATCACAAATCTTTTTTGATTGTCTGCTCGTCTTCTCCTGTAGAATGTCTGTTGAATTTTTGTTTTCTGGTTTCTATAGAGAAATTGGAAATTACTTTTTAGGTACCTTTTTTAGGAAGCTGTTATCTAAGCCGGAGCTGATAAAAAAATTAAATGAAAGACCTACACTATCTTTGAAGTAAACACTTCTTAAATCTTTTCACAAGTATATTTATTTACACCCTTATTTATGAGTTGAAACGGTAGAAGAATAATTCATTTCGTTATTGGAGATTGGAATAATTTAATTAAAATAGTTAGTTGTGCAACCAGTTGGGAAAAGCATTAGTTTTCGTGAGCTCGTTGCGCGAAAGAATGCGAAATACGAAAAATACTGTTTCCGAACTTGTTTAGCACAATATTTTTTCAAATTTTGAATAGGATGTTGCTATGAATTGAAATTAAAAATACCAAAAAATTCTTTAAAAGCTTCTCTCGGAGATTCCTTTAAAATCGTCTAGTGATGGAAATTATTAAATTTTCCACACCGTTACTATTGAAGCAAGTATCTTTTCATCACACAAGTTTCGAAATATCTTACTTTTCGTAACTGGTTACTTTATACGTCAAAATTAGAAAAATACAATTTTTATGTCAACTTCCTTCAAGTTTAATTATTATTCATTTTCCTTGCAACTTATGTTTCGAGCTCACTGATAGGACTTCTTCAGACTCTATAAAGAAGTTCCAAAGGTGGTGTTGATCTCTTTTGGAACTTCCAGAGCCCTAAGATGAACTGTCAGTAAGGTCATCTCAAAGTGCAAAGGTAGAATTAAACTAATACTTAGGTATAGTGAAAAAGGACCGAAACCCACTTAATTATTAATTAAGCAACATGAGTTTCGACTTTCGAGTATATTCAACATGAACACAACTTACTTTCATCTTAAAACCATTCACTGGTTTTCCGCAACTGTTGAGGTGATTCTGTTGGTATTCCATTTCCTCTGGATCACTAGAATTGAAAAGAGATATTGGTCCAGTATTTTCTGTCTGGCCATACAACTGAGTGATCTTTGTATTCGGAAAACATTTTTTCATATCCTTCATATGAGTGGTAGTGACAAAACCGCCACCTACTCCAAAAATATTAACACTCTTGATGCGTTTTTTGGAAAAGCCGTAGGAGCATAGTTCGTTTGTTTGTCCTGGTGGTAGGATAATGGAGTCTGGCTGAAGATAAACAGTGAATTTTGTAAGAATAAAAAAGTAGAATGGGATAAAAAACCTCGTTAAATCCGAGATTTTTCTGGTTGTCTTAAAATAGGTAAAGATATTTGAGATTGGAAGTGGATCTTGTATGGATTTGTTTCATAAAAACAAAATTCAGAAGAGTAACAGTATGAAATCGAAAATTTTATAACCTAATAAATAAAATTAATAATAGAAAGTTTTGGCACTCAAAAATTCATTCTAACTATTACTAGTAAAATGTTTTTGAAAATCAATATTATTTGGCCCAATCTAGAATTAAGTTCTACAGGATCGTAACCAAGAAATTTTAACCACGTATTCTACATCAAAAATAAGCCCTAGTTTGTCATATAAACATATGTCTAGAAATGTTTCCTCTCCGAGATACGGGGTGTTAAAATTATAGAAAAAAGAATGTTTTTTATTAATAACTTTCACACTCAAATATTTTTATGAAATTCGAGACATAGGTTTTGAGCGTCAAGGAGCACTTTTTGCATAATATCACTTATTTCTATTCTACCAGTGGCGACCGCACTGCAGCGAGACTGAATATTTTCAGGTAAAAAAATGATACGCCACTGGTTTTTCCGACAATAAAAATTACTATTTACATCCTTAATTAATTTTGAGCAAATTCGGTCTCTTGAATTTTTGCTGTACGAGGCACCGTTTCCGGTTAAAACACATTCTCATGCATGAAGAAATCGCCAAAATTTGATATGGAGCTACATAATAATAATAAGACTATTTTTGCTATATCAAATTTTGGCGATTTCTTCATGCATGAGAATGTGTTTTTAATCGAAAACGGTGAGTCGTACAGCAAAAAGTCAAGAGACCGAATTTGCTCAAAATTAATTAAGGATTTAAATTGTAATTTTTATTGTCGGGAAAACCAGGGGCGTATCATTTTTTATCTGAAAATATTCAGTCTCGCTGCAGTGCGGACGCCACTGGTAGAATAGAAAACAAATGATATTATGCAAAAAGTGCTCCTTGACGCTCAAAACCTATGTCTCAAATTTCATAAAAATGATTCAAGCAGTGTGAAAGTTATTAATAAGAAACATTTTTTTTTCTATAATTTTAACACCCCGTATCACGGAGAGGAAACATTTCTCGACATATATTTATATGACAAACTAGGGCTTATTTTTGATGTAGAATACGTGGTTTAAATTTCTTGGTTACGATCTGGACCACCCTGTATATTAGCTAAAGAGGCGTAAGTTGTAAGTAAAAAACCCACCTGATATTTTTCCAACGCATTCCAAGCATTCGCAGCATTAAAGGAAGTGCCTATCAAAAAGGTACCTCCACAAAATATAGGAATCATACTGAACATTACACCTGTTAACCAATACAGTGGTGCATAGTGGAGTATTGAATTTTCCCCTGTAGAGAATTCTTCGGTGAAATTGCTGAATCTCACCGTTCCTTTCCGATGGAATTGGCTTGCCAAGATGTATATTTGTGCCAGAAGCGCATAATGATTCACACACACTGCTTTAGGTTTTCCAGAAGTTCCACTGCTAAGAAATATGATTGCAGTTTCTTTGAGATTTTTAACAAACGATGGACGATATTTTTCCTCTTCCTCTTTGGGAGAATACAGCTGATGTATGTTCGTATATTTGGTCGACTCACATCCTAATAAAACGAGTTCACATCGGAAATCCAATTTTTTAAATGCTTCCTCGATTTTAGTTATGACGTTTTCAACCACGAATAGTACCTTAGGTCGAATCAGATTTATTAAATAAATAATATCATCCAAAGGTAACGTTGGCTCCATCGCAGAGAAGTGAACATCAGCAAATTTTGAGGCTATAAGAGTTACCATTGTATGGCTATTGTTTCTGCTGCATAAACAGACAACATCATCCTTCTTCAATTTTTTTTCAGCGAAAAATAAGGCAACTCTTACACTTCTAATAAGAAGATCGTCATAAGAAATCTCCTCTCCAGTTTCCAGAATACGCTGGAATAATATAATATCTATTTTATGATAAAATGTAGAGAAATTATCTTTTGACGGGTTAAGGAGAACAAACATCTAGGCCTATCATATGAGTCTCGAATCCCAATTTTCAAAATTAGAAAGTACCTAGGTACTACATATTATTATCTCTCCTAATTAACTTTTTCAATTTGTAGCTCGCAGGCTTCTTCTGCTTTTATACCAACCTCAACAATCTTTCCCTTGTTCAAGTTCAAAGCTTTAAAGACCTCATGACCTAATCCACCCTCAGCAGGCTCGAATACCACATCTTCACCAACCAATAGGTTGCCTTCTGAAAAAAAAATGTTTCAACTGATTTTCTTCAATTAATTTATTTGACTGAGGGTTAAATATTAAATCATCAAACGTTCGGTTTATTAGACGTATCCTAATTCGACTTGTGATACAAGGTCGCACAAGCACAAGACGATGTTTATAGAAAAAAGAGAGATTTTTATGAATTGCTCAAAAACATTTTGGCTGTTTTGGATAAAACCCGTTATGCTCTTATTCGGTCATAAGGAATTTCGTTCAGTATCTCATGAAATTATTAATTTAAGTGGCGCTCCACAAGGCAGTCCAATATCCAATTGACTTTAGGACAAATCGTTTGAACTTTCGTGAGCAGAAATTTCGATCCTTATATCAGAGCTCCATTTTAAACTTTTTTATAGTTTTTTCTCATTTCAATTTTATTCCATGGAAGAAATTGATGAATAAATAGATGAAATTGTGATTGTGCAAGAAAAAAAGAGTGTAATCGGGAAAACGAAAGTTGATGTTATTTTCGGTCGAAAATTTAATGAATTAAAAGAATCTGAAAATTCAACTAAAAATTCTTGTTTCACTCCAAAATTTAATTATTTTTCATTTGGTTATTTCCAGGATAAGTAAAGAACAAAAACGAGCAGGACTCGAATTGCTCACAAAAATGCTTTATAGATAATAAAGAGGATTTGAAGTAATTCATTCATTGGTTTCCGTTTAAAAAAAATACAGTTTTTTGATCCAAAACATGCATTTTTGCTGAAAATTTCAATTTGAAATTCTTCACTGCTCACGAGGAAAGGAAATATAAGTGGAAAATTTTGAATCAGAAGCTTTACCAGCATGCCAGATATAGATATAAATGTTACAGGGACATATTATTCTGTTCACTCGTCAATCATGATTCTGTCGATTATTTATAAAAAATTTTTTATTTCCACGATTACAATAAATGAAATAATAACAATGATAATCTGGAAATTGGCAAGATATTCCATCCACCATGAAATTTTTCAAAGAATCTCAATCCAAAGCTAATTAAGAAATACTTCTTTAGCAAACTCCAAATTAACTTCAACACAATACAACAGATTTCAGGTCGAAAATTTAGAAAGATTCACGATATTCATCTAAACAGAAATCGACTCTAAATTATCAACTTGAAAATAATTCCTTATTTCTAATTAATTACCCATCATTATTACCTGAAATGTATTTTCTCATCACTTTAACAATTCACGTTGTCAGGGAATTAATATGTCGAAGTGTATTTCTAAGGAAGCGACTAGTAATAGAGTGTAGAAAAATATACTGATCTTGATTTCTTATAATCGCTTTCAGGTCGGTTCAGTGAAATAATCATAGGCGTAGTATCTGCCAAGATTCCATTTTTAGTTAACAATGTATTTCAAGATTTTCAACGTCTGTTAAATGTATAAAAATGAATATACCTATACCTATATTTTCATCTAGTGTATTTAGGTTAATCAAGATAGAATTAAAGATTGTTTAGACGAATTACTAATAAATGGAATATGAAATATCATATATGTATTATCGACATCAACTGTCAACCGGTAAACATTATCAAAACTTTTGGTTTTAGTCGACAAAGTCGTTTGAAAATCGAAGAACAAACAGGAAAAGACCGAAGTTTGTCATGCTGTCCGTTGAACTTAGAATTTAGATCTTGAGAGCATCAATATTCGACTCATTACTTATTGTACAATTTAATGAGTTATGAATTTTTTTTATTCTAGGAGTGTGGTTTCATTTGAACCAAATACATATACACAATTTTGAGTTTGTTTTATCGATATCTCTATTTGTTTCGAAATGTTAATTTAGAAAATTTCAGGAGGATTTGAAATTTGTTTTTCGAAGCAGATTTAAAATCTTATTGAGAGTAGCCCTTTAAAATCTAGTGTAAAAGGTTTGCTCAACATCTCTAGATGTAATAAGGGGCATCTAATATAGGTACCTATAATTAATGAAAGATAACGCTTATACATAATTGCAGCTTCTGTTGGTTTTCCTTACCCTGCAAAGGAAAAACAACCCCTATAATATTTTGGATCAGAATTTTCTTGATTTTTCTTTTCAAAAAATTGGTTATAAAAACAAATTCAGTACCTATACGCCATCTTCTGCTCTTGACTGTTTCTTACATAATCATGAACTGATCACCAAAGTAAATGAGGTAGGCAATCATCAAATTCCCTTTAGATATGAAGATGTCTAGTATTTACAAAATAATCAAGGTGTCGAATAAAGTTATAGTTGATGAGAGCTTGACAGTACTATACAGGGTGAGTAAAAAGTAAGAAGTATTCTACAATATTGATTTCTTCGGTATTTACTGTATTGTAGAAAAAATGCTCGATCAAGACAATTTTTATTTCAAATGTATGATTGAGGAATTTGTCATGTACACCCTATATACGAGAGGTGGAAGAGTTTTTTCAAATAGTAACCCAAATTTATTGTTCCAGAATTGGAAAAACCATTTGTTGCTGAAGATTTAGTCATTTATATGTTAAAAGGTTTGATAAAATTCAAATTTTGTTGTTTATGTATTTTGAGGTCAAAGATATAGAGGTGGAAGTTAGCTGAATTTTTTCAAATAGCAACCCAAATTTTTTGTGTATTTATATAACAAAATTATATTTTTTTTTCGAATAATGGCATTTCCTTATTAAATTGAAGAATTTTTTAAATGACAAAATATTGCAGAAATAAATTTGTTATGTTGATTTTATGTACTAAGCGATAGTAAGCCTAATCACTCTCTTATTTCTGATCAGATTAACGATTTTATAAGACTGAAATATTGTTATGTAAAATATTATAGAAGTTTATAGATCATACCACTCCCTTTGTAATAGACAAATATTTTTCATAAAAAATGACTCTTATATTAATTGGAGAAAACTCGAAAATCTTTATAACAGCTTTGAAATAAGCTGCATGTCACAATCAAATATTCGAAATATAACTAATAACCCCGCCCTAGCTGTGCGTACTAGAGACTGCAGTTTTCTTAATAATGGAGCTACAAAACTCAATCCGTGGCATACTACCATCAGCCTGCTCTATCAAAAACATCGCATTATTAGATCAACGAAGCAGATGAGTTAAATGAATCGAATTTCCGGCGATGGGCAACTAGTATTCAGTTTCAAATTTGTGTAGCGCCCTTTGATTTATCAGTATCAGAGTGGGAAGAAGCAGAGGCCAACGACTTTGTTATCAAAACAGAACAGAACCGCATCTTTGCTTTAGTTAAATGAGTTGAGTTGTAGTGGAGGCAAGAGCCTCCCACTGAGAAAACAACGGAAACCATTATATTATCTACCTTTTTTTAATTTTCCACAAAAAAACTAAACAGTATCTTCTTGAATCGAAACCGATTCTATACTTTACGAAAATGTTGTTCAAAGTGACTGTATTATTTATTTTAGGTGAGTAAATGGTTTTGGTATGTTAGTGAACTCGGAAATATTTTTTAACAATTTTAATAATTTATTATATCGATTTCAAATTCATTTCATACTTTTACGATTAAATCATGAAAACTTTATTATCACAAATAAAAAGTCATTAAAAAAAACAATCCGTTTATGCTTGCTATACCTCAACGAGAATAACCTGAAGACCCAAAATAGGATTGTGATGAGGGATGTAAAATATTTCACCGGATAATATATCTAATGAAATATTCAAATTATTGATGAATATTATTAAAATTTGAAACATATTTCAACAATAAATTGTATATATAAAACAGTTTGTTTGTTAACAATTCTGGGATTTGCTTTTTTAAATGCTACCTATATGTTTGAAACTGTTGAAAGATCGAATTTGAAAATAAAATTTAGGTGGGCAATATTAACAAACAACACAAGTTAATACAAAATGACTCAGTTTAACCCGAGTTATACCAAAATTTATTACCCCAATGGAAGTTCTACCCAAACTGTAATACACACCTATATTTTTTCTACTTTGAATCAGCATTGCCCAAAGAAAGATTCTCGAATTCCTAGTTTCATCTAAAAACAACCACAGTAATGAACAGTAAAAGTAATGTAATAGAGTGCCAATCGTGCGAGTTTTACAATAAACAGGATAGAAGTAACCAAAAATGTTTTGCCTATGATGATGTCTAGTGAAAATTTTAGTTCAAGTTGACGGTCACTGGGGCAGCAATGAAGCTAATTTTTTTATTTAAAGAGTTGTTATGCAATCCATTAAAAAAATGAATTCAATTTACTTAATCCGCCTAAGAATAAAGCTCATAAAAATATGAAGAACCTTATTGAAGGAGTTCAATTCCCATAATATTCTTGATATCAGTAGAGAATCCCAGATAAAACTGTTTGTTGCAAGAAAAAACAAATATTGTTTCAGTTTTAGGAATCTGTACTGCTTGTGATATGGATCAGACCAAAGACGGATGTCGAATCAGAAATGGTATTTGCTCTTGTGGTTTTGGATGTATTTCGGAGTATAGATATGAAACAATGGCAGAGTGCAATAGTGCTCTAAAAGGTATATTTCCATAATTATATCGAACGAAAAAACTATTTTCCTATACCATATTGGATTTCTCCTGATGTGATGCATTTCAGGCAGAAATATTTGGCCCAATATTTGCCAGAATTCACAGAGGACTTCATGAAAATATACAGGGTTTTCCGATAATCTTTTTTCAGCAAAGGATTTTTAGTTCATCACACGTTATACAGAAAATTGACCCCCGACTTCTTATTTTTATATAATTCGCCATATATTATATTAGTTATAAGTTATAACGTATTCGGCCTAAATAAGAAAGATATATCCAATTTAAGTTTTCATAATAAGTTCCCTTTAGAATAAACAGATATCTGTTCAGGCAAAGCCTGAACCTGAATTTTTGAATTTACATTTTTCGAAAACGACACATTAAGTACCTATACGAGAAAATGTGAAAAAAATACTTTTATTTTCCAAAATGGTCAAATATTTATTAGTGAGAGTTAGGCGTAACGCATACAGCCTATATGTTTCCAACTGAGCCCAATTAGAAAAATGGTAAAGGAAAGTGTTTCTTCGGAACTCAGGAGTCTTCTCTTAAAATATATGTACAAGTCATAGACTCACCCTGTCTGTATACTGGATGTTCCAGAATTAGTGGTCAGTATTTTACCTCCATATTCTGCGATCAAAATTATTTGGAAATTTCATCAGTAATTTTTTTTTTTTTTTAAATTTCGACGAAGGATATTATTATTTATATATTACCGCAGCAAGAATCACGAAACTTGGTCTGGCCCTTTGGAATCGTGGAGCTGAACTATTACTGTAAGAAACTATAAAAATTTCAATTAGTCGCTCCTCAAACTATTAACTCAAATTCATTTAGTAAATATCTCACAATTATTTTTTCTACGGTTCGATGATGATAAGTCTCAAACACTGTTATTCTCGGAAACCGTGCATCCGAAATTTGTTGAGAAATTTACACTTGAAGACTTTAATTAGAAAAGCATCAGCTGATTTTGATTGCTGATGATAATATTAACTAAGGTAGTTCCTGGGAAAATAGATGAAAATCCATGTCAAGGGTCGTATACCTTCAAAGGCTGCAGTTCCGTCCAGAAGTTTTTATCGAAAAAAAAATTTGAATCCCCCAATATTTTTAAGCATAGAAACGAAGGTTAATTATTGATCACTCATTTGGGACACCTGTTACATATCCTAGTAACATTGAACTAGATAAAGTTTATAGAGCTCAATGCCTAGTAACTAGTCAGTCAGTTTATACAAAAGTTTTCAGGCTAGATACTTAGTCCGAAGGCTTTGGACCTTTTAAGTGTTGATGTTTTCGAATGAGCAGCATTAAAATTGCTCCGCATATATGTCTTCATAATTCATCACCTAGTAGACTAGAATTTTTCGATTACATTAAACATGAATACCATACCTTCTTATTAAATTATTAGTGTAACTATCACATCGAACACATTGAATCTTGAATTCACTTTTGAAATTGTCACAGGAAAAAGGAGAGATAGCTGTTATCCGAATCCATGCATGAATGGGGGCTCCTGCATTCAAATATCCCAAAGACCTTACTTCATTTGCAGATGTGATGGCACAGGATTTTTCGGACAAAGATGTCATAGAGGTGAGTTTTTATGGGATATTTTTAGTTGCTGTCGATTTGAGGCGTAGTAAATAGTTATTTTTGCGTACAAATAAGATCATCTCTAACGTACACAACCTACAATACGGAAAAAGAATGCTAACGAAAATAGGTAAAATGCCATCAGGGACAGGTTTATCTCTAGGTAATGCTCATTTTAGGCAGAATCAAAATTCAAACGATAAGATTTTTCAATTTTTTGAAAAGTCATATTGGAAAAATTAAAGAAATGATTATATAAGATGCACACAAAAAAAGTTTGACCCAACTGCCTGTTAGATCATATCATATATATGACCCTTTAGGTTATCGTTCGATTGATGCAATGAGGCGGAATCAATATTATTATATCAGGAGAAGTTTTCAAAGAATAAATTTCATACTTCCGCATATAATAAACAACCAGGCTTGAATTTTTGTCAGTGTCCTTCCTAGAATGCATATGTTACGGTTAAAGATAGGTGTGAGCATAAACTTTAAAGTTTAGCCGGGTAAACTTAGGTTTATATTCGAGGACCGTCTAAAGTTCGATAAAATCTGGATAAAATATTCATTTAAGACAGGGAGTTCATCTTTAGCCGGCTAATGTGCACATTACTCAAACGAAACTGTTAAAAACGTATTCGATGAACAGGCGGAAGGGTGATGTCTTGAATGTTGAATGGTCGGATGTAAGAAGACGCATGCGGCCGCGTTTTTGTTTCAATTTTTAGAATTGAAATATGCAAAAAAGCATTTAACGCCATTTTGCATAATTAGATGAGGTTTGGTTACATAACGCCCATTGGTTTTCAATTTAATATTTAATGTGTTATTTTCATAGACTATAATATTAATATAAAGGTCTATTAGACTATGATTATTTTCATCTGTTACGGAGATCCTGAGTTTAATGCTTCTTCAAATAGAGCCTAAAGTTTTTTAAAATCAATTCACACATACAGAAGTTAGATTTATATTTTTCCACAGGACAATAGGTTTTTGGTTAGGCATTTATCCTGTGGAAAACCAGAATATGAACTCATAAAGAAATGAAATATTAGGGTGATATGTTTCTGTGAACAAAAGTTCTATATAATTGCCCCACCATTCAATAATTGGCTTTATGGAAAAAATCTCTACGAAATAACGAAATAGAAACGATTTGATTTCTATATAATGTTGCAATTTCTTTCCAACCTTAATACTTTTGCAAAAAAAAAACAATCGTTCTTTGTAAAAGTGTTAAATTGCGTCATCAAAAATAAAACTATGAGCATAAAACTAGTTGAAAACACTTTTACTAGTTGACTTTGTTATAAGAATTTCTTCCCAATTCATTGGACATACCTACCGCCTGTCGCCCTCGATGAATCATCCCGGAGAATTCAAGTGCAGTGTCATCGTACTCATCGCAAAACTATTAGCCAAATAGTCCGGTTAGCTACAAACAAGATTGGGTACTGCTACTTATATTTCTTCAGAATCTGGCTTTTGGTATTTTGATAAAGAAATTCGCGGCATCATTCTGGTCACTCTCCTTTAGCTCATTCAGTTCCCTTGTTGACATACTTTGAATTATGAATAATAACAAGATAGAAGATAAAACTCTACAGTTTTAACTAACACTCAAAATAGCCTGTTCGTTTCAAGTTTTATCATAAGGCATTTAGATTTTTGGATTCGCTTATAAATAGAATGCGTTGAGACACAGAGGAAACAAAATTATGCTCATTCTCATTCTAAACAGCTCAACAGAATGCTTTTCCGCTATTACAAATATTTAAAATTTATTCGAAAACTGCATCGCATTAATAGTTTGATTATATATTACTATTTTTATAAATTTTTTGTTAATTGCCGAAAATTTGTGCCCCTCAGGCCTTACCAATAATTTTTTCTTTTTCATTAGCTTCTACATTTTTAGGGTAAAGATTACAGGATATTAGAATAGATAGTTATTTTTTTCCTTATATATTTTTTATTTTCAGCCTGTCCCACACAAGGAGCTTCAGGTTCAGCCAATATTTTTCCATATGAATGCATAGTAATATAGGAAAGGTGTACAATATACAGTAAATAAAATTCAATAAAAATCTCGACGGATTGTGCTTATCATATTTATTTCTTTTGAAAGTAAAACAATTTACAAGTATGTATAAAGATGATCCACGTATTCAATATTGCAATTAATGTATTTCAACTGCATCACAGTACCCACATCAACATTCGTAAACAAACTCGAAACAAAGAGTAAAAAAGTTATAACGATATTCAATTAAAGTTCTACAGAAATTCTTTTGGAAACCACGGAAAATCTGGTAAGTTCACCAATGTCACATTGGGAAAATTCCACAGCATTTGCAAAATTCTTTAATTATCGAGTGTATTTCTGTCGATACACGCCGGGATGATAGAATTTATAACTGGATATTTAAACTTCAGACGAAGTTACTCAGAATAATCCCATGATGACTAGAATGTTACAGAATAATTGTAATATTTTCTAAAACAAAGAGTTTTTTCGAATTGGTTTCACAAAAACTAATAATATTATTATAAGTCTTAGCTTCACAATTTTTTCAACAGCTACCCAAACGTCCCAAAGTTAAGTTAAATGGAAGAACACAAATCCAAATTTTATTCGTGAAATCTCTTTGCAGAATCTGAAATAGCTCTGTATTTTTGCAACCTATTACATGGAATATTACGCATTACTAAGAAGGATTAGGCTTTAACAATTTCACAAACAGATAGAAACCATAAAAGTCGTTATCGTTAGGCTGGCGATGCCTAACGCTAATTTTGCCAAACAATCGAAAACGCAAACTCTAACATTCGAAGCTATGATGCCATTTTTCATTTATCCTAATAATGAGGGTCATATGAAAACGAAATAACAACATTACTTCGGCCGAAAAAACTATCGCTTAGTACTAAAATATGAGACGGAGATAAAACTCTTTGTTTTATGTACAACTGACTAGAATTATTGATCCTGGAGATTGATCACAATTACTAGGTCATTTTGCTCAGTTAGTTGATAAGACAACAAGATATCAAACACACACACAGCTCGTGTTAATTATATTACATATGAATCCCTTCACATATTTTCACGGTAAAAGGTAAAATCGCAAAGATACCCAAAAGAACTATATAGTCGCCATTCTGTGGAAAAAAATTGAAAAGCATTGTTTATCACAGAAAAAATTACCCTTGCTAATCAAGAACTTCACATCTAAATATTACTATTCAACATAATTTGAATATATATTTCGTAACTAGTATGTTTCTTGTTATGACTCATGATAAAACATAACCAAATTCATTGAAATGATACCAGTATACATGAAGAACGCCCCAAAAAGATTTTAAAAAGTTCTCAAAATAAGGATCTGCTTCTTTTAATGATACTCAATAATCGAGTATTATGTGGATATTCATCTTTCCCCAGCATATACCAGAACGATATATTTTTAAAAAAATTTACAAAAGGCACCTTATTCAGTACTATTAATTTTCAGTGTTTGAGAATTTCAACTAATTCAATCTACTTATTACCCGAAAAAGTTCCTAAATGAATAAATCTCAGATTTCCGTTTCGGTCAACAAAATGATGAAAATTATTCAAAACCCTGTAAATTCACGAATTAGGTACGAAGTGTTGGGGGTACTGCCGAGACTGCAAGCCGCGGAGCCAATGGTACATCTAAACAGTATCAAAATAAAAGTTACAAAAATTGGATAGGTACCTCATAAAAAATAAACTCACAGACGCAGTCTTCTCTAGGACAATATTCTAATAGTCACCTTACTTCTGCATATTTTCTCAGTAATGTATTTTTATTTACTCTAATAATAAATTCATTGTATTCATATTTGTCAATGGATTTTTTTTTGTTTTTCTAGTTTATCATTTTCATAAGTTAGTTTACTTACTCATTTTTTTTTTGTATTTTTAAGCAACGTCATCGTCTAGTACAGCAAAACTTCAAAAAAAAAAAACTTAAAATAAATACTATATATTTTGTTCACAAGTTTATACAAAACTTTATCTATGATGTATAAAATCAGAAATACCGATATTTGCTGAAATTTATACTTCGTTCACATAAACGCGAAAATTTTCAGCCATTTGAAACTTTGAAAGATCAATTCATCGATGCTAAAAAAAAGCAATTGAATCAAAATGACCATTATTTTCAAATAAATTGCTATAATACAGTTTTTAAACAATATCACCTGAATTCCAATGTTTTGGTCCAATAAGAAACAATTTTAATTAAATAAAATAACACAATTTTATTTGTGGGGTATAAATTTTCTAAAAAATTACAAAGAAATTAGGGCAAATAGCCAATTATTTCAATGATGTGAACCTGAATCTACAAACTTCAATCAATAATTTTGAAGTTTTTAATACACTGTCGGTCGTTCAGAGAATAATTCGAAGTATATTAATAAAAAATGAGAATTGAGATAGAAGTCGTAATTTTTTGCTGAAGTTCTAAGAATTTCTATAATGGAAAATAGAAAAGAACAACATTTGGCCAAAAACTAGGCCATCTTGAAGTATTATATGCACTGTACTTAGTACTTAGTAGTGGTGGATGATAAGAAATTAGTGTAACTTTTTGTTCCATCGACAACATTTTCAAATGCTTGTTTCTATCAATTAAGTTCAATAATAAAACAAATTCCAGCGAAAGGTTTTTTGGAGTGGAAATTAATGAACACGTTTATTGTTAAAAAAGCACTGGGTAGACCAAAACATGAAATATATCAATAATTGATAAGCACTTGAAAACCAAATTTTCTCTTGTTTTCTGCTTTTATGGCACTAAACAAGGAAGGGCTCAAATTCAAGAATTTTACAGGGTGTTTCACCATGAACTGGAAAAATATTTATGAATGTAATGTAATACATGTAAATGAGATCAGAATAATTACTATTGCCTTATCATAAATATTCAGTTTTTAAAGCATATAGTATGTTTAAGATCATTTTTAGCAATATTTTGTCACATGTAGTGGGTCTTTAAGTATTGGTTTTTAATCACATCTTGGTATTTTCTAATGCTCAACCCAAATATGGTAGAGAACTCTGGAAAAAATTTGTTTTAAAACTCGTACACAACACACCATACTCAGCAAAACATTGCTGGAAAAATGATCTTGAACACCCTTTATCTCGCTTATGCTTTGAAAACTGGGTATATATGATAAGGCTGACCTCATCTACATGACTATATGTTTGTCCACTTTATAGTGAAATACTCTGTGGATTTCTTTTGTAATATCCTAAGATTCCATAACGAAGCAGATGAAAGGCTGCAGTAAAACTCCTATCAAAGAGATATTTTTTTTAAATTCCACAAAATAAGATTTGATGTAATCCCTGTTTAAAATTTTTTTGCTTAAAATCATAAGAGTATAATTATGATGAATCTGAACGACTACAGTGTTTATTTCTCGGGCTGTTCAATATCAGTAAGAGAAAACTTGTTGCAAGTTTTCATTAATTTCAGCAGATCAATTATACGTAGTAGAGGACTTACAAAGTACATACAGCTTGACAAACTTCCAATATGACTGTTCGTCAAGAGATTAGGGTGATAAAGCAGGTAATCAGTTCTTTGCTAATGCATGGCTCACAAAAGGAATCTCCTCAACTCATTCGACACCATTTAATTCATGTAAGAGTATCTGGAAGTTTCTGAACATGAATTCAATTCGGTTTCACAATAAGATCTCAGTCAACTAGCCTTCTTTCTGCTGCCTCCTTTTGAAGGTTTATTCCGAACAATTAAAAAACTTCTAAAAACTAATACAAACATTAATATACCAGAAATTAGGATGTTCTAAATTTTCATCCACATGAAACGACTTCCTTTAACTCTAAAGAGTTAATTTAAATTAACATGTAGATGTCAAAAATTAACGTAAAAAAAAGGCAAAATCGATAAAAATGAAAATAAATTTTTTCTTATGGACACTGTTGAAACATCCTATTGAGAAACCCTATATATTTTGAAGGTTATGGATTTTTAAATTAGTACCAGAATTATTTTGTTCTTCAGTTGTCATGCTTTTTATTCAGTTGTCCATCTTTCAATTATAAATATATTTCATATGTCATAAGAAATAACCGACTCCGAGAATTTCATATTTTTCAGAATAAGAAACAGAAGACCCCGACAAGTGTCGGGAACATGATAGAAATTATGTTACTTCTAAAAAACATAATTGAGAATTTTGCTTGAAAGAACATCACAGAATACTTCGACGAGATCCCAATTGTAAGCCAATTGAACGCACAGACTAGTTGCAGCTGACGTTTTCTCAGTTTATCTGTATTATTTTTCATGGTTAAAGATGGGAATGAATGATGGGAACGTCCAGGCTTCCTGATATCTGCTGTTATTCGTTTACCAAACCAGGCAAACGCTCCATTCTTGCATCCAAAGAAAACCCTTTGGTACCATCAGGTCCTTTGGGCTGGCGCAAAACTGTTAATTTAGGACCAGCTTCATCTAAAGATATTGTTCTTAGGCGGCTTATCAACCTCTCTGGCCTAGCTTTGACGTCACTGTAAAAAAACAACAGTTTTAATAAGAATCGATTTTTTGCAGTTAATTATTTTTGATGTAAATTTTTTGAGTGTAGTCATAATTGAAAAATACACTTACTTGATTTTGACAACATTACATGCAGAAGATCTTCCACTCCTATGGTTAGTGACCAACACAAATTCTACCGTGTCCCCAACTTGAAGACTTACACCTTCTTTTACTTCTGTCATGTGGAAGAAGAGTTTCTTGCCTTCTTCGACCTCGTAGGCCAAAAACCCATAATGTCCCTTTATCGCGTCAACGGTGGCCCGCAATTTCTTTCTTACAGCTTCAATATTAGCAGCTCTACCTGTAGCGTCAACCTAGTAGCAATAATAAAATCCAGTTAAAAAATAAACAATAAAATATAAATATAATAACCCTTTATACACTCTTACAACCCTCAATATTTATCTTATTTTAAATAAAATGTATTTAGGGCTTTCAGAGAGTCTATTCAAAGACAATTTCAAAAATGTACTATACTCGAGGATTCAATTCAAGAGTTTTCAACTTATGAAGACATTTGTGAAAAAATTGGTGTTAGAGGTAATTTACATTTCTTCAAATAACGATGGCAAAAATTATATCTTCAGAAAAAAATTTTCATGTAATCAGTGAAAAACTATTATTACTCAAATGACCCTTTTTGAGTCATCCTTCTTCAGGTGTTTAGTCAATTTCAACAAATCAGAGGTAGTACGAAAATTCACTTAATTCAAATGGAAATATGCAATTTTCATCGCAAAAATCGCAATGAGTTGAAAACTGTTTAATTTATATCTCAAGTATGGCAAATTGTTGAAATTGTTCTTAAATGGACTCAAATGACCGTATGCACCGTTTCATTAAACGAAGATTGCTCTCCTATGAAAATATTTTAATCGAATAGGTCGCATCTCAATACAAATTTTAAGCTAAATATTGACCCCAGTTCCCCCAATACTTCTAGTACGCCGTGTAAGTAAATCCCCCTGTATATAAGGACCTTGAATAAGCTTGCTGTTTCCAAACAAATGGCACTATCAAATGTGATGGTTACCTTCTAACATCACATTATTTGCAGAATGAAAATATGTAAACATAAATGACATTTACCTTTAGAGTAATTTTCGATATTAGAACATAGCAGATTTCAGCAAAATTCGAAACGCTAGATTCATCAAATTTTAAAGCAACCATATGATGTTAAGGTAGAAACTAAATATTTCTAAATACCATAACTTAGTTGATGAATATCACGAATATCGCATTTTATAAACCATGTAGTTGGGGAGCCTAAATCGGAATTTACTCGAGCGTCGTGGAGACCTAGTGGATTTTGAAGAATAGATGGTAGAAAGAAAAAAAGGTTCTATGATGCATGATTCATCGGTGGGGAAAGCGTCTGCAGGTTTTCAAAGATGTAAAAAAAAATCGTTAGGTGTATACATACTCGAGCGTGTCAGAATAAGATACTGTATATGCCCTAAGTGTCTCTAATAATAAATTCATGCTTATCTGACAGTTTGCGCGGTGGGGCTGGCCGAACGGAAGAGTTGAAAATGGTAAAAAAAAATTTTTTTCGAGCGTGTCAGATTTTTAAAGGATATGTTAACTGGACCCAAAGGAAGCTACTTTTCAAGATACTGACAATTCGGACGTGACGCAAGGCACAGCGGTCCTCTGAAAATGCAAAAAGAAAAATCGTTACTTGTACACACTCGAGCGTATCACATTTTCATACAGATGGTTAATCTCGGTGTTGCATGAAATATTGTTTGTGGGTTTGGCTGATGCCCCCGATGGTTTAAATTCATAATTAAGCAAGGTAGGTGGCGTTGCAGTCGAGATATAAATGTATTATCTTCAACATTTGGAACGATTTTGATGAAATTTTGTGGCCCCGGATTATTTAGATTTACCATTGAGCCCGGTAGATGGCGTTACAGTCTACTTATACTACAGTGACTCTAACGAGACAGTGGCGACAATTGTGGTCTCGTTTTTCATTGTTTTAGCAAGAATATGGCGGATTTGGTCACGTGACGTGACGTGAGCCAATCCGCATTCCGAATGGAGGAGTTCCCTACATGTTGGCCAACCTAGAGAAAGGTCTAAAAGGTCTACCAACGGGGAATGACTGCTTCCTAACGAAACCTACTTCATTCTTTCCGCAATGATCAAATATAATCATGAAATTCTACCGAGCTTTCTAGAGTTTAGTGTTAAAGAGAAAAAAGATTTTCATAACCTCGATTGCCGATTGGTTGAAATTTATGTTGGTATTACTACTTCTGTGACAATTGACATGTTTCGTTGGCAAATGTCAAGAAGGAAAAAGTAGTCTGTTAGGTTATGGGCAAAGTTTTGGTTATGTGCACAATCTTTGCTTGAACGCATTCTTGTTTTTTAGTATTTTGAAAGCTATACAGCACATTGACGTGCAGGCCATCGCACAGGTCCACCATTTCCAATCCAACGGTCTTGAAAAGTATTATGGAGGAATGTCGTAACTATGTTATGGTTATGTGCAGGAGCACCATCTTGTTGCCACCACATTTGTTGTCGTTCTTCAATTGGAATATCGTCTAGTAGTGCAGGCATGCCATTTTCCAAGAAATGTAGATATCGGTGGCCCGTCAAAGTGTCTTGGAAAAAATGAGGGCCGATGAGTCGTCCATTATGTAAACCACACCACACGTTCACACCCCACATTGTTTGGAAATTGGTTTCTCTAATCCAGTGACGGTTGTCCTGTGACCAATAGTGCATGTTATGTCGGTTAACAGTACCATTATTATGGAAGCGGGATTCGTCACTCCACAAGATTTGATTGAGGAAGTTGGGATTGTCGTGGATGAACACTTGCATGTGAGCAATAAATGCCAGTCGTCTTTCGAAATCTGTAGGTCTGAGTCCTTGGTGTAAATGTATTTTAAAGGGATGATATCTGTACTGTTTGAAAATTCGTTGCACAGACGACTTACTGATCCCAACCTCCACCGCCAATGCACGAACCGAAATATGAGGATGTGCTTCGGCGTAGGCCAACACATTTATGCAATTTTCCTCAGTTCGCACAGGAGTAGGATGTGCTTGATCTGTTTTTCCGGGAAATGATCCTCTTCGCATGGTATTTTCTACATACGAAAACGTATTGCGACCTGGTTGTCGACGATCAGGAAAGCGCTGCTCATACAGCCTCTCCGCAGCACGTTTATTCTTTCGGCATTCACCAAAAATTAACAGCATATCAACGTATTCGTTGGGAGTGAAGGTAAAAGGCATTTTGATATACAACAACAATATCACGACTGATACCAATTTGTCATCCAGATACCGTAGGAATAAAACAAAGCACAAAAAGTTCTAACATTTTATTGACTCTTTTTTTTCAACATCCACTTTTTCTTGTCTCTACAATGTGGACTAATTCGATCAGTCCAATTAACAGTACCCACTAACGAATTCAATTTTATCGAGTGACTATCTTTACAACTACATATTATGATATATCATTGATTGAGAATTAAAAAGAGCTGTCAGTTGAAGCCAAACAAACATGGGGGTGCCATTTGAAAAACAAAAGTTAGGGGTTGTTTCTCAGGGGTTGTTTGTCAGGGGGTGGATTTTGCTATGCTGCATGAAAGAGCGTATGGTCTCCTACGACAAGTATTTTTTTCAATTTTTTTTTTCCGCAGGTAACTGAGATATCTGCTAGCCTAAAAGCTCTGGGACACCCGGTATATCAGTAAAAATGACATTTGCCAATGAAATATGTCAATTGTCACAAGAAGTAGTAATACCAACATAAATTTCAACCAATCAGCAATCGAGGTTATGAAAATCTTTTTTTCTCTTTAACAGTAAACTCTAGAAAGCTCGGTAGAATTTCATAAATATATTTGATCATTGCGGAAAAAATGAAGTAGGTTTCGTTAGAAAGCAATCATTCCCCGTTGGTAGACCTTTTAGACCTTTTTCTAGGTTGGCCAACATGTAGGGAACTCCTCCATTAGAGATCATAGCATTGAAATCTGTGCTTCTAAGCCGCCATATTCTTGCTAAATTTCCAATTGTCGCCACTGTGTTTGATAGAGCACTGTACTTATACAACTTTTCGAACGGCTGGACGATTTCAATGAAATTTTTTGTATGGATTTGGGTAAAGACCTGGACAGATTAGATCTACAATCAAGGCAGATAGGTGGCGTTGTAGTCGACCTGCAGGATTTTTTCTTAAACGGCTGGGATGATTTGGATGAAATATTGTGTGAAGGTTGTAATGTAAACATTTAATTCAAACTTTCGATCCAAATTTGAAGATGTGTTAATGTAAGTTGATAGAACAGTCTGTCGGGTCGCTATATTAATGAAATTATATTACAGTTAATTGTAATGTTATGTTTTATTTACCTGTAACTGAACATGATCCCCTACTTGAAGTAACTCCCTCTTGTTCATTAGACCCATTATACCAAATTCATATTCGACTGGAACATCATCTGGACTCTCGCTGTTGATCTGAATCAAACCGGAATAGTCTGTCTGATCGGGATTGACAGACCTTAATGGTCTTATAACAGTACCATCTAAGATTTCTCCATTAACTTGAGGTAACACAATAGTGCCAGGAGGTACGACACGTACATTTTCCGCAGATGAACAGGTTCCAGAATTGCTACGACTGCCCAGGTTGTATTCGACTTCCTGACCCAATTCCAATGTATTTGATTCTCCATCGAAGTTACTGTGAACAAATTTCTTTTTTTAGGATTATCGATTCGATTATGGTTATTCTAAGAAAATGTTCTGGAATTCCTATGTATGTACAGTGTGAGCAAAATTGGGGATACCTAAACTACAACTTTTCAACCCAACAAGATAGAGAAAAATGAATGACACATTACGTTCGTCTTTTTTCGAGAAACTAATAATGCCATCAACTGCATTCCTCTATCTTCTTTAGTTTTCGAGTTGTAGGCTAAAATTTAAATTTAGGCGATTTCAACTTTGATCATTATTTCCGTTTCTGTTTGTGCTAGGATGTTGAAATGAAGACACAATACAGACACTTTTTTGATAGGAATCTAGTGGCGTACTATGATTTTTTCCTACAGGTTTATTTGCTGAGCTATAACATAAAGTTGTGTTTTTTCTTATGAAACCAGTAGTTTAAAATGACTTAGAAAGAATCATCAATTTTTTACCGTTTCAGAAATATATCATACATCACCCTCAGTCTTTCTAAGTCATTTTAAACTACTGTTTTCATAAGAAAAAATACATCTTTATGTTATAGCTCAGCAAATATACCTGTTGGAAAAAATCATAGTACGCCAATGGATTCCTATCAAAAAAGTGTCTGTATAATATTTTCATTTCAACATCCTATCTTAAACAGAAACGGAGATAATGATCAGTTGAAATTTTAATTTTGACCTATAACTCGAAAACAAAAGATAGAGTAATGCAGTGGATGGCATTATTAGTTTCTTGAAAAAAGAAGACCGTGATGTGCCATGCAATTTCCTCTATCTCATTGGGTTGAAAAAGTTGTAATTCAGGTATCACCAATTTTCGATGTTTTAGCACTACAGCTTTTAAACCAGAGGAGATAGATAAAATCTGATACTCCATCCTTGTTCTCTTTTTCTGAGAAACTAACAAGAGTAGTAGAAATTTTTGGCCACCTTCTTTTGTTTCGAAATAAATTTATATCTCCGCTAATATTGATGATAGAGCTTTGAAATTAAAACATTATACAGGCACTTTTATTTAAGTAGAATCCACTGGCGTGCTTGCCCTTTCAGCAGGATTTTCAATTACGAAGCTATGACCCACAGTTATGTTTTTTTTTGAATGAAAACACTAGATTTCTGTGCAATTTTTTGAAAGCTTAATTTTTATTGATAGAAGATAGAGGAATGCAGAAAAAAGACGACTGTAATGTGGCATTCATTTTTCTCTATCTCTTTGGGTTAAAAAGTTGTAGTTCAGATATCACCAATTTTGCACACCCTGTACTTCAAAGAAGAGCTTCAATTTAGAAGCAGATGCATACAAGCTCAATTTTTTTCTTGAATTGCCGATACCAAAACAACACGAAAACCTTTTTTCCAAGCAAGTTTAAACTTCATGATTGTTTGATTTATAAATTTTCCAAATTCGTTTCAAAAACGGTCCAAATTCATATTTCAAATAGCTTAGTTTCACTTGCACGAAGTGGCAGCAGTACCTCTTAAACCAAGATAGAAACTGATCCTAAGACAAAAAGGATTGACTCCTGAATGATATGGAGCGGCTTTGGGCACTTACAACTGTCAAAAAATGAGATTATCTTTTGTTTACCAAATAACAGCTACTGATTCTCAAGAAGCCATTTTTGTTTATTCAATCAACATAACCAATTTGTCATCCTTCAATATCTATGTCATCTTTGGTCGATGCTGCCTAAGATGTCTAAAACTCTGGTGTATTCACTGATTCGATTTTGTTTTTAATTTCGTGGGGATATGGGATCAGTTTCGTTTTTTCCACTGTAGGTAGCGCTGTTTAGAATTTGACAGAGCATTGTCATTTGATATTTGAAAATAATTTCCTACGACGTACGAATATGTTGTATTTATAAGCGATTATTGGTGTGTGAAAATGTATTAGTTTCAAGAAAGGGGTGTAGAACATTCATTTAATCAACATGTCGTTCAGTAAGTTCAGTTTTCCATATGGACAATCAAGAGCTACAGCTAAGAATTCGGTGTTGTTGGAATTTGAAGCAGAACCAAATCAGATGAACGAACATTTGGGACCGATATAGCTAAGTTTTATGGAAACTTCAGCAATATGTCAAAGAAACTGTATTGGAAATATGTAATGTGAATTGTGAGCATGTATTGAGAATCAGAAATACATAAATCTATTCGAGTCTGTTACAAATATTCTTCCTGAGTAGATATAGTGAAAATTTCCTTTTTGTCAACTGAATATATTGGATATTTGACCAATTAACTGTGTTTTATTAAAATCATATCGAATTACCCCCCTCACGAATTCAGGTTGTCAAACGGAAATTATCTTGAAGAACAGTAAATCCTCATTCGAACCCTTATTCGATAGTGTTGCAATATTGACAAATTTGTTTTTACAACGAAAATTGAACTGTAAAGCACAAATATTCCTTAACAGCTGACAAAATGCACCAGTTCAAGTTCATATTTTGAACTCGTTGGACGTTGATCGACATTCGATATCAACGCAAAACAAAATAAAACGAGAGAGTATCATTGGACTTCCTTTGGTAGAACAAGGATAGAACGAAGCAAATGACATGGTGGCGCCGCCACGAAACTGATCCCATATCCCCGATTTTCTTAAATGTTGATGCTTGCAAAAAGTGACAAGTGCACACACCAGTGTTTTAGACATCTTAATGCTGCCAAATGGTGAAATAGAAACAAAGACCTTTGAATTTTAAGACCATATTTATTTTTTGAGTTTTTCAAGGAAAATGCCGAAATGATTAGTTTGAAATGAAAAGTTTCGAATATATATATTTCGAAAAAAAAACCTCATTTTTGTCTGAAGGAGAACTCCATTGTTAGTCACTCATATGCATCAATCCAAGATAGTGAATTCTAAAAAGGAAGGATAAGAACAAACCTGAAATGAAAGAAAACCTCCTTATCATGCTGAATGGTTTCTATGAAACCAAATCCATCCTTGAGGGCTGCGATGAATCCCTGATATATCTGACCACTACTTGTACTACGGTTTAACTTGACTCCGTTTGTTTGAGAAGCTGACTGGACAATTTGAATATTGGTAGCTATCAATTCTTTATTTCTTTTAACCTGACTTATATCGAATTTGATCTAGAAGACAATATTTTCAACTTGTATTTATTCACTTCTTTTATGAAACTTACCTTGTCACCAAGTCTAGGATAATGTTTCATGTCGATATCCTTAGGATAAAATGATATATTTTTTTTCTGCCCACCAACTTGATAAGATATAAGGCCAGGCTCCGCTTGCTGGTGTTCACCGTTGGTTAATCCACCCTTGCTAGGACTACGTACAGTCCAATTAATGAGGGGAACCTCCTTACATACAACTCCTTGCACTTCACATTCCACGCAAGTTTCAAACTGAACAGTTCCAGAAGGAAGCAGTTTCATTCTTATCGCACTTTGTCTATTGTTCGCAAAGGAACTAGTCTGGTCTTGAATAACAGTGAACTCGAATTCATCTCCAACCTATCAGGTGATAAATACAAACTGAATGATTTTTGGAAAAAATAATAGCTCAATAAATTCTACAATGAATATAAAGTCCAAAATAAGTTTATAAAGTGATATTTCAAAATATTTCAAAAAAAATTCCACAATGAAAAATATGAACACTCGATACCAATATTAATTGAAAAAGGGAAATTTAAATTGGTCATTCAATTACCTGGATTTCTCTTTCAGAATCCAACACCTCATTGAAATGGAAGAATAATTTAGGTTCTCTATCGACACATCTGAGGAAACCATAGCCATCTTTTCTACTGCTTACAACCCCCTGCTCTCTCTTTTCTCCTGAAACTAGGAAGCTTTCATCTAATAGAGATATATTAGTGGCTCTATTAAGTCCATCCCTTCTATCTGTAGCAATGCAAAACTGTACCCAATCTCCATGGCGAAGGGTGAAATCGCCCTTTTGGTCTTTGTCACCAAATGAAATTTCCACCTATACATCGAAAAATTATATTAATTTGTTCATTAAAAACAAACCAATATTATTGATTAGCAAATAATGCACCCTTTGTTTGCAATGGGACCAGAAATTCCGGACAATTTGAAAAAACTCGCAAACTCGATCTTTTCTGACCAAAATCAACAGTCTACAGATGGAGCACTAACATTCAGAATTTTACGCGAATTGTAGCGTGCCCACAATTTTTTTTGAGAAATTAGAATAACACAACAACCGTTTTTCCAATTTCCACCAAAATCTGAATAATCCTGTTAAAATTTAGCCTTTAGCTTCAAAATTGCGACTTCCACAATGACAAGTTACACAAATTTTTTTACGGGTTGTGAATCCCTCTGAAACGAATTTCTTGATATTTTTTTCGAAATGTAAGGGGGCGCATAACAAGGATATGGCGCTTGTTAAGAAGATATGAAGAAATCAATTTTTGATTCCGAAAATAATTTTTCAACAAAATAAAAGTTACCTACCTCTGAGTGATCAGGTGCCCTATATCTTATTCTACCAGGCAAGGGATCGGATAAATGACGTGCATTTGGGCCTTTGTCAAGTGGTTTCAACACTTGACCTTTAATAATATCAGGTTTCAGATCTTCAAAAATCACCGTACCCGTTGGTAAGCGAGTAATATTACATGCTACTTCTTTGCCCTGAAAATAATTTCATTTACTCCCCTCCTTCGAAGAAATTATTGAATGACTATAAAAAATTCATCCAAAACTGAAATTCTAATTCTTTATTTATTCAAGTATGTACTTTTTATGCAAAATTGAAAAAACTTATTTGAAAAAAAAAATTGATGATCATATTTCAGTACCTGGTTTTCTAGGTTTTATTTATCCCCATCCTTTGAGTTAATTTGTTTAAACAGACAAAAAACTTAAATACGGTGGGGTAAATACTATACTTTTCAGTAAATTTCCGTTGACTTGAGATACAACGGTAAACATGGAGGGAATAGTACAACCGCAACATAATTTTCACAAAATTCTTTTGAAAAACCTGGCTGTGCTTTTTGGAACATTCCTTCTAATTTTAATTAAAAAATTTTGGTCAATTCCTATTCAGATGCTGTTGAACAACTTCCTATAGTTTGAAGGGCGTCTTATAATTTCAACTCCCTATTCCTAAAATTCTACAATATAATGTCCTAACAGTTTATTGTAATGAATAAACCAAATTTAATTTTATCATTTGAATGAAGGCGGCATGATTAGTGGCAAATAGTGGAAAAAGAAGATCATATAATTTCTTAGGATCAAGATGCAGTCAAGAAACCATCAGATCAACAAAAATTAAAAAAAAAAACATTGAATAATATTTCATAAAAAAGCACATACATTTTTTATTTCACCTCAGTAAATAAGATGAAATAAAGGATTGGCGCTAAAACTTGGGAAACCCGGTACAAATTACTAAGTTGAATTATGAAGAACATTTAAGCAGTGAAATAATCAACTCACATTGCGAGTCTGGATAATGAATTCGACATCATCTCCAAGTCTTAGTTCTTCTTTGGTTTTTGCCTCAGAGAAATGAAAGAATATCTCTTTAACTATATCCGCCCGCTCTATAAATCCAAAACTCTCCTTCATCGAACAAACAACACCTTGGTATTTGACTGGATGTGCTGTGTTCTCCAAGCGAACATGACAAGCTCCTAAATTTCCACTGAAACATGAATTTCCCATTTTAAAATACAGACTTTTGAAACCGCTGCATATTTTGAGGTATGTGTAAACATTGTAATGAAAGCATTCTAATATACAGATAAGTGAAAACACAAACATAGAAGCTCAATGAAGAATTCTCTTCAATTTGGGTTATCACAGCATATGCAAGTTTAAATTGAATAATTATGAGTTTCATTCATGAATTTTTCAAATGCACCGGGGAAACTATTCAAAATCATTCTTCAAATATGAGGTTTTAAGATTTAAATCGCTTCGTTTCTAGTTAACTATTTGGCAACAGCGCCTAGTAGAAAATATAAAGAACAATGGCTTGTTTAAAAGAGCCAGCCATCATAAGCCGCGTACTCACTAGCAAGCCTCAACAGCAACAGGCCATAAAAATCATATTCAATTTTACGACCTTCTTCGTTCGTCGCAGACTTCATAGTCAGCCATCTTTGTCTATCTCATCAAGATAGTGTAGTAGTGTTAATTATCAACGCATATTTCAGTCGATGTTGCCAACTTGTGCAATAGAAACAAAATGCTTTAAATTTTAAATACCCATTTTTATTTTTCATTTTTAAGTACTTAAAATAATTTTTTTGGGAAACGGTTCAAATGGTTATTTCAAAATGTGAGGTTTCAAAGATATTTCATAAAAAATACATCATTTTCGTCAGAAGGAGTATTCCCTATTACATTTTTCAATCTGCGTTTGTGAAAAATCGTTATGTTATGTACTAAAAATGCTCTCAGAGTCTATTATTGTTGAAATTTTAACTTTTCTATGCTTTTGAGATTAAGTTTTATTCAAACATAAAAAAATAATTCAAAGTTTGAAATGTTTATATTTTCTGTATTATCTGATTTTTTGTTTATTGAAAGAAACTATTCAAATTCTTTTAGGAGAATATAAAGTGTCCACTAAAACAAGTATCTAGAGAACCGAATGACTATCCTCAAAGAATACCCTCTAGAGTCTAGATTCAACTCGTCTAATTCGATCAGAATGTTTCTCAGGTATTTGAAGAGTGAGTATGGGTGGTAGTCGAACACTAAAAAGTTCATTCTTTCAAATACAATACCTGTTTTTTGATAGACCATTAGGTAGGACTTTCTATCTAACAATTTTTCACACCGTACACCTTAATCTGAAGATTTTCTAAAAGTTATAAGTAACAATCTCCAGAATCTTGAGCTTTAGGTATGAGGAAGTTAAAATACCCTGCAGTTAAAATTCCAAATAACAATATTCTTGTTGCGGTGGTACTCGGTATAACCGGAAGTACCAACGAGACGAGAATATTTCAGTTGCATAGATCCACAAATTTTCAGAAAAAAATCTCATTTGCTTCTCTGAGTACTTCTAGTGAACATTTTGTCTGAAAAACCCTGTATACTTTAAGAATGTACTGAAAGGGAAGCTTGTGAAAGAAGCAGGAATGGACATATTGCAAGAGAAAAATTAAATTTTCCATCAAAATGCTCGACATACCGATTATTTGTTGCTATTTGAAAACTGACTTTATCCCCTGCGCTTAAAGTAACATTTCCTTCGACATCATCTTTGGTGTAGGGTAAGAAAAAGCATTCACCCCTATTTTCGTAACTAATTCTTCCTGTAGTGTCGCCAGCCGATCCTTCACCTCTTACTTCAGTGGTCACCGTACCTGTAACTCGTTCTTCACTCATAACCACCTCAGGTGCTATTTTGGACACAGAACTTGCAATTGGCTTTCCGGTGCGACGATCGTAGGTCATTTCAAATTCCACAGGATCGCCAATTTTCAAATGGTCACGGTTACCACTGAACTGGGAGAAATGGAAGAACAACCTGGCCTGCCTTTCGCAACATTGTATGAAACCGTATGAATGCTAAAAGTGGAAAAATTCATTGAAAACTTTTTCTCCTGTGGTTAACACTGAATTACTCAGAGTGTAAAGGAACTTACCAAAAGTTTTTCAATTATGCCAGTTTCCCTTGTACCCAAATTTGTGGAATTAGAATCAAAACTGGAATTATTCGCACTAGATGGGGATGAAAATATATTTGTGTTATCTCCAGAGCTGTTGAATACACTGTTGGAGTCCAAAGAGAAGGTGCCTAAAAAAATCCTTCTGTAATCTCCACTGACAACATATAAAGGCTAAACAATTGATCAATTTTTTTTTCAACAACATAACAACACTAATTTTCAAACAGAGGCTGATGATATCTGATGTAAATCAATGAATTATAAGAATTAACCTTATTTGTGCTGGTTTTCAACACAGCATTCAATTTAGTCTGAGTTGTTTACATTCAGCACATCAATTGAAAAAAACATGTCTACTAGTGACATACATTCTATTGAAAAAAAGAAAAAATTCCAGAGGACTTCATTTTTGAAAATATCTTCAATGTACTAAATGTAATTTACCTCAGAGTCAAACAACAAAGTTTCTATCAACATGAAACTTCAATTCATGATATTAATCTCTTGGTTGTTCATGATGAATGATTTTTACAAACCTATCGAAAATCGACTTCCATTTCCTGCTTGAGTCGCACTAGAAGATCCATAAATACCATTGTTGGAATAGGGGGCGTTTGATGAAGAAGATTTATCTTGAAGAAGTGGAAATTCTTGCCCAAACCGCGATGACGATGTTGAACGATTGAAATTGAATGCTTGAGATGATTTACCTAAAAAACATACCAATTGAAAATTTTAAGACTTACTTATTTTCTGGATCATACGAATTTTGGGCAATAAATACAACTTTGTTTACTCATAACACCAGACTAATCTCTCAATTAAATTGATTATTGTTCAAGAATTTTCCCAAAAACAAAATTCTTGAGTCCATTTTATACTTCAATGAAATGCTCGATAGGGAAGATTACACTTTGAAATTATGTTAAATTGAATATCTATATTCTTTGAAGTTATTACATTCTGCATAACTGTAGTTGCATAAGCCTACAATACGATAAAAATTTTGGGAATGAATTTTTTCAGTTATTTTTCCCATTTTCAACATTTAATTCATAGACGCAGGCAATAAACTCACCAGTGGTTCCCATGGACTTTAAGTCCAAGATAGCAGAATCCTGATTCATAATGTCAGACGGCTGGAAGTTTTTCCACTGAGGATTGCCTGACATGTCTTCTCGATCTCTTCTTTGATGTGGATACAATGATTACTTCTGACTGTCTTTGTTAGTTGTTCCTTAATTGTAGCGAATATCACAGAATGGTTTTCGTCAATATTAAATGTACACCCAAAGTCAATATGGCAGCCGATTTCACTAAATGTCCAAAACTAATGCTGACGACTTTGGAAGTCGTGCAGATTGAAATCAATTCACAATGTATCAATCGCTTTTATGATTCGAGTGGTCAACAATACTTCACAATGTGAATAGAATGATAAAAACAACCCAATAAATAAAAAAAATTACAATTCACAGTCACTCAAAATTTGTAATGTAACAGAAGGTTAAATAAAAATCCTCAGATGTCTTCAATGCGTGCTGGGTGCGTTTTGTGCTGTTATTCTCATAATTTGACAAAGCTCGTAGATATACTTCCAATTTTCTGTGTTAAAATTTGTTTTCTTTAGTTACACAAGCTGAAACAGAAATGCTAACATCAGATCCACTATTTTTCAGTTGAAGTTCACTACAAATTGGCCTTACATACGGGTGTTAATGATGATCTTCGAAATGGCATAAATATCAATAAAGTATCCACCAGAATTTCTTACATCTGTACAATCTGCTTTATGCAGCAAGAATCGTATTCAGAAATTTTGCGCAAAATTTTAGGTGAGGGAACTATTGAGAGTAGAGTAGATTGGTGACAATAAATCAATAAAATTCATTTGTATTGAGAAGTTTCTAAATTTGTTTTACACGAAGACGAGGAAATTAATATTTCTTCTGTCGACTTGTGCATATTTACTACACATTTGTGGTCATATAATTATTCTCATAAATATCTAATTAAAATAATCCACAAATCCGTCAAACTGAAAGATCTTTACGACCTATTCATCATTCATGAAATTTTGGGTTCACCAAACTTGTCCATCAATTAGATTTCAGTGTATCGTTTAGCCATTTTTATATATTTAAAAGTATCCTTCATTTAAATTAGAGCAAAAGAGTTCGTTCACCTTTCCAACATTCTCATAATGGCCCTACACCATCTGGCATAAATGCACCTTTTGCACGGTATTTAGTGAACTCTAAGATTTTTTTGATTTCCACATTTAACAATCCTGTTTGTCCAAGACAAATGAGCTATATGGCTTTTGATGAGAACCCTATTACATGTATCTCTAACATTCATTGCCCACTGTTCTTGAACGACTCCAAACAAAGGTGGAATATTTGTGGTAGAGCTATTTGGGGATGTTTTCTTGTTGGCTCATGGCAGACACTTTCATTTATAGTGCCTAACATTCACTAAAGCAAGCATGTTTATAATACTCTAAAAACACCCACATTATATTGAAAAAAATAAAATTCTAGAGGACTTCATTAATTCTAGCTATCATTTCACGAATGCAAGCATATTCATAACACTTTAATATATCAAATTGCAGATTCTCATGAATATCCCATATAAGAATAGAAACTTGTCCCAAGTTTGTGAATTGTGTTTTCCAATAATGAACGGATTGCCTACCAAATTTTTATCTCAGATATTATTGAAGATTAATCGGATGATATGTTACAAAAATCCAGAAATGAAATTATGTATCTACCGCAACTACTGCGTCATCACCTTATCGCCCAACATTGTTATTGTTCAAATACATTGTTATTGATTTTAGCGAGTGTGAATGTTTTTATTTTGAGAATTTGATGGATTTAAGTTCATCATCATTTCATGATGAGAAATAGAAGAAACGACAAATTTCATTCCGTTATTTTTCCAATACATTTCGAAAAAAACAGTTTTGTGTTCAATTTTTGGAATCTAAAACTCATTGGGTTTGTTCGTAGAGTGGTTTGCAACGGTTGTGAACCACTCTATGAACAAGCCTATTAGGTGAAAATTTTGGGAAGAGTATAATTTTTTTTTGTGTTCGATTATTGAAATTTTATGAGATCAGGTGAAGAAGTTATGAACATTTTTAGAGGTTTGGAGTTGGGTTTACTTTTGTGCAGTGCAGGAACATCTTTGTACATGAAGAATCAACAATATAAATAAATATTTATTAAATGAAAAAGAGGTTAGGTGAGTAAAGAGAAAGACAGCGAAAAGACATATATCAAGGCCATATATTTTTCGATGCAATTTCCAAAAAATCATAACTCTGAAATTAAAAGCTTCTAAAATTGAAAGTACTATCATCAAACTTTTAATGGAAATCATTAACTACAAAAATTTAATAGTCGAATCAAGGGTAAGAGAAAAATGAAGTTTTGCCTATAATTAAGAGATCTAAGTACAATAAATATGCAAATGATCGCTCTGTGTTGCTAAAATTTACGAGGGCAATTCCACAATGATTAAATTCACTAGCACTCATCAATTGCATGTAAATAATGCTAATATTTCATCCAGATGTTCAATGTTCTGGTGAAGCAGTTGAAACACTGAGGAAGCTCAACATTAAATACAACGAGGGGAATAGTAAGCAGACAACCACTTAAAGCAATCTTACTTCTTCAATAATCTTATCACTATTATTACAAAATTGGGATGAACTTTCCTTCATCAATAAAATTGCTAGTATAAATCTTCACGATATATGCAAGACACAAATGGAAACTGTGGAAGTATAGTTGTTCTATATCATATGTCAAATTTGAACGTTCCCAATTATGATATTTGAAAAATGAGAAAAGATATCAAGAAATTACCAAACCTTTCTTCAGACAAGGTCAATGGAAACGAAAAGGTATATAAGTAAACTTCGATACTCCACTAATAAACAAACTGAAAGTTTAATTGAAAGCCCCATTGAGTGGCTTCATGTGTTTACATACTGAACTCTCTTGTGCATCCATAAACAAAAGAACCAATACTTCAATAATGCCGGTGTACATTTGGATCAGGCAGTCATCCACTTATCGAAATACTTCCTAGTGATTTCTTCATAATTAAACTTGGGAGTATTTCCTTGAAATTAATATTTCATTTCAATATATATGTGAACAAAAAAAGAATTGTTCTTTAATGTTTGTATCACAGCTAAAAAAATTAGTAATACATAATTTCCTTTTTTCAAAATCAAAACAGTGCTCTGCCAATGAGGTGTTCACTACAACAAATGCAAATTTGAAGGTTTAGTCAAAACAAAGCAAACATTTCAAAAATTAATTCTGATATTCCAATTGAATGCAAATTATACAGATGATCAAAGTTAAAAAAAGTGTCAAAACAAAAAGCAAGTATGTTCAACGAAGAAAATACTAGCAAAAAAGTTTCCTGTCAATTTCCATGCAATTCTCACGTTCTCTTGAAATGCGATCTGTGGAGCTTTAGATGCTAAGTTGTTTTCAACATACAATAAGAAAATAAATAATGAAAGTGTTATTAGTTATGTTCGGAAAGATGATATAAATTGTTGTGAATGCGTTCCTGAGCTCGAAACTGAGGAGCAATTTTATCGATTTCTTGCCACTAATAATGCCGGCTAGATTGGACTTAGATATGTTGATAAGAACTATCTAAGAAAACTCCGTAAGAGTCAATTATAGTTTTATTCAACACGATCCAATAGTAAGACCAATTTGAGGATGATTCGTTGTTTCAGCTCTTTGGGGATGTAGAATTTCCGGGCGGTAAAACATGCACTCTCAGGTTCAAAATAGTGGTGTTTATGCATTATTCTATTGAAAAGTATAAAGTATCCTTATCTTACGTACATATTTTGATTATTTCGCATTGAATTGGTTGTGTTTTGAACAAAATTTCAACTCACCACGACACAGCACAGCACTGACGACATGCCGCCATGTTGAATGTCAACAGTCAACATTTTCTATCCATCTAGTCAAGTTCCTCTTTGATCTAGTACGCCGTAAAACCATAAAAAACATCAAGAACAAAAAATTTAAATAACGTGCTAAAAAATATTTTGCATATTCTTCGCCTCAAATATTATATTGTTATATCCTACAATTTCTACTATTCTCAGCAATCATCTTTGCCTCATTGCCGTTTCTTCTTTCATTTCCTGAGATATTTCGAAATATGGAAAATATTTTGAAACAATCTTGACTGTTAGTAGGTAATGGGGTTTATGTAGAAAAAACCGCTTTGTTTGTTATTTTTTCTTTGAAACTTGTATTACACTGTTACAAAAGTATGGTATTGGTATTACCACAGTGTAATACCTCTTTGGTATCACACTGTGGGCACTGAACTGACTTATTTGCATTCAACAATCTGTTATTACATTGAAATAATAAATAATTCAATGAAGACATTTAGTGCATGTAGATCTAGCCCTCCTAAGAGAAGTCAAAGAGTAACCAACTTGGTTACTCTTTGGAGAAGTTATGAGCGTCGGCAGTCTGCATATGTTTCGGGTTTTGCGTTGTGACCCTCATCAGGACGAGAGAGATCAAAGACAAAGAAAGTTTGTCAAATCACAAATCAACGGATTCAAGAAACCAATAAATAATTTATCTATTTTTGTTTCAGCCCCCTCAATATCTTCAAAACCTACATAGAACTCAATCTTTATGGAGTCCATAGGAACCAAAGATACCAAAAATACCAATGATTACCAGAGATATAGAATATAGATATATCTCTGATGATTTCAGACTACACACCTTCGAATAAAGAATTTAAAGCTGCACACATTACATTAATATCTTTAATAGGAATATTGAACTCAAAAATAACTGCTGAAGGCAGGTTACCACGACCGTTTGTAACCGTACGATTTTATTGAGAGCTCGTTAACCAATTTTTGCGGTGGGAGGTGAAAAATTGAAGAATGACAATAATGGAGAAAGTAACCGCTCGGTTACTGGCGGCAAAGCTGGCGATATATCGCTAAAAAATCCCTATTATTTGTGTTCTGTGCATAGATGTGTGTTCTGCGAAAGTAATCTGTATCTGTGGTTCTGTGGGGGATCGCGAAGCGAAGTCTACTTTCGTACTTCCTGTATGAAGTGTCATCTTTATTTTTGTATTCATATTATTCTTATTTTGTTTATGGATATTTTATGTGCTTTCGAAAATGGAAGTGATATTTCACGAAAAAGTAAGAGTTCAAACTTGAACAACGTTAAACTTAACGAAATATGTTTTAATTTTAATGCCATATTCAATTTTAGCAAGAAGGATCCCTTTGCGCTCAGCACTGTTTGAATTCCCTTCTTCAAGGAGCATATTTTACGGCAGTTGATTTGAGCTCTCTAGCATATAAATTAGATGAAGAAGAAAGAAAAAGAATGGCTGAATGTGGAGAAAACAGCGAAGAGTATCAAAGATTTTTAAAACAACCATCTGGGAACATGGATGATAGTGGATATTTTTCAGTCCAAGTCATTAGTAGTGCCCTAGAAGTTTGGGGACTAGAATTAGTGCCTTATTCTAGTACAGATGAACGTGTAAAAAGTGGTGTTGCAGAACCACATAAAATGAATGCATTTATATGCAACTATAGGGATCATTGGCTTACGATAAGAAAAATTGGAAACCAGTGGTTCAACTTAAATTCTCTATTAACCAGACCGCAACTTCTGTCAGATACTTTTTTATCACTTTTTTTGGCCCAGTTGAAGAATGAGGGATATTCCATATTTGTGGTTATTGGAAAACTTCCTGAATCTACTGCTGACCAGATACTACTGAAAACACCTTTTGTTCCTTCAAAATCATCCCCACATGAATTACCTGTACAAAAAACAGATAGTGATCCTCAAATACAAGAAGCCATTAATCTTAGTCTACAAGAAGAATCTACTTCATATGATTATCTAGGTATAGAGGATGATCCAGAACTTCAAGAGGCATTAAGGTTAAGTTTAGCTCATCAGTCAAGAAATGAGATCAAAGAAGATGATGAAGAAACAATGCTGCAAAAAGCTATAAATATGAGTTTACAATGTTAGCAGCATTAGTGTTAGCCATAAGGACATTGAAAATTTTCAAAGTATCCTATCAGTCATGATTTAATTAATAAAGCTTGGGTAAAGATACAAACAGTATTCTTAAATGAATTAGTCTGATTACTTGCTAATTATAATTATTTTTTAGAGCTGCTGCTGGTATTATCTAGAGAATGAAATATTTTATTTTCTTATTGCTAAATATTTGCATCTTCCCAGAATATGTGAGTAATTTCCAAATAATCAATACAGAACTCACTCATTTCACTTGTTTTTATTTGAATATATTCTGTACATAGATCTAATAATATATGGACTTGCCCTTAGACAGAGGGTATCCATTCATTTTAAAGAGGAAATTGTATTTAATAGGCTTGCTTTCGTTTAATGTTTCCAGATCGGTTAAAAGTAGAGTAGAACCTTGATAGGGTGGAATATAAAAGGTTGCATAAATGAATGTGCCAATGATACTCTGAAACTAGAACTGAAACAGGCCTAATGTTTGTAGAAGAATACATACCTTACTTAATGTTTTCAGAAAGTGTAAACATGGATCCCTTCCTATACATCCTATAAGCTTCCTAAAGACTTATTTTTCTCTTGGATGTATGAATCGAAGCTTGAATTGCAAAATCCACAAGGGCCAGTCCATCTTTGGTAGGTCTATGACTGAATGGTTGTTATGGGAGTTTTGTTATTAGGTCTCAAATTTTTATTTGTAAACATACTATAGCATAGTATGGTATATGCTCTATGAAGATTGATCAGACACAGAATAACATCTGTATATCTGCCTTTCAATTTATTGATCGTATAATCCAAAAGTTATGAAATGTGTGAATGTTATTTTTGTTAAAAATTTGTAACACAAGTTTTTTATGGATTCCTTGGGGAAACTTTAATCATGTATTTGTAGTACACCCTTAAGAGTTTAAGAAAGCACTCAAAGCTGTTACTGAAACTCTTAGTTATTCTTCAGATCCTAATAAAATCTTGCTCTACAGTGAAAATTTTTGTTAATTGTTTTGAAAGTTTAGTCATTTTTATTTATTTGCAATTTTTATGATTTGAAACGGACTTCTATTCTTTTATATTTTCACCTGATTCATATTCCAAGATGAGTTAGTTGAGTGGTACTCATGATTTTTTGTGAAATGAGTCATTTTAATAGATGTAGAAACTCCTACAAATTATTCATTGAAGTTATATTCGAACTGAAGGATCGATTGATGAATTTGAATTCCTTTTATCTGTGAAACTGTTATAACATAAAATTGTTAACTAATTAATGTGTCACCCAATGATATGATTTTAATTTATTCAATATATTGCTGATTTATGTTTCTGATGTTTGTGTTTGATGTTTTTCACTAAAAGTGCCAAGAACATTTAAAGGCTTTTCACTATTTCATTTTGTATCTGCAGCATTCCCTTGCCCTGCTCAAAGAAACAACATGAACATGGATAAAAGGGATATTTTCTTTGCTTCAACACTACCTTAGTTGATTGATACAATTTGTATAATTTTGTACTTTATCAATGTATTGTTACGACGTTCCCTCGGCTGTCTAGAGCGCCACATATTCTTTGAAGGCAAAAATAGCAAACCTACCCTGGTGGTTTCAAGTCGCAGACAAGGTTCGTTGTTATCTAGGGTGTTAGCGATAACTAATGTAAGTCAAAATCCGAGTTAATAAAGTTTATTCATTGTTTCCCAATAAGGAACACAATATGCCCTATTACACAACTCTAAAAAAAAATCCACCGATTTATAGGGAGATAAACTAAATCAGTCAAGTGAAAATCACAGTGCATTAGGTGGGATATAAACAGTCTACTTAACACAATTAAGAGGGTTTTTCTTGGAATTACATACAAATAGCAATGCACAGGTGGTGAATTCACGGAGTGAGTTTAAAAGAAAAAAAAAGGGGGATCCGATCTCAAACGGGCCAAGGTTCACACTTAATGGGCAATGATGTAGGAACTCAGTAGTTGGGGTTAGAGCAAGGCGGTACAGAAATACGGCAGTTCACCTCTGAATGCTTTCTCTTCTCCCCCAGTTTTCACATCAGCAGAGGTGGACACTAGCAAGTTGGGAAAAAAAGTAAAGGCAGTTCATCCTTGTGTGCGTTCTGCTCCCCCCGGGTTTTCACACCAGCAGTGTACGTACTAGTAGTAGGGGTAGAACACAAATTGTGGCAATGGATGGGTGAAGGTGGAGGCTCCCAGATAATGATACGAGAGTTGTACTTGCACCTGTAGTCTCCCTCGCAATCTTAACATCAATCTGCGGACTTTCAGAAACGGGCTCAACAATAACTAGTACCGGATTAATAAAAATTGAAAAATGACTGAACGATCGAAAAACGCGAACAGAATACATACTTTAAAAGATTGATTAAATATCAAAAGGAAATTACAAGATTCAAATCGGCACTAGACCCACAATCACTACTCTTCAACAATTCAGCTCAATCAAAATTCAGAATTTATTGACCTGCAGGAGGACATTCTCTTTTAAACCCGCTTGTGAGAGGTGGTAAAAATCGCGTCGATGAAAACTTGATTCTGGCTTGACCAATTCAGGATTTTTTCGCGGTGCGACATCGTTTTTGAGAATTCAAAAGGGAATAAAAACGGTGCGGAATGTTTATGGTTTTGAACCATGTGGGAATCTTGAATTGAAATTAAAGTATGCGAATGAAAATGAAAAAATTATTCGAAAATGAGGGTAAATTTTTACAGCATCAAAAAAAAAAATCTCAATAAAAAAGTATATTATATACTCATAGGATAAATTAATAAGTATGTTGAAATCAACTAAAAAATAAATTTTGTGCATGAATAACAGTCGCTGGAAGAAAGAAACAGTCATGTCTCACAACTTGAAATGTGATCTATAATCTCTTCCACCAAGAATCATTCCTTGAAGTCTTAGTCTTCTAACAGCTTCTCTTAAGTGTTTAGGTTGAACTGGGCCACTTTCACTTTGTTCCTCCATTACATCTAGAGCTGTAAAATACATTTGTTTGATGAAGAAAACTTAGAAAGGATAGTAGAATTACCTTCTTCAACAACTTCTCCAACAAAAACTTTAGCGATTCCAGCCATGGCTATAACAACATTTTGTGAAACAGAGCATCCAGTGATAGTTTGCATTAACCGCTTGATTGCAGCCTTAGGAAAGGCTGATCTTCGGTACATTTCATATCGATCCAATTGTTCTTCAGTAAAATTTGAAACTAAAACCCTGAAGAAACAGAATATTCAAGGCTTTGTGGTATAAACATATAAAAGAGGTATACTGAGTGCTGACTTCAATTAAGTAATCTAGTTTTTAAAAAGTCAGTTACAATGATTTTGAATCAAGAGAGTAGTAGCAACAAGTGCTAACTCCTTGTATTCGATATTATATATAAATTAATACTTACTGCATTTTCTCCCTTTCTTCTTCCTCGAGTTCTCTTTTGCTCTTTTTTTCCTTCTTTTTAGTTTGTACAGTATATTGGGATACCTCGGGCAAGATGAAATCAGCCCCAAGATCAATCTCTTCTTCCTTCATATTGATTGAATTATCAAAAATCAAATCATGGTCTTGAGGCTCTCTCTGCAGCGAACTCTCATCGTACTCGGTACACATATCCCTCGATTGTTCATCTTCTGACTCGGAATTTTCAACCCCAAGATCATATTTTAGTTGCTCTAGAGCTCTGATATTGTTGGCATCAGGTTTATCAAGAATATTTTCCATTTTTCACAATTCAAATATCAATGAGACTATTTCGTGGAAACTCAAAATTTTCTTCGTATTGAATAATAAAAAAAAAATATATTTTTTTTATTTGTTTACCTTGTCAAAGACCTCCACAAACAGAGTTAACCTCATTGTTTGTTTACATTTCAAATTCAAACACAGAGAGGGAGTTAACCTCTGATTTTTTCTTGACATTTGTGTTTCCAGAGACACAGAATTGAATATAAAAAATTTAATTAAATTGATTTGTCTTAAAAAACATTTTAGCTAAGTGACTAAAAGTAAACTAAATTTGTGGAAGTGGTAGTTGGTTAGGATATATTGTTTTCATCCTACTTATAGGAATATCACTTGACTTATTTTTAAAAGAACAACTATAAAAAATTCTTCAATCCATCCATTTGATCCTACAATCCTACAATAGTAAGATTTTGTTCTGCATTGTAGATTCTCTTGAGAAATTACATCCATTATGTGGATAATTAATTTTTTATGTGCAACAAAATGAATCCGACACAACGTCATGTCAAATTTTTGCCCTAGAACCTAGAATACGATTGTGCGCCAGCCACGAAATTCAGTCAATATTGTCAAGAATAGGCTTATATTGGCTGAATTTTCGATTTATTATAATAGGATCTCAAGTAAAACATCAACTTTTTGTCTATTTCGCCCATAGTATTATCAGGATTTAAAGTGCTAGTTCATTGTACTTTGCGCGTTCGTGGAAAGTGTGGAAATAACGATATTGTGCTGTGATTGGTTTTTGTTGTTTACATACAACTGAAATATATAACCGATTTATCATTTCCATTTTATACCTAGCATTTCAGACTACTAGAAATTGCTACTAAAAGTGAGTATTTTTGGGGTACACTCTGGTTTCAAGCGTTCTTCCCCGTTCCTAATCAAAAGATCCTCATTTGTTTAATCACTGCTTCATTATCATTATACTCTCTTCTTCATAATGCAGTTCTACCAGCTGGGTTCTTTCGAATAGGTGATTTATCCCTCAATTTTCAGGTTATTGCTTGGCTCTTGCATCTTAGGGTCTTTAAACCCTAGGAGTGTTGGATGGGGCTTGTCTCGCCCCGGATTTCTTGCACTGGCTCCTACTTCAACCACCACCATTACCCCGTTAAATCCAGAAGGTGAGTTCTATCGAAATCAAGAAGGGTTTCTACTTTCTATTCATAAATAAATGGGTCAAGGCCTTGAAATATTTATTTTCCATTTCGGTTGGTTATGATAGACTATCAATTTTGAGTACACATGTAGGACAACCTAACCAACACATTGAGAGGTATATACAAAAATGTTAGTATATACAGTGGAAAAAACTTTTTCATTCGACAGAGGAAGTTAAATGTTACGCTTGTGTCTCTTCCAAACTGGACTTACATAACAGGTATGAATTGTATCTGAATGATAAATGCCACCTGTTAACTTGAAGATGCAAGTTCTTCAAGCTGTTTGTTGAAGGGGTGGTCATGGTTATGATACTAACACATATTATAGTGATCATTTCTCTACCCTCCTATTGTTTGCTTGGCAACTTGGTCAATGTCACTTACACCAAAATGTAATAAATTTTCATCATTAACAATAAAAATTGAGTTCTCAATGGGAGAAGCCATGATACCAGTTGAATTGCACCATGATTCAGGACACAGTCCTCTATCTTTGAAAGCCATCAATAATCTGTATCGACTGGATACTGGATACTGTCATAACAGTAATCGATAAGAAAAAGGGTTGAATGTATTAAAACACAGGGTGAAACTTATCTTCATTTAGATAGGTTGTAAAATAATCTGAGATGTCCTAAAACAAACGACGTATTATGAAATTATGCCCACAAAAAATTGATTCACTCAAAAAAGTACCCCAGGACAGGACATATTTTGAGTTTATCGCAAATATCTCAGGTCAAGCATTGAAAGGGGTACTTCGGTACCTATGGAGAATCACGATAATATGAAAATATGAAATAAATTATACAAAAATCATTACATATGAGGACGACCATGGTGGATTACCAATGAATGGAAAGTGGAAAGAGAGAATCTGGAGCCGTGTTCTTGGGGCTACGTTAGTTTTGAAAAATGAGCGACCATTTTTCAAACGGAGGTTTTCGCCATTCGCTCTTCGAAAGAAATTGGAAAGATGGGAAGGTCATTCAAATGTTTAAAATCCGTTTGGACAGTTTTGATGCAATGCAGATTTGACTCAGCGCTAGTGCGCAATCACCCTTTCTCAATTAGGGAAATATAGGTAACAAAATGCAGCTTATATTGGTTCAAGGTCAGTGTGGTTGCAGATGCTATAACCAACAATGCGCAAATTAGTTCAGAATTAACTATTGGTGATTCCAACTTGATGGTGAAGGAATGCACTAATGGATGGAATTCAGGGTTCTTGAATAGTGGCGTAGGATTATCAGTGGCCGGTCATTAGACGTAGCAAACTTACTAGAACTTTCTAGGAAGTTTTGAAATCTGTTATAGCTTCAGCATACTTTCAGGCTCCTTTATAAACTGGATATTGTGGATGACTCTGTTTTAAAGAAGACGAAAATACTTATACAGTGTGACACCTGGAACTATACCCATTTTGACAGAGGCTGTACTCAGCTGTGGAGTGGAGGGGGCAGGCCTTTCTTTTCTCTGCCATTTTAATGTCAATGGAGACGTGGTCGGCATGGGGCTGTTACCAGCAGGAAAATATTTTGAAGTGGATTCGAAAGCTGCGAGAACAAGTAGCATAGTTCTAAAAATATCTCTATGGGGCCTCAATGAACAGTGAGAACTTCACAGACTGTTGAGAGTTCGAGCAGCTGTACTTTTTTGGACTAATAGCAACAGCCCTGGACCTTCAGCTAGTCGACATGTACAGGCGTTACGCCTCAATAGAGAAACGGTAAGAAGGATTTTGAAAGGAGGATAGAGTGTATTTTCAAAAATCGCGTTCCTGCTAATAGCTGAAAACAGCATTATAGAGAAAAGTGCAGCAAATCAATGAAGAAACACTGGAATGAGTGTGGTCTGACTTTATCAGAAGACTTCATATAGACATAATCTGGGAGATGTTATTTTTGCAATATATCTCCTGTAGCTCAAATGACACGGCTTCTGGCATATGTATAAATTTGCCAATAAATTTTTGATGAAAAAATAAAGTTGTATTCTTTGTTCAAATATGCGCGTATTCCTGATGGTCACCCTGTTTATTCACTGCTGAAGATGGTGTAAGACATGATTCATTCAGTTTGCTCAAGCTGATTTTAGAGGACATACGAAAGATATAAACCTGCTTTATAATTTTATTTGAAAAGTGGTATTGGATAGTGGAATTTAGTTCTTTGTGGGCTATGATAGACCCCCATAGAGCGAAAGGGCCGACATTTGTTGAAAACGTTGGAATCAATTTGCTCGCTCTGAGACACATCTGAGGACACATCAGTGGCATAAATGTTAAGCATAATTTTCGATATATGAACGGAGAGGTCCAAAAGCGTCTTCATTTTGTAACGAATTTGGAAAACAACACATAATGATGTATTAGCAGCTAAGCCGTCTAAGCACGTTGAAGCACAGAATATTACCTTTTTAAATTCGATAGCCTACTTGACTTGAGAGTTTTTCTTTTCTGAACGCCTTTTATTTCGAATATTTTTGATCGCGAAACTAGAATTTTCTTCTCTCCGACTTTTTTCAGATACATATAATGTTTTCTGAATTTGTAATATTTCATTGGTGATTCGTATTTATTATATAGGGTGTCTTAAAAAAGGCGAGGTTGCTTTTGACAGGTGGTACAACTCAAAATAAATTATTATCATTTCACCAAAAAATCGTATATAAAACATTAGAGATGGCGGAGCTATCACCCCCTGGTTAGATCAGATGATTCTTAAAGGGTTCAGTAGGTACGTTGATTTGAACGGTACGGTCATACGACTCGTCAATTGTTTTGGTTTTTTCCTTTCCTGAGTCAAATTATGCCTCAATTTATTTGAATATCGAACTCGTCGACATTATTCTAGTTTATGGTACATTCTTTTTTCATGGAGCTGAAGTTTTTTATCTCGAAACCAGGCAAAGAATATGAATTCGCAGTTGGTCGGTATCTATTTGCCTCATCCTGTATACATTGTAATAAAAAAAAAACTTCCTGCATGTCGATTTTGCTGAACTCCCTCACCAATTTTTCTGCTTGTGATTTTTTCCAAGTCGTTAAGAATCGACTTCACCGAATACAATTTTAATTGTATAAAAACTGTCCCAATTACGGGTTGAGCGATTCAAGTCACAGTATTCTTTGCAATTAGAGTACAATTATAACTGTTCCAAGACTCTGTCGAGCCTTTCTTGCTCGCATATAGAACACCATTGAAATCTAATTACATTTTTTAGGAATCGTTCAGATGTGGAATTACTGTTAGTAATATCGGTTGACGTTGATTTATTATCAATTTGCGCCATAACTGGCAACCATGATGATAATCAAGGAAATGCTGGTATATTTTTTCGATTTTACTTCATACCAGAACAAATGATAAGACATAACCTAACAAAAAACTTATACAGGGTGATTCATAACTATTGGGACATAGGCTAAGGGTAGATTGTGTAGACCAAAATATGGCGATAGGACCAAATATACCTCAATTTTGCTGTGAAGAAAGATAGAGGGCGTTAAAGTTGAATTTTTTATAAGGGGACAAAATAATATTTTCTTCGAAGTTCGAAAGTCCTTTATGAAAAGAATTAGAAAAGGCATAGAAGTCGGAGGAGGCCATGTAGAACATTTAATTTAAGTTTATTCTTTTTATGTTACATTGTTTTTAATTATGCTTTATCGTCGAAATAAATAAATTAAATAAATAAATCGTTACTTCAAATCCCCTTCCGATGCTCTGAACTGTTCAATTGTTTTTCTTAAAAACGGATGAAAAAATATACAGTGAAATTATGTATTAGCAAAAAACGAAAAAAAAAATTCAACTTTAACGCCCTCTTTATTTTTCCACAGCAATATTTTATTGAGGTATATTTGGTCCTATCGCCATATATTGGTCCAAACAATCTGCCCTTAGCCTATGTCCCGATAGTAAGGAATCACCCTGTATACTGATAGCAGTTTGTTCAAGTAAATTTCATTTCACTCGGTGAATTGAGCCAAGACGGTTCTGAATATTGTTGAAGTATAACTCCCCCAGGGCGCACTGCAATGTAATAATTAGTTCAGTTGTTGATTGTGTATTGATCGCTTCATATTTTGCTATAAATGGCTCCTGTGAATTAATTTATTGGGGCCTTGAGGAAGACACAACTACGATCGGACAGTTATAGACGAAACTGCTGACACCCACTAGTTATGCTTTAATGAGTTTGTTATTGGGACATGTTGGTTGGTTAGATAAACAAATCGAAGTGTCAGGGATGTTACAGTCAACGTTGGACACAAGTTTCGAAACCCATTTAGGCTTGGTAAAATGTAAACCGCTGGTTATATGAAAGATTCATTTGCATGTCACTTTCTGATCAATATTATTCGACCTTTGTATGTATCACGGCTTATTGATTAGGTATAAATACATACCCTTAATCGAGGTTCTGTTGACCTATATACAGCGTGTCATTCCCGATCATTTCTCATATTATAATAATTAAACCTGTTTCGAAAAATTTGAGGTAGGTACGTTTTGTGAGGCCTCTGGTGTTGAACACATTCAAAAAACCTCTAAGCATCTGATGCAAATTTTTACATTGTTATTTCTGGACGTTCTATCTTCAGTGGAAAAATTCAGGGTTACCGGTTCAGTTTACATTCGAAAATATCACCATATTTTATAAATTGTTTTTGGATTCTTAAAAATCCCAACCAACAACAGGTGTCAAAATTATTTATCGGAACATTGAATTTCATTTTCCTTCTGTGGTTCCCGGAATTCACAGACTAATATCTTTGAGTTTTTCCTTGAAAATTCTGAAAATTTCCAATTCAGATATAGGATTCATTCAGGTATCTTCTCTTTTTCACGTAAAATCGACTGAAATAATAATAAATATAGGTTGTAATTTGAAATCTTCAGTTTTGATTTGCCCAACCTGATAATCTTCTCATGAACACCATGTTTATTTTCGGTTCAAACAACAAACAGTGATAAAATACTGCATATCGGCATAATTAAATGATCGGCAACTGCAACGATCAATTTCAGATGAAAATAATTACGAAAATTGAGCAACCGATCAGATGAAGGCACTCACCCAGAAGTCGACGTTGACGTATGAAGTCCTGTGATCCTCCACTCAACTCAGTAGCAGAATTGGCTCCAGGAGGGAAAAAGGGGATAACCTCCTCTGCACTTGCTTCGTGGCGATCACTCCACCGGTTGCACAAGGCTCCAAGGGCACTTCACCTTTGGTTTTGGTTGCTCAACCTCAAATTTTCCGTCCAAACAGATGACCGAAGAAAGCAGATGAATATTTCTTCACCGAAGAAAACAGATGAATAATCGTATGGTGACGAGAAGTTTGCGAAACAAATCTTCCTCAACTTTAGATGATAGAATAGCAATGAATTTTAATAACTTTTCTGAATTTATTAGAAGCACGTTCTCGTGGTAAACAAACTGACGACATTGACTTATATGTCGTACGCAAGTCGCGATGTATGCTTTCGCCGAAAGCCGTATGGCGCTAGTTCTCGGGTCGAAAAAACCCCCGAAGCAGACCACCTAGGCAACACAACATTCTTCTTTCACGACTTAACATGCCGCCCGCCCTGAAGGATCCCTTCAGTAAGACCAACTGAAAGGAGTGAACAGACGAAAGAAGAAAGTCATCTACTGACTTGGAAGAGGACACAGCTTGACGATTGGTCGCCGAATTGTCCCAGAAGGGGTGGCAACATCAGCCACACGAGTTGTGGAGTCAGCTCCGGGAAAAACAGATGATATACGGCCGATACTCCACTTCAGAGGAGGAAGACCATCATCTCGAATGATGACCACAGTGCCCGGAAGGATAGGGGTAGACGGCTGCAACCACTTATGACGTTGCTGCAAGGTATGCAAGTATTCCTGACGCCAGCGCTTCCAAAAATCCTGCTGGAATCGCTGGACTAGCTGCCAACGAGATAAGCGATTCACCGACACGGAACTGACATCATGGTCAGGAGGAGCGTTGAGGGGGCGGAAAATCAAGAAATGCCCCGGTGTGAGGGCCTCAAAATCCGAAGGGTCAGATGAGGGAAGATACAGAGGACGGGAGTTGAGAATAGCCTCAACCTGTGTACAGACGGTGAGAAATTCCTCGTAAGTGAGTTTCTGCTCGCCGATAACGCGAGTGAGATGATGCTTAGCAGATTTCACAGCGGCCTCCCAAAGGCCGCCAAAGTGAGGACTGGAAGGGGGTATAAATCGCCAATCGGTTCCAGACGACGAGGCAGCATCACAAAGACTCTGCTGATGTTGTGGAGCTGACAATAAGCGACCAAGGTCACGAAGGTAGTTATGAGCTCCAACGAAGTTGGTCCCGTTGTCGGAAAAGATGACGGAAGGGTGACCGCGGCGCGCAACGAACCGCCGATAAGCAGCGATGAACGCTGGAGTGGACAGCTCAGATGCCAATTCTAGGTGAACTGCCTTGGTGGTGAAGCAGATGAAAACAACCAGGTATGCCTTCGTGCTGACAGCCCCACGTAGTCGGGCACTCGTGACGTAAAAGGGTCCGGCGTAGTCGACACCAGTGGTAAGAAAGGCCATAGCAGAGGGGGGCAGATTGCCCATTGGTTGTACCAGGGGACGAGGTTTGCACGAGAAGCATCGATTGCACCTGCGCAGTCGATTGCGTACTACATTACGTCCGTCCAGAATCCAGTACCGGCGACGAATATATGAATGAGTAGCTAAAGCGCCGGCGTGCAGGAGACGATAATGGGCATCATCGATAATCAGATGAGTGAGATGGCTATTCTTTGGCAGAAGAACAGGGTGTTTGTGTCTATACGGCAACAAGGCCGCTGACAGGCGGCCTCCAACACGAATAAGTCCATGCTCGTCACAAAAAAGGTGAAGCTTCATGATGAGCCGAAGACGAGAAGATGGCTTTCGAAGCTCAGACAACTCCTCGGCGAAATAAACAGATTGGACCAGACGTATTAAGCAGGCTTCCGCCTCCTGGAGCTCAACAGAGGAAAGAAAACCTGACCGAGGGAATGATGTACCACGAGTATTCATTATGAATCTTCGACAAAAGGCGGTGACCCGCTTGAGTCGAAGATACGAGGAAAAGCGGTCAATCATGGTGGGTTCATCGAAGATAGCCGCTACCATCAAAGCGGAGATCGGCTTGGCTTCTTCGTCTACTCGATCAGTTTGAGATGAATCAACAGAGGAAAAGGGCCATAAGGATGAGTCGAAAGACAACCAGTGAGGACCCCGCCACCACAATGGGTGATGATGAATGTCTGCAGGCATCAATCCTCGAGAGGCACAATCAGCTGGGTTGTCCTCAGACACTACATGTCTCCAGCAGTCAGAGGGAATGAGATCTTGGATTTCAGCAACCCGATTGCCGACAAATGTCTTCCACCTGTGACTCTCGCCGCGGATCCACGACAAGGCCACAGAAGAGTCACAGAAGGCCATGCACTCAGCGCCGAGATGCTGCAACACGCGAGTGGACAGGTGATGCATAAGCTTTGCGAGAAGATGAGCACCGCACAGCTCCAAACGAGGTAGAGTTATAGCCTTGCAAGGAGCAATTTTTGATTTGGCCGCTAGAAGAGACACCTGGCAGTGACCAGACGATGCAAAAGTGCGGAGATAAACGACCGCAGCGTAGCCTGATTCAGAAGCATCACAGAAGCCAACCAACCGATGCGTAGAAGAAGAAACGTCAGGGATGAATCGTGGTATGTGAAGCTCTGACAAAGTGGGGAGCTGGGACTGAAATTGCAACCATGGGCGCTGAACCTCATTCGAAAGAGGTTGGTCCCACTCCAGATGGAGTAGGCAGAGCTGACGGAAGAAGATTTTAGCATAGAAGGTAACAGGAGTTAACCATCCCAGAGGGTCGAAGATTTTAGCCATCTGACTCAGCACAGTTCGCTTGGTGATTGCCGTTGAAGTCGACCGAACAGAATAGAAGAAGTGATCAGATGAAGGGTTCCACCCAAGCCCCAGAATCTTGAGACCTGGTTCACGATCGAGAAGAAGGGGGTCAGTGGACGAGGATTCTCTACAATGGTCGGCCGGAACACCGTCTAGCAGAGGAAGATGATTAGTAGCCCATTTGCGTAGCTCGAAACCGCCCGCCTTGAGCAGATCCTGCACTTGCTGTCGCAACTCGAGAGCTTCAGCCTCGGATGAACAGCCTGTCAAGATGTCATCAACATAAATTTCATCCAGCAATACTTGCCTAGCAGCAGGAAACTTGGGTCCGTCATCCGAAGCCAGTTGTCGAAGGGTCCTAAGTGCTATGAAGGGAGCAGAAGAAACTCCATACGTGACGGTGTTCAGACGATAATATTGGAGAGGTTCGTGTTTGCTAAAACGCCAGACTATACGTTGATAGTCCCTTTGCTCAGGGAGTATCAGGATCTGTCGGTACATCTGCCTAATGTCGGCGGTGAAGACAAAGCGATATAGACGAAAGCGAAGCAGGAGGGTGGAAATGTCCGCTTGCAGCTTCGGACCTGTCAGCAGAAGATCGTTGAGTGATTTGCCATTAGCGGATGCACAAGAGGCATTGAAGACTACACGAATTTTATCAGGAGGATCATCGGGACGATGTACGGGATGGTGAGGGATATAATATGGCTCATATCGCGGACAATCAGAAGACTCAGGGACCAATTCCATATGGCCACTCTCGAGATAATCTCGCATGAACTCATGATAAGCGACACGAAGGGTAGGGTTATTATCCAGACGATGTTCGAGCCGAATAAATTGTCTAGTTGCCACGTTGACGGAGGTGCCCAGCCTAGACGACGTCAAGGGCAAACCGACAGTGTACCTTCCGTTGGAGTCACGGGTGACATCAGCGCAGTACATCATCTCACACTCCCTCTCGGCTGGGGTCAGCGGAAGCACGTCAGGTACCCTGTCAAGTTCCCAGAAGCGCCGAACGATGTTGACAAGTTCCTGGTCCGACGGCTGCCAGGGGGTCATATCCATGGTTTGAAGGTCAGCAGCAGCAGGAGATTTTATGTCAGAGTTAGTGTTGTCAGAGGAAGATTGATAGGTGATCACTGAAACGGGGGATTTGGGCGGCGAAGAAGACGGAGAACGTACAGCAGATGATGACCCTGCAGAAGACGAGGGAGAGGCGCGCTGCCGAGAGCCCTGATGAGCGCGACTGTTGACAGTGTCAGGTGAGAAGGAAACATGTTTAGTCTTCTTGCGATGGCGAGCATAGGGCCCATAAAGCACCCAACCTAAGGTGGTAGACAATGCCCCCGGAAGTTCAGACGATGGGCACATCGTGCCAGGAAGAATAAGATGAGGGAGCACATCCGATCCAATCAACATCCCTATGATACGAGGCAGATAGAAGAGTGGGTCAGCTAGGTTGAATTGCTGAAACTCGGGCCATCGGCCATTAAACGCTTGGACAGGGAGAGGATCTATGGGGCTGTCAATGACGTAGGCCTTGATGATGAGATGGGGGGGGTCCCCTTGGTGACAGAGGCTAACGTATGCGTACCCTTGGATACGAAACCGATCTGCGTTACTTAAGGTGCGAAGTTGAACAACTTCAGGGTGAATGCGCAGACGAAGCTTGGTGGCCCAAGCTCGGGTGATGAGGGTGTGTTGGCAGCCGGAATCGAGAAGAGCTCGGCCGAATACAACATTCCGCTGGTTATCTAAGCGGATCCAAGCGGTAGGCATAAGGTGGTCAGGACTATTACTCTTACGCAAGGCAGACCGTACAGAGGAAAACAGATGACAAGAAGAGAACAGACGAGAAGACGGGAACAAGTGGTTACCACAAGCTGACCGCATTCGCAGTCATTCGGAACCGCTTCCAGAAGATGCTGAACTTGACCCCTTAGGAGGCGTGCGAGACCCCCCCAGGCCAGTCCTTCGGCCTCTCACTGAACTACCTCGAGAGGTGGAGGCACGGGCTGGCGGCTCCGACGAACCAGAAGGTTGAGAGGGAGTCTGATTCGTTGGTTTCTCCTCCGTTTGGGTACCAAGAGAGGGCGTAGGGCCAACAGGTGCCAGATGAAGAATCGTATGGTGACGCCCCCCGCACGTGTGACAGCACTGATCCGAACCACAATCAGCAGTGGCGTGGAACGATGACATGCAATTTCTACATAATCGCCTCTCAGTCACGAAAGCTCTTCGCTGATGGATGGTCATGGCTTTGAACTCACGACACTGGCGAATTGAGTGATTCGCCGAGCAGAACACACACACTGACGACGAACCAGAAGATGTAGGAGGACGCACACCTGCATAGGCAGGACGACGGGAGGACGGACCAGCAGAGGAGGGCCCAGACGATGAAGGAGCAGACGCTGACCCCGCTGGTGATTGAGGTCTAGGCGGCCTCTTTGGCGCAGACGCACGGGACGAAGTGATGGAAGTGCTTTCCAACACTCGTAATTGTCGATTGGTGAATTCGAGCAATTGGGTGAGGTTAGGAAAGTCATCAGAGGATAATTGCCCCTCGAACAGCTGGCGAGATGGTACGTCTAAGTTGCGCAAGGCAAGAGAAAACAGAAGATAATCAGCCAAATCTGGAATGGGCAATGCCTTGAGGGCGTTGATGGCATTTTGATGCGTGGTGGCGAATTGTTTCAACTGGGATAAAGAAGAAACAGACGCCGGCCGCGAATCCAGTATCTGGTTCACATACAAGTCAGCCAGCCGACGGGGATTTTGGTACCGAGCGTAAAGGGCCTGATAAGCCAGAGGATAATTGACTGAATTTAGCTCAAAGCCGGAGATGACAGAAGCCGCTTCACCTGAGAGAGCAGACGTTAGCAGGTGAAATTTTTGAACAGGCGCCAGGGAGTTGCTTTGATGCACAAGAGCGTCGAATAGTGCGATGAAGCCGGGCCATTCTTCGATTTTACCATGAAAACATGGCAACTCGACCCGAGGAATCGGAAGGTCAACAGAGGAGGATGAACCCGTCTTTGCGACCGACGTAGACGCAGTCAGCTGACTGTGGGCAGCGCGGATCTGCAGGCAAATCTCAAAAAATGCCGCGAATTTCGATGGCGATCCGTCCCGTTCTGGCTCCTCCAACTGAGAGTTGAGTTTAACAATCAACTCATCAGCCTCTTTGAAGGCCTTCTCTATCTTAAAGAGCTCAGATAAACACATATTGGCCACATCTGCCTCATTAGTCAACCCTTTAATTAATTTAAATAAAGTAGAGGCCGCGGCGAAAGCATTTTCTCGCTTGACGATGGATTCGTTGATCAAAGCCTTCAATTTATCCATCGACGGCATTTTACTTCTTGAACAACCCCGGTAGCTAAATGAATTCCGAAAACTTCGCTGAAATGAACAGACGATGCGAAGATAACAAACAGATGATGAGCGATAACAAAAAAAAAAACAAATAAAGAATTGCACTGTTAATTTCTCCGAATGAAATAACGTCAATGAAATATGAAATGAAAGCAATCAGATGAATGAAATTAGACTGAATATCTAAAGATTCCCGGGTTTCGGCACCAATAAATGATCGGCAACTGCAACGATCAATTTCAGATGAAAATAATTACGAAAATTGAGCAACCGATCAGATGAAGGCACTCACCCAGAAGTCGACGTTGACGTATGAAGTCCTGTGATCCTCCACTCAACTCAGTAGCAGAATTGGCTCCAGGAGGGAAAAAGGGGATAACCTCCTCTGCACTTGCTTCGTGGCGATCACTCCACCGGTTGCACAAGGCTCCAAGGGCACTTCACCTTTGGTTTTGGTTGCTCAACCTCAAATTTTCCGTCCAAACAGATGACCGAAGAAAGCAGATGAATATTTCTTCACCGAAGAAAACAGATGAATAATCGTATGGTGACGAGAAGTTTGCGAAACAAATCTTCCTCAACTTTAGATGATAGAATAGCAATGAATTTTAATAACTTTTCTGAATTTATTAGAAGCACGTTCTCGTGGTAAACAAACTGACGACATTGACTTATATGTCGTACGCAAGTCGCGATGTATGCTTTCGCCGAAAGCCGTATGGCGCTAGTTCTCGGGTCGAAAAAACCCCCGAAGCAGACCACCTAGGCAACACAACATTCTTCTTTCACGACTTAACAATAATTAAAGTAAAGATTTTTCTGAAAAAAGCCTCGAACCGGCGTTCGAGGCTTATTGAAAAAAATGTGATCTCACCTTTTCACCTTTTTTTTTTTCATGAAAATCCCAATATAAAGCGTTGCCGTATGAAATAAGAAAGTAGTAGGCTCTTTCCAGTATAACCGGAAGTTGCAGAGGACTGAAAATATTTTAGGGAGAAAGTTCATTGTCGAAAATAACAGCAAGCAAATTTTAAGCACAAAATTATGATTAGTTCTCCATAAACGTCTAATAGGTCATCGTGGTGAATCACTTTGTATTTCAAATATGACGTTTTAAAGAGCGTTTCTCGTGCACAAATTGACAACAGCTTCCCTTAAACTGAGTTCTCTCCATATACAGAGTGAGTCTTCGAATTGTTCATATATTTTAATAGTAGATTCTTGAGGTCAAGACCAAGAGAAACACTTTTTTTCTTTCCGATTCGGCCTGGATAAAAAAGATATAGCCATTTTTAGTCTTCATTATGAGCTATGCCACTGCTGGAATCCTGACACTGAAGCTTTTCCAAGCATTTTACCTTGGTTATAAGCTACTATGTTAGAACACATCCGCCTGTGGAAACCCTTGAAGACGGCTGTGATTAGAAAAACGAGCATAAACTCACTTTTTCCATTCCATTTGCTCAAGGAAGTGAGCAAATGAATTACCGCAATTTTGTTTGCAATAAATATTGAATACTCTTCTCTCAATTTGTATTTCATTTTCGACAATAATAAAATGAATTCAGCTTGCAACCACCCATTTTAGCCGATGTTCATCTGCAATATCTAGTTATTTATTTGTTTATTGTTTATTCCATTTCGTACAAGACTCACCAGATTCGAAAATTACCTTCCATATTAATAAATAAATTATATTTTTCTCTCAACGTTCAGATGTTCTTCTTTGAAAAGTTGACAAACAGAGAACACTACAATGACTACAAAATTCCATATACTATATACATCTGTAATGTGTTATGTTTCAGTTGATTCTATGGATCATATGAACAGAGTTGCCTGAGCCAAAGTACCCAATCTTGAATTCCACTGATTTTTTAAAAGGGAATACTCCTTCTGACGAAAATGATGCATTTTTTATGAAATATCTTTGAAACGTCACATTCTGAAATAACCATTTCAACCGTTTCCCAAAAAAATTATTTTAAGCACTTAAAAATGAAAAATAAAAATGGGTATTTAAAGTTTAAAGCGTTTTGTGAGAATTGCAAAAGTTGGCAACATCGACTGAAATATGCCTTGATAATAAAGGACAACAAATACATTATCTTGATGAGATAGACAAAGATGGCTGTCTATGAAGTCTGGGACGAACGAGAAAGGTCGTAAAATTTTATGGGATTTTCATGGCCGGTTGCAGTTGAAGCTCGCCAGTAAGTAGGCGCCTGTAGATCAACAGCTGTTATTTTATAAACAAGCTGATGGGACATTGTTCTTTTAATTGTCTTGTATGCGCTGTTGCCAAATCGTAAACTCCGCACAAAGCGATTTAAATTTTAAAACTCCATATTTGAAGGATGATTTTGAATAGTTTCCGCGGTGAATTTGAAAAAAATCATGAATGGAACTCATAATTATTCAGTTCAAACTTGCATATGCAGTGATAACCCAAATTGAGGAGAATTCCCCATTGTCAAATATCGAATTCACTCGAAAACGGCGCATTTTAGAGGAAAATATAAAAAACTTTTTTTTTACAAAACAACGGTTCTCGTTGTAGGGAATTTATTCAAGTTTCCGTGCGATAATTGGTTGCTGATATATTGATTTATCAAAGACAATGTGACGATCGTTTCGAGGTTTTGAAAAAACGAAATTGAAGTTGAATAAACAAGTTATCCTGTCTGAATGGTAATAAAGCTGGATTTTTTTTTGGAAATCCTTATACTTGAAAAGTTATTTCAATAGTTGGTACCTACTTGAAAAAAAAAGGAAGGACCTACAAATAGATGACACACTTTATTTCGTAGAGTTTCAGTGATATCGAAAAACAAATAATACATTCTACAAACACTTTTTAATGTAGAATGTAGGGGCGTAGTCGAAGATTTTTTCAGTCCGCCATTTCAGTGATATAGCGATTACTTTAATTTTTTTCTTCAAAAAAAAACTCAAAAACTAGTTCGGTCAAGTTGGCAGGTCATTTTCATTATTGATAATTCGAGGGTTTCGTACCAGAAGGGCATATCCACAAAATCGCAATTTTGTGGAAATCCTCGATATGATAATAAACTTTATGCTTCTATGTTGTGTCAGGTTAGGAGAGACTTTCATTTGTTTTTTATTAATTGAAAAAAATCGTTTGTTTGTAGAAGGTTCAAGTTTCAGATCTGTAACTTCAAAGACAAAAAAGTTATGAGAACTTTTCGACATCGTCGAATTTTCATGTTTGCTAATAACTCAAAAACGAAGAACCGTAGGAGGCTATGGTTTTCACCATTCTTTGTTTTTCTGAAAAAGATTTCGGAAATGTGTCATCCGTTTTCTTCTAGCTCTTATAGTTCTCGAGATACCCTCAGTAGACAACGAATTTTGCCTACTCTGTACATCGACCCAATTATACAGCACGCAAAACTGTCGCATACGCAATATTGCGATACTCCTGTACCTGTAAACATAATCGAGGTGACTTTGCGCATACGTTACGCGGTGTCCTCGGTGGAAGTCGAGAGGGCCTACGGTACCGCTATCCACGCTCAGCTGTTGGCAGCTCCTCTAGCCGCGCGCAGTCAGTCCACGCTCGTCAAGGGGGCAGCAGTCTCGTTTTCACCTAGTGCAGCAACAGGTGACACGGAGTCGACGTGAACGCGTGTTCTCGTACCGGCACCGGGTCTATTTCAGTGATTTACCGAACCCGGAGGCGGCGGTCCTTCCAGAAGGAAAAGCCGAACGACCTGTTATCATTTATACTGTGCGTTCTCGTTCGATTTGTTCTGTGACGATCTCAGTTTGTGTGATGTGATAGTTTTGCGACTGTTTTAGATGTCGCCTTACAGCCGCTACAGGCCGTTACCCGGCTCCGACGGGCTGTCGGTCTTGCAGACACCGCCGGCGTGCAAACAGTCTCCGCAGGCATCGGCCTGCAGGTTCTTGCGTTGGATCTCGAAACTTGGACCGCAGTCGGTCAACAAACAAACTGTTACTATAGGTGGGTTTTATTATGTTTGGTGTTCTGCCGTTATCCGGGCCTTATCGGGATTATCTTCCTCGATGAAGCCGGGTTTGATAACCTATCCGAGCGAAACTCACCTATTTTGGTTCCCTGAACAAAAAATTCACCAGAAATTTTTGGCGGCCTCGACTAGTTTCGGAAATGTGGCATCCCAGAGACAAGAACAACATTGTTAATGATGCACCAGCATGCCACTGAACTCTGCAGAGGCTATGTTCGATACTTACTCACCTGTAATGTGTACAGGGTAGGCAAAATTGGTGAAACCTAAACTACAACTTTTTAACCCAACGAGATAGAGGAATATCGATTGAAATTTAATCTGGGAGGATTCTGCATTTCTCAATAAACTTTTTAGGGTTTTCACTCCCGATCTGTGAAACAAAATCAATTAAAAATGAAATCAACGATTTGCTCCTGCGTAAATTCTTGCACTAATTTGACAATTAATGTCAAACAAAAGCCACAATTCAGAAGATTTCCGAAAATAGATTTTTCGTCTGATGAAGGAGTCTGATATAGATTCCGAAACGTTACCACTTAGAATTATAATTTCAACGTTATTTATTTTCAGTTCATTGTCAGGCAACAATTTTTTCTAGTTAATTTGCTCCTGACAAATTAGTGCAAGAATTTACGCAGGAGCAAATCGTTGATTTCATTTTTAATTGATTTTTTTTCAGAGATTGGGAGTGAAAACCCTAAGAAGTTTATTGAGAGATCAATTGCATTTTTCTATCTTCTTTTGTTTTTGAGTTATAAGCCAAAATTTAAACTTGGGTGATTTCAACTTTTGTGATTATCTCCGTTTATGTTTGTGCTAGGATGTTGAAATGAAGACATTATAGAGACACTTTTTTGATATCAATCCAGTGGCGTACTATGATTTTTTCCTACAGGTTTATTTGCTGAGCTATAACATAAAGTTATGTTTTTTCTTATGAAAAGAGTAGTTTAAAATGATGAGTATGTTATTGCTCAGCAAATATACCTGTTGGAAAAAATCTTAGAACGCCACTGGATTGCTACCAAAAAAGTGTCTCTATAATGTTTCCATTTCAACATCCTAGCTCAAACAGAAACGGAGATAATGACAATCAAAGTTGAAATTTCAATTTTGGCCTAGAACTCGAAAACAAAAGAAGATAGAGAAATGCAGTTTATGGCATCATTAGTTTCTCGAAAAAAGACGACCGTAATGTGCCATGCATAATCCTCTATCTCGTTGTAATTCAGGTATCACCAATTTTGTCCATCCTGTACAGGGTATCTCAAATTGCTTGATTTTGGCTTTTTCTGGTACTTCTAGACTAGATACGTAAAAATGTTGAAAGGAGTCCTGGTCTCGATTCTCGTAAAAAGTCCATAACTGAAAACCGTTTCACGATATCTTCATTTGTCTTGAAGATATGACCAAATTTTGATATTTTGTCGATATCTAAAATGTGCCGTAACTTCTTTATTTTCGAAAATATCTGAAAACGGTAAAAACTTTCTACAGGCACTTTTTTATTGGAAATACGATACCATATTTAACTTTTTTTTATCTCTTGTACTAAGGGTGAAAAAAAAAACAACTTTGTTGTTTTAAATATGATTGCATTCTTTTGTTGGTCTCATATCATCCAAAAAAATTAGCTTTTCAAAAAAATATACAGGGGGTCCCGAAACTAGTGAATCAAACGTCACACCACGATAGAGTAGACCAAATATTATCGAATGACACCAACATTAGTTCAACGAAAATATACCGTTTCCAAAAGAATCAGAATTTTATTAAAATACCTGAAGATGCCGATTTTCGAACTATTTTTCTTAATCACAGGGCCAGCTTGTGAAAATCACAGGGCCGATTTCAAATTATATTAAACTAAGATTATTGTTTTATCTCCCCCAATTGAAATTATTTTAAGTACTTAATCGATAACCTAAGTAAATGTAAATCTCGATGTAAATTAAAACAATTGTTTTTTCTACATGATTTTTATTACTCAGAATAAACCCCCTCTATAGGGGTGATAATATGGGATAAAAACGCTATCCTTAATAGCAATCACAAATTGGCTTTGTGATTGAAAAAATAGTTCGAAAATCGGAAACTTTAGGTTAGGTTTTTTCAGAAACGGTACATTTTCGCTCAACTAATGTTGGTGTTATTCGATAGTATTTGATCTACTCTATCGTGGTGTGACGTTTGATTCACTAGTTTTGGGACACACTGTATATATGTCGATATATTACTTTCTCTCGGCAAAATCGCCATTTTAGTACCAGAAATATACAGCGTTTCTTTTTCGGGATACATGGTGGTAAAGTTTAAATTTCCGGATTGGTATCAAAACGAGTTGTGAAAACATTTTCATTAATAGAAATACCTTGTTTAATTTTTGCGTCAAAACTAACAATGAATTTATTCACCACAGCTTAATAACTGGATTTTTATGACAATTTGGATTTCGAGAGAATCGAGAAATTTTTTTCTCGAAATCGGTAGCAGATACGACAAAACTATACAAGAGACCATAAAATCTAGTATAACAACAAAGCTTCGTTTTACATTTTTTCAAATTAACAGTGGCTTAAAAAAAAGTTGTGAAGGAAAACAGAGAAAAGTATTACCCTGTAGATTTGCTATCGAAATTGGCATGTCACATGGTGTGAACTATCAATTACAATGTTTATGCCAAATTTCTGTTGAATACCTTTTGAAATGTAGATACTATAAAAGAAAAACTTGAAAAATTCTAACTTTAACACCCTGTACCTCGAAAACGAATCATTGGCGGTCCCATGTTTAAGAAACTTTTTTTTTTTAATTACTCAAAGAATCCCATCTTTTCGTTTGTACCTCCAATTTAGGAACACCCTGTATGTTTTTCTCCAGCTCAATCTGCTCGAAATTCTGGATTCAAGGACCCCGGTCCCTTCTTTCAAAATAATTAGATATCAGGAAGTAGATCATAGATATCCTGATTAATTCTTGACTTACAGGGCGTTTCAAATATTATATATCTATCTATATCTTGATTTATGTTCAAGATATTCGAAATATTGAAACATATTTTCTTCGGTAATTTTATGTTTTATGTGATACTCGTAACGGATCATATCTCGGATCATATACATTATTCACCATTTCACAGATATAGAGAAGAGTGCTTATAATAGAATATAACTCTTATATATTCGGCTTACTTTAGTTTCGATTCAATTTATGTGTATTCTTCATGAAATTAAATCTTTCAGACAATTTATCTTTCTAATATGATATTATCTTTGATGAAGAAGATTACACAATAGACACACGAAATGAACTGAAACTCTTACTAAGTGAAAAATGTTTACATATAAGGTGTCCCATGTGGCCATGTCAAGAATGAAGTCGAAAAAACTGAATATCTTTGAAACGACTATAAAACTGCATTGAAAAATATATGGTGTCGCATTTAAAAAACATCGACCCCTATTTATCTATACCGCCATACCAAAATTACAATATAAGTTGTGTTCTGCTAAATGGCATTTCTCCCAGTTATAATCTCGATTATAGAGAGATTACCGATAGCATCAAGAATATTACCTACTTCAAACAGACTCATATCTGTTATCTGTAGTAATCGAAATTATTGTTCAACTGATAATGATCATCACAATAGTAATGAAAATAACAATTACTGCCAATAAACCACTTAAATGTGGTACCAAACATATCAAAATTACCTTGGAATACAGAATTCTAGGAATTATTTGAAGGCAAATTTCATAACTTCTTCGAAAAAGAAAACGAAATGAACAGTAAATAAACGAGCAAAAATTATGCAAAATAACCAAGGAAGTACTCATCATTGATGTAGTAATCTTTTCCATCAATTTAAAACTAGTTCTCTTGAACAATTAAACGGTTTGTTTTTGTTTTTGGTTCAGTATTTTAAATTATGAATTTTTGGAGAACGAAAATAATACGCTGCAAATTTCACACGACATGTTGATTATTTACGAATTGACCAAATTTACCATTCCATCAATATTGAAAAAAAAGCTTGTTGAAATTAAAATAAAAATTTAATAAATAAACTAAGCAGCTATAAAGTAAAATCCTTGGTTTGTATGTATAACTGACCCAGGGTATTTTTTCCGATCTCTTGTCCTACAGGGAGCGATTTTTAAGCTGACCAACTTCCTTTTCTGCTTAGTTTAATTCTGTAAACCCCATTCGATAAAAATCATTAAGTATATCAATTATTATTACTTTCGGAAATGTGATCGTTTCGTTTGACTTCTCAGTTTTCTACACCAAAACGAATTCTTTGGATTCAAAAACTAGTAGGACCAATCCGTGATGGTTCTTTTCTCGATTCTTTTATACAAAATTTTATTGTCTTACCTTAAGTATTTTCAGAGAAAAACGACTCCTTCAGTGATTTTTATGAATACTTACAGATGATTTTATCGATGTTCCTGATTGTACAGGCTGGGCAAATTTCGATGTTTTAGCACTACAGCTTTTAAACCAGAGGAGATAGACAAAATCTGATACCCCATTCTCGTTCTCTTTTTCTGAGAAACTAACAAGAGTAGTAGTCATTTTTGGCCGCCTTCTTTTGTTTTCCAGTTATAAGCGAAAATTAGAAAAATGGCGATTTCGAAATAAATTTATATCTCCGCTAATACTGATGATAGAGCTCTGAAAATAAAACATTACACAGGCACTTTTTTAAGTAGAATCCAGTGGCGTCCTTGCTCTTTTAGCAGGATTTTTAATTATGAAGCCATGACCCAAGCTTATGTTTTTTTGAAAGGGAACACTAGATTTCTGTGCAATTTTTTGAAAGCTTAATTTTTACTGATTTCCAAGATATATATCATATGGTTTGTATCAATGTAAATAAAAAAATGTTCAAAAACCTTTTTTCTTAATATTTCTATAGTTTCCACTTTTGATGAGAATAGAAAAATGTAGCATCTTATGATTACCACAGTCTCCTTCTATTAGTCCTTTCATTATTTTAAAAATTTATGAAATATATTATCTAGATTAAAATTTTGTGAAAATCGGTGACAATCATAGAAAGAATGACATTGCCGGAAGGAGACTGCTTTTGTTATAGGAAACTCTATTTTTCTGTGCTCGTCAAAAGTTGAAACCATAGAAATATTGAGAAAAAAGGTTTTTGACCATTTTCTATTATTTATATTGATACAAACCATATGATGTTATATATTTTTGAAATCAGTAAAAATTAAGCTTTCAGAAAATTGCACAGAAATCTAGTGTTCTCATTTAAAAAAACATAACTTTGGGTCATAGCTTCGTAATTGAAAATCCTGCTAAAAAGACAAGCACGCCACTGGATTCTACTTAAAAAAGTGCGTGTATAATGTTTTAATTTCAGTATTAGCGGAGATATAAATTTATTTCGAAATTGCCATTTTTCCAATTTTCGCTTATAACTGGAAAACAAAAGAAGGTGGCCAAAAATGACTACTACTCTTGTTAGTTTCTTAGAAAAAGAGAACGAGAATGGGGTATCAGATTTTGTCTATCTCTTCTGGTTTGAAAGCTGTAGTGCTAAAACATCGAAATTTGCCCACCCTGTACATTACCATCCAGAAATACTCATTTAAGTTCTTGGGTGCCAGTTTTTCTATGTTTAATCGTCTCGAACAATTTCGTAACAAATGTTTGGAAATAATCGAATAAACCTACTAATCTCGATAGCCGAAACTCCATTATTCCGAACTGAGGATATTGGAAATGTTGAACAAAAATTAAATCCGCCATTCTAACGCCGCGTTGCGCAATACAAATGTTGCAAACCAAGAAAATTTGAATGGGTAAACATTACATAAATGGAAATCGAATAGACCAAGGTGAAGCATAAAGTTCAAGAGCATCGATTGACATTTTTCGTAGGTATGAGTAATTTTATGTTTATCTCTTACTATTTGTAGGTAAAAGGCTGACGAATCGTCGAACGAGTATCATGTGGAAATTTTCAGTTGATATTATTTAATGACTTGAGTGTTAGGTATGTCTAGTTTCCACTCCGGTTCTTTAAACTAGGACATAATTTTATGCGTTCATCATTCAATAAAAATTTTTATTATGCTAATTGAGAGGCGAACGCTATTGTCACGTATGGGATAATGATGGAAAATTCAACAAAATAAGGCGTATTGTTGAAAATAACACTCACTTCCGCGCGTTTTGATGACAAATGTTTCCCGAGGTCATCATGTATTTGATCTAGAATCTTTATATTATAACTGAATATCAACATTCCAATGTTACGGCATGACCATACGTTTCTTTTGGATTTGTTTCTAACTCTGAATGTCCTCTCTTTTTATCCCATCATTATTCTCTATAATCTCATTGATGAAATATAAAATACAGAGTGGGCGAAATTCGTTATGTACTGAGGGGATCTCGAGAGCTATACAGCAGCTAGAAGAAAACGATAGACTTATTCTCTAGCTCTTTTCTTCTGACTTATCCATATCTGAAAACAGAACTGGCCTATAATTTCTAGATTTTGAGTTATGAACAAAAATTGAGAAACTGCCATTTTAAATAATGCTGAAGTAGAAATAGATGCATAGGAAAAGTCTCGGGCAAAGTGGTTCGAAAATCGGTAATGCCGATCACAGAGTATCGAGTCCATGAAAAATGAATGCATATTCAACAGTCATTATGGTAGCGCCGAGGGTAGCGCCTACCCACTTATTGCCTTATTATTCGAAAGTGAAACAGAAAGCAGAAAAAAGTTCATATTTTTTCTCATCAAATACTTGAATAGTTACATATGATACATTTCGGAAATCAGAGAAAAATTTGTGCAAGATAAAAAAACTTTCAACTATACAGGGTGAGTCTTTGAATCGTACAAATACACTGCGCAAAAAAATTAACGCACATTCTGAAAATCTCAATTTTAATGAAAAACTCTACATTGACTTTATAACTTATTTTTTATGTTCTCTCGGGAAGGTTTTGAACAAAACAAGACACATTAAATGGAAGAAAAATTCAGGATTTCACCGAATCTTATTTGTAGAAGAGAAATGAACAATTTTCAAAATATTGAAATGCTGATAAGTGATTTAATACTTGGTATTTCCACCCCTTGCGTTAATTACAGCTCGGCAACGACGGTTCATACTCAAAATGAGTGATTTTAAAATGTTCTGATCTAATCCTTCCCAGATTTCTCCGAGTTGGATTCCTAAGTCATTTAGAGTAGCTGGATGATTTTCTGGACTTCTCAGCCTTCTATTGAGGTTGTCCCAAACCTGCTCAATCGGATTGAGATCTGGACTTGTTGCTGGCCATTCCATTTGAGAGACTTCAGCCTCTTCAAAGTACTCCTGAACGATGAGCGCACGATGGGGTCTGGCATTATCGTCCATAAAAATGAAATTTTCACCAATGTATGGGGCAAATGGCACTACATGCTCTTCGAGAATGTTCCTTATATACTTATCAGCATTCATAGCTCCATTATCAACGACCACTAGGTCTGTGCGAGCAGCCAAAGATATTCCACCCCATACCATAATCGATCCTCCCCCGAAACCAGTAGTATTCAGGAAATTGCACTGAGCATATCTTTCATGTGGACGTCTGTATACAAGGGAACGTTGATCACAATGGTAGAGGCAGAATCTAGACTCATCTGTGAAGAGAACTCTTTCCCAATCGGCCTCTTCCCAATGGATATGCTCTCTCGCAAAATCCACACGCGCTCTTCGATGGGCTGGGGTAAGAGCTGGGCCTCTTGCTGCGACACGAGGCCTTAAATCATGTTCTCTGAGGCGATTTCTTATTGTCTGAGTGCTAATTTGCACCTCATGAGTTTGCTCAATCTGAATTTGAAAGAGGCGAGCGGTTGCAAACCGTTGTTTCAACGAAGAAACTCTCAAGTAACGTTCTGGAATGGCAGTTGTTACCCGTGGTCTACCCTGTCCTGGTCTTCGGACATTCATAACTGTCTCCCTGAATCGCTGCAATATTCTGGACACACTTGTATGGGAAACTCCAAATCTTTCTGCAATTCTTGTGTATGTCCACCCTTCTTCTCGCAAATCTACCGCTTGGGCACATTCCTCTTGGGTCAAATTGCGTGTTTCGCGTTGCATAGCGATCGAGTGTAGAAAATCAAACGAAAGAAAAACTATTGATTACTAGAATTGATCGAGAACAACTGATTTTAGAATGGAGCCAATACATTCAAAATCTGATAATATCATCTTTTTTTATTCCTGCTGGAAAAAAACCTCTGTATTGAAGAAAACCGTTGAAAGTGGATAACATATGCATGCATAATTCTGATAAAAATAATTACACGGGTCAATATCAAATTTGACTTTGAGTGCAAAGCATAAAATTTCGATAGTTAAGATCCTAATTAGACGAAAAAAAAATATATGGCACGAAAAAGTTTGCTTCTGTGTTTAGGAGACTGATTCAACGATAGCATTTACACTAAAAACAAGCAACATGTGGAGCCCATGGCTTGTCTTGATTCCAAACAGGAAAGTCAAATTATGCTTCATAGGCTTCAGAGAGAACGTGAGATGTCTTTAATTCGTATTTCACGTCACGAATTATAATAAATTGACCACATATAAAACAAAATGCATCAGCATCGTATTTACATTTTCTTGACTATATTTGAAGTTGGTCTGGGCTAGTAAACAACACCTGATCATTGTTTATGACTCGAGTGCCCTCTAGCGGCACCTTGTAAACGTAAACACCCCACTCTCATCGGACGATCTTTTTGAATTATTAAAAATTATAAAAAAAATGAAGAACGACTATTAATACTATAACTATCACAAAAGCAAACTTTATACCAAAAAAAGTTATTTTTTTTTCGTTTTTGTGCATAATTAACCGGAAAATCCTAGTATAAACGTTAGGACAAAGAACAAAAATTTTGTTGTAAAGTCGTGTTATCATTGAGAACACCGTCAGTTGTAGAATAAATTTGAGATTTCCATAATGTGCGTTAATTTTTTTGCGCAGTGTATTTCAACAGTAGATTCTTGAGTTCAAGAGAAACATTTTTTTCCTTTACCATTTATTCCGAATCGGCTTGGTTGAAAAGAAACAGGCTGTTGAAAAACCATAAAAAATGTTATTTTTAGTTCTAACATACGGTTTTATCGAATGAAAAAATTTCGGAATATAGTTTTTCATTCATTTGTATATCTTTTTCGAACACAACATCACTCACGTTTTCCAGTTTTCTCATTATGACCATTACGTTCCATAAAAATACCAAAAATTCAAAGGACCCAACACTTGAGGCTATTTAATGATATTTGAACTTATTGTAAAATGAAATTATTCTTCATATTTTCTCGTTGAATGCGCCGTTTTCGAGTAATTTGATGTTCAAAAATTGAAAGGTATCTGTGAAATTTGTAAAATTGTGTACTTTGGCTGAATACAACTCTGTTCGAAAGATCCACAGATGTTTAATGTCACAGATTAAGCTAGTTATTCTGAAGGTAATGTTGTTTTTCCAGGGGTGGCATAGCTCATGAAAACTTAAAATGGCTAAATCTTTTTATCAGGGCCGAATCGAAAAAAATGGTATAGGAAAATAGTATTTCTTTTGAACTCGAAGAATCTATTGTGGAAATAATTGTACGAGTCCAAGACTCACCCTGTAGTTAACATTTAGAAAATCAGAATCTCGTAAATAAAAAAGTGCCTTTAGAATGTCATCATGATTTTCGAGTACGAGTCATTACTGAAAATGGCAATTTCTCAATTTTTTTTTTTGGGAGTGAAAACCCTAAAAAGTTTCAGGAAATGCAGAATCCTCCCAGAATGAATTTCAATCGACTTCTCAATTTTTGTTTATAACTCAAAATCTAGGAATTATGGCTCGATTCTGTTTTCAGATTTGGTTTAGTCAGGAAAAAGAATGTGTCATCCGTTTTCTTCTAGCTCTTATAGTTCTCGAGATCCCCTTAGTAGTCGATGAATTTTGCCCAAGCTTTATAGACATTATTTAAACATTCATAGAAAACTAATAATTATTTTACTGAAAATTTGACAATAAACTTTCTCCCTCAAATATTTTCAGACCTCTGCAATTTCCGATTACCGAGAACAGTCTACTACTTTCTTATTTTAAATGGCACACCGAGTGCCATCTTACGATGCAAAGAATTAGCAGTCAAAAGATTTCCAATCCGAATAAAAAGTGACATGTTTTTCGGAAAAACCGTTTCTTCAGCTGGACTCTCTTATGTGAACCAACCTGTATATTCGAAATGTTGTTTCGTGTGAGGTTATTTTTTGTAGCTTTACAATGATCGCATCATATTCAGTTTCAAAAATTTTCAGGGCTGAATTACTTAGATCATTTCTCTCGAACTTTGATCCTTGATACAGTAATAAATCTTGTGGGTACGTGAAATTCCGAATTTACTATCTCCTGAAATTGCATGGCATAGAGTTGGCTGTGTATCAATAATTTTTTACGTCTTCACGGGCTCAACGTAGGAGTTCATTCATTAAAATTCTTCTCGAATGTAATCGGTCTCATATTTGTAACGCATTCGAAAAATAATTTTTTTCTTCCAAAATAAATATGACGTACTTGGTTATCGCACGAGTATTGTAATCGCGAAATATATATAACGATATAGTTGTCGTTACGTAATAACAATTGGGTGATATTTTGGGAAACTGCATCAAAATAAATTCGTCTTGGTACGTTTGATCATTTATTCGTTGGTAAATAATTACGGTTTTGTCGCTATCCGAGTCGCTATCAATCTGTTGAGGACGTGAGAATGTTTTGAATTATTATTGTTGACAATCTTATAAACTGATAAGCGTATTGATAATTTAGCAGTAACGACTAGCAGGTCAGGAGATCCACCTTTTCGGACAGATCTGTCTTAAAGATATAATAAAGATATATAAAATGAATCTAATAAATAATTAGGTTAAAAACACTACTCGTCGCTATCCATGAGTTTAAACCGGTGTTTCCAAAAGTGGGGCCAACGGGGCAATTTTATTGTTAAGGGGGACATTCTAAAATTGACTAGACAGGCCCTTTAAATACAATGCAAGATTTAACATAAAGTCTCTGTGCAGCAAGTCTCAAAAGCAAGGTTAAAATAGAAAATACTCCATTGAAATTATTTCGAATTTGACTTTGTTCGAGTATGTAATGCAATCTATTTGTTTTGAAAATTTACTTAGGCCCGGTATTTTCAACTTCGAATAAATTTTATTCACTGTCAATAAGTATCCGTCAAATAATTTCCTACCTGAAGGATACCTTATTTCGGTGCTTTCAGATGAAATTATTTAATGAATAACAATTCTATGAAAACACGGTATACTACTTTTCACTGATTAATGTAAAATGAGACACCGCATTGTAGAAATTGTCATAATTCCAACCAAATATTTCGTGAAAATCACACAAAGTATAACCATACATCCAGAATCTAAAAAATTCAACCAATTATGACGTACCGACATTCGATCTATGACAAATAAAATCTTATTAACGAGTTTCAATGACAGATTTATTCGATGAATAACACTATCTGAAACTGAAAAGACTGCATTTTTACTTATCCTAAGAATAAGACATATCTATCGAATAAATTTAGTTATTCGCACGTGAAAGTACCGGGCCTTAGTATGTTTCGTTAACAATGTCCTAGTGATTTCTAAAACCTCATTTGATTTATTTAAGCGAACAACTCAATTTTTCAATATAAAAATTATGTTTATATTTTATATATACAGGGTGAGTCTTTGACCCTTAAAAATATTTTAACAGTAGATTCTGAGGCACAAAGAAACACTTTTTTCCTATACCATTTTTTCCGATTCGGCCCTGATAAAAAGATATACCCATTTCAAGTTTTCACAATGAGCTGTGCCACCCCTGGAGAAACAAAATTACCTTCAGAATGAAGAGCTAAATCCGTGACACTACACATCGTGGATCTTTTGAACAGAGTTGCATTCAGCCAAAGTACCCAATTTTCCGAATATCACACAAACAAAAATTAATTGTGGATTTTGTCTGCTTTATTTCATAGAAGCAGATGAAAAAACTCTGCGAAACGTCGGTGAGTATAAAGTGGATAAAATCCACCTTGTAATTTTTGTCCTACATATATCCCACAACATACCTATATCATATACATATGGCTTTAATTTTATTTGCATTGAGATTTCTTGAAATATTTTTTGAAATTATTTTATTTTTTTTTATTTTTATTTTACAAAGAAGAACGCTAACAGGTGTGAACACCCAAAAGAAGCGCCCACTAATAATATAAAATAGACAATGCTAACAATCAGAAATAAATGAAACAATGCTCACGAACAATGTAAAGAACTACCCAAATATCCTCTTAACAGTTTTTTTGAAAGAACTTAAACTACCCCCCCGAAAATAAATCAAGGCTATGTACATAAGAATTGCATAGATCTAACATTCTCGATATAGGTGAATACTTTGCACTGTTGGTTCTATAGGTGGTCAGGTAAAATACAGGAGGTCTCCTCAGATTTCTAACAGGAACATAAAAATCAATTGAATCTAGAATTTGAGGACAATCAATTTTATTCGATAGTATTTTATAGATGAAAATTAAATCATTCATTATTCTTCTGTCCTTTAAGCTATTAATTCGAAAATGTCTCAAACGAACAAAGTAGTTATCCGGATTTCCAGGTATCAGGTGAAATCCCGTCTTATAACTTAGAAACCTAAGAAACTTAGCTTGCACCCTTTCCAACCTTTCGATATATACATTATAATGAGGACACCAAACCGAAGAAGCAAAGTTGAGCTTGCTGTGAACAAAGGCATAGTACAGCGCTAAAATTGCCTCACGACTCTTGAATTGACGGCATTGCCTCATAATCCACCCAAGAACTCTATTACTCGCACACACTAAACCATTTATATGTTCATCGAAGATGAGCTTTGAATCAAGCACAATACCCAAATCCCTGACAGTATCAGTGCGCCGCAGGGTAGTTCCAGAAATTGAGTAATCATAGTTTATTACTGACCTATTCCGTGTGAAAGAAACTATACAGCACTTTTCTATGTTCAAATGTAAACTAAAGGCTTTACAAAAAGATAAAAGGCTGTCTAGATCATTCTGAAGATCCAAGCAGTCCTGGATTGTTTGAATTATATGGTCTTTAATCATGAGAATCTTTTCATATGAATAAAATAAATTTGCTACCGTCACCTGCTTTTAACCTAGACATTATATTCGATATTTGTATCGATAAAAATGCCAGGCCACTAGGGAATGCAATCCCGATCCCGCGGGATCCCGATCTCGCGAGATCTCGTGTGATTTTTCGAGATCAATCCCGCAGCAGAATAATAACGAGATCCCGATCGAGATCGGCGGGATTGGGCCGTAGTAGTAAATGTGTGAACGGCAGACCATATTCTTCAAAATTATATTCAACAGGAGTTTGGCAAAACAATTCAACTGGTTCTTGACTGTAAAACTCGTTGGTCTAGCCAGTGCGACATGATAAGTACTTACAATAAAGTAAAGCAGTGTGTAGCTAAGACCCTGATTGACGTTTCACTCAGTTATAATTCGGACTATTTTTTCACGGATGAAGAGCATGCTGTCCTTGTCGATTTAGAAAACACATTTCAGCCAGTGAAATTGACAGTTGAGGTATTGTGCCGTCGAGATACTGACTTAGTGAGTGCCGAACACACATTACGTTTCATGATTCGAAAGTTAGAATGTCTGAAAACTCCACTCTCAGAAAAGTTGGTCGCTTCAATGAAGAGGCGTATCTCCGAGCGTCGAATAAATGCAACCGCAGCGCTGTTATATTTGAAAAATCCAAATAATTATCAAGATAAATTGGATCTATTAAGAGACAATGAAACTCTTCAATTGCCCACCAAATACATTGTCCGGAAAGAAATAAAAAATATAATTGAAAGATTATATCCTAAACAAATTGAAACATCATCAAACCTACCCTCAACTTCTGGCGATGAGAATTTACCGTCATTACCGTCAGGAAACGAAGAATTTTCTTTCTCTGAAAAATTGAATAAAACTCTTCAAGAAGAATTAGAAGAGACTCTGAAGGCATCTAAAAATCCTGTTATGAATACAACCAGTAGCAGCTTGGACAGATTAGAGTCTCTTCTAAAGAAAGATATGTCCCTTTATGAGTGTGGAGGAGCAAGGGGTATATTTTCAGAATTTGCATATAATTGATTTTCCACACTGATGCCAACTAGTGTGGAAGCAGAAAGGGCATTTTCAGCTGCTGGGTACATAGCAACAGATATCAGGTGCAGGTTATCAGACAACACCCTGAGCAATCTTTGTATTTTGAGGAGTTATTTCCAAAATCGCTCATGAATTTTTTCATTGATTATGTTATTATTATTGTTTTTGTTTTTATTAAGAAAATGATAATGAGTTGTTTTTTATGTATTTAAGAATAAAGTTTTTCTTCTAAGTAATATTTTATTAATCAACCTCATATTCACAACCAAGAAATTTCAACCACTTTTTGAATTTCTTCAGAACTACCGAGATCTCGAAAATACCGGGATCCTGCGAGATCGTAATGTCCTAATCTCGCGGATCCCGCATTCGCGATCTCGCACCGAGATTGCATTCCCTACAGGCCACCGATTTGTTTGTATAAGTTTTATTTTTAAAATCGAGACTCATTTCTGAGTATAAACGAACAGTTTACGATAAAAAATAACAAAAGAAGTTTCAATGCAAATATTGCTGTTTCATGATTTCTGAAAAGGCAGCAAGAATTTTGTTGTTGAAAACAGTGGCAGTAACGAAGTGATTTATGCTAAACTGTTGAGACAGATATTTAAACAAGGCTTTTTACTCAACCTCATTTAAAAAAAAACACATTCTATACAGGGTGTTTAAAAAAAAGGTGACCCCGTCTCTAGGATAGACAGAAAACTTTGTGAAAATTTTTTTTTTACCTATCCTCTCTACACCCTGTCTATTTTTCGTCGTAAATTTCACAAATCATTACTTTACAGAATACTGGGTCTGTATGCATCACCTGTTTCTATGGGCTTATGACGGTAATGAATTTGAGTTAGACTCAAATCAAATTCGAGACAGCCTGTATATGAATCCGGCTTTATTTGTATAGCATTGAAATATAAGCCCGTGTGTACCTACCAGAATCGCCACTTAACATTCGAGAATGCTATTTGGTATGACTGTTCACATCGGGAGTTCTTACGGCAAATGTTTGTTTATAATAAAATTTCATGCTGCGATCGACCTTCGTTCTGACTCATATGCTTGGGTAATTTTT